>NC_035108.1:211782970-212410783 GCF_002204515.2 Aedes aegypti | reverse complement strand
CACGTATTTGATTATCCATCCTTGATTGAGCAGCTGTAGCTACTTTAATCAGTATGCGTATTTCAGAAAAGCAAAATATCACTCCGACGACGCGAAAACCTGTACTCGATTGCACTCAGAACGCATGCAAACTAAAACTATATAAACGATTTTCCTGGTGAAAATGAAACGAAGTCACAACTAGAACCCTCAAGAGCACAAATATAGAGTACCAAACAGTAGTTCAAGCTGAAAATCTGATCGATTGGTCACCACCAGCGGGTGACCGTCCAATCAAGCCCTCAGCCCGATCTGATGTCCGGCTCTCCATATTTGTGCTCCCGAAAATTTGAGGTTTGGTTTCGATGCACCTTCACCTTTTGCTTGGGCTTTAACGAAGCATTGACAAGCAGAACGCATGCAGAATAAACCATTTTATTTCTTCTATAAACACTTTTTTTCCGAAACTGCACCAGCCATTTCCCCAGCCCGACCAGCCCAGTCTAATAATTTGCGGAGACGATATAAACGTGACAGATCAATTTTTAGCACATCCGTTCGCACGCTGCCTACTCAGTTCCAATTTGCACGAAATAGCGCATGAACATATAAAATAAAAATACACAAAGGTCTTTTTTTTACACGGTCCCCCGTGCCATGCAAAAAATTCCGCGCAAAAAAAACCGTGCTAATTCCGGAATCTATGTAAAAATAAACCGTGTTCATTCTGGAATCCGTGTAAAAAGTACCGTGTTAATTCTGAAATCCGTGTAAATAAGAAAAAAGCCGTGTTAATTCCGAAACCCGTGTAAATAAGAAAAAAAACCGTGTTGAATCTGAATTCCGTGCAAAAAAAGTACCGTGTAAATTCCGAAAGACGTGTAAAAAAAGCCGTGCAAAAATACAACTTGCAAAAAAAAACGTGTAAAAAAACTTTAATGTACGTCTACAGCAAATTGCATTCAACGAATAATTTCTGAAAATTAGAAACTATTTCGAAAAATAAAATTTGTACCGATAGTTAGGAGAAAGGTCACGACCGTTTTTTCGGGAATTTTCAAGAAATTTGAACTTACATGCCCTTTTCCACACATAATCTTCTTCTTATTTCTTCTTCTTCTTCTTCTTCTTCTTCTACTTTCTGGCGTTACGTCCCTACTGGGACAAAGCCTGCTTCTCAGATTAGTGTTCTTATGAGCACTTCCACAGTTATTACCTGAGAGCTTTCTTTGCTTATTGACCATTTTCGCATTCGTATATCGTGTGGCAGGTACGAAGATACTCTATGCCCTGGGAATCGAGAAAATTTCCTTTACGAAAAGATCCTCGACCAGCGGGATTCGAACCCACGACTCTCAGCATGGTCATGCTAAATAGCTGCGCGTTTACCGCTACGGCTATCTGGGCCCCATACATAATACAAAAATTCAATTTCTTCTGGTCAACTGTGAACATGAGTGCAGCAGTGAGACCATTTATAAGGAGGATGCTATATCTTTCATGGTGGATCAGTTTTATAATGTAATGAAAGTGCAGTGGAGAGCAAAAAGATCAGTAGCGTAGCTAGGGCGGTGCGGTGAGTACGGTTCGCACCGGGCCTCGAGTTCATGGGGCCCCTGTGGTTCTGGAAGGAATTTCAATTAATATTATGATAATGATTTCTTGAAAGCTAACACGTAAACAAGCAGATAAAAATTTCAGTTTGAAGGTGATCTTGATCGGTCATGTGTAGGGGCCCCATGATCATCGTTATTAGTGATTAGAGAAGCCAAATTTCATTCTCAATAGCTCGGTTTAGTTTTGTAATTCAATGCAAGTCTCTATTTTAACGGTAGGTCTTGAAAGTCTCTTATTTAGGCAAAACTGTCCTTAAAGTAAGTTTTTTCTTCATTTTGCTTGCAGTGAATCTTGCTTCAAGAGGTTCCAGAGATACCTTCAGAGACTTTCGGGATTTTTTCAGGAAGATCTACGAGAATTCCTATACCAGTTCCTCCAGTTATTCATTCAGGAATTGTATGGATTCCTTCAAGCATTCATTCACGTTTTCTGTAGGAGGTGCTCCTAAAACTCCTCTTGGGATTCTCGATAATATGTAATTAATACTCTGTCAGGAATCCCTCTTCAAATCATACCTGGGATTCCTCATAAAGCTCCTTCAGAAGTTCTCTTAAGATTCTATGCGAAATTGATCCTGCAGTTTATCCAAACAATTTCTCGTGTATTTTTTCAAGTAAAATCTTCATGGCTACATAAAATCCTCTGAGGTTCCACACTATAGCTAATAATACAGTGAACATTCTACTAATTCCAATCATCTTTGCAATTTCTTCGAGACTTCCTCAAGAGCCCAAGAGTCCTTTCAGAGAATTTTGTGAGAGTTCATCAAGGGTTACTTTCAAACTACATCGAGTTTCATCAGATGTTACTTTGAGATTTCCTTCTGAAATATCTCCGGATTTAAAAAAAAAATCATCAATAATTTCTGAAAAAAAATCTTGATTTCTTTTTGGGATATTCCTGAGAAAATTAATAGGGAGATTCTTTGAAGACATGATAAGGAAATTTCTCTATAATTTCTACAACAATTCCTGATGGGATCTTAACAATAATCACTGGAGTAATTTCTGAAGAAAATTTCTGGTTGAAATCTAAATGATCATTTTGAAGAAAATTCTACTAAATCCATGGAGAAAATTATTGTTGAAATCTCGAATAAGTTGTAAACGAGAATCTTGATGTTTTAAGAAAATGCTGGCAAAATCATTGGATACATTCCTTGAGCACTTATGATTTCCTTGAAATTTTTTTGGAAAAATCTTTGAAGCAATTCATGATGGAATCTCTGAGGTAACTTCTATGGTTACCCATAGAAAAATTCTAAGTTGAATTACTAAAGGCCTAAAACGAAATCCTTAGGATGTCCGTGAAATTCACAAAATGAACTCCTGAAGAAATCATTAGTTCATTTGGTAATTTATTTCAAGCAAACCTTGAGCAAATTTATCGATCTTCATCAAGGATTTAAAAATCAATCCCGACTTGAAAACACAAAATTTTGGAAATGATCAAACTTTCCTAGAATACCTAATAAAAGCTGCAATGAATCATTACTTTCCTGCGCTACTTCACCAGCTAATGTTTCCACTTCCATGCCAATTCACTGGAAGTCATCGCGACATCAACTCGCGGAAATTTAATCATCGATAATTTCCAGTAAACGAATGTATTTCTGAACAAGAATTAAGAAAATAAGAACTGTAGCCTCATTAATTGAAATTTTTGTAATTAAACTACTACTACAACATATCTAGGGGGGTCTGTAGCCTTGAGGTTACGCTTTCGCTTCGTAAGCGGAAGGTCATGGGTTCGATTCCCAGCCCCTCCACGAAAAACCCGTCCTGCCACCAAAAGACGCCTCACGGAGGACCGTGCACATCCATCCTCCGTCAGTATCAGATGGTGACTGATGTCGTTTTCGTTTTTAGGAATTGGGTCGGTGATCAACAAATAAACTAAACAACATCAAGCAAATTGTAGTTCGGTCGAACCTGAATCGGGTTGGGGTTGAAACTGTGATTCAGAACGGGTTGTCAACTGAGTCTGGTACAGTAGTGGCCACGAGCACGAAGTGCCTAAAAAAAAAAACAACATATCAACATAAGTTCCATTACTTTAGTCATAATTGTACAAAAGCTATTTGTTCACTGTTTATTTCAACAGTTCTTCACATTAGCGTATATTATTTTGAGGGCCCCTAAATCGAACTCCGCACCGGGCCCCAAAAACCCTAGCTACGCCACTGCAAAAGATTTAACAAAAACTTTTTGCTTCATTGCTGGAAATGCCTGATTGCTTTTTGTCCCTTTTAAATTCCAAAAGTCATCATGAATTGCGAAAGCTCTGTATACCATTTTCAAATATCTTTTGTAGGGAACAGGCAGCGTTATGCTAGGCCCAGTGCAACAACAAATTCATCCGTTTCTCTTCAGATTTGGATTCGTCTTCAATTATCTGCCACGTTAGGCAAGCTCTTGTCCGATTAGTGGGAAATTAAGGTGGAATTCGCTTCGGTCTTCTCCAGGAAAAGACAAGGATGCAGCTGCATGGAGTATTTATACGGAAGGCTAGAAAGATGAATACCAAGCGGGTTATTTACATAATCCTTTTCCAACGGAAGTCTGTTTTGCAGCTAAAAAGGATACAACTCAAACGTCACGACTGAAACTATGATGCTCATCTTATTATCCTCTTCTTGAGAAGAAATGAAAACCAACGAAGAGTGTTTGAAGAAACATATGCGAAGAATGTGGGTGGAACTTCTGAACGCGATGTTTGTAAGTTTTGTGAACATGAAACCGGCGGCAAGGACGACTATTGACGACACACTTCACTCATTAATTGGTTTTCGATATGTTAGTGTCTAAATGCCCACCACCCGGAAGCATGTGTTTTTCTCTAGCCTTCGTTGCTCAATTCCGTGAAAAAGAGTAGAGCGTGTGGAAAGTGTCACATTTCGAAATATTTATTACGCATCCGATGTTGCTCTGTGGGCGGCTTAGAACAGCAAACAAAATCTTCTGGAAATGGGAAGAGTTCAATGTGTTGGTTGATCGTGGTGAGGTTTGAATTAAATTATCTGATTTATGCCAATGAACCTGGAAATTTTCACATTTAAAACATGATCGTAGATCATTTAATTTGTTCAATCTCATTCGATATTAATCCATCCAAACTGAAATTTTCACGCAGAAAAATAGATTGAACGATCAATAAAATATGTTTTCCTTAGAAAATTGCCTGCCTTAAGGCGTTTTCCGTGGTTGATTATATCCTTAAGATAACCATTTCTTTTGTTTCACTCTAACAATTATCATTAAAACCTTGCAAAAGCAAATCTCGAGTTTTTGTGAATCGATAAAGCGGAAAATTAAATGGGCTCTGCACAACATATATAGTGATTCATTTTTCACATCTATATATGGAGTGGTACTTGAGATTTGCTTCATTAAATCGATGAGGTGCGGCATTGATTTCAAAGTAACTCAAAAAGTAAATGTCTGTAAGAGTTTGGCCTTTAAATTTGAACATTGAATTTATTTAGTAACGGTATTTTAAATAACGTAAATGTCATCTTGTACATCTTAATCATAATATAATCGATTAAAATATTTTCTAAATATTTTAATCTACCATACGACAAAATTTACAGTTGTCCCACAATTATGGATAACCAACAGAAATGGATCAGGTCTGGATTATTACGCTGTAAGCTTTGCATTGAATCTTGAAGGACTTTTGTTATTTTTTTCTGTTCCAGGGAAATAAAAATACTATCATATTCATTGAAACGCATATCACAGTTATAAGTCAAGATAAGGCGATTCTGAAACAAACGCCTAAAAATAAGCTTACGCTCACATACTATTTATTTACCTTGCAGATAAAGTGCTTTTATTGTGTTCTGATCCATAATATGAGTCAGCTTGATCCATAATATGGATCTTCCACTCCTACAGATTCACATCTGTGGGATTCTATGGGATGGACAACGTTTGGAATTTCTTTCGAAATTTAGAAAAATATTCTCGAAAACAACAATATTTTGCTCCCTGGCACTGCAACTCTGTAATTTTGTTTGGTACAGCGTCACCATCAGTGTTGTCAAATAAAATGAATATCACGTGACATTGACAATAGGGTCCTAAAGCCCTGTCTCAATTTTATTACCAAACGCTTAAGTTTAGGGCAGAAACACATGTTTACTCAATTTTTAAATGATTTTCATTGGTTTAAGTACAAAAAACATTTTTTTTATGATTTTTGAGATTTTGTCACACCCCTTGGTTTAAACTCGAATTTTGGGTATATTTTGTTTTCCGTGTCCCTTCCGAAATGTCAGATAGGAACAACCCCAGTGTTAAAACTATATGCCCTGTGGCATTTTTGTCGAAAAAGTGAATGTCAAACAAGATCACAAGTGTCAAGGTTGATATTTGGAATCATTTTTAAAATTGAAGTTAAAAAATGATATAGCCGTTCTTTGAGCGGGAAAACTTGCTAAAGTAGTTGCAAGAACATGCTCTTTTGTATTATTGAATAAAAACGAGAATTCATTAAACATTTTAGGACCCAATTGAGTAATACTTGTTTTTATTTATGAATCGTAGTTTTACGGCTAACCAGTCAAGTGGAAGTTTAACGAAAAGCTTATCGAGCAACGGACTCATGTTCCGTAACCGACCGTTTGAGAACGTTGCGACCCATTGGAAGCCCACACAATAGAAACCTCAGCCAGCACAGTTGCTGGCTAGTGTTGTGTGCTATTTCAATACCTACAAAATAATGCGCTCTCGAGCTACACATTGGATATCAATATAAAGCGTTGTGTTTAGATAGGCATCTATTCTTCCGAAAGAGGTGCACTTTGTGAAAAAGGACCACGTGATTATTTCTGAAATCGAATTCAGGTTAACTTCTGCGTCCATGAGTCCTCTTGTGGCGTAGGGGTAACGCGCCCTAACTAGAGATCAGGGAGTCGTGAATTCGATTCTCACTGAGAAGACGTGTAACTTTTTCGCAAAACTTCACATCAATTTGTCCATTTAGAGGGGTCCGTAGCCGTGAAGTTACGCATTTCGCTTCATAAGTGGAAGGTCATGGATTTGATTCCCAACTCCTCCACAAAAAAAAAAAACCCGTCCAGCCACCAGAAGACGTCGCACGGAGGGCCGTGCTTTGGGGGGCACATCCATCCTCCGTCAGTATCAGATGGTGACTGAGACAAACTGACCCTCTTTGAAGGCGGCTAGCCTCAAACGAGTCAGGAACACGGTAAAATGAACCACCGCAAGAACAATGGACTATGGATTATATGGAAATCGATTGGACCAACAGCAGAGCACTCTTCTACCTGCTCAGTGTGAGAGTAAAAGAGTAGAAGAGAGTGATGTATATATAGAATAGTTAAAAAAATAGGATCTGTATCGATAAAGAAGAACTATGATTCCGGCATAGTGGCGGCCATGAGCGCAGAGAGCGTTTCAAATAAACATAAGGAATAAAAAAAATGTCCATTTAATCCAATTGCAAAGTATATGTAATGTTTAGCTTTTTGGTAATTGAGTAATGCCAATAGCTTCGATCCCTTGTGAAAAAAGTCATCGGGAAATGTTTTGCCGGTGACCATTTCGTTATTACTCCTTCTTCTTGGTATTAAGTCCTCACTGGGATAGACCCTGCCTCTCAGTGTAGTGTTCAATAAGCATTTCTACTGTTATGAACTGAGAGCTTTCATTGCCAAAGTTGCCATTTTCGCATTCGTATATCGTGTGGCAGGTACGATGATACTCTATGCCCAGGGAAGCCAAGGAAATTTCCATTACGAAAAGATCCTAGACCGACCGGGATTCGAACCCACACAGCAAAAATTTGTGAATATTAAGCAGCACGCAAATTGGACATCGACGGAAAATTGTGGCAGGCATTTGAAAATTACAAGCGTTAGCCAACAGCAGAAGCATATATGACCATCTGTCAACCAATCAGGGCCCTTCCGACTATATTTCAGTTAAATCCGCTAGAAATTTACATGAATCTGCCAAAAAACAAACCCAGCCACGCTCAACAATCACGCGACCGAGAGAACGCTCCGCATTGTTGACTGCTCTTTCAATCACTTCTCGAAGAAACCGCCAACCGTCGAAGCGATTCTGTGATACACTCAGTTTACTTTTTTTTTTTTTTTTCTATCTTTATTAACGAGATTTTTAGCCCTGGGCTAGTTCATCTCGGGACCAACGGCTTTACTTCCCTTCCGAAGGAAGTCGTCACCACAATTTTTTTGTCAGTGACTATCTCGGGGATGGGATTCGATCCCAGGTCCTTGGCGTGAGAGGCGTGTGTTCTAACCACTACACCAGGTCTGTCCCCACACTCAGTTTACGCAGAACCTGTTCAACTTTCGTCAGCCACCTACTAAGGCGGTAAAACAGCCGAGAGAGCTCGGTCGTGTAGTTGATGCTCCAGAGGTCGCGAGTTGAAATCCCATTTAGAACTTTTTTTTATATATTCATCTAATTTGGTAGCTAATTATAGCTCATTTTCAAACCAACAGCAATGTAATTTTAAGATCGCACGGAGTCCTTTTGTTACATTCGACTCGCTATAATTTTAAAAGGTTTCGTTCGTACTGTGTACCGATTTCCCTGATTCCGACCCTGGAGATCCCCTTTTCCACTGAGCATAGCCGAGGGGGTTATAGTTTTTAAATTGCCCGTGAGCGAGAGCGAGACAGCACCAACACACGGCGCACAGTAAAAGTCATGAGCACAACAGAATTTATGGCACGTACAGAGGCTCATAGCACTGATGATGTGCTTGAAAAATGAGCGACAACAGTGCGGATTCGGATATTCCTGAAGCAATGAAATATTGAGAAGAAGTGATTAATTTTCGTCGAATATGTGATTTAGACAGAAAACAGTGCGCATGGGGAAACCCAAGCAAGTAACTTCGTGTGTGTGTGTGTGTGTGTGTGTGTGTGTGTTTATTTTTGGTTTTTTTTAGTGTTGCCGGAGTGATTTTAGCCGAGGATGGATTACCAACTGGTGAGCACCTTTCATGCTTGTGATAACACAAATTTGTATTGTTGTATTGTTGCATTTATTTTATCGTTAAACAAAATATGGGCGATTCGTCACTGTTGGTGTCGGCATAGGGGTTACATTTTTTGACGTTGCTATGCATCAACATGAATAGTTCTCAACAAACGCAGTTTGCTTCGATTCCTAAAAATATTATAGTGTAGACAAGAAATATCTAAATTGGGTGATTCAAAGTTTATAGCAGGCTAGCGTCAAAAGCTGGATAAAAATATAATCTATTATATAAAAAAATTAATTACACGTACATTTCCTTCGATTTATTTGTCCCATTTACTAAAAATAAGATTTGAGTAGTTCGACATTAGGTATGTCGGCACACTGATAGATTGATTAAATTGAGGATACATGAATCACATCACTTACCAAGGTAAATCCTGATCATGTAGCTTTTGAACCCTCCCTCTAACAAAACTCCTTCCTGTGAAAACCATGGGGATACAGAGGTGATCTCGGTCTCTAGTAGCAATGGACTTCACATTAATATTCCTTCCCTTCCCCGATGATCGTAAGGACGTGGCCGGCGTCTTTATTGACAATAATATTTTTGGAGTTCTCAAAATTGTACATTGAAGATGATTTGCTACTCCCAAGCTACATCTGTTGGTTCCCTGTACAATTTTGATTATTCCGGTCAATCCCGGAGTAGTAACTACGAACAGTACGATCATCAATGCTTATGCTTATGCTTATGCTATTTGCATGTCAAACGCAAACAGCAATATTAGGCAGAATCTCTAGTGGTATTCTGAGATACGGTCTTAGAGAAATTTCTGGTCAGATTCTGGTGGTAGCCCTCATTGAAACTGTAGGAGTATTTTTTTTTTGAATTCCTGGAAAATCTCTTTCTGTTTTCTGTGAGATACTCTGTCCAATTTTAAGATCCTCTATCGCTGCCCTACAAATGGCAGAAATTGGTTAAAAATTGTGCACACATTCTTTCATACGGATACGTTATGAGCAATAATGATAGTTTTGTTTTAATTTCAAAACAGTGAAGTTAGAATCACAGTACGAACGAAACCTGTAAAATTATAGCGAGTCGAATGTAACAAAAGGACTCCGTGCGATCTTAAAATTGCATTGCTGTTGGTTTGAAAATGAGCTATAATTAGCTACCAAACTAGATGAATATATAAAAAAAAGTTCTAAACGGGATTTGAACTCGCGACCTCTGGAGCATTAACTACACGACCGAGCTCTCTCGGCTAGCGTTGGGCAAAGTTGGCCAGAACATCGATGTTACTGAATCGATTCAAATTTGATATGCCGAATCGATTCACCGATTTAATCGAATCATTTGAATCGATGTTTTTGAATCGATTCGATTTTCAAGCTTATACGAAAATTTACAAAAACATGCTCTCAAAATAAGAGCAAATGCATTTGGGTGTGATTTTTGAATTCCTTCAATGGAATAACGTTTGAAACTCAAAAAAATATATTAAACCCTTCAAGGCTGATTCAAAATGAGGTTTATGGTTTATCAACTCTTAAAAAATTCTAATCAATTTAATTGTTTTGAATCGAAACAAAAAATCGAATGAAGAAAATCGATTCGTTTGATTTTTTGTGTTCTCAACATAGTTTAAAAAAAATGATTAATCGGAACGAAAAAATCGATTTTTGGAACATCGATTCAAAATCGTACATCGCTACTCTCGGCTGTTTTACCGCCTTAGTAGGTGGTTGACGAAAGTTGAACACGTTCTGCGTAAACTGAGTGTATCACAGAATCGCTTCGACGGTTGGCGGTTTCTTCGAGAAGTGATTGAAAGAGCAGTCAACAATGCGGAGCGTTCTCTCGGTCGCGTGATTGTTGAGCGTGGCTGGGTTTGTTTTGTGGCAGATTCATGTAAATTTCTAGCGGATTTAACTGAAATATAGTCGGAAGGGCCCTGATTGGTTGACAGATAGTCATATATGCTTCAGCTGTTGGCTAACGCTTGTAATTTTCAAATGCCTGCCACATTTTACCATCGATGTCCAAATTGCGTGCTGCTTAATATTCACAAATTTTTGCTGTGTGGTTAAAAATTATACGACTACTAAATTACGCGGATTGGCGGATTGAATTCTGGTCGGCGCGAAAAATACTTTGGACTTCCCATAACAGCCCTTCATCTAAAAGCACTGGTTACAATGGTTTTTAATAAGTTTTGTTCTAAAAAATGACCCTTAGTTGCTCCATAACTTTTGGGTAACTGTACTCACTAGCAATTAGTGACAATGCCTGTCTTAGAAATATAAAACTTGTAACGTTTGCACATTCTTTTCTCAATATTTTGGTTTAGAAATATTAAAAAAAAACTCATCGATGTGGCCATGGATTATGGCACTGACAAATATCTTCTTCTTCTTCTTCTTGGCATTACGTCCTCACTGGGACAGAGCCTTCTTATGAGCACTTCCACAGTTATTAACTGAGAGCTTTCTTTTCCAAACTTACCATTTTCGCATTTGTAGGGTAACTCGGTGTAACACACTCCAACAGGGCAATACGCCCCTCTTCATTTTCACGGAATTGAGGCTTCTTTTACACGTAAATATGATAACGTATCTTGAATATTCGCGAAAAAATGATTTTGCGCGTATACATTCTTTGAAAAGTACCTTCTTATTACAAAAACTTTTACCGAATGCTAATGGACCCTTTTAAGCTTTGCAAGTTGTTAAATTTTCCTTGGAAACATTTCTACAACACTGTGGACCCGGGGAATATTGCCAGGGTTGTTTTGAAACATTTGGACCGTTTACAAAAAAACATCATGTATACTTTTCTTCAATCTGGAAAACCTAGAAAGAGAAAGTTGCGTACAGAGTATGACCAACTAAATAAGCAAAACCTTGAAAAAAAAACCTTTAGAAGTGATGCTTTTTGTACTGCGAAAGAGCAGTTTTTCCTTAAGGGGGCGTATTACACCTTTTAACCTTATGTCGTGTGGCAGGTACGATTATGCTCTATGTCCAGGGAAGTCAAGGACATTTCCATTACGAAAAGATCCATGACCGACCGGGAATCGAACCCAGACACCTTCAGCATGGCTTTGCTTTGTAGCCGCGGACTCTAACCACTTGGCTAAGGAAGGCCCCAGACATAAATATGTTTGCTAAAAAAAAATTGACCCTATCTTAACTGCCCGCCGATCAGTATTTTCACACCTTCGCACCGCACAAAATAAATTCATATCCGTTGGCCATGTCATTTCCGGACGTGCATTTATTGCTTCTTCCATTTTTTTTGTCATTCATGTCCTGTTCAGTCAGTCACGTCTGTTTTCATGACGGATCAATGAATCAAAAGAAAATCGGAACTTCCTTGTTAGCGTTTCCTTTGCTTTATCCTTGGATCTTCTTCCACATGGTGACAAATCTATTCCAGGCGTTCAAAAACGTTTAACCATGGTGGTCACTCTGCGGGAGAGCGACATGAGGAAACAAGCTGAAATTTGCTCATCGATAGTAACAAAAGACCGTTCCGTACAATGTGTCGTAGTTTGAGGGACGCTCAAAACGATCAATTAGCATAAGGACAATAAAGAGGTACAAAACAGTTCTTGCCGTTTTTGCGCTTCCGATAGCTCAACTTTGTATAAGTAAATGCTCTTGTCTTCTACCTGAAACATTGTCTCTGAAGTTGGCTCGCTTCGGTTGCACCTCTGCGACCAAAAACAAATAGTTTTTAGTGTTAGCTAATTCGTTAGTCGTTTTTCGAGGAGCAATAGAAAAAGAAATTAAAAAAACGTTTCAATCAATTAAGAAACCAAAAATTTGAAAATAAAATTTCTCAATTGGAGCCTGGATCTAAACACTTTTGGAAATCATCTAAAATTTTGATAAAAAAAAAAAAACCCGGAAGCCAATTTCGGCATTAAAAGAGGAAAACAAGTCATTGCTAACTAATTACGATAAAGCTCAAAAACTTGCAATGCATTTTAAAAGCACCCACATTTTTAATTTATGATTAGGAGCACAGCGAGCGAGGTGGCTTGTTCAGGTGCAACAAGATCTGAAGAACGTGGGCCAAAATCGAAGTTGGAGAGACACTGCCATGGACCGAGTAAATTGGCGTAACATCGTTAACGAGGTTTTATCAAATTAATTGATGCAACACCAACTAAATAAATAATAAATTATGGATTGATTGATTCATTTTAATACATTTCTATATTTATTTCAATATGCGCAAGTCTCAATTGATTCATAATTATGACAAAAGTGTAATTACAAAATATTCGTTGTTACTTCTCATATCATGGGGCAGCATTTGCATATCTGAATTGTAATATTTATACCGCTTTTAATTTGTTTTAAAAATGTTGGATGTGACGTTGAATTAATCCTTGGGAGAAATAGAAATAGCGTGTCTAAAAATAAAAACATTTTCGAAAAGTTAGGTGCTCAACCATAGAATGAAATACATATATGCTTATTAACAGATTTTTTAATAGAACATAGAACTATCTATAATCGATTTTTGGAAAAGGGTCATTGTGATGATAATTGTCAAATTTTTATGTTTTGTGCAGTTTTTGGAAATATTTACCTGTATACAAAACATTTGTAAGGAGTGTTCATTTTATAAAGGTGACACCTTGTGTATGCTTTATATTTTTAATTTATCAATGGAGTTTCAGTCGGTTTTCTCACTCGTTCGACTAGTATTGTACAATGTTGTGATAATAAAATGTTCTTCAAAATAATTAAATTTCACACGAATATGGAACAACGTTTAGAACAGTCGATTTTTTGAGGTTATCAAAATCAATGATTGTTAGAAATTGGCTGGAAAATTCGACAATCTATATTTTTTATTTTCAAAAACGGCTTGTTTTTCGAAAGCATAATCAATCAGAAGCCTGATGGAAAAAATCAAGTTATTTTTGGAGCAACAACTGTACTGCCTATAACTGCATATCAGTCACATTCGACATTTTTGACTAGTGGAGAGTCATCAAATGATGTATACTTTTGATCAACCTACAAAAATATGTGATTTTGTTCTAGAAAATTTGAAAAAAACTACCAAGTTTTTTTCACATTTGTAGTTGTAACCGCATAACACTCACATTGAGATTATGCATGAGCCTCATAATGTAGTAGCTAAGAAATTTATATCAAAATTATTTTCTGACTATTCACCAAATATAAGATATGAGCTGTACAAATTTTCAGCCTCAAATAATCACTTTTGAGTTCCTGGTAATTTTTAGAAATTTTTGTGTCTTCCCATACTGCCATAAAATGCAAACTTGGTGTTCCATTTACTCAATGCCTACTTTTGTCGAATGTTACAAATATGCAGTTATGGGCAGTGTACAGATATAATAAAATAATTTTTCTCCGATATTTTTAGAGAAAAATATTTTAAATTTGAAGGAAAATGATATAAGTAGATTTTTTTGGTTCAAAGTACGTCCTGACGGAAGTGCTCATATAGTGTTAAAATGAAAAATTACTTACGCCTTCATAGAGTTACTTATTAGGTCTCCACGTCTCATTTAAAGCACAATAGAAAAACAATTGCTATATTTTTAGAAGACCTTTCAAAGCACAATGACAATCATCAAAATTGGCTACACTACTGTAATAAAATCGATTTTATTTTCCCCATATTATTTTCATAATGTGTTATTCTCAGATTACCGATTACAATATTCGGAGAAAAACGTTTACAATTTGCTGTAGATCGATAAATATGCCTACATGATTCTAAAAGTATGAGACTTTTTAGTAAAACGACCATGAAGAGTAAAATTTATACTTAAGACAGCGGTTTTAACTCTCGATTTAGCTCTCGACAAATTTTGTTTCTCTAGTAATCTAAACTAGTTTTGAACACGCTTCTTAGTTTTATCTTTTGCCAGAAGCGAAAGGATGGTATATCAGCAAATTTGGCCATAAATGGATAAATCTCTCATATTACCTAATGTCAGAGAATGGTGGAATATAATTCATATTTTCAAGCTACACCTTTAGTAGAATAGTAAAGGATACATACTATTTGCTCATAAAAATGAAGATTTTTGTTTTGCGAAAAATAATGTTTAACTTTGACGAACAGCCTAAGAAAAAAGGCATTTTTGGAAAAAATATTTAGATCTTCAACCAAAAGAATTCTCTACGATCTTATATTTGCATAGCATTGTAGAATAATAGTTGAACGCTGTACAGAAAACCGATTACGATTGTATCAATAAATAAGAATGATATAGCATAACCAAAGTGTCCACTTTATAAAATGAACAATCCTTAAATCTTAAAAATTCAGTCTTTGGGTAATTTTATGTTAAATAATGAATCTTAGAGATATGGTTTCTCGGTTGGTTGGTAAATGCTGGGCATGGCGTACCATTGCACAGTGGGATGGATGGTCTTATCCACTGGTGTACTAAACTGACTCGGTCGAAGAATTTTGACACTAGAGCGGGTCCAGATCCCGTGGAGATCATACGGGAGCGTGCCCCGCTCAAGTGTCACAATTCTCAGACCGAGTGAATTTAGTACACCGGTGGATTAGACCATCCCTTTCTTCTCGAGGTACTGGCCGGGATACGAGTAACTTTAGGGAAGATCAGGTAACCAACCCCTGCGGGAGCTTTGACCGTATGCTGACAGGGGAGAGGGGGTTTTCTTTCGCAAACCTGGAGCGTCTGTTCCCCATGTCAGGGGCGGCTTATCATCGTCCGAGTGTCAGAGAAGGACTCTAAGCTAAACTGCGCACTATAGCCCTCCGAACATTTAGGGGGAATGATCCTCCGGAAGACTAGGGGGTTGGTGTCAGGCCATGCAAGCCAAACGTAAAAAATCAAGCAACGAATAATCAACGAGAGAATGCGATCCGGGACATTCGGTGGGACCACGGCGACGTAAAGGGACTACCAATTTGGAAGCTCGGTACGTGGAACTGTAAATCTCTCAACTTCATCGGGAGCATAATCATACTCGCCAATGTACTGAAGGACCGCGGATTTGGCATTATAGCGTTGCAGAAAGTGTGTAGGAAGAAGCACTGATGATGATAATGATGCTTGTTACGCGTAGCTCGAACGCGAGTACGACAGCTGCTCAATCCACGACGTCAAAATCATCATAGGAGATCGAAACGTTCATGTTGGCCAGGAGGAGGAGTTCAGCGCTCACTTCCAGGACAGCCTTCCATTCCGATGTATCTGGAGATCATCACAGCAGACAGAACTACAAATCAATCACGTTCTGATTGATGGACAGTACTTCTCCGACATTACCGACGTCTATCGTGGCGCTAACATCGACTCTGATCATTATCTGGTGATGGTTAAACTGTGCCCAAAACTCTCCGTCGTTAACAACGTATGACCAACAGCGGCTTAAGCAATCGGATGTCGCAGCTGCATTACCGGAAGAGGGTGAGCTGGATGAAGCCCATCTTGAGGATTACTGGAGAACAGTAAAAGCAGCCATCATCGATGCAACAGATTGTAACTTCGGGTACGTCGCTTACCTAATGGTGACTTTACTGCTTCCGATGAAGAAGTTTTAGAATGTTTATTCAATACACACTTCTCCGGATGTGTGGACATAGCATCTACGGATGAACCAAATGTCTTTTCATGTAGTTACGAGTCTCTGGCCTCGGCTCGCAGTATCGTAACTACTGAATCGATTCAATGGGCACTTAATAGTAATGCTGTTGGTAAGGATGGTATCGGAGCTGAACTCATCAAGAACGACCCGGAGAGGCTAGCCATATATCTGCATAGGCTGGTACGCACAATCTGGGAAACAAAATAGCTACCGGAGGAGTGGAAGAAAAGGGTAATATGCACCATCTACATGAAGGTCGATAAGTTATATTGTGAAAACTACCGAGCGATCATCATTCTAAATGCGGCCTACAAAATGTTCTCCCCAATCATCTTCCGTCATCTGTCAGCTGTAGTAAACGAGTTTGTGGGAAGTTATCAAGCCTTCGTTGACGGCTGATCGACAACGGACCAGATCTTTACTGTACGGCAAATCTTCCATAAAATGTCGTGAATACTCATCATTCATCATTCATCGATTTTAAGGTGAAGGTAAGTCGAAGCCAAAGTTCAAATTTTCAAGAGCACGGATCTGGAGAACCAAACATCTGTTTGAGCTGAAAACCTAATCGATTGGTCACCATCAGCTAGTGACCAATCGATTAAGTGGCGACGAGGATCATGGAAACGTGTGTTGGCGATTATCGTTTTTCAAAGAAGTGGCGAGTTTGCCAATTTTATTTTTTTGAGTATGGTGAAATTGCCATTTTTATTTATTTGAGTTTGGTGAAATTGCCGTTTTTATTAATTTGAGTATGGTGAATTTGCCAATTTGAGTAGAACTAAATTGTTCTTTAGAGCTGACGAAATTGTCGTACATTGTGAACATAGTTGTTCTGTTGTGAAGCGAGATATTATATTGAGGTGAACGAAATTGTTCTTTAGTGTTGACGAAGTTGTCATATGTAATGTTGAGCAACATGAATCCAATGATTTGAATGTTTTGTTGTAGTATTAGTACAATTGTGGATTTTTTTAGGTATATTTTCGATTGTTCGTTGTATCAGTTGTTATAACGTGAAAATGGCCTTTCTAAAGGGGAAAGGACTGTCATGTCTACCTATCTCAAGTGATATTAATTATTCTGCCTTTTGGCTTGGTACCTTTTATCTGTTCGTACCTACGGTATTTCTGAGCTATAAGTACTGGCTGCAGTTGGCGATTATCGTTTTTCAAAGAAGTGGCGAGTTTGCCAATTTTATTTTTTTGAGTATGGTGAAATTGCCATTTTTATTTATTTGAGTTTGGTGAAATTGCCGTTTTTATTAATTTGAGTATGGTGAATTTGCCAATTTGAGTAGAACTAAATTGTTCTTTAGAGCTGAAAATCGTCTCTAAAATAAAAAATCAAGGAATTCCATTTCGGGGTGAAATTGATCACCTGTCAAAACAATTATTGTTAGTTTTGAAAACAACTTTACTTATTTAATTTGGGCCTCCTTAATCCAAATATGCTTGCCAAATTCTTAACAATGCAAAATTTATGGAAATAATAAACTATTAATTTTCAACAATACCTCAGAAAACGCCTAAATGTAGGAATTTTCCGAAGGAATCTTCTGATAATCTATAAAAAAAAATCAATTATTACAACAAAATGAACAAACTGGTACGAATTTTGATGATAAAATACGTTTTGGGAATATATTTCAAGCATCCTTACATATTTTATTACATACCGGCTGATTATGTTGCGCTATTAGGTAGGGAACCCGTGTGACAGGTCGAGCAGTGAAACGCTTGGAGAATACTGCTGGTTCCTATGTTGATCACCAGTGGCGCGGCCGTCTCTAGTAATGCGGTAGTAGACGATGTTCCAAACGCTTCCACTCAGAATTTCCCCGGATGGGAGTGGGGTGGCTTGTCAGGAGGGAAAGCGATTAGGGTGGTCCTTCTGGATTGCTTATCGGATGTTTAACGTGTATCCGAACAACTTTCCGGTCCCAGACTGGCACCCACGTTGAGCAGTGGGGATTATACCTGTTCAACGTGTCAATTTATGAATTTAATTCCTACCAACGCCATAGCACTAAACTGCCCATAACTGCATAATTGTAACATTCGACAAAAGTAGGCATTGAGTAAATGGGATACCAAGTTTGCATTTAATGGCAGTATGGGAGGAAACTGAAATTTCAAAAAATCATTAATAATTTAAAAGTGCTTATTTGAGGCTGAAATGTTGTACAGCTCATATCGCATATTGGGTGAATAGTAAGAAAATAATTCTTATAGAAATTTCGTTGCTACTACATTATGAGGCTCATGTATAATCTCAATGTGATTGTTATGCGGTTACAAATGCCAATGTGACAAAACAACTTGGTATTTTTTTCGAATTTTCTAGAACAATCTCACAGATTTTAGTAAGTTGATCGAAAGTATTTTTCATTTGATGACTCTCCATGGTATTAATTCCAATTTATCAAAAATGTCGAATGTGACTGTTATGCAGTTATGGGCAAAAATCTTACCAGCGAATATGGTTTTAGCGAGCTCGTCCTGTCTTTCCAGAACAGCTAAATCCCGATAGAGATCTTTTGGGCCTACATTTGAAATTCAATCTGGTCACCAATTTTGAATTCAAGAAACCAAACTTATTCTTACCGGTGAGCTGGGGTTTTTCCAGCATGTGTTATTCTAATAGCAACACTATTTAAAAGAATCTGCCAACTACTTGGTTCTGTCGTACCTAGATTGATTTAATTATTAATACTCAAAAACTGTTTAACTAACACTACTTGCTACCTTGTTCCGATACTACACTTGGTTTTTATTTTAACTTTCGAGACTAATTTGCTAACTGATGTGCACTTGTTCACGTTCTCCACTCGATTCAATTAAAAAAACCCATGCTAATAAAATTCTGCCATCAAACAGTGACCTTGAACACTGGACGCTATTGAAATTCCCGTCTTTTCATAAAAATTCTACCTAAATTGAGGCTGTCTCATTCGGTTTCGTATGCATGATGGACTTATACATTTTTTTAGTCCGTTTTCCACTGGTTTGTTTTTGAGTTCCAGCTTATCTTTTCTAAAAATTTTGGATGGTTTGTTGCAACGTTGTGAGATCGCAACGGTACTCACGCCGCAGCCAAAAAGCTTTTGAATTGTTTGTCTCTTTCACAGAGAGGTGGCGCTACGCTTCCGCGCCAAATGTACCATGTTTATAACGCTCATAAGGCTAGTAGTTCTCTACGAGCATGAAACGTGAACGATGCTCGAGGAGGACCTGCAAGCATTTGGAGTCTTCGAACCTCAGTTAGAAAATTAAGAACTAAAACACTGGTGTGTTACTAGGGTGGTGCTAACTCCTCGGGTGCTTAGAACGATCTTTGGAGGTGTGCAGGAAAACGGTGTGTGGCGGTGAAGTATGAACCACGAGCTCTACGGCGAGCCCAGTGTTCAGAAGGTGGCCAAAGCTGGAACGATATGATGGACAGGGCATGTTGCAAGAATGCCGGATAGCAACCCTGAAAAGATGGTGTTCGCTTCGGATCCGGTTGGTACAAGAAGGTGTGGTGCACAGTGAGCTAGGTGGGCGGATCAAGTGGGCAGCGATTTGGCGAGCGTGGGGCAGAACCGAGGATGGAGAGATGCGGTCACGATCCGTGTATTTATTGTGGCGTGAAATTGTTGATTCAGTGTTATCTGTTTAGATGTTAACAAAATAAATGAGAAAAATTAATAACAGGGTGTCCTAGAAAGTACTGCCATTTCATGACTAGTGCAAATAAATATTTGATTTTCACACATTTTATTCTTGCAGTTATTAAGAGTAGGTTTTGAATTTCGATTTTTTTTCGCTACCTGTTGGGCAATGATGTTACATTTCTGGAAGCCCCTCTTATCAGTTTTGCACAAATCGCGTTATGTGCTACATCATAAAGAACGTACAATAAAAATCTGAAAATAAATTTAGCATTGCCGATACGATAAATGATCAAACTATCACTTATTTTATTGAAAACTATAAACTGAAGTACCGTAATCCGGGGTTACTACAAAACGTCACATCGATAATCGATTCTGCACCATTTCTGCGGATGGTACTCACTGTACCCACATCTACACTTAATGCGGTCAGGAATTGCAACAATAGTTGTAAGGGGACGGACCTGGTGTAGTGGTTAGAACACACGCCTCTCACGCCGAGGACCTGGGATCGAATCCCATCCCCGACATAGTCACTGAAAATTTCAGTGACGACTTTCTTCGGAAGGGAAGTAAAGCCGTTGGTCCCGAGATGAACTAGCCCAGGGCTAAAAATCTTGTTAATAAAGATAGAAAAAAAAACAATAGTTGTCCTCTTTGGTTGGTGCAGCGGCTACCCCACTGTACTGCCCATGCATTAAAGTCACCAGTTCTTACTACTGGCTGCGATTAGCTAGTTCGACTATCGTTCTATTGACAATGTTTGAAAATTCCTCAATCGACCACCTTGAGGGCGCGTAATAACTGCAATTGAATACATACCGCGTTGATTTATACTATCGCAAAACCGTCAGTTGAGATAGAGACTACTTCTTGGATCGGGTATCGTCCTGTCGTCCCTATAGCTGCTAGCTGTTGAGTCCAACGCCACCCAGTTCCCATTGTTGGCTGGTATGCGGTATGACTGACTGCCAAAGCAGTTGCTGGGCTGCATTACAGTTGTTTAATTTAACTGTGTTACTTCCGTTTTGGCTGCTTTGATACTCCGCTTGTGCCCGGACAATTGGGTCCTAAAGCCCTGTCCCAATTTTAGTGCCAAACGCTTAAGTTTAGGCCAAAAACACATGTTTACTCCATTTTCTAATGTTTTCCGTTGGTTTAAGCCCAAAAAATTTTTTATTAGATTTTGTCACATCCTTTGGCTTAAACTCAAATTTTGGGTGTATTTTGTTTTCCGTGTCCCTTACGAAATGTCAGATAGGAACAACCCCAGTGGTCGAACTAAAACCCCTGTGGTGTTTTTGTCGACTAAGCGAACGTCAAACATGATCAAAAGTGTCAAGGTTCATTTATGGACCAAATTTTTAAATTAAAGTTTAAACATGATATAGCCATTATTTGAGCGGGAAAAATTGCTCAAGTAATTACAGTAACATGCTTTTTCGTGTTATTAAATAAAAACAAGATTTCATTACAAATTTTAGGACCCAATTGGGTCCGCTCGTTAAGTGTCCCTTGTCTGCTCTTTCGACACATATTAGGCACTTAGCGATTTTCTTACAATCGCTTGTCCTAAGACCTTCAATACCGCATTTTCTGCACATCTTACTTCTGTCGGGACTATTGCAATTATATGACTTATGGCCTTTCCCGAAACACTTGAAGAATCTTCAGGAGGCTGTTGTATGCTCAGCCGGCAAACCGACTAGCCTACCTTGAGTATGCCCAAGTTCCTCGCTTTGTTGGCCTCTGCATCCGGCAGCCTGATCACCGCCACCTGGGTGCCCTTTCTAAGGTGGATGGCCTTACTGGCTACGTCGATGTTACACTGCTCTTTGATGGCAGCCGAGACCTCCGTTGCATCGGTGACCTCATCCAGATTTTTACACTGGAGAGTCGCTTCTGTAGTATGGGTTCTAACATCAACCTCGTCGCCAAGTACTTCTTGTGACAGTTTCTTATAGACTGTGCCCTTTTGCTTGGCGTCCTTCTTTAATACTAGGATTATTTCACCAATCCTAGTCCGCTTTATGCTTACTTAAGTGTATGCTCACATCTGCGCCAAATGGCGATAACTTCTCCGTACTTCGCATCAGTAATGGAAAAGTTCGCATCACGAAGTACCTCACGAGTGTATACCACCGCATAACAAACATCACAGACTCACAAACTGGCTAGGCGTGAGAAAGTCTGCACCCGTCTGCTCGGGGGAACCTGTCAAAAGAAGTATGAACAAGCTCGGGAACGTTTACACGCGAGTCACCGAGCAATGTGTGATTTATTATTGTTTTGTCAGATTTTTTTTTGTCAAAAATAATTGTATAACCATTAAATCGACAGTAAACTACTAGGGTTTCAATGCTAGTAATGGACCCCTTAGTAGCTGAAATTCATTTTCGACGCTTTTCTACAATGCTATCTAAGATGGATATATGTTTTTTTGCAGTCTAACACCAAGTTGCATGTCTTTACTGCATAGTACGCCTTTAAAACATACAATATCATTCGTACAAAGTAAACCAGCGCTCTGACGCTCGGGAGCGTTTGGCTTTGTTTGTGTTCCAGTTTAGCAGAAATGTTCGCCACTTTCCATCATTGCTTCGCATCGCCTTCAGAACCTCGGCGTATTTCGCTTCCACCGTTTTGATAACGAGGGCCTCGTATCCACGGGTTTCTGTTGCCTTGCGCCCGCTGTTCCTGTGGGTGCACTGCCTGGTTCCTATCCCGTGGTTCTTTTTTCTTGGCTTTCTTAGCCTTAGGCTTAGTGTTGGTCACTCCACTCCATGTCCTCTTCATCCTGGAGCTTGGCTCTGGAGGACGGCTGCGTAGGTCGCTTTTCTCTTAGCAACCATACGTCGGAAGGCCCCTCCCCCTTTCGCATCGCGTATCGATAATATCAACCAATTCATTTCGCGTGTGAGGAGCTCGGACTTAATATAGGATTTAGTTTCAATTCATGTAGACAAAAGTCAGATGGATTATATACAAATATACAAATATATACAAATATAGTATCACATATATTCGCGTTGCCTGTGAAGAAAAACACTTTATTCTGACACTACTTAGTGTCTCTTTCGCCTTCTACCTTGCCAAGTTGTGACTTGGCTTTCTCGTAGTCCTGCTTTGCAGCTAGGACTGATTGTCGCAATTTCAGACTTTTTTTTCAAGTCTTTGCTCAACTCAATGATGACATCGAGTTGCTCAGCAACTGTCTGCATTTTCGGGAGATACTCCCTATTACGATCCATGGCCTCGATTAGTCCCGGGCCATCAATCACCTCACATGCTACACTGGAGTGGCCAGTGCCTGCCGTCTAGGCTCTTGCCCACACTGTTCTCACTTAAGTTGATGTTGGTCGCCTCCTTTCTTTAAAAAAGCCTCTCCTTCACATTCCGCTAGTTGATGGCGCTATGGTATCAAGTAGTGTTTTTGACATTCTGGGTTCAATTGAACGCGATCAATAATTCTCCTAAACCAAACAGTAGATAATGTGCTGTTTCTCACGCATATTTGAGCTGGAAATCCCATATTAACTTCAATTCAAATGCGCCAGCTCATGTAACGACCAAATGAGCTGAAATTTTTAGATGGTCTTCTAACCCTAAGAAATAAATCTGGGGGGTCTAATATAACATCCTGAGCTGAGCCAGTCTAATATAGCATCTCGTGTAATATATGAGCTATACTAAAATTTTAAAATAACATGTTATGCAAGAACATTAAATAGAAAAAAAAAATCTAACTGTCTAGATATTATTATAGCTTCATGAATGTTCGTATAACTTTATTAGGATTAAAACCACATATGTTCACGTTTTTATGATGTAAGCTGTGTATTTTTAAGTGTATTTTAAAATGTATGAAATCTATTTCTTATATTAATAAGCTGGTAAAAAAAAAGATTTTTGTAAAAGTTGAAGTTTGTTCATGCGTAAATTTATTAACTTTTTGAAACAAAGATTTCCTTGATTATGAATGGTACAACCACAGATTTATGTCTCACATGAGTTCTACAAACGATCTAAGCAAGGGAATTGCGGTTTTTACTTAACATGGCCTCACCGAAAACAGACCTATTGTAACAATTTTTGTAAGTATTTTCAAATTATTAAAATGGACGGATTATTAAGGTGAAAATGCATCGAATCCAAACTTCGAATGTTCAAGAGCACAAATCTAGAGAACCAGACAATCGATTGATCACCCCCAGATTTAGACCTGTGCGCCGAAATATTTTTGATCGGTGGCGGGGTGAGGGCATTTTCGTACCAGCGGCAGTGGCGTCACGCCGTTAACAATGTATTTGAAAATTGTCTTTTTTTTCCCGGCGTTACGCTCCTACTGGGACAGAGCCTATTTCTCAGCTAAGTTTTCTATAAGCACTTCCACAGTTATTAACTGAGAGCTTTCTTTGCCAAAGTTACTATTTTCGAATTCATGTCACGTATGGCTGGTATGATAATATTTTATGGCAAAGGAAGGCATGGAAATTTCCTATTATACGAAAATATCATGAACAGGCCAGAAATAAGACACCTTCAACATGGCCTTTTTTTAGCTGCGGACATTACCATTAGGCTAAGGAAGCCTTCCAAGATATTCTATGTCCTGAAAAGTCGAGATAATTACGAATAAAAACCGTCGAGTCGTAGGATTCGAACTCACAAGCCAACACCCAAGATCATGCTGAATATTTTCGCGTTGAGCGCTAGGGAAATTTGGGCTCAAAATAAAAACTTCAATTAAAACGATGAAACAGTTAATGCACCATCACAATAATTCAAATAATGAAGCGAATGAAATTGTTGTCCCATATTCGCTTATCTGGAATAATCTTTGAAGGATCTTCAAAAGCTTGAAAAATCTCTAAAGAAATATTTGCAGCCATTTCTGAAACAAAAACTTGGAGAAACTATGGTGAAATCCTTGCAAAAAAAAGTTATGGAAATATTCTTGATAGTAAATTTCGGAAGCATCCCTTGATACCTTGGAAAATTTAATCATTATTTTTAAAACTCTTGATAAAATCTACAAGAATCACCAATGTTTTTGAAGTATCCCTAACGATGTTTTGAGCAGTTGTTAAAATGGCTCTTAAGCGAATATCTGGTTAAGTTATAAAAAACACAAGATTTTAAAATAAATTTCCCGTTGAAAACAAATTGAAGGAAACGTGGAAAAAATTTAAAAAAAATACATAAGGGAACTATAATGAACATAAATATCCATACGAACAAGAACGCATATGAATATTAATTACAGTATACATACTATGGAAGACATCTAAAACTCGAACTGTATGAATGACTGAAACAGTTATTGACTTAGTTATCATATTATTTAATATATTTCAAATGATTGTTATTACTTTCTGTTAACACAATTCCTAATTCAATGACAGAAATTAAGTCAATAACAAGTTTAGAAATCTATCATCCGCTCGGAAAGACCGATAAAAATATGCATAAAGTCATTTTTAGGTATAAAATGTGATATTTGTTACTAGTGAAACCACTAAAAATTGTTACAGTTTTATGATGGAAAAACCCAGACAACCACAATGTGCGTGAAACGAAATCACCTTTTGCGTTATGCGATGCTTATATGTGCAACGTTTTCGTATAAGATGTCGTCAATAGGCCTTATGCGTACAAAAGTGGAGGCAATATATGTGCATATCAGAATTGTTAACGTTAATCAACGATTAACGCCGTTATTAACAATGAACGCTAACTTTTCTCAACATCAACGTTAACGGCGTTTCGTTGATTTTCATGTTTGTTAACGTTAGCGTCAACGGGTTGCGTTGAATCAACGTCAACGAATATCGTTAATCTTGTCGTTGATTACTGGGTGACCTGTATAGATGCAATGAAAATTTTCACTACGGTTATAAACAAGTTGTCGCCATGCAAATACCATATCCAAGGAAATTGAAGAAAAAATAAAAATAATAAGGCTGCAAGCAGCAAGGGCCAAGATCAATTTTTAACGAGTGGAAGAGAAATCCGGACGTGTTGCAAAATCTGCCAATGACGATGAAAGGAGGAAATGAAGATCTACCGATTCATGTCGACAAGTGGCCCTTCCGTCGAGGAAGGTCCAGTGGAGGATCTTTTCGTTTTGAAAATTTTCTCGATTTCTTGGACATAGAGTATTTTTACCTTGCCAAACGATATACACAAGCAAAAATGATAATTTAGTAAAGAAAACTCTCAATTAAAAACTATGGAAATGCTCATAAGAACACTAATCTGAGAAGCAGATGTTTTCCCAGTAGAGACGTAACGTTACAAAAAAGAAAAAGAATTCTTGCAGGTTTTCTTTGAAGAAATCCCTGGATTATAATTTATAACACGATTGTTTTCAAATGAAGCTGCAGAGAGAATCTCTAAAGTAATTTTTGAGAGAATATAATAAAGAATTTTTATGGATTCTCGGAAAAATTTAAAAATGTCAAAGAAGGTATGGAAAAATGAAATCTCAAATGTGTTCCTCTATAAACGCCAGAGGAATCTTAGAAATATTTATGAAATCATTCATGAAGAAATCACTGAAGGATACATTAATAGAAACATATAAGAGAAATACATGTTTTAATTAATTATGATTCGTGGTTTACGGCTAACTACCGAAAAACTAAACATTACATATACTTTGCAATTGGATTAAATGAGCAAATTGATGTAAAGTTTGCGAAAAAGTTACACGTCTTCTCGGTGAGAATCGAACTCACGACTCCCTGTTCTCTAGATTGGGCGCGTTATCTCTACGCCACGAGAGGACTCATGGACGCAGAAGTTTACCTGAATTCGGTTTCAGCTCAATAATCACGTATATATAGGAGAAAACTTTGAAAAACTTCTTTGGCAATAATGCCTGGGCATACACTTACCACAATTATTTGAGGATATGATGGAACTCCTATAAAGATTGCTTGATAGCGTCTTGGAGGAACTTCTGGAGAAATTTAAATTGATTTTTATCGAGTAATCATTTGAGATGTGTAGAGTGGTTACTGATGGAACCTCTTTAAATATTCTTAGAGTAATTGTTGGTATTATAAACATTTTGAAGTAATATATGAAGGAATTCGTACAGGAAACATTGAAGGTATTCAAGGAGAAATCCGTGTAGGTATTCCGGGATAAATCCCTAAAGAATCTCTGGAAGGTTTTTGGGCTTCGTGGCCGTGTGGTTAGTGTTACCAAGCATTTATCCGCATCGTGTCAAGGAGTGTGGGTTCGATTCCCACTTAAGTCCGGAAAACTTTTCGTCAGGAACGTATTTCGACTGTACCACTGAGCGTTGCATGCTAGTCCGTTGTCTAGTGTGGTGCTTACTTCAAAGGGAAAATCGTCCACTGGAACCATTAACGTGTCGGTGTCTATTAAACAAAAAGGTTTCAAGATGCAGTTGGTAGAGGAATTCTTGAAGTTGCTAAAGAAATATATAAAGGAATTCTTAGATAAATTACTTAATGAATTTGTGTAAGAATCCCTATTGGGATTAAGTAACATTGAATTATATTGTATATTGCTTTCTTTAATAAAAGTATAAAGTTTTACGAGCGAAATTATTCATCGGCATGAAAATACAAAATCGGCGGTGTACTGCTGATCGGCGTATGGCGCGCCGCCAATACCACATTCGGCGTCGGCGTGACGTAAAATGGATCGGCGGCGGCGGCGTGGCGCGGCGGCGTACAGGTCTACAGTGTAGACTCTAAATCAGATCAAATTTTCAGCGCAAATGTTTGTCCGGCTCTCTTCAAAATTCGAGGTTTGGCTTCGATGCATCTCCATCTTAAGAAGAATGGATAATTAGGAAATGGCATACCTTTAGGCGTATTTCGCAGTTTATTGTGTTATGCATTTTAAAATAACTTAAAAATGGACTGCCTTGTAAGAGTTCAGCCTTCATACTTGGCTTTAGGGGCCATGATTTTAGTATTATTCAATATGAAAATTCAATAAAGCTTGCAAACATTTGCATTATCAAATAAAATTTTTAATTAATACCGAATGAACTGATGTTACCCCGGATTATGGTATCACGAATAAAATCACGATAAAATCAAGCGTGAATTCGGCGAGTAGTGACTTAAATGAGTGATGATAAAACCGAAAAGCCTCTGTAATGCACGGTAAACTCTCAGCGTTTGGGAACGTCTAACCTGCATGAGTTGATTCGCGAGAGCGACTACAGTGGTTGTGATAGGCACCTCGTCATATTACCAATCATTGCAATGAGAGACCGCGACCAGTGAACTGCCCATAGACATTGTTGCTCGTTCAACGTTATCTAAGTTATCAGTCAGTTCGGGTGCGGACCGCGGAATAGGTTTATCGCTTTCTCCAGAATTTTGGCGTGCGTAGGTACAAAATATGTGTCTAAAAGAAGTGTACATAGAAGAAATCAACCATTCTTAGAAATCTTATCAGGCATCGACATTTCTGCGGAAAGGCAGCAATGGTTTTCGTTTTGTCAAATTTCGATCTTTGTTTGGTAATCTTCCGCGGCGACATCAAATGGTGATGGATATCTGATCGTGAAAAGTGATAAAGGAAGCAGTTTTTTTTGGCAGTAAAGGTCACAGAGAAAAGGAAAATCATTATGTTACTACAAGACATTCGTATTTTTTTTTCTTACTTGAGTCAATTGCAGTATGAATGATCACCTCCGTGTGCGTGCCATGAAAGTACGTCATTGAAGAGTATGCGTATAAATGTGTAGAAACGCAGATTGAAATATATGAATTAAAAATTCTTGAATCAATGACATTGTTATATCACGATAGTGTGTACAAGTGAGGTGAAGCAAGAGAAGAGATGCAGTCAAAACGATGTATTTAATCTACGAAGACTGCAGTATTGAAATGGCAAAATGGGAAAAGCATATTTGTTTGTAGACGAGTGTACCTGCTGAAGAAATGAATGTTTGTGCCAAAAGTGCGTCATAAGAATGTGCAAATTACGGTCAATTGTATGCTACCAGGGTGCAGCCAAAACACATGATTTCAATTCTGAATGGGTCTGTTTGAGTAGTTAAGTGTCGCCATCTTGCATGTATTCGCGCAAATCTCTACTCTTCCAATAGGAATCAATCGTCAGTCTGCTCTTCTTGCATATTGATGTCGTCACAAATATTTTCTCGTACTTGTGAATTCTGTGTAGTGTGAGAAGAGGAGTGAGGAGTTGGAAAAATTTAGCTCCGTGTTTTTGCGTTCGAAAGTTAATGTTCTGCAAGTGCAAATTGGTGGAAACGATGGCGTAACGGAAAGCCTAATCGATATACTAATCGAGGAATAGCAGGAAATGTAAAAAAGTTCACAAAATGAATGAAAACTTCGCGGCTGCAGCTGCCGCAAAACAAATGCCAATCGAAAAGCTAGTGCGTGTTGGATATTACGATCTTGACAAAACCATCGGAAAAGGAAACTTTGCTGTCGTAAAACTGGCATCACATGTGATAACAAACTCAAAGGTAATGAAATAATCAAAAATATGTTGTGCCTGAGGGCATAAACGGTGTTTTTTTTATCATTTTCTATTTGCATCGAGTTGGATTTTGACAAGCAGCCATTATTGTGCGAAACATTAATTTCGAATCTCGATAGTGAGTATCGTGCTCACAAACACAATTACAACGCATTCTCGGTTTCGAACATTTAATGTCAAACTTGTGTTTTGATACTTCGTGTTAGGAATTAACACCTCTATCCATAAGCACAGGTGGACTGACTATGAAATATGTAAACATTTACATATTTCCTACGTCTGCATTTTACTTCGAAAACGTTTCATCTTCAACAGAGAAGCGATTCAAGATTTTCTACGCGCTGAAAATTTAATTTAAAGAATTTCGTTTGAATGAGATTTTTTTGTATATCAACAGTAGGTATATTATAGCGTAGTACTGTGTTAGTTGCACTTAAAAAATAAAAAATAATGCTATCACTAGTCGGTTTGGTCAATTTCCAAACGTATTATTTTTGTCAAATATTGACCGATTTTAGTTCTTAACGGTTCTTTTTAGAATCGTGCATTGGCAGAATCAAAAAGACAATTTTCTTCCGAATGGACTACAAATCCAGAATAAAATAACAACGTACCCACGTTTCTCCCTTTTGCCTTCTACGATAAATGGACTTTCTTGTGTTTCGTGATTTGTTAATCTGTCGAAAGAAAATTGTTTTAGAAATTTTGACGAATGCTCCATTCTTACTAGAGCCTTAAGAATTACTGGAGAATTACTTAAGAAAATGAACTATGACCACCGGATACCGATGATAATTCGGATTTTCGGAAGCACATCTTATGCAGCAAAGGTATGACGAGAACAGTCAAAATTTCAAAATATTAATGCATATTAAGAAAAAAGAGGGATTTCTGAAGCGAATGGTGTGCCAAGTGTCAAGCTCAGTCCATGGACAACCAATCCCAAGTAACATGATCTTATCCACTGGTGTACTAAACTAACTCGGTTGAAGAATTTTGTCACTAGAGCGGGTCCAGATCACGTGGGGATCATACGGGAGCGTGCCCCGCTCAAGTATCACAAATCTCAGACCGAGTGAATTTAGTACACCAGTGGATCAGACCATAGGTAGCTGAATGGTAGAAATGTTTCCAACGATTTTTTTATTTTTTTATTAGCATCATTCCGAACATTACATTCATTTCTTATATCTGGGTGTTCTATGTTATTAGAAAACATTATCATCCTAATTTGGTAAAACAAATTCGAGATTTTATTAACATTTTACATTTCATTTGCCGTAGTTGAGTTGAGAGTTGATTTAACCTGCTTATATATAAGAGAAAAAAACACGTTTTCAATTTACTTAACCTAATTTAAACTAAATATATAACGCATGATTGGTGGCAATAGAAGATTGTAACGATTTTGCCTGAAATTAATAATTATTTTATTTCACATTTGTTCCAATGTTTCAACATTGGATATTCTATGTAACTCATTGGTACTATACCAGGGAGGAAGCTTCAGAATGATTTTCAAAATATTATTTTAAATTCTCTGCAGAGTTTTCTTCCTGGTATTACAACAGCTAGTCCATATTGGTACAGCATACAATATGGCTGGCCTGCAAATTTGTTTGAATATCAAAAGCTTGTTCTTAAGACAAAGTTTTGATTTTCTATTAATAAGAGGATAGAGACGTTTTACATATTTGTTACATTTGGCTTGAATGCCCTCAAAGTGATTTTTGAAAGTTGAATTCTTATGTAGCATGAGCCCTAGATACTTAACTTCATCTGATCAATTGATTGGAACCTCTCTCATCGTGACAACATGTCTACTTGAAGGTTTCAAATAAAGAGTTTTTGGTTTATGTGGGAATATTATTAGTTGAGTTTTGGAAGCATTAGGAGAAATCTTCCATTTCTGCTAGTATGAAGAAAAAATATCCAATCTTTTTTGCAATCGACTAAATCATCCGCAAACAAAGATTTTGGACATCCTTCAGGTAACTCAGGTAAGTCAGATGTGAAAATTTTGTATAATATTGGTCCCAAATGCTTCCTTGAGGAACACCAGCTCTTACAGGAGGTCTTTCAGACCTGGAGTTCTGATAATTAACCTGAAGTGTACGATTTGACAGATAACTTTGAATTATTCTAACAATGTATGTTGGAAAATTAAAGTTGTCGAATGTGTTTTTTTATGTCTAGAAGAGCAAGACCAGTAGAATAGCCTTCAGATTTGTTGGAACGAATCAAATTTGTTACACGTAAAAGTTGATGAGTGGTCGCCATGAGTCGAATGTCCATGGCGGAATCCAAATTGTTCATTGGCAAAAATTGAATTTTCGTTGATGTGGGCCATCATTCTGTTCAAAATGACTTATTCAAAAAGATTACTGATGGAGGAAAGCAAAATGATTGGACGATAGCTAGAAGCTTCTGCAGGATTTTTGTCTGGTTTTAAAATTGGAACAACCTTAGCATTTTTCCATTTGTCAGGAAAATATGCTAATTGAAAACATTTGTTAAATATATCAACTAAAAATGATAAGCTACTTTCTGGAATTTCTTGATGAGGATGTAGAAAATTCCATCATCGCCAGGAGCTTTCATATTTTTGAATTTTTTAATAATAGTTCTCACTTCCTCCAAATCAGTCTCCCAGGCATTTTCGAAAACGTTCTCTTGATTGAGAATATTTTCGAACTCCTGAGTAACTTGATTTTCAATTGGACTAGTAAGTCCTAATTGTGCGCGCTTTCAAACTGTATAGCAAGTGTTTGAGCTTTTTCGCAATTAGTAAGTAATAATTTGTTTTCCTCTTTCAATGCCGGTATAGGCTTCTGAGGTTTTTTCAAGATTTTAGATAATTTCCAAAAGGGCTTAGAGCCAGGGTCCAATTGTGAATTTTATTTTCAAAATTATTGTTTCTTAATTGTGAAAAACGTTTCTCTATTTCTTTCTGCAAATCGTGCCTCATAATTTTCATAGCAGGATCACGAGTGCGTTGAAATTGCCTTCTACTCACGTTTTTAAGACGGATCAAGAGTTTAAGATCATCGTCTATAATCACGAATCAAAATTTTACTTCACATTTTGGAATTGCGTAAGGAAAGGCGTGCTGTAATGATGAAAGAATGGAAGCGTAGGGAAACGGTTTATTTCTTGACGTCTCGGGTTCAAGCAAATGTTATGAACTGTGATAGACAGAGGACTGACGCCGCTGTCATCCTGCATACATTTTGGCTCTTCCTCACATCGTTTTTGGTACTGCGCGTTTGGTACCCACTTTCTGGTCGGTTTGCCCTAACTTGATCCTGATTTTTGAGTATACGGCTCAAGTGCTGCTAGTGCTAGTTTCTGGCAATTAATTATATTGCGTTGCATCGTCATATTTGATGTCGCTTTTCCTTTTTTCAACATTTTGTTGAATTTTTATTTAAATTTCTTTATTAGTATCATTCCAAACATTACATTCATTTCTTATATCTAGGTGTTCTGTGTTATTAGACAACACTATCATCCTAATTTGGTAAAACAAATTTAAGATTTTATTAACATTTTGTTAACAACATATCACATTTCATTTGCCGTAGCAGTTCAGATTTTTTACAGGTGAGTTGATTTCACCTGCTTATAAGAGAAAAAAAACGCTTTAAATATACTGAACCTAACTTAACCTAAACATATAACGCATTAATCGTGGCAATAGAAGATTGTAACGATTTTTGCCTGAAATTATTTATTATTTTATTTGACATTTGTTCCAATGTTTCAACATTGGATATTCTATGTAACTCATTGGTACTATACCAGGGAGGAAGCCTCAGAATCATTTTCAAAATTTTATTTTGAATTCTCTGCAGAGCTTTCTTTCTGGTATTACAACAGCTAGTCCATATTGGTACAGCATACAACATGGCTGGCCTGAAAATTTGTTTGAATATCAAAAGCTTGTTCTTAAGACAAAGTTTTGATTTTCTATTAATAAGGGGATAAAGACATTTTACATATTTATTACATTTGGCTTGAATGCCCTCAATGTGATTTTTGAAAGTTAAATTCTTATCAAGCATGAGCCCTAGATACTTAACTTCATCTGACCAATTTATTGGAATCCCTCTCATCGTGACAACATGTCTACTTGAAGGTTTCAAATAAAGAGCTTTTGGTTTATGTGGGAATATTATTAGTTGAGTTTTGGAAGCATTAGGAGAAATCTTCCATTTCTGCAAGTATGAAGAAAAAATATCCAAACTTTTTTGCAATCGACTACAGATGACACGCAGGCTTCGTCCTTTGGCGGAGAGGCCTGTGTCATCCGCAAACAAAGATTTTTGACATCCCTGAGGTAACTCAGGTAAGTCAGATGTGAAAATATTGTATAATATTGGTCCCAAAATGCTGCCTTGGGGAACACCAGCTCTTACAGGAAGTCTTTCAGATCTGGAGTTCTGATAATTAACCTGAAGTGTACGATTTGTCAGATAACTTTGAATTATTCTAACAATGTATGTTGGAAAATTAAAGTTTTTTAATTTTACAATCAAACCTTCATGCCAAACACTGTCGAATGCTTTTTCTATGTCTAGAAGAGCAAGACCAGTAGAATAGCCTTCAGATTTGTTGGAACGGATCAAATTTGTTACACGTAAAAGTTGATGAGTGGTCGAATGTCCATGGCGGAATCCGAACTGTTCATTGGCAAAAATTGAATTTTCGTTGATGTGGGCCATCATTCTGTTCAAAATAACCTTTTCAAAAAGTTTACTGATGGAGGAAAGCAAACTGATTGGACGATAGCTAGAAGCTTCTGCAGGATTTTTGTCTGGTTTTAAAATTGGAACAACCTTAGCATTTTTCCATTTGTCAGGAAAATATGCTAATTGAAAACATTTGTTAAATATATCAACTAGAAATGATAAGCTACTTTCTGGAAGTTTCTTGATGAGGATGTAGAAAATTCCATCATCGCCAGGAGCTTTCATATTTTTGAATTTTTTAATAATAGTTCTCACTTCATCCAAATCAGTCTCCCAGGCATTTTCGAAAACGTTCTCTTGATTGAGAATATTTTCGAACTCCTGAGTAACTTCATTTTCAATTGGACTAGTAAGTCCTAAATTAAAATTGTGCGCACTTTCAAACTGCATAGCAAGTTTTTGAGCTTTTTCGCAATTAGTTAGTAATAATTTGTTTTCCTCTTTCAATGCCGGTATAGGCTTCTGAGGTTTTTTCAAGATTTTAGATAATTTCCAAAAGGGCTTAGAGCCAGGGTCCAATTGAGAAATTTTTTTTTCAAAATTTTTGTTTCTTAATTGAGCAAAACGCTTTTTGATTTCTTTCTGCAAATTCTGCCATATAATTTTCATAGCAGGATCGCGAGTGCGTTGAAATTGCCTTCTCCTCACGTTTTTAAGACGGATCAAGAGTTTAAGATCATCGTCTATAATCACGGATTCAAATTTTACTTCACATTTTGGAATTGCAATGCTTCTGGCTTCAACAATGGAATTTGTTAAAGTTTCAAGAGCATTGTCAATATCAAGTTTAGTTTCTAAAGAAATGTTAACATCAAGATTAGAGTCAACATACGTTTCATATATATTCCAGTCGGCTCGTAAATAATTGAAAGTGGAGCTGATAGGATTAAGAATCGCTTCTTGGGATATTTGAAATGTAACAGGGACATGATCAGAATCAAAATCAGCATGAGTAACTAATTGACTACAAAGATGACTAGAGTCGGTTAAGACCAAATCAATCGTAGATGGATTTCTAGAAGAGGAAAAACATGTAGGGCTATCAGGGTATTGAATTGAGAAATATCCTGAAGAGCACTCATCAAATAAAATTCTGCCGTTGGAATTACTTTGAGAATTATTCCATGACCGATGTTTGGCATTAAAGTCACCAATGACAAAAAATTTTGACTTATTGCGAGTCAATTTACGCAAGTCAGTTTGGAGCAAATTAACTTGCTGTCCAGAGCATTGAAAAGGCAAATAGGCAGCTATGAAAGTATATTTACCAAGTTGTGTTTCAACAGAAACACCTAAAGTTTCAAAAACTTTAGTTTCAAATGATGAAAACAGTTGATGTTTTATACGCCTATGAATGATGATTGCAACTCCCCCACATGCCCCATCAAGTCGATCATTACGATAAACAAAAAAGTTAGGATCTTTTTTGAGTTTAGATCCAGGTTTTAAATACGTTTCGGTAATAACTGCTATATGCACGTTATTAACCGTAAGAAAATTAAACAGCTCGTCCTCTTTACCATTCAGAGAACGAGCATTCCAATTTAAAATATTTAAATTATTATTTGGATCCATTAGAAAAACGTAATCCAATAACAATTTGATTTGTAAATTTTACACCTACTTGGACTGCTTCAGTCATAGTGGTGGCTTTGAACATTGCATCAATCATTAGATTCAATTGTTCAGTTAGAAAATTAAAATCAGAGGCTGACATGTCATGTGATTTCCCATTAGAATTTCCGGTAGACGAAGAAGCGGAATTACCTGTGGCGGTAGGGTATGATTCATGATCAAGCGATCGTTAACTGAAAAATGAGCATTGTTCGATACTCTACCAGGCAAATTCCGGAAACGACCGTTATCGTAACGGATATTATCTTTCATCTGCCTGGCACGAGCCTCAATGACCCTTTTGCGTGAAGGACAATTCCAAAAATTGGACTTATGGTTAGCCCCGCAATTACAACATATGAATTTGGTGGTATCTTCCTTCACTGGACAGACGTCCTTAGCGTGAGAAGAACCTCCGCAAATCATGCATTTAGCATCCATGCGACAATTTTTTGTACCATGACCCCACTTTTGGCACCGACGGCACTGAGTGGGGTTCTGGTAATTTCCTCCAGGTTTCTGGAAATGTTCCCATGTCACACGGACATCGAACATAAGTTTAGCTTTTTCTAAAGCTTTGATATTATTTAGTTCTTTTTTGTTAAAGTGAACTAAATAATATTCTTGAGAAAGCCCTTTCCGCACAATGCCAGATTGGGTTCTCTTTTTCATAATGATTACTTGGACTGGGGAAAATCCAAGTAAATCATTTATTTCATGTTTGATCTCTTCAGGTGACTTATAGTCACTTGAGAGACCTTTCAAGACAACTTTGAACAAACGTTCAGTTTTGTCGTCATAAGTAAAAAATTTGTGCTTCTTCTATTCAAGATGTCTGAGAAGAAGTTCACGATCTTTAAGAGTTTCTGGCAAAACGCGACAGTCTCTTATCTTTGCGATTTGGAAGGAAACCTTGATTCCCCTAATGGAGTTCAAGATCTCCTGCCTAAATCCCGCAAATTCGGAACAACTGACCACGATAGGCGGCACTCTTTGCTTCCTCACTTGAATCAAAGAGCCTGGGCTAGAGGCTGCTTCGATTTGGTGTTCGGAAAATTTGTCTAGAGCATCGAACTGATTGCTCATTTCGATACAATTATTCATATCACCCTTGGAAGAAAGTTCGCATTCCGGGGAAGCGTCCTTTCTTCCATTCTTGCCACGTGTAGTGACAGTTTAAAAACCCACTTTTTTGAAAGGAAGTAGTGAATTCAGAGATTCACCCTTCCTTTTGTTAGTTGTTGATACCATGTTTAGTTAATAAACGAAAGAAGACGTGACCTTCGAGAGGTTTTTTCCCGAGACGGTGTCCAAGAAGGATTACCACCGCTAGCTTTCGCCAACGGGTCCAACGAAAAATCGAAGGCACGGGTCCAAACAAGGATCGTAAAGGGATCAATAGTAGAAAAATAGTACTGAAAAGTACTGTTTTAGTAGCACTGAAAAGTACCGTTTTTAATTTTAGCACTGAAAAGTACTGTTTATGTAGCACTGAAAAGTACTGATTTATTGCTTTAGGTAGTTTTTAAGAAAACTTCCAAGAGCAGAGAGAATTCGTGTACGCACAGCACGAAGGTACGATGCGCACTCGACATTTTGTTGAATGTTTTACGCATCAGTGAGGTATCATTGATGTCTTCTATCCAAAATATCATATGTTTTGTTAGTCCCAAAAGAATCAAAACAAAGACACTGGACGCCATGTTGAATCAATGTTGGGTAGCTAATTATTGGCTCATTTCACCCCCCTGGTGATAGATCAACTGTGATATATTAAGAGCATTGAAAAGGCAAATAGGCAGCTTTGAACGTATATTTACCAAGTTGTGTTTCAACTGAAGAACCATAAGTTTCAAAAACTTTAGTTTCAAAAGACGAAAACAGTTGATGTTTTATACGCCTATGAATGATGATTGCAACTCCTCCACATGCCCCATAAAATCGATCATTACGTTAAACAAAAAAGTTAGGATCTTTTTTTAGTTTGGATCCAGGTTTTAAATAGGTTTCAGTAATAACTGCTATATGCACGTTATTAACTGTAAGGAAATTAAACAGCTCGTCCTCTTTACCATTCAAAGAACGAGCATTCCAATTTAAAATATTTAAATTATTAGTAGATGAAAAAACCGAATTTAGTACTATACCATTTAATTCCACTAGAGTTTGTATCCTTTGACAGATACGCGTATTTCGACCTCAAATGTAAGGCCGTCTTCAGTGTCGTGTACTAGACTCGACTAGTCGAGTCTAGTACACGACACTGAAGACGGCCTTACAGTTGAGGTCGAAATACGCGTATCTGTCAAAGGATACAAACTCTAGTGGAATTAAATGGTATAGTACTAAATTCGGTTTTTTCATCTACTTATAGGTATTCTACTAAACAGCTCGAAGATTTATTATCATTTAAATTATTATTTATTGGATACATTAGAAAAACGTAATCCAATAACGATTCGATTATTAAATTTTACACCGACTTGGACTGCTTCAGTCATAGTGGTGCCTACGAGTCGCCTACGTGAAGGGCAATTCCAAAAAATGGACTTATGATTGCCCACGCAATTTGCGCATATAAACTTATCGGTATCTTCCTCCACTACACGGATAAAAATCTGATCCCCAGGGGACGGACCTGGTGTAGTGGTTAGAACACAAGCCTCTCACCTGGGTTCGAATCCCATCCCCGAGATAGTCATTAAAAATTTCAGTGACGACTTCCTTCGGAAGGGAAGTAAAGCCGTTGGTCCCGAGATGAACTAGCCCAGGGCTAAAAATCTCGTTAATAAAGATAGAAAAAAAAATCTGATCCCCACACCATGATTTACAAATCATGAAATTCATAAATTGGTTAGGTCATAATATCAGGATCACAAATCATGGTTCCTGGAGTCATAATCATGATTCCTCATAAGCGTAACATCCAGCGCGAAAACACTAAGCGGCACACTTTGCTTCAACACATTCGTATCGATCACTCTTAATTCAAGATGACGAAGTGGTTGAGTGGCTTACAATCGAAAGGTTCTTGGCTCGAATCTCAATGCATGCTATATTAAACTTTTTTTTTTTATTTTGTCGATCATAAACGGATGCGTGACTCAGCTTTTTTGACATTTGAATCATGATTCCGAGCAATCAGCTACAACAACCTTACGCGTGTGTTGCGTTACGGCAATCTGACTCATGATATCATGAGTCCAAATCATGGTGTTTTTGGATTCTGATTTCTACCCGTGTAGACAGACGCCCTTAGCGTGAGAAGAACCTCCGCAAATCATGCATTAAGCATCCATGCGGAATTTTTTTTTTTTTTTTTTTTTTTTTTTTTTTTTTTTTTTTTTTTTTTTTTTTTTTTTTAATTTCTTTATTAGTATCATTCCAAATATTACATTCATTTCTTATATCTAGGTGTTCTGTGTTATTAGACAACACTATCATCCTAATTTGGTAAAACAAATTTGAGATTTAATTAACATTTTGTTAACAACATATTACATTTCATTTGCCGTAGCAGTTCAGTTTTTTTACAGGTGAGTTGATTTCACCTGCTTATAAGAGAAAAAAAAAAGTTTTTAATATACTTAACCTAACTTAACCTAAACATATAACGCATTAATCGTGGCAATAGAAGATTGTAACGATTTTTGCCTGAAATTATTTATTATTTTATTTGACATTTGTTCCAATGTTTCAACATTGGATATTCTATGTAACTCATTGGTACTATACCAGGGAGGAAGCCTCAGAATCATTTTCAAAATTTTATTTTGAATTCTCTGCAGAGCTTTCTTCCTGGTATTACAACAGCTAGTCCATATTGGTACAGCATACAACATGGCTGGCCTGAAAATTTGTTTGAATATCAAAAGCTTGTTCTTAAGACAAAGTTTTGATTTTCTATTAATAAGGGGATAGAGACATTTTATATATTTATTACATTTGGCTTGAATGCCCTCAATGTGATTTTTGAAAGTTAAATTCTTATCTAGCATGAGCCCTAGATACTTAACTTCATCTGACCAATTTATTGGAATCCCTCTCATCGTGACAACATGTCTACTTGAAGGTTTCAAATAAAGCGCTTTTGGTTTATGTGGGAATATTATTAGTTGAGTTTTGGAAGCATTAGGAGAAATCTTCCATTTTTGTAAGTATGAAGAAAAAATATCCAAACTTTTTTGCAATCGACTACAGATGACACGCAGGCTTCGTCCTTTGGCGGAGAGGCCTGTGTCATCCGCAAATAAAGATTTTTGACATCCCTGAGGTAACTCAGGTAAGTCAGATGTGAAAATATTGTATAATATTGGTCCCAAAATGCTGCCTTGAGGAACACCAGCTCTTACAGGAAGTCTTTCAGATCTGGAGTTCTGATAATTAACCTGAAGTGTACGATTTGACAGATAACTTTGAATTATTCTAACAATGTATGTTGGAAAATTAAAGTTTTTTAATTTTACAATCAAACCTTCATGCCAAACACTGTCGAATGCTTTTTCTATGTCTAGAAGAGCAAGACCAGTAGAATAGCCTTCAGATTTGTTGGAACGGATCAAATTTGTTACACGTAAAAGTTGATGAGTGGTCGAATGTCCATGGCGGAATCCGAACTGTTCATTGGCAAAAATTGAATTTTCGTTGATGTGGGCCATCATTCTGTTCAAAATAACCTTTTCAAAAAGTTTACTGATAGAGGAAAGCAAACTGATTGGACGATAGCTAGAAGCTTCTGCAGGATTTTTGTCTGGTTTTAAAATTGGAACAACCTTAGCATTTTTCCATTTGTCAGGAAAATATGCTAATTGAAAACATTTGTTAAATATATCAACTAAAAATGATAAGCTACTTTCTGGAAGTTTCTTGATGAGGATGTAGAAAATTCCATCATCGCCAGGAGCTTTCATGTTTTTGAATTTTTTAATAATAGTTCTCACTTCTTCCAAATCAGTCTCCCAGGCATTTTCGAAAACGTTCTCTTGATTGAGAATATTTTCGAACTCCTTAGTAACTTCATTTTCAATTGGACTATTAAGTCCTAAATTAAAATTGTGCGCACTTTCAAACTGCATAGCAAGTTTTTGAGCTTTTTCGCAATTAGTTAGTAATAATTTGTTTTCCTCTTTCAATGCCGGTATTGGCTTCTGAGGTTTTTTCAAGATTTTCGATAATTTCCAAAAGGGCTTAGAGCCAGGGTCCAATTGAGACATTTTATTTTCAAAATTTTTGTTTCTTAATTGAGCAAAACGTTTCTTGATTTCTTTCTGCAAATCCTGCCATATAATTTTCATAACAGGATCGCGAGTGCGTTGAAATTGCCTTCTCCTCACGTTTTTAAGACGGATCAAGAGTTTAAGATCATCGTCTATAATCACGGATTCAAATTTTACTTCACATTTTGGAATTGCAATGCTCCGGGCTTCAACAATGGAATTTGTTAAAGTTTCAAGAGCATTGTCAATATCAAGTTTAGTTTCTAAAGAAATGTTAACATCAAGATTGGAGTCAACATACGTTTTATATATATTCCAGTCGGCTCGTAAATAATTGAAAGTGGAGCTGATAGGATTGAGAATCGCTTCTTGGGATATTTGAAATGTAACAGGGACATGATCAGAATCAAAATCAGCATGAGTAATCATTTGGCTACAAAGATGACTAGAGTCGGTTAAGACCAAATCAATCGTAGATGGATTTCTAGAAGAGGAAAAACATGTGGGGCTATCAGGGTATTGAATTGAGAAATATCCTGAAGAGCACTCATCAAATAAAATTCTGCCGTTGGAATTACTTTGAGAATTATTCCATGACCGATGTTTGGCATTAAAGTCACCAATGACAAAAAATTTTGACTTATTGCGAGTCAATTTACGCAAGTCAGTTTGGAGCAAATTAACTTGCTGTCCAGTGCATTGAAAAGGCAAATAGGCAGCTATGAAAGTATATTTACCAAACTGTGTTTCAACAGAAACACCTAAAGTTTCAAAAACTTTAGTTTCAAATGATGAAAACAGTTGATGTTTTATACGCCTATGAATGATGATTGCAACTCCCCCACATGCCCCATCAAGTCGATCATTACGATAAACAAAAAAGTTAGGATCTCTTTTGAGTTTAGATCCAGGTTTTAAATACGTTTCGGTAATAACTGCTCTATGCACGTTATTAACCGTAAGAAAATTAAACAGCTCGTCCTCTTTACCATTCAGAGAACGAGCATTCCAATTTAAAATATTTAAATTATTATTTGGATCCATTAGAAAAACGTAATCCAATAACAATTTGATTTGTAAATTTTACACCTACTTGGACTGCTTCAGTCATAGTGGTGGCTTTGAACATTGCATCAATCATTAGATTCAATTGTTCAGTTAGAAAATTAAAATCAGAGGCAGACATGTCATGTGATTTCCCATTGGAATTTCCGGTAGACGAAGAAGCGGAGTTACCTGTGGCGGTAGGGTTTTTTCCATTTGATTTGAAACAAGTAGAATGGGTACCCATGGATCGAACAGGGGAGGAGTTCGAATTTCCTGCTACGATATCGGCAAAGGATTTACCGTGGGTAGATACATTCGAAATAGAAAGATTCGAACGGCTACCCGACGGAATAAAATTAGTTTGTGAATGAGCATGATTATGATCTTCCTGATGGGTATGATTCATGATCAAGCGATCGTTAACTGAAAAATGAGCATTGTTCGATACTCTACCAGGCAAATTCCGGAAACGACCGTTATCGTAACGGATATTATCTTTCATCTGCCTGGCACGAGCCTCAATGACCTTTTTGCGTGAAGGACAATTCCAAAAATTGGACTTATGGTTAGCCCCGCAATTACAACATATGAATTTGGTGGTATCTTCCTTCACTGGACAGACGTCTTTGGCGTGAGAAGAACCTCCGCAAATCATGCATTTAGCATCCATGCGACAATTTTTTGTACCATGACCCCACTTTTGGCACCGACGGCACTGAGTGGGGTTCTGGTAATTTCCTCCAGGTTTCTGGAAATGTTCCCATGTCACACGGACATCAAACAAAAGTTTTGCTTTTTCTAAAGCTTTAATATTATTTAGTTCTTTTTTGTTAAAGTGAACTAAATAAAATTCTTGAGAAAGCCCTTTCCGAACAATGCCAGATTGGGTTCTCTTTTTCATAATGATTACTTGGACTGGGGAAAATCCAAGTAAATCATTTATTCCATTTTTGATCTCTTCAGGTGATTTATAGTCACTTGAGAGACCTTTCAAGACAACTTTGAACAAACGTTCAGTTTTGTCGTCATAAGTAAAAAATTTGTGCTTCTTCTCTTCAAGATGTTTGAGAAGAAGCTCACGATCTTTAAGAGTTTCCGGCAAAACGCGACAGTCTCCTTTCTTTGCGATTTGGAAGGAAACCTTGATTCCCCTAATGGAGTTCAAGATCTCCTGCCTAAATCCCCCAAATTCGGAACAACTGACCACGATAGGCGGCACTCTTTGCTTCCTCACTTGAATCAAAGAGCCTGGGCTAGAGGCTGCTTCGATTTGGTGTTCGGAAAATTTGTCTAGAGCATCGAACTGATTGCTCATTTCGATGCAATTATTCATTTCACCCTTGGAAGAAAGTTCGCATTCCGGGGAAACGTTCTTTCTTCCATTCTTGCCACGTGTAGTGACAGTTTTAAAACCCACTTTTTTGGAAGGAAGTAGTGAATTCAGAGATTCACCCTTCCTTTTGTTAGTTGTTGATACCATGTTTAATTAATAAACGAAAGAAGACGTGACCTTCGAAAGGTTTTTTCCCAAGACGGTGTCCAAGAAGGATTACCACCGCTAGCCTTCGCCAACGGGTCCAACGAAAAATCGAAGGCACGGGTCCAAACAAGGATCGTAAAGGGATCAATAGTAGAAAAAATAGTACTGAAAAGTACTGTTTTAGTAGCACTGAAAAGTACCGTTTTTAATTTTAGCACTGAAAAGTACTGTTTTTGTAGCACTGAAAAGTACTGTTTTATTGCTTTAGGTAGTTTTTAAGAAAACTTCCAAGAGCAGAGAGAATTCGTGTACGCACAGCACGAAGGTACGATGCGCACTGATCCATGCGGAAATGTTTTGTACCATGACCCCACTTTTAGCACCGACGGCACTGAAAGTTTCCTCCAGGTTTCTGAAAATGTTCCCATGTCACTCGGACATCAAACATAAGTCTAGCTTTTTCTGAAGCTTTAATATTATTTAGATCTTTTTTGTTAAAGTGAACTGAATAATATTCTTGAGAAAGCCCTTTCCGAACAATGCCAGATTGGCTTCTCTTTTTCATAATGATTACTTGGACTAGGGACTAGGGACGACGTTGAACAAAGGTTCAGTTTTGTCGTTATAAGTAAAAAAAAATGTGCTTCTTCTCTTCAAGATATTTGAGAAGAAGTTCGCGACCTTTAAGAGTTACTGTCTTTAAGAGCAAAACGCGACAGTCTCTTTTCTTTGCGATTTGGAAAAAGAACCTTGATTCCCCTAATGGAGTTCAAGATCTCCTGCCTAAATCCCCGAAATTCGGAACAACTGACCACGATGGGCGGCACTTTTTGCTTCCTCACTTGAATCAAAGAGCCTGGGCTAGAGGCTACTTCGATTTGGTGTTCGGAAAATTTGTCTAGGGCATCGTACTGATTGCTCATTGGAAGAAAGTTCGCATTCCGGAGAATCGTCCTTTCTTCCATTCTTGCCACGTTTAGTGACAGTTTTAAATCCCACTTTTTTGGAAGGAAGTTGTGAATTCAAAGATTCACCCTTCCTTTTGTTTGTAGTTGCAACCATGTTTAGTGAATAAACGAAAGAAGACGAGTCCTCCTAAGAGGTGTTTTTCCAAGACGGTGTGCATGTAGGATTACCACCGCTAGTTTTCGCCAACGGATCCAACGAAAAATCGAAGGCACGGGTCCAAACAAGGATTGTATAGGGATCAATAGTAGAAAAAATAGTACTGAAAAGTACCGTTTTTAATTTTAGCACTGAAAAGTACTGTTTTATTGCTTTAGGTAGTTTTTAAAACACTTCCAAGAGCAGAAAGAATTCGTGTACGCATAGCACGAAGGTACGATGGGTACTGAAAAAAAATCTAAACACTAATTCACCTGAAAATGGTGACATCTTCATACTCATGGTGCCTCCTGAGTGGTGTTAATGAATGGTGATTGATGACATATGCTACATGTGACTTAATCCCTTGTTTGAGTGAGCCTACGAAGTCCGTGTGACGTGAGTAATCTGATGTGCTAAAGAATAAGTTACTTCGGCGGCGAATACATAATCTTCCTGCCAAATCTGAACCAACGTGACGTGGGAGACTTTTAAACTGTCGCCCGAATTGCCATTGGACATCTCCTAGCGACTTGTACATGGATCTGTATGAATAAAATTTGATTTGGTTGATTGATAAGTGAGTGTGAAGCAGTTTGGTGACGTACGGCCTCAGCAACTTCTGTTTTTATAGGCGGGAATCAATTTTCCCATACTTTTTCTGCTATTAAATATCACTTGAATTTGTCTGCATTATTGACAATTTATTAAAGTGCACGGGAAGCCACATAGAAAGGTTCGGATCATGACATTACAAGACTAAGGGGTTTATTTAAATGGACAACATAATAAAACATAAAAATATTAATCATGCCTGAGAAAATAACCCAAAATACTAATACTATGTTGAAAAATCTAGTTGAAGAAGGAAACTTATCAAATAAATTCTAACACCAATTCATCAATCAGTGTATGAATTCACTCTAAATCCAAAGCTATGCTATATCCTTGATTTCACGGACACACTGCACCCAGTGTAGCCCAGTTTCAAGGAAAGTAGGAGAATATGTGACCGATGCAATAAAATCGCAACCAAAAATAACCTCTGAAAGAAAATAGTACATTCTGAAATGTAGCGGAGAGTAGTCCCCAATAAGATACCAGAAGCACTGGTGTAATGGTACACTGATTGTTCTGCTGAATACTCCCCAGTTTTTACTTGAGAGCTTTGTTTGTCAATTGACCATTTTGTACATGTGTATTTCGAGTGGTATGCTCAATGCTACCGCAGTGACTATTTTGACCCGTTTTATTTCATATTCATATTATGTAAAAGAATGTTTAATCGAACTGTACGATTTTCTAATTTGAAAACTCACAAAAATACCAAATGATACAAAAACAAATTTTCAACATTATCGATTTTTTTGTTCATGATGAGACCAAACTTTGGTAAAATTGAACATAATCAGTGTATTTAACACTAGGCTAAACATATATGTCAGTATTGTGAAGGAAATTTCTACGTGTCTCACTACTGAATAGAGGGATGAAATGAGGTGCACATATTTGCTATTTCCACTAGTGCAATCGTAAAACGGACGGTCCTTTTACTATATTTATTGATCCGGTAACATGGTTGGAGTTGTGGGTCAAGCAATCGAAAAGAAAATTCACTAGTAAGTGAACCATAAATAATTCCCTACAACCCGTATATGTACTCAAATAGCAATGACTTCAGCTATTGTGATGACCCTTTGCCATGTTTTTCTTTTGACTAATTATGCATGCAAATAGACTACTTCTTTTTTGATAGAATTCTTACCATGCGAGTTTCATGACTCGTTCACAACAATAGTTGAGAGTCATTTATATTTATCATATAGGTACCTAGTTTATAGTTTTTTTAATTTCTTTTATCAATTTCACTTAATCTCAATTATTATATCTAGATGTTTTGTGTTGAGCAATATTCGCATCCTAATTAGGTAAAAGTAAATTGACCTTTGTATTTTGTAAGCAACATAGAACAATTTTTTTGCCGTTACAGTTCTGAATTGGTTCAGTTGCATTCAATTCATGATTAATAACATATTTTACTAAGCCAAATTTAATTTCACCTAAATGTATGAAGCTTTAATCGTGGATTTCAATGATTTTTACCTAGAATTATTTCGACATTGGCTCAAATATTTCAAAATAAGATATTCTGCGTGAATCATTAGTACTATACTAGGGAGCCAGCTTTAGAATCAGGATCCAAAGTTTTATTTTGCATTCTTTGTCTTCCTGGTATTACAACACCTTACAACCGGCTTAAACATTTTGTTGAGATTGAAAGCTGTGGCTTGAATGCCCTAAAAGTGATTTTGTAAATCAATTTTTATCAAGCATAAGTCATATATTAAAACATATGATTTTTAGGGATAATTAATGTACATTTCAAAAAGTATAAAATATGGATTTATCCATCAGTGTACTAAATTCACTAGGCCTAAGAATTTTGGCACTAGAGCGAGACCAAAACACGTGGGGAACATACGGAAGCGTGCCCCACTCAAGTGTCACAAGTCAGTCAGTGTCAGATCTACGGTGGTAAGTCCGTCGCGTTCGTTGCAAACGTCCCATTAGTTATTCTTCTTCTTGGCATTACGTTCTCACTGGGACAGAGCCGGCTTCTCAGCTTAGTGTTCTAATAAGCACTTCCACAGTTGTTAACTGAGCTTTTTTTTTGCCAAAGTTGCCATTTTCTCCTTCGTATATCGTGTGGCAGGTACGATAATACTCTATGCCTACGGAACTCAAGGAAATTGCCATTACGAAAAGATCCTGGACCGACCGTGAATTACCCAAACACCTTCAGCATGCATTTGCTTTGTAGCCGCGGAGTCTAATCTCTTGACAAAGGAAGGCCCCATTAGTACTCCGAGTGATTCGTCCACAATATTATAAGATGACTGACAATCATCTCGCCAGTGATAGTTGGATATTTGCACGAACGATTAGGGCATGTGGCAGGTTCGTCTATGCATTTGTTTACATTGGTGGAGGACCGGTGCAAACACGTGGCTGTCATTTCCATAGAAGATCTGTCAAAGGGTTCATTCAAATATTACGTAACGCAAAATTTGTCAATCTTATACCCCCTCCCACCCCCACGTAACAGCTTTTGTATGGAAAATTTTAAATTTTTGTATGGACCGTAACACTATGTAAGACCCCCTCCCTCCCCCTGTTGCGTTACGTAATATTTGAACGGCCCCAAAGTGCTTCAAGATCAGCTGATTTGAAACGTCTGGTGAAAAGGCCTATAGGATTCGATCGCAAGTTGGATCCGCCGTAATCAAGAATAAGGATGATTTAAAAATCGTTCCTTCCACAAAGCTCTTTCAATTTTTTGCAAATTTGTAGAAAACACCATATGTTCGGTGTTGAGTCGTACCGAACCAAGTCTCTTTTAATGATTTCAAGAGAACCTACTCCAAGTATTTAGGATAACGAATTAATGCCATTTTTGGCTGCTCAAATGAAATGTATCTATTTTATGAAACATTTCCATCGAAATTATGACTGAAAAATCAATGTTGACAGAATTCTTTGTTCATATCAGCAAGGCCAAAATATTTGATATTTGAGAAGACTTCAACATGACTTAGTGCAGTCTTAAGGGTTTTGTCGATGGCTTTGTAAGATAAGCAAGATAAGGTTTGAAACCTTATTAAGGTTTTAAAATACACTACACAGTTCCTTCAAAATAAAAATCATTATCGAAAAACTTGGCTGGCAAATAGGATATAGCATTTTGAAGTGTTTTTCCTTTACTGGCAAGACCGTTTAGATCCATTCAGTGCTTTATTAATCTAAGGTTCCACGAGGGCTGTTTTGGGGACAATCTGCTTTTTTTGTAAAACAAACATGTCAATAAAAGAAGAATCAACTTATTAACATCTAATGCGGCCACTTCCTAGCTCCGCCAGGGCCTTCTTGGGGCTATTTCTGTTTTATATCTTAAACAAGCCGTGTGACGTGTCAATCTTCGTGAATTCGATAGAACATGTCAATTAATGAAGAATGAACTAGGTATCAACTAATTAGGGCACTCCTAAGCACCTGGTACTGGTTCCACCAAGGCCTCTCAAGGGACATTTCAGTTTCATGTCCAAAACCTATTGTGCAACGTCTCAAACTTCATGAATTCGACAGAACATGTAAATAAATGAGGAATAGACCCTGTGTTGCCACTCTTGAGCATCACGCACTGGTTTCAGGAAGACCTATTTTAGGACATTTAGGACCGTTATTTGAAAGAAAAAATATGTTAATAAATGAAGAATGACCTCGCCACCAACAGATCTGGTCACAAGGAACAGGTTCCGCCGAAAACTATTTTGAAACTTTTCCGTTATATGCACAAAACATGTGTCACGGGTAAAGCGTAAAGAAAATTCTGTAAAGTATTCAAATAAATCTAGTGTAAAATGCATACAAACTGATGTGGCTTCTTTTCACTGATGTAGTCTTGGTCAGGATCTTTCTGATGTTTTCCACGATTTTTGGAAAATTTGTCATGCAGATCTTCATGAATACGCCAGCAATGCACTGTGAAACTAATCAAAACTAAGCAGAAAGTTGAGAAGAAAACTAACAATGTATCCACCTGAACTTTGTTCGAATATCATGAGAAATCCAACAAGAATCCTAAAAAGAATATGTTGTAAACTTATAAGAATTTTTCAATTTCATCAAAACATGTATAGGGTCATTTTTTTATTTATTATGACTCAGGGTTCTCAATAAATTTGCTTACTGACCTTTGGTAAATTTACTGCCAATAATTGTTTTAACAGTATAAAAAAGAGAACAACCCCTATTGCCCAAGAGTAAATTCGACCAAACGTCAATTCCGTCAATTGTACCGTTTTTCACGAATGGAGGAATAAAAATTTAGCTTAGGATATGTTTCAGGATTTCATCAATAATTAAATAATAATTAGGAATCCATTCGCAATTTCATCGATTATCCGCAAGGGGTTTTCCTACAGATTAGTGTTCGGTCAATGGATTGTATCTCTTGCCCCTACGGGGGAGAGCGATGCAATAATGATCAGACGTGTCCGGTTCGCGCAGTGCGAAGAAAAAGTGGTGTAAGTGGTGTAACGCTTATGCTCATTATCCGCAAGGGTTTTACTTACAAATTCATGCGTGTATTCCCTTTTTGAAGCTTGAAACGTAATTAGCCAGTTCATTTGCCTTAATTAAAATTGTATTGATTCTCCGTTTATTGACAAGTTCCCTCGGATTCATGAAAATTGAGACGTCGCACGGTATGTTTCCGTAAAAAAAAACAGTAATGTCCTCAAAGAGGCCTTGGCGGAACTCTGTCAGGTGCTCTAGAGTGGTCAAATCTATTGATATTTAGTTTATTCTTCTTTCATTGACATGTTCTTTTGAATTCAAGTAGATTGAGACGTCGCACGGTATGTTTTGGACATACAACGGAAATGTTCCCAAAGAGGCCTTCGTGGAACCTGTGCTAGGAGATCTGGAGTGGCCACATCTGTTTGTACCGAGGTTTTTCTTCTTTTATTGACATGTTCTCCCGAAATCATGAAGATTGAGACGTCGCACGGAATGTTCTGGACATGAAACGGAAATGTCCTCAAACTGGCCCTGGCGAAATCGGCAACGATGTTCCAGAACGGTCCACTTATTGAAATTATGTGGAAATTATGACAATCACCATTACCTTACCTTTTGCATAAAAACTTCAGTGTTGTAACTGAATTAAATAAAATATAATCACATTTCCCGAATTTGGCACCCTCGTGGACCCAGTACAACCCGGAATATCTCTGGCATGGTTCCGAATTCAGCGTTGCCATTTCTGACAAATAACTGAAACCTTTTTAAAGTAAACTGAGAGTGGTTTCAAAAAAATCAAATAGAAATTGACGAAATGGCAGCTGTTTGAAAATGCCTTGTCGGAGGTCGGTAACGTAAAGGTTAAATCTGTTATGATTGAATGCACCTCTAACAAAACCCCAATAAACAATATTTATGATCGGGAAGCATTAAAATTGTTACTTAGGCAAATCTAATACTCCTCAAAGCATCCCTGTAATAGACCCAGAAATGCCTTTACAGAAACAATTGAATAACATTTCATCTTCATTTTGTTGCATGCAGTGAAATTTCGAACGGAAAATACATTTTGTTTTCGTCTACAAACAACAAATAACAAAGCATAGCATTAGAGTAAAGTGGGGCAAAAGTTCGAGTGGGGCAAGAGTTTCTTTTTAAGATTTCTAGCTCAAATAAAATCAAAACTTATAAATGTCATGGTGGTTCGAATGCTATTCAAGTAAGAGACTTTCACTCCAAATATCATAAAAATCGATTGAGATTTGGAAAAGTTACGGCTATTTGTTGTTTTACGACGTAAATATTGTAATATTTGGTCAAACTTTCGATGCATGGAACCAAATGAAGAGAAAATATTTTTCAATATTTTATGTATGGGCGTTTCTAGGCCTATCATAAGGATGCTTTGACGTGTATTAGTTTTTCCATAAATAGTTGGAATCAATTTTTAGCCCATAGCGGGGCAAAAGTTCGAATCTGCGGGGCAAAAGTTCGACCCATGTATAAACCCACGGAAAATTTTTCAAATTTCCTGAAATCTACATATTATCTTCAAATTTAGCGAAATTTGCCTGATCGTGCGAAAAATGTCACAAAAATTTTACATTTTCACTTAGTTTTGCGAAAAACTGCTATTTTTGGGTGTATTACAACTAACCCTGTTTTGGGCATTTTTTTTATGAAAATTTAGTGTGTATTTTTCGGCAAACATAAGTTTACGGCTGGTATAAAGTATGTATGGCATAAAAGTATTGATATTTTGTGTTTTAGCCAACGAACTTTTGCCCCACACTAGATTCGAACTTTTGCCCCACCGGTGGGGCAAAAGTTCGTTTAAGACAATCAATTTTGAAACTGTTATAACTAAAAAATGGGTAAATATTTTGACACAAGTTTGTTCTGCAAAGTTATAGCCAACATGTTGAAGGTTCGCTGTATGGTATTTGTTTTGTTTCATCTGCTTTAATTTTCCTGGAAACTTTGATTATACCACTAAGGTCGAACTTTTGCCCCACCTTACTCTAACGACTTACAAATCGTGGGTGGCTGTACAATGCTCAGCTCTATTGGTTTGGCAAAATCTATATGCAGTGTCGCAAAAAAAAAAGTTTTCTACATAACAGAAATAAACAAAATAATCATCACATTGTACACCTGGCCAGGTCCCTCATTGACGCAGATTGCTGTTTTCGACAGCCAAACCCTCTAGTACTCTGGGTAACTGATTTTTTATAAGAGAGATACGCGGAAGCTGACATTTCTGTCAAAGTGTGAGCCAATCGAGCAGCGAGAGCTGTCAAAACGTGAAGTTTTTTCTTGTGGAGTAATGTAACCCACTTGAAATTTTTAGGTAATATTTGTTTTGTACAGAGCAAATATATGAAATATTTCCCTTTTTTGAATTTTTGTCAATGCGATATTTAGGGAAAGTGTACCAGTTATGGCCATAGTGGTTCCATATTTGGCCATATGCAAAATTTGGATAACTTTTACATTTTTAATCTTTTTGAATGTTTTAACATCAAGATTTATCCTTAATTTTACTGCTAAAACACAAAAGATTTTTCAAAATGTAAAAGCATGCAAGATATCACGTATGGCGAAATAGGGAACCACTATGGCCATAACTGGTACACCTACCCTAGTTGTTGATTTTTTCTTCTGTTCATTAGTTTGGAAATGTAGCTCAAAGATCTATAACGAAACAAAATACACTTTTTAATAATGAGGAATTCATGTCCGAGTTACAATATTATACTCAACGCCGAGCAAACTCAGCACTGCTGGTCTGTTGCCAAATCATTCCATTTTATTTCCGCTTATCTCTCATATAAAGGATTACCACTCTGGATATGCATCCCAGAAGTTTGGTGTCTTTGACAAAGTATTTTGGAAGATTTTTTACTATATTTTGACTCCTCTAGACTAGATAAATTAAAAATGATCTAGATCAGTTTTATATTTTGATAGGAAGCAAAAAAATCTGCAAAGTTGTTCATTGAGGCATTTGTGACATTTCTCTGAAGACACTTTTACTCTATCACTGACGTGGATAGCGCTGTATGACACTTCGGTTTTGACCATTTTATCGAACAAAAAAAAATATTTACTAGCAAATTTTCGGAATGTAATAATACTTTTAGTAAATACAGTGTTTTACAAAATCCTGGATAACTCATGAAATGGCAGATGGCAGCATCTATTTTTTTTTGTATACTACTAGTCAAAAACATAAGTTTCATCGCCGCGAAGAAAAAAAAGTGGGGGCTTTTTTGCTGAAACAATCCAAGGATTGTGATTGTGATTGAAAATGGAAGCTTTATCGTTTAATTTACTTTACGATTTATGGAATAATCATAGTAGAAAAAAACTACATGAACTTCTAAAAATTCAAACGTATTTCATTCATCGTATTATACACTACCCTGCATAAGTTTGGGTTCACCCCCCCCAAAAAACATACAATAGTGTTCAATCCATATCTTTGTGATTACACGTCTAATTGAAACTTTCTAAGCCTTATTCGAAAGGTAAAGAGTTATTCTTTATTTGTATGTATTTTTCCAAAGAAAATTGAATTTTGTATACTAAATGTTTACTCAAAGTTGTGACAATTTAAAAAAAAAACACACTGAAAAACATAGCTAATTTCCTCAGCATTGGATCGACCAAAATTTTAAAACTAGATGTCATTAGATCTTATATTCTTTGAAGAGCACTCTCGATTTTTTTGCGGAAAAATCTGAAAACTATTCAAAATAAATGAAACAGTCAATCAAGTCATCGTGCAAAAGTTTGAGTTCACCCCTCAGTATGGTGTATTGTGCAAAAGTTTGGATTCATTTGAACTTACTTAATGGGAAGTATGCACTTCAACAGAAAAGTAATCGCCTATCTCGATGTATGAGAAATTTCTTGCAAGAAATGCTCAAGAAAAGCATTTTTCTTTGATCACAGAACGCAACTGAAAAAAATGTCAATTCAAATGGAGCTCACTGTACAAAATGTCTTGACCATTTCATGTGTAGAAATTTTTTTCCTGAGCTGAAAACTATAAACTATTAAAATCGTTTAAAAAATGGCAGAGATATTGGCAAAAATGATTTGCTTTCCACATTGACTACCTTGCTCACCGACTTTTGGTGCAAATGGAGCACAAAATTTGCAGTATGCCTCATCTTGAGAGGAAGAGTACGTGAGCCAGTTCCATTCTCCTAGCCATCGTAGATTGAGTTTCAGATTTCGTGGACCTGATGGAGGGAACTTGCAACCAATATCTGGTTTCTACGAATTTGTCAACAGTTTGAATTTTTGCGAATCACTGATCTGTAAGATGATCCCAAATGTAGTTAAATTGAAAAAAAGATTAAGTTAAAAAAAATTACCTGCTTTCCCACGAATAAGCCAAAATCAATGCTGAAACTTAACGTGGAACACGATGTGGACGGTTCGGTGATACTACTACTTTCCGAATAGCGGACCTTCTTAAAGGGACTTTCCGCAGGTTTCTCATCGCCTGTCGCTGTGACCAAAAATTCGTCGCTTTTCTTTTTATCTAGAGTGCGTGAAAACGTTAAATAATGTACCTACCCTATGAGACAACATTTTGTGTGCTCATCTGACTCTGACGCTTTCACAGCAAAGAAACTTCGGATGTCCATCGTAGAACCCAAAATTGCTTTCCGGAGAGACTGAGTAAACCACGACTAAGAAATAACTGTTTAAAACAACTGAAATTCACACCGTTTGTTTAAGGACATATAGGAATGAATCCCTGTCATGGCAGTGGATATGGCCTCCTTACACATACAAACACAATTGCCACAGATTTTGATTTTTTCTTAATTTATTTAACTTACCTGCCATTAATTATTGCCAAATCACTAACCCAATTTCGGAACATATTTATTTAACTATTACTAGTATTCAATAAATCATTTCCACTCCTAATCTCCCAATCCGTGGTCATATCTAACTTGCAGGGTAAGATTTCACACAGTTGTTTACACTTTGACGCACAGCAACTAGGAACAATCACTAAAATACTTGTATATTCACTCACCATAGCTCTTCTAGTACAATTTACTTGCAATCATCATATTCGTAGCAACTCGCACAAGATGGTTTCCTCGAAAAAATACATAAAACTAGGCAGATTAGTGCCAAAAACCATCACCTAGTCACAAAATTTGTCTTTTTGTATTTTTCTATTTTTCTGGTGCGCGGTGATTCTTTTTTCGTTATAAGTGCTGCCAGCGCTGTTTGTTTTTCTCTACGAAATATTTGAAGTCAAAGTGAGAATAACGTTATTTACTAAAACACTAGGTTGCAAGAGTAGTTATTTTATGCAAACTGGCTTTAACAAATGAGAACAGTCATATAGATATTTAAGCGTAGGCGATCGAAAAGTCTTGAAATACACCTGTTCGTTTGAAGGAGTGTGGAGTGCATTACATTTATTTGGCTTTTTATTAAAATTTTTATTCATTAACCATGTTTTCTTATATTGTTTACGGGAGTAATGAACGATTTATTGTGCAAAGATATAACATTTTCTTTTTCAAGAAATTTTTACTAATATTCGTTGATATTTCCGTATATAAAACATATTGGCAACCATGCTCGAATGCTCTATACTTCTACAAGACCTGTATTATACTCGTATATATGTGTTGATACACTTTGTATGTATTGGAATTTGTGGACTTGAAGGAGTTTCACCTTAAATGACACTAATCTGCATCAAGTAAATGCGCCAACGAACTTGAATGGAAGACGGCTTGTCATACAGACACTGTCCGTCGAGAAATTCATTGCACGATACACTCACACAACGAATCATCGAACGTCTCTTCATTCATATTCTCACGATGCATGCGCTGCTTCATGAGTTATCGAGGATTTCGGAAAACACTGTTTTTGGATTGTTTTAACTAAAACTACTTATCATTAATTCAAAAAAAAAAATGATGAAAATTTACTTTTTTATTGTTTTTTGATCGAAAAAATGATTAAAATCAATTTTTTGGCTGTTTTTACTAAAGAGTCATACAACGCCATTCACGTCAGTGACAGAGTGTAAGTGTCTTCGGAAGAAATGTCACAAATGCTTCAATGAACAATTTTGCAGAAGAATGTTTTTGCTGGAATGCTCCTATCAAAAGATAAAACTAATCTACAGTATGGCCCATAAAAAATGCGAAAATCGTCATATAAAGCCTGTCCACGATAAATTTCGGACACGGATGGCGGGTGTACCACAGAAAGTTCGAGAATTTTACAGAAAGAAGGATTAACATCCTTGTCAACTGTTTATTTTGTAGATATAACTCTTTTATTCTGAAATAAACAATTGTTTTTGTTGAATTATGAGTAACTTTTTTTTGCTGCCATTATTTGGGTGTCCGAAATTTAACGTGGACAGGCTTTAGTAGTTATAGTAGTTTTCACATAGAAAATGTGAATGAAACATAAATATTATTCATTACTTATATTGTTTTATCTATTTAGACTCAGTTTTTTACTTTGGACATGATTTTCATCTGTTACTTCACCTTACCAGAGAGGAATTGGAAGCATACCTTCAAATTTCATCATACGGACGTTGAGTTCAATATCTGTGTGACGAAAGCTTTCAAAACATCAACAATGGCGTGAGATTCTTCACAGGCCTTGTCTCCAGCATACGCCCATATCAAATGATAGAATTGGTTCATACCTGGGTAATTCGAGACATATTTTCGATAAAACGGCTCATTTTGGAGAGCTTTGATTGAAGCTTCATATAAGTGTGATAAGCGGCTCCGTTTTGCTCAAAACCTATGAGCTAGTATTGATATGAGTTGTCTCTAACCGAAGGAACAAATTTTATCCTCAAAAATCTGTTATAGGCTTTCGTATTTGTTATTTATTCAACCTTAACAAAAAATAAAGGCATATAGAATCTATAAGACGCAACTGCCCTCAAAACTATGACCTTAGCAAAATATTTTATTGAGATCATGAAAAACACGTTCTCTAAGAACTCTTCCATCCCTTGCTACCAAACAAATTAAATTTTTCAACAATAAAGTGTGATTTTTGAAGGTAGAAAGTTTATCACCAGAGTATACGACAATCAGACGCTGTTTCTAGCTTTGGGCGGAAAAAACCTTTGAATTTATTTGCTTTATTACATTATTTAGGACAGTAAGAAAAATGTGACAAAAATTGTCCTGGATAGCGAAGTTGCGTCAGAATATACAACAATAATCAGAAATTACATTCACTATCAAAAACAATGAAAATATCGCTTGTGGATGCTATATTCACGTTCAAACAATTTTCGCATTTTTTATGGGCCATACTGTAGATCAGTTTTAACTTATCTAGATCAAATCTGAAGGAGTCAAAATGCAGTAAAAATTATTCCAAAATACCATTCAAAGCATGCATATCCAGAGCCGTCGAAAACAGTGATCTGCTCCAGTGTGCTCCTTCTTACTCGCTGGGGGAAGGGAAGAAATGTTTGTTAAACGTCTACAGGGAACCAAAATTATCTCCATAAACGTTATGTAATAGGGAGACTGTATAAGTAGGGTACGATGTATAAGAGGATGAGCTCAGTTCGACAATTTGAAGCATTATTGATAACATATAATAATAAGAACATACACAGATAAAAATATTTGAATTTCTATGTAGCGTTAACAGAAGAGTATGGTAAAAGTAAATCAAATTCATCTACTGTTACAGCATCACGTTTAATTTTCAACTAAAGATGCTTGGGTGTTACATGATCGTGTAAACTTAAAGTGCATTCGATTGAAAAATAAGAGATTTGTCGTTGACATTTCAGTTTATTTTGATGCTCCAAATATGTGCATGAAAATAAACGGAAATTTACAACATACTTTTAGCTGTGTATGTATTAATTTTGAGTTTAACTGATATATCCGAATGTAATGTACATTGAAAAAAGTTTCAATTAGTAAAACATAAATGAATACACGTTTTCACTGCGATACGTGAACGACGCGACTAACACGATTAGTCTTGATCGTATCACCCGCCGCCGCAGGAGCAAGTGACGCGATCAAAGGCCTTAACACTACTCGAATCGCGGAACTTTTTCGCTGGCCTCATTGACCGAAACGTAAAACCGTACAACACGCTCGCGGAGTGATTGCTGTTTAGACGCCATCTTGGATTGAACTGATAGCACCCGAGCGAAAAGAATCATGTCAACCAGTTTTAGGAAGTTCATAGAGCAATTCTCTTGGAAAGAAAAAATAAACGCTTTTTACTTTAATTTTAGAAAGGTATTGGAATCATTCTCATTTTTTGCTGATTACCCGTTACATTGAAATTAAAAAAATGTTAGTAAAATGTTAACTGAATCTGTTACTCAGCAAGATATTCAAAGAATTCGCCAATCGTGGTAACGAAAGGAATGAGCATGAGAAATAAAAAATTGAAGCGAACATTTGGATACAATTATATAAGAAGGGTATTATGCGCCCCTTAGGAAAATCTCAATTTCACCTGTGAATTCCGTCGAAAATGATGTTCTCATTTACAGGGAAATCGCATGAAACTACTGAAAATGCTAATTTGATCAATGTAATCATATCTCAGAAATTAGATAAAAAAATAAAACCATAAAAAATGACTTTTAAAACCACGGGGTGTAACACGCCAACCAGGTCCAAATGCATTTTTTGAGGCTTAATCAAGCTATTTTACAAATACCGTCGTTCGGGTGAGAATGGGTCAAAAAAAGATATGTACGAATTGTTTATTGAATGACTTTCGCAATTTAACTTCAATAAACTTCCGATTCGGTGTGTATGGACTTTGATGGTACATGAACAACTGTCCAAAAAATTGAAGAAAAATATTCATTCGCTGCGGCATTACAAGTGAATGAAAAATGACCCAATTTCATTCCCTAGAGGGGGGACATTGGGTCACTGTAATTGAAATAACTTGTTTTTGAAAATATGATTGCAAAACCATTCATAGCTGAAAATATTAATGAAATACGATGCAAACGAGATGAAAAGACAGCTAAGATATTTCACAACCCACTTAAAAGAACGATTAGGGGAACTGGGTGTAAAATGCGCCGTTGGGGTGCTTTGGAACGCTGTTTTTCACCCGAGATAATAGAAAATGTATTAAAATGTTTCTCTGTATGTATATTTTCAAGTGCTTTCCTGGAAAAAATCGTGAAAAACTGGAAAAAAACGTTTTTCGCTGTTTTAGTTGTATTTTTGTGTTATTTTCTAGGTCATTTTCAGGACAATAAACAACAAAACTTTTGAAACTATCACCGAGAATCGACTTGTGCGCTCTCATAGTTTGTATTCCATGCAAAAAAAGTGTTGAATTTATCCTTAAAAAGCGTATTGAAGAACTTGAACTTTAATCAACTCGTGGGGCAAAACGGCCACTCCTGTTTCAAAACACCAAAACAGGCGTTTGAATTCAAATTCCAACAAACGTGATTGAGCTCTCGCCCAGCGGTGTCACCAACACATGAGCAAATTTGCTGGTTGAAAAAACTACCGTTTGATTTTGCTGGGAACAGCTGATCTTTGGTAGTATTTTCAAACAGCACTCTTTAAGTAGTGTTGGTGACTTGTAACGTGTATGTACACGAGCGCAGAAACCACTATGCCAAGTTGCACATTTTTCGAATCAGCATGTATACTATAACTAAACAATAACATCTGATCAAACTTCAAACGTGTATGAAACGTATATATTATATTATGTATCCGGTAGAAATCAACACCAACATTTATTTATAATTATTGTTTTCTCGGACCCCGTTCGTCGCAGCTAATATGTGAATAGTGCGCTGTGTTCATAAAAATCGTAAGAATGCAGCGCCACACTAAAAAACTGATTTCAAAATGTGGTGAGTTGAGGTGCGTCGCGAGTCTCACTGGCGCGATCCGGTTTGGTGGAGGTGCGACAATACAAGCTTGATTGCGCATGCGCACGCGCTTCCGGCTAATGTAGCCCACAGACGCTCAGACGGTTTAACGATCAACGCTCCGTCATCGTAATCATCGTCATCATCGGAACTTGAAAAGCAGTTTTTCTGTTCAAAACTAAAAATTATTCGATGAAAATGTGTTCACTGTGTTTCGGTAGGGGAACAGAATACAGTGAACCTATTTTCCTGTAAATTTTCTTGATTTTGAACGAAAAAACTGCTATTAAAAATTCCGAAATTAATGACGGATCCTGCCCCCTTAACCGCAGACAGACGTTTGAGCAGGAACAAATTTAATCAAAATTCCTGTGTAAATTCTCTCGTGCTGTCACTTAGGAGCAAATAGGGTAACGACTGTTTATTTCGTTCTTAAACGCTAACAGTTGGCGCCAGCGGCAAAAAGTACAGGCAACAACCTTTCGAACATTCAGTTTCTTCCACTGGCCGCCGTGCGACGACACTGTTGTTTGTATCCCTCTCACTGATCGCGCTACGCTGGATTCTCAAGTTTCTCAAACTTTCAACACAAGCGCATGGAAGAATGGTAGTCGGAGAGCTGTCAAAACGTATGGAAAATAATGAAAAACGTAAATTACTTGCAATTTGGAAACTGGATCAAAAAAGTAGTGATTACAAATCAAGTGCAAAGTGAATACATAACTTTTTGTGTTTAGTTCATTTTCCGTGGTGCTTTCTTTGCTTCAGGATTTCGTGTTTACTACCACTGAAAAAGAGCCATCTATTGCCTTTTCAGTTTTGAATATCGCCCTATTGCTACAGTACAGTGACAGTTCGTAAAAGCACGTGGCTTCATCTTCTCGCTAACACTGTACCACGAAAGTACCCTTTAAAGGGTAAAAAATCACCCACTTCGAAATAAACTAGTTTAACTCATAAAAAAGAGTAAAGGGCCTGTACTCTTTAAAGAGTAAACGGCTTGTACGTCAGTTTAAGGAGTAAATTTTACCCATTATTCGAATTTGATTTAACTAGGATAATAGGTAAAATTTACCCCTTTTAATATTGATTTAATCTTCCAATGCGAGATATTAGTTAATTGAGAAGGAAGGATGCTGAGAAATGTAAAAGAACTTTAATAACACCAGTTAACTATATTTATTATGAAAAAAACATCTTCCGGTGTATTTCCTGCGTTCAAACCAAAATATATTATTTTATGAACCCATCCATGATATTTAAAATATATTTCGCTTAATTTACCTGCATTTCTTTGCACTTTTCAGCCAATTGGTCCTATATTAATCACATATAAACCTAAACAAATGAAACTTTTAATCCTAATGTTGAGAAACATTTGCTCTTCACGAGCTGAAGACAATTTTCACCCATTAAAGAGTATACCTTTGGAACAAGAAAATGGGCAAAAAATACTCTCCATATATCAGAAAAAAGTGGGCATTTTTTATACATTAATGGGTACTGCCGAGTTTACAGTGTACAACTCAATCCACCACCCACTGAACAAAAATATCAAAACAGTCACTTTAAAAATGATTCACACAATTGTGATATTTTCACGCCAATTTATTTTACATGAGTTACGATCATTCAAGGGTGTTATACTAGCATGAATCTGTGAGTAAATTAAATGCCAACTTGTAGTAAAAATTACAATGGATTTAATAGGGCGATATTCAAAACTGAAAAGGCAATAGATGGCTCTTTTTCAATGGTAGTAAAAACGAAATCCTGAAGCAAAGAAAGCACCACGGAAGATGAACTAAACACAAAAAGATATATATTCACTTCACACTTGATTTCTAATCACTACTTTTTTGATCAAGTTTGCTAATTGCAAGCAATTTATATTTTTTATTATTTTCCATACGTTTTGACAGTTTTCCGACTACCATTCTTCCATGCGCTTGTGTTGAAAGTTTGAGAAATTTGAGAATCCAGCGTAGGGCGATCAGTAAGTGGAATTCAAACATCAGTGTCGCCGCTCGGCGGTCGGTAAGAGAAACTGACTGTTCGAAAGGTTGTTGTCTGTAATTTTTGCCGCTGGCGCCAACTGTTAGCGTTTGAGAACAAAATAAACAGTCGTTACCCCATTAACTTTTACATGAGAAATAAGATCCAAAAGGGAACATCACTCACCCAGCGCGAAAAAGAGGTGCATAGTTTTAGCGTTGAGCACGTCGACTGCGGGAGCGAATGTGTGTCCTGCTGTCAACGAAATGCGATCGGGGTGGTGGCGGGACGCATACGCCACTAACGCCATCTGTTAGATTATTGCCAGTTGGCGATTTGTAACGGCCATGTTTTTACACAATAGGGTAATGACTGTTTATTTCGTTCTTAATCGCTAACAGTTGGCGCCAGCGGCAAAAAGTATAGGCAACAACCTTTCGAACATTCAGTTTCTTTCACCGGCCGCCGAGCGACGACACTGTTGTTTGTATTCCTCCCACTGATCACGCTACGCTGGATTCTCAAATTTCTCAAACTTTCAACACAAGCGCATGGAAGAATGGTAGTCGGAGAACTGTCAAAACGTATGGAAAATAATGAAAAACGTTAATTACTTGCAATTTGGAAACTGGATCAAAAAAGTAGTGATTAGAAATCAAGTGTAAAGTGAATACATAACTTTTTGTGTTTAGTTCATCTTCCGTAGAACTTTCTTTGCTTCAGGATTTCGTTTTTACTACCACTGAAAAAGAGCCATCTATTGCCTTTTCAGTTTTGAATATCGCCCTATTGGCTGAGTCGGTACTAATGTATGCAGCAGATACTATGCTGTCCTATGTCTCGTTTGAGTTTGGGTTTTTTACGACATAATTTTCATCAACGTTATTTAATCTCAAGGTTGCCAAAATCGTTCTTGATTGTTTTTATGAGGAGATTGAAAAATGTTGTATTTTAAGAGGCGTTAAAATTGATAAAGATATCACATGAAATGACCGACTCGACTAAAATACCTTTTATCTTGGAGATATTGCGGTGACGCGATTTAACTCGACGGCGCATGTATCACCTAGTTCCCCTACACAACGCTTTATTTTTGCAAAAGCATTGAACCATTCTAAAAAATATTATTTATATTTTCCCATATCTCATTCTTCATTTACAGGTTGCAATTAAAATAATCGATAAAACATGTCTCGACGACGAGAACCTGGCGAAAACATTTCGTGAAATATCGATACTGAAGGTGTTGCACCATCCGCACATTACACGCTTATACGAGGTTATAGAGTCACGTAATAAAATCTATCTGGTAACGGAGCACGCGGCGAGGGGCGAAATATTTGACCACTTGGTCGCGAATGGTCGCATGAAGGAGGAAGAAGCGTCCCGCATCTTTTCCCAAATAATCTCCGCCGTCGACTATTGTCACAGTAAGGGAATCGTCCATCGTGATTTAAAGGCAGAGAACGTCTTGCTGGACAATGAGATGAACGTAAAGCTGGCAGATTTCGGTTTTAGTAATACCTTTTCTGAAGGAATCAACCTGAGGACGTGGTGCGGCTCACCACCATATGCAGCTCCTGAAGTATTTCAAGGAGTGGAATACGATGGCCCAAAGTCAGATATTTGGAGCCTAGGAGTGGTACTTTATGTGCTAGTTTGCGGTGCACTTCCTTTCGATGGTGCAACATTACATGATTTACGAAGTGTGGTCATCGCAGGAAAGTTTCGCATACCATTTTTCATGTCACAGGAATGCGAACACCTGATTCGGCATATGCTTGTAGTGGAGCCTGAAAAGCGATACACGTTAAAGCAGATAGCGAATCATAAATGGCTGGAAATGTACAATGCTATTCCGATGCTTGAGAAAGCATCCTACCAAACGACAGAAGGCACAAATCTAGACACAATTGTAATGACTCATATGTTGCAGCTCTCTGGCCTTACCGCTGATATGATCGCACAGTCCGTACATGAAAATCGCTTCGACCACATTTACGCAATCTATTATCTGCTAGTGGACAAACTAAAGCAAAAGCGAAAAGAGAAAAGTAGGTTACAACATCACGCCAGCTTAGCTTATTCACGTTCCCGAAAGACTAGTATTACAACAGGCGTAGTGGACAGAACAGAAGTATTCAAAAATGATTCACTGGAAAGGTTAAGCCCACTTACAAACATGGGCTCGCCGATACTGAATATGTCCGCTGGCCTAAGCACAACAGAAGAGTTAGAAAAATATGACACTGAAACTGCAAACATGCCCAAAACTCCGGAATCTACGGATCATCTGTTTCCACCATCGTGCGCAAATACATCGGCCAATACAAGACGTCATACTGTAGGGCCTGGCGATGTGGCTCATGAACAGGCATTGGTAAATCCAAATGCACCCATCAATTTTAAAGTTGGCTCAGCAGAACAGCAACCTCACACGCAGAATGTTCCCATCAATATTCCGATGCTGCAGAATCAACCAATTCATAATCTCACAATCAAGGATCAGCATTTGTTGAAACCACCCACCGTCATGGGTGCAAGTATGTATTGATGCGTTTCTCTATGAATTTATGGTACTAAAATATATTTTAATCACAGCTGGTGCTTTTGGAAGAAGAGCATCCGACGGAGGTGCTAATCTACACATATACTATCCAACTTCAACCAACATCAGTGAGCAACCGGTTGGGGAAGTTGTATATGGCAGTCAAGCTACACATGTAATAAACCCTGTTCCGTTGATCAATGACCATCCGATGCCGGCGCCTGTTGGTCCTGAAATTACTGATGATAGTAGCGATGAAATACAAAGGTAAGATTTTGCTCGTTTTCCCCACCTTTAGGGTAAGCAAAAACATGGGAGTCGTTTTTTATTTTATTTTTTCTATATTTTTTCCCGAAGTTTTGCGCAAAAATCAATGTCAGAATACCGCTTACCTATAATTGGTCCATCTATGATTCTTATGATTCAAAGAACCTCAAATATACTATTTTTACGGTACTACGGTACCTTATATAAGAAAGATCTCACCAAATTGTTGATCCATCTTTGAATATTCCATTGAATGTCCGGATTCACAATTACTTTAACTGCACTACTTACTAAGCACAAATTGCCGGGTGGCATAGCACTATCAGCTGATTCCATTTCTCATCAGCCGAATTGAAAAACAACGCGGCACCAATCAATGCGCATCGTATCCTCGTGCTGTGCGTACATAAATCCATTCTGCTCTCGGAAGTATTTAAAAACTACCTAGTACTGTTTTATTACTTTGTAGTGCTGAAAAATGGTACTTTTCAGTGATACAAGAACAGTACTTTTAATACTATTTTTCTACTATTGATATCTTGCCGATCCTTGTTTGGACCCGTACCTTTGATTTTTCGTTTGACCTTTTAGCGAAAGCTAGCGGCAATAATCCTTCTTGGACACTGTCTTGGAAAAAAAATCTTAGAAGGACACGTCATCTTTCGTTTATCAGAGTGTATACTCGTTTACCGAAACGAAATTCCCTGATATTTCCAGGTTTTTCCAGGTTTTACAAAATAATTACAGGTTCACGAAATACTCTAATTTTATATGGCTAAAACAAAAAAAATCCAAATTTTTGATTTAATAGCAATTTATACACTCCTAGACATTTCTTCAACGCATGCTAATGCTTTTCCAATATCCAATATTCAAATATGAAAGTGCTAACAATATCAAAGATTAAGTTTTTTTTTCAAATTATTTTTTTTTTGCCAATGATGGAGTATTTTATTGGAATATTTTATTAGGTGCCCAGATAGCCGTAGCGGTAAACGCGCAACTATTCAGCAAGACCAAGCTGAGGGTCGTGGGTTCGAATCCCACCGGTCGAGGAACTTTTCGGGTTGGAAATTTTCTCGACTTCCCAGGGCATAGAGTATCTTCGTACTTGCCACACGATTTACGCATGCAAAATGGTCATTGGCACAGTAAACTCTCATTTAATAACTGTGGAAGTGCTCATAAGAACACTAAGCTGAGAAGCAGGATCTGTCCCAGTGGGGACGTAAATGTCAAGAAGAAGAAGAAATGTTATACAGGTCAGACGCGATTAACCGTGGGCTTGATAATCGTATAACATTTAATGTGTTTATTAAGACAAATGATGAATTGTTACATTTCATTCGAAAATGTTCAAGAGTTCGGAATTAACCCTCTCTTTCCCATGGTAGCTCCAGAGCGCCAATGATTTTCGATGAGCATAAGACAAACTGAATCTTATAAATACAATGCAATAGTTACATAGATATGATTCTATAAACATCAGATTAACCTAACACTCAATTAACTTTTTCAAAAGTAAAACTATCCACAGACAATCCCTTCATGTATATATATTATTTTTGATATTTTTCATGAAAGCCCTTGATCCTCCAGAATTTCATTCGGTGATTCTTCCATCGGTTTTTCTATAACACCCTCCAAGACTCCCGTTTAAAACGTGTTTGAATATTCAACCAGAAACTACTGCAGATGTCTCCAAGGATTTCTCAGGATTTTCTACAAAATTGTCTTTCAGAGTTTCTTTCAAATGTTAACTAGAAATTAATCTGTGAATACCTTCAGAAATTACCCCAACGATTGCTACTAAGGTTTCTTGGTGAAGTAATTCAATTATTCTAATAGATTTCTCAAGGAAGTTTTCAAAAAAAATCAAGCATACTTTTATATCCTGCAAATAAAAAATAAAATAATATGTTAATCAGTCCACAGTCCAGGAAGTCTCTCTTCTGCGCCTACTGTATCCAGTATGTATAGCTCAGAAATCCCGTAGGTACGAACAAGTAAAAGGTACCAGAGTCATATGGAATATCACTTGAGATAGGTAGACATGACAGTCCTTACCCCTTTAGAAACTTTCTAGTAACTGTTTAAAAAGTACTTATTTAGTGACTACAACAAAACATTCATTGGATTCATACTGCTCAACATTACATTTGACAACTTCGTCAACACTAATGAACAATTTCGCTCTCAATATAGCAATCGCTTCACAAAAGAACAACTATGTTCACAATATACGACAATTTTGTCAGCTCTGAAGAACAATTTAGTTCAACTCAAATTGGTAATTTCACCATACACAAATAAATAAAATTGGCAAACTCGCCACCTCAAAGAAAAACCGATAATCGCCAAAACACGTTTCCATGATCCTCGTCGCCACTTTTATATCCTGCAAATAAAGAATAAAATAATATGTTAATCAGTCCACAGTCCAGGAAGTCTCTCTTCTGCGCCTACGGTATCCAGTATCTATAGCTCAGAAATCCCGTAGGTACGAACAAGTAAAAGGTACCAGAGTCATATGGAATATCACTTGAGATAAGTAGACATGACACATACTTCCAGGAGTTTTCCATGTATTCCTCCAAAGAAATGCGAATGAAATTTTCCAGAAAGCTGAGAAGTTGGTGAAAAAAATCGTAACGTATTCCTAAAACAATTTTCAGAGTAACTTATGTTAAAACTTATGTAAATTTTTTAGTCACCCTTGATGAATTTGGATTTCTAGAAGAAATCATTCTTTAGTCAAGATTCAAGATTTTCTAGATTATTGCTAAGATAATTGAAAAAAAATGAACCTCTGGATAATATCCCGTAGGATTTTGTTTTTTGTTTTGAAAAATATAGGATGAAATCAATGAATAAAGTGATCAGAGGATTTCTTAAAAAAAATTGTTGTAGTGTTAACTGGTGTAGAATCTTTGAACTTTTCAATATTCCATGGAGTTTTTTAGAGTAAATCATTGAAAAATGTATGGAAGAGCTCCAGTAATCCTTGGATAAAGTGATGGAGAAATTCTTTGAAAAAAATATAGGGAAACTTAATCATGAAACACAGGTCGAATTTAAGGAATTATGTGAAATGTTCTTAATAGATTCACTCGAACAACGGTTAAGGAATTTTTGGAGCAATTCTTTGGAATACTCATAGATTCCTAAAAAAACCTTGAACGAATTTTACCAAAAACTTAGGAATTAACATTTGCGGGTTTTCTTGCTTTTACTTTGGCAGATCTCTTAGAGTAACGACTGGAGAATTCAGTTGAAAAATTAGTTAAAAAAATATCTGGAAAAACCCTGGCATAGTTTTTAAAAATTTGCTCAAAGTAATTACTGAATGTAGTAACGTTGAAGTGCGCAAGGGTTTCCAAAGCAAATTCGGAAAAAAAATCTTCCGACCATCCTTTAAAAAATTGCTGCAAGAATTGGTAGAGGAATTTCTTGAAGATTTTTTGGAGGAAACCCTGTATTAGTTTCTGATAGTATCTTATATCCCTGGAGAAACCATTAGGATTATTCCTGAAGCTGTTCTTGAGAAATTTTGCATAATAATAATCTGTAAGTAAGATAAGAAAAAAGAGACTTTAGAGACCATTTTGCTTAACATAGAGACTTCAGAGATCTTTCATAAAAAAGATACTTTTAAGAGACTTACTTTAAATTAATTTCCATTTATTTAGTTAACATCTAAACAGATAACACTGAATCAACAATTTCACGCAACAGTACTCAGTTCCTTCCAGCTTTGGCCACCTTCTGAATACTGGGTTCGCTGTAGGGCGAGCTCGTGGTTCATCCTTCGCCGCCACAAACCGCCAAAGATCGTCCTAAGCACCCGACGTTTGAAGACTCCAAGTGCTTGCAAGTCCTCCTCGAGCATCGTCCATGTTTCATGCTCGTAGAGGACTACCGGCCTTATGAGCGTTTTGTACAAGGTACTTCTTGTGCGGGTGTGAATCTTTTTTGACCGCAGCTTCTTGTGGAGGCCATAGTAGGCCCGACTTCCACTAATGATGCGCCTTCGTATTTCACGGCTAACGTTATTGTCAGCTATTTTATTTTGTTTTATGGCTATAGCGGTCATGCGGCTCAAAGCTAAAGGGAGTCTATAGAAGCAAATGATGGAAACGAATAGGTGCATAGGCGTCGCAAGGGAGCGACAAGATTGAAAATTTTTAATTAGGTGGTGAAAATTTAGCAAGCCATTTTAAAGTCAGTAAGCATCGAAGCGTCCTGTATTTTGCCTAGCTTCTCTACTGGAAAACGATTGGCTCAAAGCTTTGAGCTTTGCTACCAACACAGGCAAAATACAGGAGGCTTCAATGTGCTCTTATACTGACGGCAATCAACCGAACGGTTCTATCGATCGATGACGATCGATGTTATTGTCAGCCGTCAGCAAGGATCCAAGGTAGACGAACTCGTCGACCACCTCGAACGTACCCCGTACATCTTAACACTGCTACCTAGGCGAGCCCTGTCGCGCTCGGCCCCACCAGCTAGCATGTACCTACTTTGTCTTCACCACCAGTCCAACTTTTGCTGCCTCGCGTTTCAGGCGGGTGTACAGCTCTGCCATCTTTTCAAATGTTCGGCCGAAAATGTCCATATCATCCGCGAAGCAAACAATTTTATTGGATCTCGTTAAAATCGTACCTCGGCTGTTGAGCCCGGCTCTACGCATAACACTTTCTAGCGCAGTATTGAACAACAGGCTCGAAAGTCCATCACCTTGTCGTAGTCCACGGCGGGATCCAAACGAACTGGAATGTTTGCCTGAAAACTTCACACAATTTTGCGCAACCTTCCATAGTCGCTCTTATCAGTCTTGTGAGCTTCCCGCGAAAACTGTTCTCGTTCATGATTTTCCATAGCAGACTTACTTCAAAATAAAGACCAATTCTCTAAAAAGAAACCTGCTACCGGCTCTAGATATGTTGATCCTTTACGGATTAAATTTGGAAATATTGAAAACGTCAATCATGTTTTGGTGAGTGTATCGATAAATTTTAAACTCGAAAGCATCCTTACTCAGCAGCTCAAATAGCGTTTTGATGGAGGCGCAGCCGAATTTTTTCGATTGAAAAGAGTTTTCTTGCAAATAATGATTGCTCTGGGTTTTGACGCAAAAATCCCTTGTCGTGGACATATTCTACCATAAATTACTGCCTCAAAATAATTTCCCTGAGAATTCCAGTTTTTTTCAGGTTGAATAAAATTCCCTGATAATTCCATGTTCTCCGGTTTTTTTTTCAGGTAGTAGACACCCTGTTTTTCACTAAACACGGCTGCAATCACATACAAAAGGAGAATCATATGAATTCACAACCTCCTTTCAAAAAAGTGGTTTTTAAAATTGTCACTTTACGTGGCGAGAATGGAAGAAAGGAAATTTCTCCGAAATGCGAACTTTCTTTCAAGGGTGAAATGGATAATGTTGATAATTGCATCAAAATGAGCAATCAGTTCGATACTCTAGACAAATTTTCCGAACACCAAATCGAAGCAGCCTCTAGCCCAGGTTCTTTGATTCAAGTGTGGAAGCAAAAAGTGCCGCCTATCGTGGTCAGTTGTTCCAAATTTGGTGGATTTAGGCAGGAGATCTTGAACTCCATTAGTGGAATCAAGGTTTCCTTCCAAATTGCAAAAAGGAGACTGTCTCGTTTGGCCGGAAACTCTTAAAGATCGCGAACTTCTTCTCAAACATTTTGAAGAGAAGAAGCACATTTTTTTAACTTATGACGACAAAACTGAACGTTTGTTCAAAGTCGTCTTGATAGGTCTCTCAAGTGATAATAACTTGAAGAGATCAAAAATGGAATAAATGATTTACTTGGATTTTCCCCAGTCCAAGCAATCATTATGAAAAAGAGAACCCAATTTGGCATTGTTCGGAAAGGGCTTTTTCAAGAATATTATTTAGTTCACTTTAACTAAAAAGATCTGAATAATATTAAATTCATGATTTGCAGAGGTTCTTCTCACGCTAAGGACGTCTGTCCAGTGAAGGAAGATACCGAAAAGTTTATATGCGCCAATTGCAGGGGCAATCATAAATCCAATTTTTGGGCTTGCCCTTCGCGTAGGCGAGTAGTCGAGGCTCGTGCCAGGTGGATGAAAAATAATGTCCGTTACGATAACAATCGTTTCCGAAATTTCCCGTCCGTCAGATAACAATCGCTTGATCAAGAGTCATACCCATCAGGAAGATAATAAACATGTTCATTCACAAACTAATTCCAATCCGTCAGATAGCCGTTCGAATCTTTTAACTCCGAATGTATCTACCCAAGGAAAATCCTTTGCCGATATCGTAGCAAGTAATTTGAACTTCTCCCCTATTCGTACTATGAGCAGGGTTGGGAAAAAATCTGAAATTCATTTTTTGCAATTTCTCATCGTAATAGGCTGTTTTTCATCACGCCAATTTATCATGAAACGGCCTATTTTCCTGCACTGAAGTAGCAGTGCGGGAATAGTCATTACCTAACTGAAACCAGTGCTGTAATGATTCATTACGCAACGCTTTCTCATTACGTAACTAAATCTAAGATATTTCAACGGATTTTTGTTGGTCGTGATTATCAGAAGAAATATACTATTAAAATTTGGTTCAAATTTGGTGTTTTTAGTTATTTGTAACTTCTAGATGGTGTTTTAAATGAGAAGATCAACAAAATATGGAGTTACGTCCCTTTGGAGGTGTAACCATTAAAGACACTAGTTCCAGGCATTATAATAACGTCAGGCACGTTCAAATGTTTTCAATGACACATTGCTCTTACATGCCCCTAAAGTCCCTCACAATTAACTGATTTTTCATAGGCTCAAGTGCTAAAAGCTAGTGCACAATTGGGCACTATTCGGCAAGCCTCGTAGGATAATTTTACGACTCGTGCTGTAAAAATCATCATTCTGCAACTTGTTCCATAAACTACTATTACAGTAGCCAAACAAAGCCAATCGCAGTCAGCGAAGCCAGGGAAACTCACGACTATCACTGCTGTAGGCAGAGCTTTGAAAATTGCAAAACACCCGTTGCTAAGGGCAACCCAAAATTACTGTAGAAAAATTTTCTATTTCCCGCTGCATTTCCCGCATTTAGAGCCTTCAATGACACTAACGATTTAGAAAATTCATGCACCCAACATAGGCTACTTGATGAGATTTACGTTTGTGAACTACTGAGCTGGGAAAGCCACGTGATTTTCACGAAATTCAAGCCTACTACTATTACCATTCCCAGCAAAGACTATGAGTACCCCACGGTGCTCCCCTGACCGTTATTATCAGAAAAAAATCTCCATCAAATCTGTGCTCACCAGTCGTTTTCTATAGCTATGCTGCATGCCTGGGCAAAATTTTAAAAAAATAGTAGGGCCCGTTTTGAAGTTACGCCCTTTTGATTGTATAAGTCAACAAATTTAATAGAAATCTAAGATATTTCAACGGATTTTTGTTGGTCGTGATTATCAGAAGAAATATACTATTAAAATTTGGTTCAAATTTGGTGTTTTTAGTTATTTGTAACTTCTAGATGGTGTTTTGAATGAGAAGATCAACAAAATATGGAGTTACGTCCCTTTGGAGGTGTAACCATTAAAGACACTAGTTCCAGGCATTATAATAACGTCAGGCACGTTCAAATGTTTTCAATGACACATTGCTCTTACATGCCCCTAAAGTCCCTCACAATTAACTGATTTTTCATAGGCTCAAGTGCTAAAAGCTAGTGCACAATTGGGCACTATTCGGCTGTGCGATGAAAATAATAGAAGTGTTACGTCTGTTTGTCTGTGACTTAAGTATTGACAGTGGTTTTGAGTGCCATAGTTTGGCCAATACTGCATTATTCAGTAATTAAGGTTTAATTTCTGGGGCAGTACAAAGTTAGCCAGAATAGCCGGAGGCAGAATATAACAATATTTTATGACTATTGATAACAATACAAAATTGGCTCCGTAATGCCTTAATCGCTTGAGCCTTAGGAAAATCGATCAATTGAGAAACACTTTGACGGCATATAATTGCAATGTGTCAATGAAAACATTTGAACATGCTTACCGGTATTAGAATACCGTAAAACGGGGTAACTTTGATAATGCGAGACTCTCAACATACTAATCGAAATAACAAAGTTCCTGTTAATCTGTTAAGCAAAACGAATGCAAAAATAAAGAGTATTAGTATGACACTTCATGTTAAAGCTATTTCCGTTGGAATCAAGTACATTTGAGGATTTATATGCAAATTTGGAAAATTTATAAGATTTTAGCAATTTTGAAATGCTCTCAAACAGTCTGTTCTACGATCACTATTTGATGAAGTCATAATGAATTCGTCACTTATACTTGATAGCCTAGTTATAGTAGAACTCGAATTCGGTCTCAAAACTCTTAGCGAATACTATTTTTACAAACTGGGACCATTTTTGTAATCTAAGTCAGAAATTTCCATATAGCGTTAAACGCCTCAAGATATGCAACGCCCTACAAATGTTCTGTAATTCATTCAATTTTGTTCGAGTGATGCTCCATTATCAAAGTTACCCCAAAACAGAAAACCGACTTTCGATTATATGAAAAATTATATATCCATTAAGAATAAATCTTTTGGAAATCTATCAACTGGAATCGATAGTTAGGATACCAGTACTTGTTTTAAAAATATGAACTAAAATTATTTGAAACAGCATGCATAAATATTCAAGTTTTCTTCGAAAAAACTATCAAAGTTACCCCGTTTTACGGTACCTAATTATTCTAATTAAAATTAGTCATTTAATAGTTACTCTTAAAAAATGGCGTAACTCAAAATTTCGAAAATATTCTTATTCAAAACTCCGCCCAGAGGTTACAAAACTTATTTAAAACCTGGATCCAAACTAAAAAAGATCCTAACTTTTTTGATTATCGTAATGATCGACTTGATGGGACATGTGGGGGAGTTGCAATCATCATTCGTAGGCGTATAAAACATCAACTGTTTTCGTCTTTTGAAACTAAAGTTTTTGAAAATTTAGGCGTTTATGTTGAAACACAGCTTGGTAAATATACTTAATATACAAACATCGGTCACGGAATAATTCTCAAAGTAATTCCAACGGCAGAATTTTATTTGATGAGTGCTCTTCAGGATATTCCTCAATTCAATACCTATATATCCAGCCATTCCATGAAAAACCGATCTAGTGGGTCACCGAATTCCGTGAAAATTTTCTATTTTGTTCCTTATCCGAAATAAGGATACACGTATTTTTGGATTTTTTGATTAGGGTGACCATTTCCGAAATAGGGTGACCAGAAAAATAGCGATTTTGCAAAATTTTTATTTTTAAAATAATTATAACTTTTGAACCGTTCGACTGATTTTCAATCTTTTTGGACGAAATGAAGGCTAGAGATTTTGACTTTTCAGGAAAAATATAAAATTTCACAAAATTGTGTTTTTTACATGGAAAAAATCAATAGTTTCCGTTTTTTCGTGTTTTTGGCCTCGGGACCAAAGGGGCTATTGCTGTTCTAATTTTTTCTTGAAAGTTCAGGAAATTGTACGTTTACTGTCAAATTTTCAGTGATGTATGTTTCTTAGTTTTTGAGATATATTTTTTTGAAAATAAAAAATCAGTCATTTTTCATCGGCACACACTGTAGATCTCAGCGCATTAAATTTTTGATGTTTTAAAAAAAAATCATAACTTTTGAACAGCTCAACGGATTTAAAATCCTTTTTTATGGAATGAAAGCTGGAAAATTCACGTTTAAACATATTTTTATCAGATTTTTCAATTTTGTCCATATATATATATATATATATATATATATATATATATATATATATATATATATATATATATATATAATATTGGTTGGTAAATGGCTGGGCATGGCGTACCATTGGTACCTCGCGTACCTGAAGGAATAAAATAGACCCCTCTGTGCGGTCCTTAGCCTCTTGCCCAGCAACTCCTATCCCTACCTCTTCGCGGTACTGGCCGGGGTACGAGTAACCTTAGGGAAGATCGGGTAACCAACCCCCGGTGGGAACTTTGGTCGTATGCTGACAGGGAAGGGGGGGTTTGCTTCTGCAAACCTTGAGCGTCTGTACTCCATGTTAGGAGCGGCTCACAACAGCGTCTGTTCCCCATGTCAGGGGCGGCTGATCATCGTCCGAGTGCCAGAGAAGGACTCTAAGCTAAACTGCGCACTATGGCCCTCCGAACATTTAGGGGGAATGGTCCTCCGGAAATCTAGGGGGTTGGTGTCAGGCCCTGCAAGCCAGCCGTAAAAACACATCAGCACAGGAACGTCAACGAGAGAATACGGACCGGAACAATCGGCAAAGACCACAGCGACGGAAATGGACTAGCGATTGGAAACTCGGTACGTGGAACTGCAAATCTCTCAACTTCATCGGAAGCACACGCATACTCTCCGATGTACTGAAGATCCGCGGTTTCGACATCGTAGCGCTGCAGGAGGTGTGCTGGACAGGTTCGATGGTGCGAACGTTTAGAGGTAATCATACCATCTACCAGAGCTGCGGCAACACACGTGAGCTGGGAACAGCTTTTATAGTGATGGGTGATATGCAGAGGCGCGTGATCGGGTGGTGGCCGATCAACGAAAGAATGTGCAAGTTGAGGCTCAAAGGCCGGTTCTTCAACTTCAGCATCATAAACGTGCATAGCCCTCACTCCGGAAGCACTGATGATGACAAGGACGCATTTTACGCGCAGCTCGAACGCGAGTACGACCGCTGCCCAAGCCACGACGTCAAGATCATCATAGGTGATTTGAACGCTCAGGTTGGCCAGGAGGAGGAGTTCAGACCGACGATTGGAAGGTTCAGCGCCCACCGGCTGACGAACGAGAACGGCCTACGACTGATAGATTTTGCCGCCTCCAAGAACATGGCCATTCGCAGCACCTACTTCCAGCACAGCCTCCCGTATCGATACACCTGGAGATCACCACTGCAGACGGAATCACAAATCGACCACGTTTTGATCGATGGACGGCACTTCTCCGATATTACCGACGTCAGAACCTATCGTGGCGCTAACATCGACTCTGATCACTATCTAGTGATGGTGAAACTGCGCCAAAAACTATCCGTCATCAACAATGTACGGTATCGACGCCCGCCTCGGTATAACCTAGCGCGACTGGCCCAACCGAACGTCGCTGCCGCATACGCGCAGCATCTCGAGGTAGCGTTGCCGGAAGAGAGCGAGCTTGACGAAGCCCCTCTTGAGGACTGCTGGAGCAACATAAAAGCAGCCATCAACAACGCAGCCGAGAGCATCGTCGGGTACGTGGAAAGGAGGACATGTAACGATTGGTTCGACGAAGAGTGCAGGCAGGTTTTGGAGGAGAAGGATGCAGCGCGGGCTGCAATGCTGCAGCAAGGAACGCGACAAAACGTGGAGCGATATAAAAGAAAACGGAAGCAGCAAACCCGCCTATTCCGGGACAAAAAGCGCCGCCTGGAAGAAGCGGAATGTGAAGAAATGGAACAGCTGCATCGTTCTCAAAAAACGCGAAAGTTCTACGAGAAGCTCAACGCATCCCGAAAAGGCTTCGTGCCGCGAGCCGAAATGTGTAGGGATAAGGACGGAAGCATCTTGACGGACGAACGTGAGGTGATTGAAAGGTGGAAGCAGCACTACGATGAACACCTGAATGGCACGGAGAACACAGGCGACGAGGGTCACGACAGCGGAGGAAATGACTATGTCAGCACGGCGGATGAAGGAAACCAACCTGCCCCCACATTGAGGGAAGTTAAGGATGCCATCAGCCAGCTCAAGAATAATAAGGCCGCTGGTAAAGATGGTATTGGAGCTGAACTCATCAAAATGGGCCTGGAGAGGTTGGCCGCCTGTCTGCACCGGCTGATTGTCAGAATCTGGGAAACCGAACAGCTGCCGGAGGAGTGGAAGCAAGGGGTCATATGCCCCATCTACAAGAAGGGCGACAAACTGGAATGTGAAAACTATCGTGCGATCACTATCCTGAATGCCGCCTACAAAGTGCTATCCCAGATTATCTTCCGTCGTCTATCACCAATAACAAATGAGTTTGTGGGAAGTTATCAAGCTGGTTTCATCAACGGCCGCTCGACAACGGACCAAATCTTCACTGTACGGCAAATCCTCCAGAAATGCCGTGAATACCAAGTCCCAACGCATCACTTGTTCATCGATTTCAAAGCGGCTTATGATAGCATCGACCGCGAAGAGCTATGGAAAATCATGGACGAGTACAGCTTTCCCGGGAAGCTCACAAGACTAATAAGAGCAACGATGGACGGTGTGCAGAATAGCGTGAAGATTTCGGGCGAACATTCCAGTTCGTTCGAATCCCGCCGGGGACTTCGACAGGGTGATGGCCTTTCGTGCCTGCTGTTCAACATCGCGCTAGAAGGTGTCATGCGGAGAGCCGGTTTCAATAACCGAGGTACGATTTTCACAAGATCCAGCCAATTTGTTTGCTTCGCGGATGATATGGATGTTGTCGGCAGAACATTTGGAACGGTGACAGACCTCTACACCCGCCTGAAACGTGAAGCAACAAAAGTCGGCCTGGTGGTGAATGCGTCAAAAACAAAGTACATGCTGATGGGCGGAACCGAGCGCGACAGAGCCCGCCTGGGAAGCAGTGTTACGATAGACGGGGATACTTTTGAGGTGGTTGATGAGTTCGTCTACCTCGGATCCTTGTTAACGGCTGATAACAACGTTAGTCGTGAAATACGGAGACGCATCATCAGTGGAAGTCGCGCCTACTATGGGCTCCAGAAGAAGCTGCGGTCGAGAAAGATTCACCCCCGCACCAAATGTACCATGTACAAAACGCTTATAAGACCGGTGGTCCTCTATGGACATGAAGCATGGACCATGCTGGAAGAGGACCTGCACGCACTTGGAGTGTTCGAACGAAGGGTGCTTAGGACGATCTTTGGCGGAGTGCAGGAGAACGGTGTGTGGCGGCGGAGAATGAACCACGAGCTCGCTAGGCTCTACGGCGAACCAAGTATCCAGAAGGTTGCGAAAGCCGGAAGGGTGCGCTGGGCAGGGCATGTTGCAAGACTACCGGACAACAATCCTGCAAAGATGGTGTTCGCGTCGAATCCGGTTGGCACAAGAAGGCGAGGAGCACAGCGAGCGAGGTGGCTTGATCAGGTGCAACAAGATCTGGAGAACGTGGGCCAAAATCGAGGTTGGAGAGACACAGCCTTGGACCGAGTAAATTGGCGTAACATCGTTAACGAGGTTTTATCAAATTAATTGATGTAATACCAACTAAATAAATAATAATAATATATATATATATATATATATATATATATATATATATATATATATATATATATATATATATATATATATATATATATATATATATATATATATATATATATATATATATATATATATATATATATATATATATATATATATATATATATATATATATATATATATATATATATAATATATATATATATGCACACGCTCGCCTATGGTTTGTTTTCATACGGAAACCGTTTCCGTATGAAAACAACAAACAAAAAACCCCGTTTGATCTTGTTGCTGGAAAGAGAAGAGTGCGATAGCCTTATACGGTTGTATTAGTGGAAGCGTCAAGCATGATCGTGAAGTGAGCTGAGTGGAAGCAAGGTGTGTGCATTTTACTCTGTATCTCTGAGTGGAAGGATGAAAGAGAATAAATGAATTATGTATGCGTGCGAGACGAAGAGAGATGCATAGTGCGCATTGAAGGTGCTTGATGAAAATTAGAGCGTCAGTTGGCCAACAGATTTTGCAGTGAATGCGCACCATTCACATATGTGGAGTTTTGTGTCAGGAGATTCGGCAGACAAATTTCGGTTACCACATAAGGTACTCTCATCTCCTTTTTTTTTCAACATGTTACATTAATGATTTACCGTTGGGTAGATTTTATCCAACGTCAAAATATGCCTCATACAAAAGATTTTCATCGACAGATTTCACACGTGACGAATCTTCTATAATGTTTTCTTCTTTGACTTAGATATATGCACGGTCGGGGATGCACAAAACGGCACACGGTGGGATGCACCGATGATCTATCTGATAATAACACAACGCCAATGGAGCCTCCACAAGCGCACTCGCCGGCTCCGTCTACTGCAGGAATAAGTGGAGGGGGGCGTACACGAAGGACTGGTTTGCTAACCGTTATGGAACGGCCTCCAGGTACGCATTAAAGTTAGTTTCGTAAATAGTTGGTTTGCCGATTTCTCTTTATCCAAAAATTCCGTTTTTTATTTGCATGCTTTGTACACGGCTGCAATTTGTTTTAATTTGATTACCAAGCTATTTTATTTTCTTTTCGTTTGATTTTGGTTTTTCGATGTTGTAATCCATTTGCGATCCAAATTATGTCGTGTAGTGATTAGTCCTGAACTTGTACGAGAAGTAGAGGCCCGAATGAACCGCAACTATCTACCTCCCTCGCTAATGAGTACATCGATGATGCCAGCGCCTTTACCTCTACTACCAGCGCATATGTCCAGTATTGGTGCAGGTGGATCCGGATCGATCCTTCCGATGAGTGGTTTGTCCGGGCTTCAACCTGCCAGATTGAGTGCTCCAGTTCCAGTGTTCGGAGGAATTGGAATATCAAACGGAGTAGAACAAAGCCCTCCACCTCCTCCTTCTTCCACCGGTTCCTCCTTACAAGCTACTTCGACACATCCCAATATCCCTAGCACTGCACTGCCGAATGTTTGTAGTAGACGCTTCCCTAGAACATTTAAATTGCCTACCGTTCAGGAGATTGGTAAGTCAACCGAAGTACGATACCTCTGATATGTTCGCTAATTAACCAAGACCATAACATCGCCGCCCCCATCGTATGGGCTCATCTACTAATCACTACGCTCGGTTTTGTTGATTTCAATCAGTGTAGCTTTTGTCAATGCTCATTTCATTTTTCCGCCTCGCTCTTTTTCTGTACAGAATTATAAACATAACATATACTAAAAAGTAAATGAACAAATTTATTATTTTCCACTCTTCTCAGGTCGCTACAGTCCGGTTCGCCGAGCTTCCGAAGGTTCCAAAATAAACACACATTTCCAAGGACCATTCCAAGAGTGCCAGCAGCTTCAAAGAGGCCTCAACGCAAATGGCGGCCAGCAACGTAACCTGCTTATTACACCAAGTCCTCCATTGGCGGATAATTCGGTAAGCTTACCAGGTTCGCCAATGCACTGCAAACCTTTTGATGACAGATCTCAGCAAGACATTACACTGCCCCAGGATATGATATTATCACTGGCTCCTGGGCTAGAAAAGCTAGTGTTAGAAAAGCGGATACAGATAGAAACAGCAAAGAGCATCATGAATACGCGAACAGTGCCATTCGAAGTGCGGCAGCAGCTAGGGTTATTTGCCCCCGCTGTAACTCCGGATATAGGTTACACATTGCAGCAACAGCTGCAGCACAGTCAAAGCGTTTCACCACTTACAGCAAGACCGGGCACTCTTCAGCACAACTTTGCGGGTAGTAGTATAGGTTCTGCAAATTATGGTTATTTCGGGGGTCTACCACCACCAGGCACCATACCTGGACTGAACTTTCCATGCAGTAATAGTAATAGTGGATGTGCATCTCCTGTGCATTATAATGAATGTCCCTCGCCTATCGGAGGTGGTGCCTCGCCTATGCATCAAATAACACGTGGTATTAGTAGTATGAATACTGGTGGAAGTGCAACTTCAGCAGCTGGAGGTTCGATAACTAGAGGAACTTCTGCTGCTTTTTCGTTGTCTTGCAATGAACCGTTAGATCTTAGTATGGATGTAGTCAATAGCGAAGAACTTGATTATTCAAGAAATAACTATTTAATGAATCCGTCGACCGCTAGTGGTTCAACCCTGAATTATCTAGATATGAAAAATTTTAGCCTTATGCCGCCACAGCAAATGCGTCTAACTGCAACACCCCCAACATCGCCTAATCTATGTATAATACAAGAAGAAAGTTCAAATTCTGTCGTAATGCAAGACAGCGTTACGTACAGAAGCCAATCTGCTGGTGCTTCTCCGGAAGATTTGAGTTTCCAACATACTCATCCTCAGATATACTTGACGGATGTGCAAGGGAGTGAAATCACCCTAGTTGCATCGTCTGACTCTAGTCATGATAGTGACGATTCGCTCAATTGCAAGAGTTCAGGACTAGGATTTCAGGGTTTGCTGATTTCGGAACCCTCAAGTGATATGCCTTCTATAACCCGTGGTGTCGGAAGGAAAGCTAGTCTCGAAACAGAAAACATTTCAACGTCAACCTCGGCAAAGTTGGATACGGACACTAGTGAGTCTTATGCTCGCCGAGGCAGTGATAAGTCACTCGGTTTTAGTGACGATAGTTTAAGCAATGATTCAAACCATTCGAATCTTTCACCTAGTCAAGAACCGTCCGCAAGTTCCGGTTTCAAAAGTTGCGATTCTCATTCCGAGCAAGATGCCCGGCTTAGTCCGGATTCTTTGTGTGAGAATAAGATGGATGAGTGTTATGAGCTACCCTTGCCGCAAGAATGTTCCGCACTTGATTCGTCTCGAATATTAGAGCTAGTGAAGCGAAGAATTGATTCTAAAGTGCCACCGATGGGTTGCGTTTTCCATACACCGAAAACAGATCTGGACGGTGGCCATCATAGTCGCAGTGAAATGAATAGTTCCTTGGCGATGGGGGAAAGCTCCAATCTCAGTCTAGAATACTCGGGTGGGCTGCAGATTGAGTTGCAAGTTTTCGAAGGGCGCATGAAGGACAGCCATAATAGTGGAAAAGGCATTAAGCTGCGGCGGATATCCGGAGATCATAACGAATACGGAAAGCTCTGTCAGCAATTGATAACTTCGCTCACTGTTTGAAAGTACGATAGCCGTTTGACAGTCAAGTGCCGCCGGCGTATTTGAGTTTTTGTTTTTTATTTTATCGCAAGCAATACTCTTATTTATTTATTCGCATACAAAAAAAGATTGTGTTCGTTGTGTTCTTGCATAATGATCACAATTGTGCTAAAGCTCTTTTTATAACTTTATTAGAGTGATTTTCAATCGATCGCTCCATCTCGCATGTATATACTTCCTTTTATATACGAACGATTTTTGTGAACAAGCATAAAATATACTCTTCAATGAAAGCCTTTCATCTGTCCAACCACCAAGATGTACATAATACAGCAAGACATTGGTTGAAAAATTTTACTGACTGCAAGCACATTCTCCTCCATGCTTCCATAAAGTGTGGGCAGGCATACTCAACACCTTTCGCGGCTCAACCAAGATACTGCGCAAGTCATTTTTAGCTACTTGTTTGATTGCGCATTTATATCTTGAAGTATTTTCATATTCATATATTATTTCGACTGAGGTATCAATTGTTTCGAATATTTGTTGCAACATTTTATTAATATTCTTTTTGTATTTGGAGGTAGCACCCTAAGGTGAACGCTCCTGTGTAGTTTTGATAATTTTGATAGTTCGAAAGCATCACGGTATCTCAATGCCTCGTACACGTGGAGTTGATCAAGCTCCAGTGTTAAGCTTTGATTGTTCCTTTTTGGCCATTGCTCGGGTTGTGACGTACATCTGTTTCAGCGACTCAGTATTGATTTGTACTCTTGAAAGAGCGCCGGATATAGCGTTGGCCTTTCCCTTTATGTGTACGGTACGGTTCTACCCGTTTTTATTTTTTTTTTCTAAAGTTATCACAGCGGACTGAATTGCCGAGCGGACTAGTCTTGTGATATCTGAGAATAATTATCCGACCACAAGTTTCTTCTTTTGGTCACAGTTTATTGATTTTTTTCTTTTTCGGGATAGTAATTATTACAGTTGTCGTTTTTCTTGTATGTTAAAAAGGTAGTGATTAAATATTTATAAATCTGACTGATATTGGTTTGCATAGCACACCACTTTCTGGACACGAAGCTTTGGATCCAGCTTTTTATAATCATTTGGGTAACGCACTGTTTCAGTGCGTGTTATGAGTGTTGTTTCATTTTAACATAGGTCTTTGGATATCCGTCAGATCCAAAGTCGTAATTGTCATCTTGCGTCTTTGTCTAGCGGATTATTAGCCAACACGCTAACTCAACCTTCAAAAAATATTCCATCCATCTCTATTTGTCATTCCATCCATTTAACCACATCTCCAAGTTTAATTCATTTAGATCATTCATATGAAACCTAGAAAATTTTAGGTACCAATAAAATTGGTGAATTGTAAGTCGATACAGAATGTTCAATAATTTTGTTGTCTAGCATATTTTTAACTTGAGATTCAATTTCTTCATTGTGCGCATGAATACTCCTGTAATTTGGAATGTAAACAGGCACACTGTCACTTAATTCGATATTTTGCGTATAGAAATTGTTGGTAGTCAAATTATCTTCTCCTATGCAAAAACATCATTATATTCTTCGATAAGGGTTTCAAAAGGTTTCATGGCAGTTAGAGATAAATTTGAAACACTTATTTTCTGCTTAGTTTTTTCAACTCGTGTAGGAACGTTATTTTTATCAATTTTTGCTACGATGAAATTTTTTAAAGATGTCATCATAGGTGTGAATGGTCTGATTAATGCGGGCTTATCAGTTGTATTTATAAATTTTACATATTGTGCTGAAGGTGATGCAACACATTTAAACGAAATCGCCGAGAACCCAACAGCTGATATCTCGGTAATGGTTTGACAATTTTCGGTAAAACTTTTTCTGAGGTCGGTAAAATAATTTAAGTGTGTAATGTGTTTCCACAGAAGATTCCTGGTTGAATCTCTTGAGAACATACCAACATGTCTTCAGTTATATTCAAGTAATTTAAACTTCTTATAACTTCACTTCGTTCGGGGAGTATGATTCCTTCATTTAAATTGTCTTCAATTGCGATATTTACTTCTTCAATGTTGTGTTTAAAATTTAATGTCCATGATTCATAATCTATGGTACATCGAAATTTTGCCAAAAAGTCTCGACCTAGTATGCCATCAGTGAATATTGGAAATTGTTCATCTACTAATTGAAATTCATGTTCTAATGTAAATGAATTCTGAAATGTAAGCTGAGTTGTTGTTGAATTCCAGATATACCTGAGATCATGCATTTTTTTATCTTGGTGTAATAGTTGATTATTTCGAACTTTGTTCAGTTTAAATATGGAAATGTCAGCTCCAGAATCAACCATAAAGGTGCATGTTGAATTAGACAATCTAACATGTGCCTTAATGAAGTTTGAAGGTGATGTATTTATTGTGTATATCTTTGAAGTTGTCCTAAAAAATTAGGTTGTTGTTGTGTGTTTGGTTGTATATTTGGTTGTTGGTATCAGGTATCAGAAAGCCGGCTCCAGAGGTCCGTTCCCCGCCATTTGGGAGATTTGTGCCATCGCCATATTTGAGCCTATTTCATCATCTACCCGATAGGAGAGGACAAGGAAGGGAAAGATGGGAGGAAATAGGAGTGGAGTCCCTTGAAGAGGGAAGATCGCATAAGCGAAATAAGAGCATGTAGCTCCATACCACAATGGGTTCGAACAGAGCCCTAAAAAGGGCACTGCAAAACGCATGAGCGTAAAGAGAGCCTATAGCTCATTACCACAGCGGGTTAAGAATAACAGAATGTCCTGAAGATTCAGGTTTCTGAAATCAGTTTCACTTACCAAGTAATTGGAATCGCAATTACGCGAAAATTGGATAGTTACATATCAGGTGATAAGAAGTTCCATAATCGGAATCACAACTATCACACACAACAGTATCAAGACACTGAATATTTGCCATGTGATAGTTGAGTCGGCAGTGGCCAATCAAGGTTGTAACCAAGAGACTGCAATTTTGCTTTGACAGATTTGTTAAATACTTAGCCACCTTTGGGATGGCTCAGTAATGTATAATTTTGTATGACGACATGACTCAAAATTATTCCAATATTGCTGTTGCTGAGTTGCCGCCCAAAATTTCTGAAGCTTCAACCAGCACTTCGAAATTAGAATAGCTGCCTGATAGCCAATGAAGTCATAGGATGCTCCATTGCGAGCTAATTCATAAGCCAATTCATTTCCAGCAATGAAAGAATAGCAAGGACCCATATAAGGTTTACAGAGTTCACTGAATTCAGTTCCTCAAATTGAGTTCGACGTGCGATTACAAGCTTAGACCCTGAGTTGGCCGAAGCAAGAGCTTTAAAAGCAGCCTGACTATCTGATATATTCTTTTACAAATAGCCAGACGTCCACTCGTCCCGCGAAGGGAGTTGTGAGAACATTTAGCAAAGTGACAAGCAATTGTGGGATAACTCGAAGCAAGGACAATTGTGTCCCAATTCACCGGAAGTGGAAACATCCAAATCACTACGATTTCCAATGGACGGAGAGAATCCATGGATTTTGGTCAAAACCAATTTCCAGTTTGTGGAGTATAACAAAAGCAAAGTCTGCGAATTTACATTCATATGTTCATATAGAGATGTGATGATGATCAGATAATGATTCATCATCTGATACATGCCAATCCGTCAACTCGTGACTGATTCTGTTCGAGCAGAGCATGTAAATACGTTGGAGGTTCGTTGTTGAATATATCTTCATTTTGTCAAATCTTACGAGCTAAGTTACATGTATTGATTATGCATATCGATAGAGACAGAATATATCAAAGAGTGATGGATATAGTTGCGCTGTGCCTGTGAGTTACGGGTGAGTGACGATCGTTAGCGAAATCCAGATGTAGGACAGTTAAGTGCAATGCCTTGCAATGCGTGGCGATGCATTGCAATGCATTGCCGGGTGTTCTATTACAGTTCGTTTACTTTATGTTTTGGTTTTAACTTCCCACGCCACATGTTGGCGAGGTGTGGAATGATTTGGGTTCGAAAGGTTTGTCAACTCAAGTGGGTTTCGAAATGTTATCGAGTGGAATGTGGGAAACGGGAATGGTTCTTCGTAGGCAATAATATAATGTATGTAATATATATATATATATATATATATATGTTCTACTATCGAAGGAACTCAAACCTGGAGTTTATTGTGCTAACGCAATAGTAAGCTCCCAAAGTCATGTTGTGAAATTAATCAACACGAATGATGAAACCATATGCGTTGATAAAAATTTCGAAAGAACTTATATACCGCTTAAACATTACCACATTCTCAGTTATGACAAATCCAATGTTAAAGAACGAAACCAGAAACTTTTTGATGAGCTGCAACTAAAAAATACACCAGAAAACTTCTAAATCTTTGCTCTTGAAGGAGATACACTGTCGAGTAATAATTTTTATAAACAAAACATAAATTTGTCTGATAACGTACCGGTATGTTTTAAAAATTATCGGTCACCAGAAATTCATCGACAAGAAATTGATACACAAGTCGATAAACTTTTAAATGATTATATTAGATTATATTATACAAGCTTCAGTATCGCCATACAACTCCCCCATACTACCAAAAAAGTACACAACAGACACCAAGAAATGGCGCTTGGTCGTAGATTTTCGGCAACTAAATAAAAAGATAGTAGCCGATAAATTCCCTTTACCTAGAATAGACGGCATTCTCGATCGACTAGGTAGAGCCAAATATTTCAGCACTTTAGACTTGATGTCCGGTTTTCATCAAGTTGAACTCGATGATAATTCTGAACGTTATACAGCCTTCTCCACGACTTCTGGTCATTTTGAATTCAACCGTCTACCATTCGGTTTGAACATTTCACCAAATAGTTTTCAGAGAATGATGTCCATTGCTCTGAGCGGATTGCCTCCTGAGAGTGCATTCCTTTACATAGACGACATTATTGTAGTCGGATGCTCAGTTGACCATCATTTAGCTAACCTTGAAAAAGTTTTCGAAAAATCGCGGAAATTTAATCTGAAATTGAACCCTTCCAAATGTATTTTTTTCTGCGCTGATGTTACCTATTTAGGACATCACATTTCTGAACAAGGTATCCAACCCGATAAAAGCAAATACTCTTCTATTCTGAACTATCCCGAGCCAAAAACCGCAGACGAAGTAAAAAGATTTGTCGCGTTCTGTAATTACAACAGGCGTTTTATTCCTTACTTCGCGGATATAGCCGCTCCATTGAATGCTTTATCGCGTAAAAATGCAAAATTTGTCTGGGACGAACACTGTAAACAAGCTTTCATTTCACTCAAAAATAAACTTTTATCCCCTCAAATATTGAAGTTCCTTTATTTTAACAAAACATTTATTCTCAGCACAGACGCATCCAAACTAGCATGCGGTGATGTATTGTCACAAAATCATGGTGATATTGACCTACCAGTGGCATACGCCAGCAGATCATTCACGAAAGGCGAGAGCAACAAGTCCACCATAGAACAAGAACTAACAGCAATCCACTGGGCTATTTTATATTTTAGACCATATCTTTATGGTAGAAAATTCGTGGTCAGAACTGACCACCGCCCGCAAGTATACTTGTTCTCCATGACAAATCCCTCATCGAAACTTACTCGAATGAGAGTAGATTTAGAGGAGTTCGTTTTCGACGTTGAATACGTGAAAGGAAAGGAAAACGATGGGCCCGACGCACTATCTCGTATCAGCATAGATTCGGAACAACTCAAAAATCTTCAAATACTAAGAGTTCAAACAAGATCCATGACTCGAACACCTCAACAAAGAGCTTGAGCTTGAGCTTGATTGGCCGCCCGTGGATGCACTCCAGTATCGCCAGATCAGCTGCACTTACACAAGGAACCAACCGAATGACTGCTTGGGACTAACAGGCATCCTCAGTGTATAAGTGCTGGTGATCTTCTATTTTTAGGCAACAATGGCACCTGCCACGTCAGAATGCAGACCAATGAGGGGAAGGGGGAGGAATTGATGATGCATTGAACTGACTCCCACGTAGACCGTATATTCCACTGCATCCACGTCAGTTCATGCGGGAGTGTATGGATTGAGGGAAAGGCATGGCAGAGAGGTTTGCTTTTGTGGTTAGCAGACTGCCTATGTATCAGGCGTAAGAAAGGCGTGCGCGTGGAAGAATGGAAGCGTTAGGGAAACGGTTTCTTGTCCGTCTCTGGTTCTAACGTTTGCTATGAACGAATAGTTTGAGTGTGATATATTTAGAATGGAAGATAGAAGCAAGTGAGAGATATACAACTACAAAGTACGAGGAAAGGGACGGGCCTGGGATTGAACCCATGACCTTCTGCATATGAAGCAGAAGCGGTAGCCATCGGACCACCAACCCCGTCTATTGACTCGAACACCTCAACAAAGTCCAAGAATTCAGACTGCTAATGAGACTGATCACCTTATGGCATATGATTCTATAAATATTATTGATGCATTTAATATACTCAAACTGAAATTTTCAAGTGAAAATAACCACCTATATGCGACAATTTATTCAAAAAATGTGAAAGGGGTTATTGCGCAAGCTCAATTTCCCTATGCATTGAAAAAACTTAATCTAACAAGGTACCTTAAAACAATCAACGACATGGCCAAAGACATTGAAATCGATAAGCTAGTAATTGCTCGAAATGACGAAATTTTCAAGATGTTGACACCTGAAAATTTTAAAGTCATGTGTAACGAAACACTGACTAACGTTCAGTTAATTCTTTACACCCCAGCACAAATATTAAAAGATGAGCATGAAATCATGAAAATCATCGAAGAAAACCACGTGACACCCTTAGGAGGACATGTAGGTATAAACAAACTTCTTCAAAAATTGAGACGTTGTTATTACTGGACTAATATGAAATCCAGTATAACAAAATACGTTTAATCCTGTCTTTTCTGTAAGCAGAACAAGCACACGATTAAAACAAAAGAACACTTTACACATACATCGGCACCAGAAAGAACATTTCAAACAATCTCAATGGACACAATAGGGCCATTTACGAGATCCAACAAAGGTAATCACTATGCATTGACTATCCAATGCGAATTATCTAAATATATCATAGTTACCCCTATAGTTGATAAGCAGGCGAACACGCTAGCTAAAATTCAATTCTAAAATATGGATGCCCGTCTGTTATCAAAACAGACATGGGTACTGAATATAGGAATGCATTATTTCATAATATCTGCAACTTGCTTCAAATTAAACAAAATTTCTCCACTGCATACCATGCAGAAACAATAGGAAGTTTAGAACGTAACCACCGATGTCTTAACGAATACTTGAGACAATTTATTAACGAGCAACATGATGATTGGGATTCATGGTTGCCCTATTATACATTTTACTACAATACTACACCACACACCGAACACAAATTTTCACCATTCGAATTAGTATATGGGAGACAGTTCCAGTTTACAAGTAATTTAACCGAAAATATAGACCCAGTATATAACACAGATTCAACACTGAGATTAAATACCGAATTCAAACAGCATGTACAAAAGAAAAAATCTTATTGGATAAATCTAAAACTTCAAGAAATGTAACCCAAGCACAAAAATCAAACCCATTAGAAACAAAACTTGGAGACACAGTTTAGTTGAAAATAGAAAATAGAAGGAAACTTGATCCCGTGTATTCAGGACCATTTAAAATAATAAACATATATCACCCGAATGTAACAATTGAACATTTTATATCAAAAGAACAACAAAAAGTGCATAAAAATAGGATTATTAAGTAGAACTAAAATCTCCGTTCAAGTTATCTTCAATTGGAATTTCTTGCGTTTCTCCGTTGGTAATGACTGTTAAAAACCAGGTGTCGTAATTTATGGAACAATGATATTTTGTAAAGAAATCTCTGCCGAGAATTCCGTCTGTCGGTATAGGAAAGTTTTGATCGACCAATTGAAATTTATGTTGCAGTGATATACCATTTGGGAACGAAATATCTGTTGAAGCGGTTCCGATAGTTTCTGTAGAGAGGTTATTTATGCCGGTTTTCTGACATTTTTCTGAAGAATTTATCAAACAGGATTGTTTTAGCGAATTGACTTTAAAAATAGAAACTTCGGCGCCGGAATCTACTAAAAGAGTTGATTCTGTTTCTGAAAAATTTAACTTTAGATAAATAAAATTGCTGCAAGTTGTATTAATTTGCAAGCATTTTTCATTTTTCATTGACGAGTTATGTGGTGTATAATCTGGCCCTATGGTTGAGTCTGCTGTTGCTGGGGAATGGGTTGGCCTTGGTATGCTCCTTGGCTCCCAACTTGGCCCGGTTGAGGAGCTGGTTGGTTTCCCGATTGAGCATAGAAAACACGTGGAGCTTGATTGTGGAATCTGCCACGTTGATTACGACCGTAGTTTTGGTTGTTTTGCCTATGATAACCAATACCATTATTATTTCGTTGATAGTTCGATGAGTCGTTCGATTGATATCTACCATTTCGTCCGTAATTAGCGGGACGGCTTCCATTTCCACGGCCTCTGTGGTAGTTATTCGTAGAGCGACCATCGTTATGTGGGTTATTCCGGGAATTCTGTCGGAAATGTAAGACACTATTTGTAGGTTTTTCCGTTGTTTCGTTTTCGGTTACTTTTTCCACCGCGGCAATAAGGGTGGAGAATTGACCAGCTTTTAGAAGAAGTCTGGTTTCTGAATTTTTAACTCCAGCTGCAAGAGCTTTTACGCCTGCTTTTACAGACATTCTTGTAGCTGTGTCAACTGGAACGTTTTCGCTTATGTAAGGGCGTTCCAGGTCTAAAGTCAGTTTTTATATTGTTTCTGTAAATTTGCCAATTTCTCCGACCTGTTTTGTTGCGTTCAATTTAGCAACAACTGTTTCTGGTGCTATTTTTATTTTGCACTTCTCTTCAAGTTTTGCTATAATTTCGTCTATATTTTGGGGAGCATCTCCCACTGCGGCCCTAGCCTTTCCTTCCAAGCGAGAAAGGATTACCTGAAGGGCAATCGCTTGGTTTGTATTATCTATAAGTGACTTGCACGCTTTAAGGTGATTATAGAACGAAGCCACACCTCAAATTTTCAAGAGCACAAGATTTGAGAACCAAACAGCGCTCCGCGTAGAAAATCTATCCCATTGGTCATCACCAGCAAGCAAGCAATTTGATTGGTTTTCATCGCGAACTGTTGTCAGATACTTTCGTCTTGTGCACTTGAAAATTCAAAGTTTGGCTTCGTTTTATAATCACCTTAAGAGCGGCTACTGTGCTCGTCAACTTTTCACCATCACCTTGGTATATTGGAATTAGCAACGGGATCGTCCTAATTAATTCTATCGCTGACATCTTTGCTTTATTTTTTACTTTTATTGCAAATATTAGTGCTGTTGCTGCACCTTTGAAGGAAGTAACTCGTGATTTTGATTTATGATTTATGAATTAGGGAATCGGCGAGATTTTTCTGTTTTAAAAGGATTCGTTTAGAAGACCTGACGCTTACTTTGGTTTTCAATTCATTATAAATGGTTTTTAGTCTATCATATTTTTCTTGCATTTCTTGTATCGTGTTTTATGAATGATACAAACACATTATTGCGGGGAGCTACAAATGTTTTTCTAATTCTAGTTTCACGGATCACTACACGATACAAAAAAAATCGACCCAATTATCGTTTAATTTCACTCTGATTTGCAGTACTCACTCTTTACCGGTGTCGTTCTCGTTGCTCAGCTACGTCGTCGTCGTGCCATGCATCGGTTTGATACACAGCTGTGTTGGCTTCGCCGAGCTATTGCCCCGGGTTTTAGTGATATGATTTTGAAGATGCTGATGAATTTCGGCTACAGGGTGGCCTCGCCGAGCTGGTGCGCTCCGGGCATTTGTGATTAGTTTTAAAGATGATAATGATGTGCGGCTTCAAGGTGACTTTGCCGAGTGTTTTCTCCAGGCTTTAAACAATCGCTGCTACCGAGCGGGCTGCTTTCACTGCGATACTTTTTTCACGCTTTTTGTACATTTTATACAGCGTTATTGCTAAATGGATAAGCACTGTGACCAGGATTAGCCACAGCAACAGGGTCTGTTCCTCGTGGTCGGCGCTGTGTTGTTGCTGCTGGTCTTGTATCACCGTTAATTGAATGTCGCCGTTTTCATTCTTCTCTTTGGAATGGTGCTTGCCCATAGTCCTTTTAATTTTCACTTGATTTCACTATTTGATTGTTCAAAATATTTGCTGTATTTGAACGTTCGCACTTGTACTTGCACCTTTAAACTGTTCTAAGTCTTTGAAGACTGCACGCGTCGCGTCGTCCTGTCACGGTCGCCATGTAAATACGTTGGAGGTTCGTTGTTGAATATTTCTTTATTTTGTCAAATCTTACGAGCTAAGTTACATGTATTGATTATGCATATCGATAGAGATAGAATATATCAAAGAGAGATGGATAGTGTTGGGCTGTGCCAGTGAGTTACGGGTGAGTGACGATCGTTAGCGAGAACCAGATGTAGGTCAGTTAAGTGCAATGCCTTGCAATGCGTGGCGATGCATTGCAATGCATTGCCGGGTATTCTATTACAGTTTGTTTACTTTATGTTTTGGTTTTAACTTCACACGCCACATGTTGGCGAGGTGTGGAATGATTTGGGTTCGAAAGGTTTGTCAACTCAAGTGGGTTTCGAAATGTTATAGAGTGGAGTTTGGGAAACGCGATTGGTTCTTTGTAGGCAATAATATAATTTGAAATGATGCAGGCACAGCACACTGCTCTAGCTAATGTTTTAAACTTGGGTTCTATTGTGATCGACTCATTCAGTAATTTAAGTGCTTCTAGTGTCACTGTTTTAAGGGATTCGTATTTCTTATATTTCGTATTCCATACTTCCTGTGAAACGGTTGCTTCTATTAATAATTTGGTCTTGTACTGTTTTAAAAGACCTTTTAAATTTTCCTTCTTTTCTGCTATATTTTCCTTTGACCTTGGTCTCTTAATATTTTTACTAATGTTACTGAATTCCTTTTTTTATTTTTTTCAATAATGCTGAGCTCTTCACTAAACATTTGATAGGTTTTCAAATTAATATAGCAATGAGAGGAAAAAGATTTATGATGCTATGATTAAAATGAATTAAACTTCTTGTTAAAATGCTTATAAATTCATTACTATTTATAATATATACAAATTGATACTGGTTATGTTGGACTTACTCTACTCCTTCGTCTGGTGTTCCTGGTCTCTTCATTTAGGTATCTATGGTTGGTATCGCCTGCTCACTAGTCTGGTTCCTTGGTTTTAGTTCCGGAGAGCTTCCCACGGTGCGAGAGACTTTTCGTTCCTAGTCGCTTCGTTTTCTTGCATTTTTTTGTCTAATTCTTTATGGTAGGTTTCGTGTCCTTTCCACGTTTTAAATTGTACACAGTATTAGGTACATGTATCTTTTTCTCTGGGTTCGTCACTTTCTTGTATTACCACTTTAGTCTTGTTCCCCAGTACATTGCTTCCTACACAAAAATATTGCACTTCGTTGAATCGTCCGTGTTGTTTTTGTGTTTCGAACCTAGGTGGTCTAAACTTTGTTTTCTTCGTTGGCATTTTGTTGTTCATTTAAACCATCCTTGTCACTGGTACCATTTTCTTCTCTGCCATTGTTATTGATGTTGCTTTTTTGCTGTTGTTGTTGGAGTTGTAACTCCCTTATTAGTTCATCTGCTTCGCGATCCTCATAGGTAAGTGAGACGTAATGAAAGACTTCCCCTGTCTGCGCATTGATTTCGTATACGTTAGTTGCTACAAACTTCATTTTTCTTCTTTTCATTTTTTTTTTCTTTTTCAAAACGTGTATGCTTTATCACTACGCACTGTTCAATACAGGATTGCCAACACACGTCCACCTAAGTTCCTTTCTGACGCTTCCTGATGTGTCATAATCCCTTTGTCCGTAGAGATTGATACTGATCCCGAGATACTAGGGCAAACTGTTGTCGCATAGTCTAGGAGCTCCTCCGATCTTATAGGCCTACGGTTCACTACCACGATGTTACTAAGACTTACTTCCTGAATTTTGTAGCGATTTTACGACACTTTTCTCACTTTCACAAAGTCTTCTTTTATCAGTAGCTGTAGTACTGATTTGCAAATACCGTTTGGCACTACAACTATACTGTTTTTTGACAAATTGGTGATGAAAGTTTGTAATTTCTCCATTGTCTCTTCTTTATCGAACGGCGTTTTTTGCTTGCTGCATTATTGTCTTCCACTGCTGTGACTCTTCTTTAATAATTAAGAATAGCCAGTATAGAACTACTTTGAGTTCTAAGTTTTCTAAGTTGAATTATTAACACTTGATTACGGATGTCATCAGTTCATGGTAAGGAATACGTGCTACTCGGACTGATCGTTGATCAAGAATGTTTATTGAGAATATTCAAGTTACCCTGCTTAGCCTAAGGAGGTAGTGGGAATCAGTTATTTCATTTCATTATTTACTCGATCACCAATCAGTGATCGATACTAAATTTTGGGCGGAGAGAGTGAGCAAGAGAACATACGGAGAAGGCTCTTAGCAACAAGTCGCTTGACGACGTTGCGCCGAGTTTGCATTGCGTGAAATATGAGTATTTTATTGGGCACAGTTGGAAGTCATCGACCATGCTTATGCACTCGTTTGCATTTCATGGCATAGGCAGTTCGATGGCATAGGAACAAATATTTCTCAGAAATGGGTACCACTGGTGTGGTCCTTTTTTGGAAGAACTGAAAGGATAACTAACATGTGTGATGCACATGTTACACCATCCCCCTAAGGAAAAATAGTTTACCGAATATTAGCATTTTCAAAACGTATAATTCTGATTCCGACAACCTCTCACAATTTCTCTTATTTATTTATTGTAAGTATTAATTATGTAGATATATATTTATGTATGTGTATTCCTTCCCTTTCTAAAGAATGATTTTATGCATTAAAATCATTTGCAAGATTAGAGTAAGGTGGGGCAAAAGTTCGACCTTAGTGGTATAATCAAAGTTTCCAGGAAAACAATAGCAGTTAAAACAAAACAAATACCATACAGTGAACCTTCAACATATGGGCTATAATTTTGCTGAACAAACTTATGTCAAAATAATTACCCATTTTTAGTTATAACAGGTTCAAAATTGATTGTCTTATTCGAACTTTTGCCCCACCGGTGGGGTAAAAGTTCGAATCTAGTGTGGGGCAAAAGTTCGCTGGCTTTAACACAAAATATCGATCCTTTTATGACAGGCATACTTTACACCAGTCGTAAATTTATGTTTGATGAAAAATACACACTAAATTTTCATCAAAAAATTGCCCAAAACCAGGTTAATTGTAATATACTCAAAAATAGCAGTTTTTCGCAAAACTAAGTGGAAATGTAAAATTTTGGTGACAGTTTTCACACGATCAGACAAATTTAACTCAATTTGAAGATAATATCTGGATTTTAGGCAATTTGCAATTTTTTCCGTGATTTTATACATGGGTCGAACTTTTGCCCCGCTGATTCGAACTTTTGCCCCACTATGGGCCAAAAATTGTTTTCAAGCATTTATGCAAAAACTAATACACCTCAAAACAACCTTATGATAGGTCTAGAAACGCCCTTACATAAAATATTGAAAATGATTTTATCTTCAATTGGTTCCATGCAACGAAAATTTGACCAAAAATTACAATATTCACGTCAAAAAACAAAATATAGCCATAACTTTTCCAAATCTTAATCGATTTTTATGATATTTGGATTGAAAGTCTCTTACTTGAATAGCATTCGAACCACCATGGCATTTATAAGATTTGTTTTGAATTGAGCTAGAAATCTTAAAAAGAAACTCTTACCCCACTCGAACTTTTGCCCCACTTTACTCTATATGTATTCGCTTATTTAATTATTCGGTTTTTATGTACTACTTGGTTTTCGTTAGTTAAACAATTTTTTATGGTAACATTAGGGTGCTGTATTGCAATTATTTCATATGGGCCTGAATATACGTTATCCAGTTTCCTTCTATTCTCTTTTTTCAGATAGACCTTGTCGTGTAACTTGACATCTATAGGGTTTGCGTTTTGAGAGTGTTTTACTATTCTAGTTGTTTTGCTTTTTTTCCAAAAGTGTTTTTGCTTTAAGCGCAGTTACTTGAATTTTGTATTTCAATTCTGTTAAATACGAGTCATAATTATATTGCGGATCTATGGATATGATGTTTTCGATGGAGCTTGGTGTGTTAGCTACTCTACCAAAAACCAATTCAAAAGGGCTGAAATTATGGGCTGAATGTATGGTTGTATTGTAACAAAACGTGTAGTATTGTAACCAGGTGTCCCAGTCATCATGTTGTTCATTAATGAAATGCCTAAGATATTCGTTAAGAACGCGATGATTCCTTTCAAGACTACCTATGGTTTCTGGGTGATATGCTGTTGAGAATTTTTGGTTGATTAAGAGAAATTCACAAATGTTTTTGAACAGTTCGTTTTTGAATTCTGTTCCGAGATCTGATTTTATAGCTATCGGGCAACCATATACCAGAATCAAATTTTCGACGAAAGCTTTCGCTAAAGTCTGTGCATTTTTATCTGGAATTGGTGCGATTATTATATACTTGGACAGATCGCATTGCATAGTTAATGCGTATCTGTTCCCAAGTTTTGATTTTGTTAGTGGTCCGATGGTGTCAATTGAGACTAACTCAAAGCACTTGGTCGGAGTTGTTGTTTCTACAAAATTTTCTTTAATTCTTATTCTGTGTTTATTTCTTATGCACTTATCGCATCGTTTTATGTACTCTGCGATAGTACGTTCCATGTTTGTCCAGTAATATTTTGATTTTAGTCGTTTTAATAATCTACCAGTACCAATATGACCTCCCGTAGGTGTGTCATGGTTTTCAGAGATTATCCTTCTTATAGTTTCGTCGTCATTAATTATTTGTGCTGGCACGTAAAGTATTATCTTCGCACATTTTAAAATTTCGTTGCATGCTCTTTTGAATGTTTCTCGAGAAATCAGTGTTAATATTTTATCATTCATTTTCATAGCTAGCGTTTTTATTTCTGTTTTCTTGGCCATATTATCTAGGGTCTGCAGACTTTCTTGCAATTCAATGTTGCTACCGTTATAGAATATTTGCGCTTGAGCAATTATTCTTTTCTGGTTCTTTGTTAAAATGTGTATGCATAACTTATTGTCGTCAAAGTCAAAAATAACTTTCGGCATATTATAAGCATCTAAGTTATTGACTGATTCATATGCCCTAAGGTGATCAATCTCAGTGACAAGTGAATTAGTATTTGTCGTATCATTGTGTTGCGTATTTCGTTTTTTGGTCATGTTTCTCGTTTGAACTGGTAAACACGAAATATTTTTGAGTTCATCAGAGTCGATAAAAATTCTCGAAAGAGCATCAGCGCTGACATTTTCTTTGCCTTTCACGTACTCTATATCGAATGTGTACTCTTCTAACTCGAGTCTCATCCGTGTCAATTTTGACGAGGGATTTTTCATAGAGAATAAGTATACGAGTGGACGGTGGTCTGTTTTCACAGTAAACCGTCTCCCATATAAATATGGTCTAAAATAAGTAATCGCCCAATGAATGGCTGTAAGCTCTTGTTCAATGGTCGATTTGTTTTTCTCGCCTTTAGTAAAATTTTTACTCGCATATGCAATTGGGAGTTCAATGTCACCGTGTTTTTGCGTAAGTACAGCTCCACTGGCTATTTTGAAGGCATCTGTATATAAAATAAATTTTTGTGTAAAATCAGGGAATTTCAGAATGACTGGTGATAATAATTTTTGCTTAAGTGTCTCGAATGCATTTTGGCATTCTGTAGTCCACTCAAATTTAGCGTTTTTCTTTAATAGGTTATTTAAAGGGGCTGCGATGTCCGAAAAATATGGTATGAATCGACGGTAATAGTTTGTGAATGCGACGAATCTTCTTACTTCATCTGCATCTCTTGATGTTTGGAAGTTCAAAATTGTTGAATACTTGGCTTTGTCCGGTTGAATACCTTCAGAAGAAATTTGATGTCCTAAATAGGTTACATCTGGGCAAAAAAATTTACACTTTTTGGGATTGAGTTTTAGGTTGTATTTTTGAAGAGCTTTGAAGACTTTTTCCAGGTTTGCAAAGTGATGACTTATTGAGCATCCAATCACAATTATATCGTCAATGTAAAGAAATGCGCATTCCGGAGGGAGTCCACTCAGAGCGATGGTCATCATCCTCTGGAAGCTATTTGGAGAAATGTTTAATCCGAACGGTAGTCGGTTAAATTCGTAGTGGCCAGTGCTTGTTGAAAAAGCTGTATATTGCTTGGATTCATCTTTCAATTCGATCTGATAAAAACCTGATGCTAGGTCGAGTGTAGTAAAATACTTTGCTCTACCTAGCTGATCAAGGATATCGTCGATTCTTGGAAGAGGAAATTTGTCTGCTATAATATTCTTGTTTAGTTGTCTGAAGTCGACAACTAAACGCCATTTTTTCTCATTGTTTTGGGATTTTTTGGAACGAGTAGTAATGGTGAATTATACGGAGAAATTGAATTCCGAATAATTCCATCATCTAGTAGTTTATTTACTTGTTCGTTTATTTCTTGTTTGTGTGCTTCCGGTTATCTATAATTTTTGATATAGACCGGGCTTTCGTCATTAAGATTAATTTGTTGCTTGTAGAAGTTGTTATGCGTTAGCGTGTCTGTTGGTAACGCAAATAAAGTGTTATATTTTTCGCAAAGTTGAATCAGTTTTCGTTTTGTGTTGGTATCTATATTAATGTCTTTTACATTAAGTTCTTCAAAGAGTTTTTCATTCCTTAACTCTTGTTTAGTTTGATCGAATGTTAAAATGTCATATTTAGTCAACAACAATTACAGGACAAGTATTTTTAATTTTTACCGTATTATTTGTAGTGTTTATTATTTTAACAATTGAATTTTTTGAGCTAATAATAGCGTTTGAGCAAAAAACTCCTGCTCTTAATTCAGTTGCATCTAAGACAAAGTCTTCCTTCAAGTACTGTGTGTCTAATTTTCTGAAGACTTCACATCGTGGAGGGAGAATTAGATCACCGTTTAAAGTATCTTCAATTGTTAGTTCAAAATTTTCTGACTGTTTAGAGTAACCAGATAACGTCCAAGTGTCGTAATCAATTATGCATCTGTAATTGACCAAAAAGTCTCGACCCAAGATACCATCTGTCGGTATAGGTATTTCTTGGGGCACGATTTGGAATTTATGTGGTATTTTATTTCCGTAAGGTAAGTTTATTAGAGTGGAAATTGTTCCTAAGGTTTCAATGGATTCGAGATTTATGCCTGTTATGTTGCATTTTTCTTGTATGTTTAATAATTCAGATGTTTTTAACTTTCCAGTTTTTATTAAAGAAATTTCTGCTCCTGAATCTATGAGAAAGGTGCAGTATTTATGTGCAGCTTCTATGCCTAATGAAATAAAGTTGCTGTTAACGGTTTGAACAGTGAAGATTTTGTTTAACGTCGAGGTATTAATTGGGCTAGTGCCACTTGGATTTGCTGTGGTTGAGTATGTATCGCTTGAATCTGTTGTTGTTGGGGTAGTGGTTGTTGAAACCCCAATTCATGTTGAAAGTTTTGAATTCCTTGAAGCATTTGATTTGGTTGTGCGGAATTGTAAAAAATTCTTGAATTATTACTATGAAAATTACCACGGCTATTTCCACGACTGTATCCGCGATAGTTCCCATTTGAATAATTGTAATTTGTACGATAATTTGATTGTTGGTTACGTCCTCTGAAGCTTCTATCACTTCCACGCTGACGTCCTCGTGAGTTTTGAACATTTCCTCGGTAACCGTAGTTGTTACCTCTGTGTCCAGAGTTGTTTGAGCGGACATGTAAGACGTTGTTGGTCGGTATTGGTTCATTTTCTGTTATTTTTTCAATAGCAGAGGACAACGAGGTAAATTGCCCTGCTTTTAGTAGTAATTTAGATTCCTCGCTCCTTAACCCGGAAACGAGTGCTTTTACACCGGCTTTGACCGACATTCTTGTGGCCGTATCCACCGGGACTTTTTCATTAAGGTATGATCTTTCGAGATCTAACGTTAACTTCTCAATTTGTTCGGTGAATTTTGTTAATTCACCGACTTGTTTTGTGGCGTGCAATTTCGCAATAACGGTTTCCGGTGCAACTGTTATTTTGCACTTGTTCGTAAGTTTATCAATTATTTCATCAATATTCTGTGGGTTATCTCCCACTGCCGCTCTGGCTTTGCCTTCGAATCGTGAGAGAACGACCTGAATGGCGACAGCACGATTTTCATTCGTGATAAGTACCTTGCATGCATTTAATGCTGCTATGGTACCATTTAATTTCTCTCCATCACCATTAAAAGGCAAAATTAACTGCGGAATAATTTTCACTATTTCCATTATATTCCCCATCTTTAGATGATTATTCAATCTGTTTGTGAAGATAATCGCGGTAGCCACTCCTTTGAATGATTTTAGGTTTGTTTGCTTTTTCTCTTTAATTAATCTTATTATCGTTTCATATACTAATTTTGTTTTTTTTTCAAATATTAGTGCATGTTGCTCGCTATCACTTAATTTACTAGTAATTTGTTTGTATAATTCCGTAGCTGTAGCTAACTTTTTATTTAGAATTCTGGTTGAAGACCTTACTTCACTCTTTGACTTTAGTTCTTCTAATAATAATTTCAAAGAGTTGTATTTGTCTTTCATGACAATTTACCAAATATCTAACAATGTTTGAAAAAATAATTTTTAAAACTACTCACGATACATGCGTTTTACCCACGCATTTGTTGAAAACTTCCTGTCTCTACTGCTTGCTGATGAACGACATTGGCTCGCGTCTCCACACGAGTGTATTTCAGGTGGAGGCGCTCTCCTCAACACCTTGATGGTTTAGTAGATAGTGGATGGCGGAGGCGCTCTCCTCAACGCTCACCCCTGTTGGTATTCAGTACGCAGGAACACTCGTTCGGTATTTTCGTGGGCTTTGATTAGGTACATCGCTGATAACACTTTTCGATATTTTTAGGCACACGGCATAGATGGTGGCTTCGTTTGAACTGTTTATTTTTCTGTATCACTCACATTGGTTGTGATTGTCCCTTAGCTGGGGGGTTTTCACTTTTAACAATTTTCTTCGTTTAGCGTTTTGTCTTAGACACTTTGAGTTCTTATTTCGTCTTTGATTTAAACCTGTAATGAGGCGACCGATTTTGCAACTTTCAAGGCCTCTCTACGGGAGTGCTTTTTATACATCACGTACACTGTGATGGCTAATTGGAGGCACACGATAACCATTATCACCGTTAATTTCAAGTCGTGGCTTTCATGCATTTCAGCATGCGTTTCTAACTGGTTTTGGATCAAAAATTGTGGATCACCACTGTTATTAACTGATTTTGAATTTGTTTTTCCCATATTGATTTTGGGTTACTAAAATGTCGCAATGGGTAACACTTGTTAACACTTGCTCTTTTCTTAAGCACTTTTACTGCAGACTTTTGTCACCTGTTCGCGGTCAGCCATATAGAACTACTTTGAGTTCTAAGTTTTCTAAGTTGAATTATTAACACTTGATTACGGATGTCATCAGTTCATGGTAAGGAATACGTGCTACTCGGACTGATCGTTGATCAAGAATGTTTATTGAGAATATTCAAGTTACCCTGCTTAGCCTAAGGAGGTAGTGGGAATCAGTTATTTCATTTCATTATTTACTCGATCACCAATCAGTGATCGATACTAAATTTTGGGCGGAGAGAGTGAGCAAGAGAACATACGGAGAAGGCTCTTAGTAACAAGTCGCTTGACGACGTTGCGCCGAGTTTGCATTGCGTGAAATATGAGTATTTTATTGGGCACAGTTGGAAGTCATCGACCATGCTTATGCACTCGTTTGCATTTCATGGCATAGGAACAAATATTTCTCAGAAATGGGTACCACTGGTGTGGTCCTTTTTTGGAAGAACTGAAAGGATAACTAACATGTGTGATGCACATGTTACACCAGCAGACCACGGCTATTACCACTATCACGATAGTGAGTAACTTCATCACTTGATATTATTGTTTTTACATTATTGTTTTCACTTCACTTGTTTGATAACACGGAGGCAAGTGAAGCTGCGCGACTATCCTTGGGAGTAGCAGTACCCGAAGACCAGGGTGCTAAAGAATGTTTCAGTATGTACCGAGTACATTGAAACGCATAGTATTGGAGTCAGAACTAGACTGACTTTGTACTGGAACCTACGTTCCTTTTATTTGGTTTTCCAATCGATTTGTTACAATATAATCAATAAGTGCAAGAAAGATAGATATAGACACCTGGGGCGGCGGTAACAATATTTCGGCAGTAACATATTTGGGTTGAAACATGAACCCTTGCGCATCGTCCAAACGGACGACCACCAACGAGTAAAAGTGTGGCGCACTTTGAGTGCCATGATGCAAACTGCTTACGCATGCACCGAGGCCATCGTTCGCGTCCATGCAGTCCTGATCTATTCTGTTGTGACCAATGTTCTGTATGTTTTTATTGCTAGTGCTGATAGACAAGAGAAAGATGTTTTAGAGAGAGACTGGTGTCAAGGGACATAAGGTCTGAAAATGTGGCCATTGAGCGAGTCTGGGACAGTAGCCGGTTGCTAGTAGACGGGGAGCATGATTTGAATAGGCTGGTGAGTAAAGGAAACAAGGAACAACCCTGAGACATTTTGCTGATTATGTCATTGTAGTCCCGGATATTGCGCACTTCGCGCAAGGGGTTATAGAAACTGCCTTGATAACTAAAACAATGGAGCGTGTCAAGATTTTTCTGCAACCAGAGATGAGAAGAATAGCAGAGATCATGATAAACGAGAGTACAGTCAACACCGGGAGGAATCTCTGCTGGGGTCACTGAGGTCGTCTCTGGATCATCAAGAGGCAAAGGAGAGACTTCTTCTGAAGGAGCGGATGAAACATAAAGGCCCATTTGAGGTGTATAGGGTGAATCGGAACGGGCCCTTGAAGGAGTGGTTGTCGGAGTTGTTTTTGGAGTGTCCCCGCTAGCTCTCTTTATGGGTTAAGAGGGGCTGGCCAAGCCACTGCTCCTTATGACGGCAGCCTCCTTCTCACGTTACTCCCTCTCAAGAGCCTGGGGTCTCGCCTCTCCAGCGGTTGGCATCCCTTCTCCATCTGGATGGGTTTGGGGGACTTTGGAGGAGTCACGATCAATAAGACTTAGAACAGCGGGATCGGTCTTCAGAGTTAGGGGTGAGTGTAATTGGGCCTATTGGATTTGATGAAACAACCCAGTCACTTGTTCTCGCGAGAGGCGTTCGGGAAGCTGGCTGACCGTTTGAAGCACGTTGGAATCTAAGATCAATTGGGGAGCTTGGGAATTTTGGCTCATAAGAGACTTTTTATTGGATTCATTCTCTAAAGGGGATGCAAGTGGCAGGGTTCTAGCCTTTGATCGAGTTTTTCCTCTAAATCTAGTCTAATTCTTGTTAATTTAGACGCAGGATCTTTCATTGAAAAGAGGTGTACAAGAGGATTGTGGTCTGTTTTTACTGTGAATTTACGACCGTATAGGTATGGTCTGAAATGTGAAATAGCCCAATGGATTGTAAAGAAAAAGAAATAGGGGAGATGGGAGGAGGGAAATTAGGCTTGATAAAACAGGGTTAGGGAGATGATCGCGGAGGCTGTTGAGTTATGCCACGGCTATTTCAAAAGATAGATTCTCCAGTTTTGGAAGGGCCTGAGGGAGGTTGCTTCGGTCCGGGGTTTGCAGGGGGAGGCAGAGGTGCTTCATCGTCATCATCGTCCGAATCTTGAACCTCCACAATGCCGGTAGCACTAGGAGGTTGGAGAGGGGCCAGTAGTCCAGGTCCTTGCCCCTGCTTTTAAACCAGCTTTTTTGTAGACCATTTCAGGGTATCCAGTCCAGAGGTTTGGAGAGTTGCGGTCAGGGTCTGGGCTTCCTCCAAAATTGGCTTATCCCACAAGCTTTGCTGGTAGGTCTGGAGATAAGCAGTTGCAATGGTAAATCCCATCGCAAGGTCCATCTTGGTGATTCGTGACAGGGAAATGATCTCCCACATTTCGTCTTCGAGGCTTAGTGACGACGTGGAGAGAGCAACGAAGGCACAGGTGGGGATTGGGAGCTTATTCGCCTACAAGTTTAGCAATGCAGTTTCGCTCAAGAGCCGACAGAAAATCCACCTGGAATCCTGGAACCTGCGGAGCTGTAGATATTCTTCTATGAAATCCAGCATGGCAGGAATTGCGAGTTGTTTACAAAGATCGTAGCCCGATAGTTTCAACCGGTCCCGTGCCTTCTCAAACCAGCCAATTCGCCTAATCTTGTGTAAGATAGAGATAAAGCACAGCCGGCCTTCCAGTAACCTCTTACATGTTCAGAAGTTTCGATTGAGTACCCTTCAATCATCAGGATTGCGAGCTGGCGGGCTAAGGGGGTAGCTTTTGGAATCGATTCTTTGAATCTTTGTAAGAATTCGGCGTGAGGGGGGGGCAAAAGTAGAACATTTGGGAAGTGCACTAGAAGGAGCTCCCAGTAAATTTACGAATCTCTCCCTTGTCTGAGTCTGGATATGGAGTCCGACATCGTACTCCTCTTTCGTCATCAGACGTATCATATTTATCATGACTAATGAAGTAGCTTTAACTGCAAAGGCCTTAGAGAAAACTCCCGACCTTTGTTTATCTTCCGATTCTGCGTTATCCGAAAGTCTGTCATAAAAGAATTTAACCCACGTTGCGCAGGTCTCATAGTTAACCGTCTCAGAACCTTTAGAGGTGTCCACTCGCATTTTATCAACAGGTTTGTCCCCCCGCTTACTTAGGAAGGACCAGGCCTTGACAATCGGGACCGATCCTGCAGCTGGTGTATTCTTAGTTGCTGCTGAGGACTCCTTAGAGATCAGAGTGTCAGGGAGGACGTAACACCCGTCAAGTTTTACGTAACTCAATACTCCGTGGAAGACAGAATAAGTGTACTCCTCTTGATAGTCTTCCATTCCACAATACCACCGCCAGAAATGCATCGCACTTCACTGTAACAAAATATTCAATAAGCATTTCAAAAGATATTGTTCATTTCTTGCATTTTTTTATGTTTGATGATCAAATAAATACACATACAAGTTTGTTAATGAGAAGAATCAAAGATTTTCATTGTTCATAAATCTGAATGTATGCTGAAAATTAGACTGTACGTTTCGATCAATCGATTTAATTATTAAAATTACAAGAATTACTTTCCCAGCTACGACTCTTTGAGAAGTTGTCAGGCAAAATTGAAATTCTACTAAGCCTTGATAAAGGTTGTACCATAATGACTAAAGTCGTAGAACACAACACAGAATCCCAGACTGGATCCAAAAATAAATTTTCATAGAATACTGAACATGAATATAACATTATCAAGGACAGGATTCTGAACAGAGCTCTTGCTTTATCTTGATCGGTCTTTCACATAATTCTAGGTGTGTGTGTGTGTTTTTTATATAACTTCGATAACTTTTAAACTTTCATAAACCTAGCCGAAAATTCTCAGAGCAGACATAATTTAAGAATCTGCAATACATTTTGAAAAGTTTCAAGAACGTTCTACACTATTTGAAACTTGTGTTCAATTACTGTGAAGAAAGCTTTCAATCTCAAGGGTAATTGTAGTTCCTTAGAAATTAATTAAAAAATCTTTAACATATTTCAAGTTTCCGTTGATTGATGAAAAAATTGTGATTTCCACATTGCTGCTTTGCAATAAAACTTTTAGAGAATATCTTAACTAAATCTACGCTAATTATTTATTAAGAAAAAAAAGGCATAAGCTCTTGAATTCTTTCCAGTCCTTCAGAGCAAAAAGTATTAAAGCTTTGCTTAAAAACAAATGGTTCACAAATATTTGTTAAAAAATTTCAAATTGTGATTGAAACATCTAGTAGGTTATGTAGATTTGTATCCAGCCAAATGAACTGTAAATGTATTCAAAAATTTTCAAATCATCTTTCAGCTAACATTCAAAAATACTCAGAAAATGTTCATAAAACAAATTAAAGAATACAGGTCGGATGATGTATGCTTGTTACGGAAGATGGGTAAAGATGTGCCTGTGACGTAGGCCCTTGATGAGATGTCCTCTGGATGTGATACTGAACTTGTAAATCAAACACCTGGTTGATTGTCCACTCTGAACTGATCTATTCTACTGGACGGCGGAATATTTATACCCGTCCAGACCTTCAAAATATGTTGCATGACATTATCAAACATACAGGGTCTATTGGAAGACTCTTGGAGCGACTTATGCTAGGTCAGCACGCGACAAAATCAATCAGTCCGAACTTTTCCCATCGCGAACGATCGACCTGCGTAATGAGTCTACCATAGCATTCCATGCGGTAGAACCTCGATGCAGTCCATCGTTCGCGTCAGCATTAAGTTCTATGTCCAGTGTATGGCAATTAATTAAAGATGGTCACGTCTTTTAACTTGTGCACCACACGGGCTCGATTATCCGTCGACTCGATTATCCGGGATTCGATTATCCAGAATTTTAGATTCGATTATCCGGAGTATATATTTTTGATGTTCTTATTTTTCAGTTTTTTGCATTAATTTGAAATAACTTAGTATTGCAATCTACAATATGAATGGTTTAGCAGTGTTGGACGTAGGTAACATGAGGGGAGTTTAAAAAGGTTTTTTTGTGTATGCTGGTAAAAAAAAATCCTTCTCAAGATTCCCAATGTTCCTAGAAATAATTTCTGGCTACGCCACTGCATCATAAAAAAATAAACAACAAAAGCAGATAATATTTAAGTTCTTCTATCGCAGATTTTAATTTTCTTTTAGTGATTCGTTTATTCGGAGTGAAAAAATAAATCGACACTCCGGATAATCTAATCCGACGTGTATACATATTTTCTTGCAGGAGACAATAATTTAATGTGACGAAAATATTTCAACTATATGTGACACTTTTGAATATTTTCATAAAAAAATTATCAAAGATAATTTTTGATAAGCTTTGATTAAGGGGCGCCCAAATAAAGGTTCGCCAAGGGCGCCATGATACCACGCTACGGCTCTGCCTATTAGGACTTTTCTTAAAATTCAATAAATTGACCACAAGGTAGCCAATTAATTTTTCAATTTAATGTCTAACATCGCCCATAAATGCGACAAATACATAGACAACTTATTTCAGATTGATCCAATCATTGACAGTGGTAAGTATTCGAAACATTGGGCAAAAAAAAAAAGTAAACAGTTGACATAATTTCCATACTTAATACACACATTAGTTACAGTCAATTAAATCTTAGTTTAAAAACTTTTACATGAGATAATAATTCACTTTAAAAACTTTTACATGAGATAATAATAATATTAATAATTACTAAATCGTTCAGGTTGTTCATCGTTGTCCTCTGCTGCCTCTCCGTTTCTGCATTGGTTCCTCCACTCATTCAGCATTCCACTGCATAACATCTTCAATGTCTTGAACTATCATCACCAAGTCATTAGATATTGCCCAAGGCATTTTCTGCTTAACCACGGCCGCGGCTGCTAATCCAAAAAGATGATGTGCAATCTTTAGCTGTGCAACTGTTTCGGCGGCTGAAAACCCCTTGTTTGTACGTTTTGTTAATCTGTTTCTCATTTCGTGTAACTGAAGCACACATAGTGTGTACACATAATTGTCTACTCGCGATTCCATTCTTGAGAACTCTGCTCAAAATGTTCATTACACTTGTGCGGCTACGCGACGGGTTGTACGTTCCGTTACACGTTCGGTGTGTTGGCGGTGGATTTTCATCAATCCGCGCAACATAACATTGCCCAACGCCACACCGGCTAACACACAAAGCGCCACAGTTTGGGTGGTGTGATGATCGTTCACATTATTAATTACTGGGGTAACCACCTTATCGGCGGAAAACCATCCCATTTTCACGTCACGAATAATACACGATCATTTAGAATACAAGTCCATTCGATTTTTCGCTTTGTTTAGGGGGGAACGGTTTCACTAGTCTGTTCAATTGTCCACTTTTCCTGGGGAGGAATGGTTTCACTGTGTTGTGTTGTTCAATTATCCACTCAACTTGGGGGAATAGTTTCACTGCATCGTTCAATTGTTCCTGGCAGGATCGCCATGTAATAGAACGTGGAGGTTATGCACTTATGACTTTGGGATGGAACCGGATGGTCATCGAACTAAGAGACGACGCGACTCCTTTGGGTTTCTAACTAGGAATGATTTTATTGATTCTTATTCAGACCTACATGCTATCGCGCGGTGGTGCATCCACCACACTACCATGTGTCGAAATTCAAGATTATTCACTCCACCATCCGAAGCACTGTACCGGAAACATTCTTAAAAAGTCACAGAAACATCTAAATATTATTGCAAAGAATTTAGTTAAATTTATATGGTGACCCCAAGCGTCATCTACGCTTTTACTAAGCACGAAATCCTCAAAAGGTTTCACAGAAACATTACATTATTTGTAATCAGTGTCGGATCAAATTACTCCACTGTGAGGCAGAATGTCGAATGTATTAAACAAATAACAATACTAGATATACATTCTTTCCGAAACCTGAAAGCAACATTACCGATTTTGTCAATAAAAATAAAAAATGCTTTTTCGTAACGCGACACCATTTGCAGAACCCTGTTGGAAGATAAACGTAACGCGGCGCTCATAAAATGAAATCAATGAGATTCTGCAATTATTCAATGTTTCCTTCTAGTTTGAAGTCACACTCTGGTTCTTATCAATACATAGAAGGATTGCCTAGAACTAACCCGGATTGTTAAAATTATAGCAGAGCAGATATAGGCGATTATAGAAGGATGTTTGAAAAAGTGCATTTCAGCAATGGTGTCGCGTTACGAAATGCAACTGCTTTTAATTACCATATATACAGTGGTAAGTTTCAAAATGAATGTCACAACATCAAGTACATTTATTATGCAAAATATAAAACCTGTTTAATCACATGGTCACAAGGCATATTTCAGAGAACAGGCCTAATTTGATAATGTAAGTCCATTCCTTGTGGGGTCGCGTTACGCTGGAATGTGTCTTAGAGTAGATGATGACATGATTTGACCATTTCGCTCATGCAGAGCGGTCTTCACGCGTTCAGGAATCCCTAACTTTCAATAAGAATGAAGGTGATGCCATCCACGGTGTATTGCTCGAGCCTATCGGGATTCTCGAAAGATCCTCCCTTATAGAGCTCGATTGGATCAGCAACTCGAATGATAAAGTCGAATCTTTCTTCAGGTTTCAGCGTGGCTATACGGACTTGAGTATTCAGAACTCGAGGCCATTTACCCATCTGCAAATATTCAGATAATTTAAATTCAGGCATCGTAATTACTTTGAATAAGCCAAGCTTGTCCATGATGAGATCATGGAGACAAACTGATTTAACTATTTTCGTGATGGATTCAGATTCTTGATCGACACTCTTTTCAGGGTTCACAGCGGGTCCCTTTTCCGTGATCCCCCTAGAAAGCGGAGTACCATTAGGCGTTGGATCAGCGAGCGGTTTCTTTGGATCAACCTTTTTCTTGTCTGAACCCAGATTCGGCATGGACTTGTTATCTGGTTTCGTTTTTTTCGGACTTGGGGGTAGAAGAATTCTTTGAACCATCTCTTTTTCCACCCATCTTCTCCGTTGAAGGCTTCTTCTTCGCATTTTTCTCGAATTTAGGGTGCTCAACGGATATCCCTCCAAAGGTATCAAGATCACCCAGAGTCGTTAGATTACCAACGTAAGCTGTGAGATCTTCACCGGCTACCTTCATAGTCAGAGGAGTCATTTTCACTCTGGGATTGACGAAATTCCTGTCAACCTCAGAATGTAATCTTCCTTCGTTAAACAATGATACAGTGTGGATGCGCAGCCTAGTTTCCGGGAGTGAGAACCATTCTCCAGACCCTTCAATCCTATAGCCGCGAGTGAATTTCTCCAACGATGATACTTTTGATGCAGAAGAGAAGAATGTTTCACCCATATTGTCTCCATTACAAATATGATTATGTTGCGATACGTGCATAGCAATCAACTCCTCCCAGCTTCGTGGTCAGGAAGACGGAAGACGTGAATACACCCTTGCGTAAGGCCATTGCGGAATTCAATGAATATTTTCAACAATTAGAAAATACTTGAATAATTTGAAACGAATTTAAACGAAATACATCAACATCGCAGCCATATTTTGCAATGGAGGTTGTCTTAGATGATCTTTTGAGATTGGGGTGCATTGAATCGCGGTGGCAGCTACCTTCCCAACAAAGCCCAACACCTTTGCACTGCCAGAACTGTTCAGTGGTAATTTCATAATCTCATGTGTAGTAGACTAACATGCTTCTTACAACCTTGTAAGACTTCTCCATGGTTAGGGTTATCAGCTCTCCTACTTTGTCACTAAAACACAAGGTTGAGCCAGTTTCAATTGTCAAGTCAAACATACTTGACTCAACACGCCTATTATTGTCACAGATTATGCCTTTTGAACCAATGTACAGCGATTAGTGCAATGAGGGCAGGCTGTGCCGACATGTTCCTAATTCTCATTGCCACCCTCTCGGCTTTAGCGCTTTCTTTGTTGTACCTCCTTTTATAATAACGGTTCTTAATCAAGGCCCATGTTCTAGCAATTGCATTGGACAGCCACTTCTTCCAAAGCCATGCTGTTAAAAAGTAAAGAACAATGCCCACTGTTGCCCCAACCATCGTTGACATCATGAACTGCTCGCAGCCTTCAATGAGCTCGTTTTCACTACAATATAGCCCACATGGCCTACACTCAAGTTTGCTCATTATGTACCCTATTGTGTTATCACTGGAGTAAGTTATCAACCCATACAAACCTCCTATATGCTGTCCATTATGAGATGTAACCATATGACCATTATTTGTGTAATTGCATTCATAGTACCCTGCATTATGAACCAGTCCGTCTCTGGTCCAAACGTGTGGGGTGAGTATTCCCATGCCTGGTTTATTTCTTTTTAAATACTTTGTTGGGGATCGTCACCAGGACAGGTATAACGGCGGGAATTGTGAAAGCATTGCACACTGGGCCAGGAGCAGAATTTAGCCAGACAAAACCTCTAGCGCTTTAGGAGTGCATTTTTCTGGGTTGGTGTCAAAGGAGACTTATCTTGTATTTGTTTGTTCTTCAATTTGATGATAAAAGTTAGTTGGAAATTTCGCCGCATAGGTGGCGCTGCGATGCAAACTTTTTTGTTTTACGTCCTAGAGCTTTCGCGTCTTCGGCAATGTTTTAGAACGTGTAAAAATACGACAAGTTGTCGAAGACACCAAAGTTCTAGGACTTCAAATAACAAAGTTATGGTAAAAAATGTGTAAATCACTTAAATTTTACGTTTTTTCTACTTTTTATGTCAAAATCGTAAAATGTTTCATTTTAAAAACCAACATGCATGTACTGTATGAAAAAAATATCTTATTTTTATATAAATATTTGAATTTTTGAACAAATTATTGTAAAATATCATAATTTTTAACATAACTTTGCAAAAACTTATCAATGATTCTAAATACGCTATATTTCATCTACCAAATGTCAAAGTTTGCCGGATGTTTATTTTGATATATTTGAGATATCTGAATTCAAAATAGCCACCTTTTTCATATAAATAGAATAGACTTATTATTAATTTTATCATTGTACTACAAGATTGTTGACACATTGCGTCAGTCAAGCTTTATTAATCAATTACTTTTTTTAGTCAGGTCTTACAGTATCTAGATATTTTCATCTTGTTGTGTGGCTCTTTTGTCATCTCCAGCAACTGTCTAATTAGAACTTCGGTGTGGCCTGCTATAATTAATTTTTACATCCTGTTATGACCGTGTCGAGTAAGTTCTCTCTGATATAAATAACAATTTGCAAATCACAAGTATCAAAATAAAAGTATTTGATTAACAAATCTCAACTGACGCAATGTGTCAAAAATCTTGTGGTTTAATGATAGAATTAATAATAAGTCCAGTCTATTTATATAAAGAGATCGTTATTTTGAAATTAGATATCTCAAATATATCAAAATATACATCTGGAAAACTTTGACATTTGGAAGATAAAATTTAGCGTATTTCGGTACATTGATAAGTTTTTGCAAAAACTTGCAACTTTTTGAGTAAAGTTATGTCAAAAATTATGATATTTTTACAATAATTTGTTCAAAAATTCACATATTTATATAAAAATAAGATATTTTTTTCATACCGTACATACATGTTATCGAAATCAAGCGACGCATGGTTTTTAAAATAAAACATTTTACGATTTTGACATAAAAAGTAGAAAAAACGTAAAATTTAAGTGATTTACACATTTTTTACCATAACTTTGTTATTTCAAGTGCTAGAACTTTGGTGTCTTCGACAACTTGTCGTATTTTTACACGTTCTAAAACATTGCCGAAGACGCGAAAGCTCTAGGACGTAAAACAAAAAAGTTTGCATCGCAGCGCCACCTATGCGGCGAAATTTCCAACTAACTTTTATCATCAAATTGAAGAACAAACAAATTCAAGATAAGTCTCCTTTGACACCAACCCAGAAAAATGCACTCCTAAAGCGCTAGAGGTTTTGTCTGGCTAAATTCTGCTCCTGGCCCAGTGTGCATTGTTGGTATTGTCTTCAATTGGCAATGAAATTGTGTAATTTTCTATATTCAGATTCAAAAGCCATGACTCATAATCAATGATACACCTGAATTTGACTAAAAAGTCTCTTCCAAGTCTTCCATCTGTTGGTATGGGGAAGCTATCGTCAACAGATTGGAAATTATGCACTATTGAAAAGTTATTTTCTGTAATTAAGGCTGTTTCAGTTTCAGCGATAGTCTCAATTGTTGTATAAGTGATACCATTTATTTTTAATTTCCTAAATATGTCTATTTTCTGATATGGTAAAATTTTTCCACTTTTGAGAATTGAAATGTCTACTCCACTATCTACAACGAAAGAACATTTGCAATTTGCCATAAGTGTTTTAATCCAAACATAATTAGACGCGCTTAGGTTCATTGAGAGGATGGTTGCTGTCACTGTCCAAAAAAATTGGTTGTGGATAGTTAGCAAAGTGATGAGGTTGCGCTGGAATCACTGCTGGATGAAATTGTGTTGGTATTGACGGACACTGAGGGTGTACCCCCTGCACTGAGTTTTCTGCTTGGAAAGTATAAATGCGACGTGAGGGATCACGTCTACCTCGCAAGTTGCTTTGACCTTGACGGTTAGGATAGTAATTGAAAGGACGTTGAAAATTCCTTCCTCTGAAATTATTATGCGGTTGATAGGTTCCTCTTTCGGAATACCCATTCCGATGTGAAATTGAGTTTCCACGAAATGGTCTATTACCAATACCATTTCTCCTGACGTTGGGTTTGCATGGTTAAAATTTGACTATTTTGTGATGCGTTTTCTTGTACTTTCTGTATCGCGTCCTTAAGATTGCTGAAATTTCCAGCCTTAAGAATAATTTTCGTTTCATGGTTGACGTTATTAATAAGAGCGTCAACTCCTGTCTTTGTTGACATTGCCTGAGCAATGTTTTCAGGAATGCCTTGCTGAATATAAATGTTCTTTAACTTTAAAGTCAGGTTGCCAATTTCATCACAAAGACTGTTTGTGTCAGCTTTTTGTTTACCATTTTTAGTTTTTGCAATTATATTTTCGGGTGTTTGCTTATCTTTAAACCTCAATTTCACATCAGCGATAAGGGCATCGATAGTGGCGATTGTTGCCGATAAGCCAATTCTGGCTTTTCTCAGCAGTCTTGTTTTTAGGTGTTTAATTGCTTGCTGCACATAATCTTTAAGCAACGTGACTGCGTCCACAAATGCATCAAGATTTTCAGGAAGCGCTGATACGGTTGTACGTAAGATTGTTTGTTTGATTTGGATTTCAAACTAAATTCAAGCTTTATCTTTAAATTTTTTTACAATTTCTTTATGCCATTTAGCAGCATCTGTTAAAATAGTATCTAATTTGTTTTCTGAAAATTCTTCTTCATTTAGCTCTATCTTGCTGGAAATTGTTTCAAACAAATCATTAGCAAGTTTAAGTTTACTTTTCAAGGTATCTACTTTTAATTTTGTATTGAAGATTGTTTTGCATATAAATTTAATTCTTTGAGTCTTAAATAATCTTCCATTTAGTATCTAGTGCAGAAATCTGGCTGAATAAATCAAACACACAGTATACAGCAATAATATCAAATAAAATGCCACACAGTTCATAATATATCAAAACATTTCGCGGTCAAGCTCATTATCAGATAAAATTCATATAATTTTTTTTGTATAACTAAACTTTCGGGGAATACTTGTTACTACTGGGGATTTTTTTTATTATCGTACAAATTGGGCCGAAGGGTCTCAGATTTTCATGAAACTTTTTCCACAGGCGGGGCTCATGGATATATGAATAAAAAAAAATTGAGAAAATTTCAGGGTCGCCTATTTTTCCGGAAAACTCAGGTGGAAATTTTTTGTTTTCCCTTGACACTACTTACTTTGAAAAATCATAACTCAAGAACGAAGCATCGTAGAAACAAAGTTTTTACATGAAAATTTAAGCAAATTTTCTCAAAAATCCAAAAAAATATGAACTGGAAAAAGATTTCCACAAAATTTTCCACCGTTGGGAAAATTCGTAAAGAAAAGTCGGAAAAACTATGCCCGAACTCGTGGAAAATTTTCAAAAAAATATTTTCGAGAATGTGTAATTTTATAAGCTTTAATCACTGAAATTTTTGGAATGCACTTTTTTTTCGTTTTTGAGTTATGGCCAATTTTGTGAAAAATGTCCAGATGTGCCATATAAGACTTTTCTTTGAGAAATCATAACTCAAGAACGAAACATTGTAGAAACAAAGTTTTTATATGAAAATTTAAGCAAACTTTCTCAGAAATCCAAAAAAAAAAATATGAACTGGAAAAAGTTTTCTACAAAATTTTCCACCGAAAGAAAAGCTGGAAAATCTATGCCCGAACTCGCGGAAAATTTTTATTAAAATATTTTTGAGAAAGAAACTTTATTAACTTCAATTCTAGTAACTTTTAGGATGTGCTTTTTTTTTTGTTCCTGAGTTATGGTCAATTTTGTGAAAAATGACCATATTAGCCTTTTCTTTGAAAACCCATATTTCAATCGAAGCATCAGAAAAACAAGGTTTTTTTTTATCAAAGCAATAGCAAATTTTCTAAAAGATCTGAAAGAAACGATATGGGATTGGTTTTAATGAAGTATAAGTCGGATTGGATTATATTTTTCATGATACATTACACCGTTAAGCAAAGCTGAAAAAACTGTTTCTTTTCCATTCCAAGGGATTCTTTCTTTTCTATGGAACAAATAAGATTATTTTTATATTTTTATTTAATTTTATTTATTTAATTATTCAGTACATAACTTACATTTTATCTTAAAACTATATATTTTTTCAACCGGGAAGATTGCTTTGGTTGCTACCACCAGAAGATTTTCGTTTCTTTGTAGTATTAAGAACAAAGCATGCTGTATTTTCTTGGTTTTCATGTGCATCTGAGAATTCACTCGCAAAAATGCTTCGTTCGTCTTTTGGAATAAATGAATGATATTTTTTTGTTCCAGGAATTGGAACAAGGTTAGAAAATCTCTCCTGAAGTAATTTTTCAGCCTCTGAATAGTCATTTTCAGTTGCATTGATGAATTCCCAATCTTTTTTAAATTGGTCTTTAACCTTTTGCGACACAGCCCAGTCAAAAAATTGTTTGGCGTTATTAATTTCCGCTGACTTTCAAATACTAGCATCTCTAGCCATTCGCTTAATATTGCCACCTATACCAGCACATGGACCTTTTTCATGTGAGGTTGGGAAAAAGTGCCATTCTGCTCTAATTTTAAAATCATTTTCATGGTTGCATACATTTTTGAAATTTGATTTATTTTTGTACTGCTCTCCGCAACCATCAGAAAGATAAATGGTTTTTTCAAACTCAGGAAATTTATTTTTCAATCTTGAAATTAGTTTTGTTTGAAAAGCATAAACTTCTGTCGTGTTATGCTTTTTTATGTCAGCAATTACAACAAAATTTAAGACTTTGATCGAAGATACTGCTAAATCGTTGGTCGCCGTTGCACCTTTGCTGCTTCTGCTGTGTCGTCGATCACCGCTCCTAAACACCTGTCGGCAGTGGTCTCGCCTGCAGTTGATTATGTAATTTTTGCGCTTTGCGCGTTTGCACTTTTCTTCTGCTACGCATACATATTATTGTCACGTGAAGTGTTTGTACGCTAGGCGCGTTGCACTCTTCTTCTGCTACGCGTGCACATAATCGTCACGTGAAATTTTGCAAGCGTAGGGCGCGCGACTGATCTAGTCACGAATTGTTTCTTTTTTATTATTTATTTGAGCACCTACATTCTGCGCGCTTGGTTATTCAGTCATTCATTTTTTTTGTCACTAACGGTAGAAACAGTTCAACGACAAATTCACTTAAATGTTCGATCACACGAAACTTCTTGAACCAATGCTTTTTGAGCAGCTTTACTCATTGATTTGTAACCGTTCAGATTCCACGAGGTTTCGCTTAAACTCGGTGGCTTAGGCGCCACTCCCGGAAACCGAGAGACCACTGGTCGTTTTCAACTTTGCCCGACTACTTTGAGACTTTTCCCTCAGGGGACTCGTGAACGGCTTTACTAGCTTCTCCCTCACCTAGACGAACCTTCTAACTTCTGGACAAAAGTTTCATTCAACCCACAAGAACCTTTACCCCAAGACCTTAAACTCGTTCAACCCGATCGTTACCTAAATGGAGTTTGGAAGTCTGAAAGGTCAACCTACCAGAAACGAAAAACAAAACGTATATAAAAGGGTGAATTCTCTGAATTGCCCAAAACGGAAAAATCAATTGTCTTTCAGAACTTCAACTACTCTTTATTAACCCTCTAATACCCAACCCCGCCTTTAGACGGGGTACACTTTGGAATTTTGTGTATTTTTTCGTAGCTCGGAAATCAAAATGATTTTATTTTTGGCTTAAACCTTGACTCATAACACGCATATGAGAAAAGTTTTTTATGACTTTTGAAACTTTTTTGTATTTTTGAAAATTGTTTGAAAAATTATATTCTTATATAACCTACAAATGCCTAGGGTTTATTTAACGTGTAATATAAAAAAAACGTACTTTTTGTATACTATTAACCTATAACATAAGAAGGGCTTGGTGGTATTAAAATAATTACAAACCTGTGTTTTCGTTAATTACACTGAAAATGAAAAGAATTTCAGAAAAATATTTGAAATTTATTATTTTTAAAAGTACCGTGAAAACTTGAATTTTTATTATTGCCGAAAATCAGTAACTAGAAGAGGCTTCAAGAAAAAATGAAAAAGGATAGGGATGTTCAAAAATAAAAATTACAAAAATCAAAAACCAAAATTCATAGATTTGCGAATAAACATACATCATTGCCCAAAACGTGTTTAGAACGATTTTAGATAACTAAAAATGATATTTAGATCGAAAATAAAAATTTGGGTATTAGAGGGTTAACGGAAACTCATTCGGGTTGGACCTATTTACTGACGGGTATTAAGGGAAACTATCATGGCCATGAAAAGAGGTTTTCACGTACCTGCGCAGGATTTTCGGTGACTCGATGACGTTTAACGTATCCGGCGGTTGCCGGCGAAGGACGGTTGTCGCTTTTGTTCGCTCCTCGGAGCAATGGCGGGAACGTTGCTTGTCCACTGACGCTGCTGTGATGACGGCAGCGACGAAGGGTCTGAGCTCGGGGAGTATGGCCGAATTAACGTTGCGGAGGAGGTGGAGGCTGGACGGAAGGCTTCCGATTTGGTTTTCTTCGAGAGCCGCCAGTTACGCAAACTTGGGTAAAGTTAGCGTTTTTAAAAATGAGTTTCGGATTAGAACAACATGCTACTTCTGCAGTCAATTTAAAACTACTTTATTCATTCCAATTTCTATACAGCAAAGCTCGACTTGAGTGGTGTTGTTATTATCAACATAGATTGGAATTCAAAATAAAACATTTCTTTGTAATGAATAACAATCTATGTTTGTATGCGATAGCAGTCACTGGAATGCTGATGAATCACGGTTGTGGGCTGGTGATAACTCGCCTCTTTAGGGTCAAGGCCAACGTACCGTCGCACGGCTTTGCCTTGGGGGCTCTGACCACACGCGATGAAATGAAATCCCTCACCTTCAGATTTGGTCCGATCCGGCGTACAATAATTGGCTACGTACGGGGATCGCGCTCTCGGACTCCGTTCACCGGGGTTGTAGCGTAAGGTGAACTTACGATGGTTTTTGGCGACCATCGGAGTAGTTCGTTCGAAGGGTTGACGAACTTCACCTCCCTCCATTTAGCTACCTTTACGGCGGGCCTTAGTGGATCCCGACCTCGAATGCTTGACGATGATGGCGCCGAAGACACCACGGGTGAACCCCAAACTGACTCCACTTGTCGAAACTCTCAAACCAGCCCGTAATACAAAAAGCGCCTAAGCGCTGGAAAGTCCAACGCGAATGGCATAATTAGTCAAAAATCCAAATTTAAATCATTTAAAAGTCTAAAATTTACCTTTTTGCACGATTTTACGGATAAACGAATAGAAGATTCGTGGAACCACGGTCAAAGGGACCGGAAACACGTACAATTTACTACAAATACACAAAAGACACAAAAAAAATTTTAAACTTTTCACTTAAAATTCACCTCTTCACACAAACTACCTTCGGTACGTTAACGAAGGACACAGAAAAATCTAACAACTCGAAACTTAAAAATTGCGATAACTTCTATACACCAGCCTTGTTAGGAACGAAATGAACGAGCTTAAGTCATTTTTCTTAAAGAAACCTACTTTAAACAATTCTCTTTTTGTCTACAGAATCGCACCAACAAATATTTCGATGGCGATCTTAGCGCTTCTGTAGGTTCGTCAAGATGGTGTAAATGAGTTACATATATTCAGGAGCCATTACTGCACTCACTACGTCTTTTTATGGCATACATTTAGCCTGGACACAAATCAATTACATGCAGTTTCTATTGCAAGTTCCCATGAGGCAAAGTCAAAATGAGAATTCAAAACTAAATCCAAGATACTTTTCGTCGATATTTACAAATAATTATTTATTTTACAAATTTTATTTAAGAACTCAAACTATAATTTTACTTAAAGAGAAAAAAAAACGTCAAACCGTTTTTCTGTAACTTCAACCAAACTCAAATTCAAAATATCATCATAAAATCTACGAATTTGAAGCAAAATTATTTTGCTTAATAAGAAAAAAACGTCCCAACGTTGCTGATTTCTTCATAAGCTTTGTAGCTAATTTTATGATCACAATTGGTCTTCGTGTTTACCCGTATGCATTTCTTGTTTTTCGATGGTTGTGACCGTCTGGTCTCCAATCGTGCTTTGATCTTGCTCCTTTGATCGTTCTTTGCCCATTTTGACAAAATTCAAACACTTATTAAACACTTAACTGCTTAGGAACTTCGGTTTCGCAGTCTAGAACACTTAGCCACAACTTATCTTCACCTCACGGTCGCCATGTAACGTTTGGCTGTGATAAACTTTTACGGAGAGGCATCCACACAGGTTTGCGTGGTGAATTCGAATGATTTTTATTCATTAAGTATTAACCTACGAAGCATAACTTTACACAGCTTATTCTAGGAGGAGGTACTTAAGTCGGTTTACAAAAGATGGTTCAAAACATGGTCAACCAATCGCGTACGTTTTCCGTGTTGGTGACGAAGGTTACCAAAAGAAGTTGACAAGAAATGTGAGTAATGTTATTACAACAATCGTGCTGCGTTTGGGTCTTGCATTCTAGACCACCGTAAAAGAAACATGTGGTAACAATAATTTCAAATGTGGCAGTTTTTCTGGGACAGCAAGTGCGGAAGGCACTTGCTATTTGTTGTTATGAGTTAACAAGTCGGTTTCTCATGCTATCAGTCAATTTCAACTTGGAGGGTTTGCGAAATGCAGCTCCCCATGGGATTTAAGATAGTTGCATATTTAATTTACTTATTGGAAAAAGGTTGAAGGATAATATGCTACACTGTGCACCCGTTCAGACTGGTTCCGATGGTAATTGGTAGAAATTTTGATGAGCCCATAGCCCAAAAACACAACAGCCAGCAGTTTGTTACAGTTTGTAGCGTTTTGATTGTATCGCTTTCCACAATTATTTCATTGGAGCTGAACACCCCATGCTGTTTGTAGTATTTTTCCTTTTGCACTGGTTTACCAGCGATTTTGAAAAACACTAATCGACTTTTTGACTACTACACCACTTTAAGCTGTCACGGTCGTCATGTGACAGGTTCTTATCATTCCAATGGAGAAGGACTTTCTTTCCTAGTAGTATTCAAACTATGGTTAGCAATATAAGCTATCACTAGTAAGGATTACATAGTGTATCACCATTGCATTTATTAATATATTGTTCACTTCCGGGTTTCCCACAAATCTCGCATTCCTCGAGCTTTGTAATGCCGAGCAGACCCCGATGACGTGGTAAAAAAAGTGCAAGTCCACGTTCACCGATGCCGAATACGGGGACTTAGCGGACAGACAGACATTGCGTAATGGTGCGGGTCGAAATAAGGGCCGAACAGTCCTTGAACCTCGTCACAATCGTACCCACCCTTGCCTGTGCGAAGGCATGGTACGGGAACTCGGTTAAGAACATGTCCACCACTGACATTACCTTCACGTACGGTTGGTACGCGATCCACTTTTTGAAGTTCGTGACCGCGGTGGGCATGTCTAACTCTTCGCCTCTGAGAGGGTTAAGGAGTTGATTCACGTTCTCTTGATCTCTCTACTTGATATTTGTACTCTTCGCGAGTTATTTGTCCGAGCCTATAGATAGCACAAATTGCTATCATGTACTTTTGAACCTCTTGGTCGCTCATTGGTTCGGTTCCTGCTATTACCGGAGCTGCAGCTTCGGTCTCGTTAAAATTCACCAGAGCCCTTGGGTCAATGTTTGCCCCTCTGATACCAATCCCCAGATTGAATGATGCCCAATCAGCGTTTAGAGTCCCTTGCTGTTTCCGAAATGCATTGTATATGAAACGAACCACTATCCGGTGGTCAAGTGTATGATTCCGGAACCTTGCGACCACGGTAGCATGGATTTATGCTCGAGTCATGGTCCCAAGGGGCACGACTATTACGGATGGTTTCTCATTAGGATTAGCCGCGAACCGTTCCGATCTCAAAATGAGTGACTTGACATCTTTTGGCGGGGTCGTCAGATACTCGAAAGATCGCTCTCTCTACAGCCATTTTGTCTATTCCTGTAAAAACTTCGATTTACAATTTTCCTGTCAATTTAGCTTTGATTGTGAGTTGTGTACAGTGAAGAGTCTTCAAGTGATTGAATATGATTTCTCTATTTTTGAGTTTTAGTATACAATTCTTTGCTTAGAGAAAACTGGAGTTACACAAGCTCGAAAAAAGCGTCTTCACTAGATTGGCATTTTTTTTTGCCCTGGCTGTCCTAGCTATGATGCATCACTGCTCGGCGGTATACTTAATTATTTTTAAGAATTAAGTATACAGCCGAGACAGACGAACGGTCGGCGGAATTTTTTCTGAAGATGACCGAAATAAAGTAGGTTGAAACGTAAAATTTCTATATTGAAAATCATTACACGTCACCGAAAAATACCAATAAAGTGGAAACGACTTTTCCATAGTACAACATCTGTTTGATCCAATTCAGTTGGTAAAATTTGCATAGGAAGTTTACCTAGTGTCTAATCAACTGTGTTCTATGTTATTCAATTTGACCGTTTCATTGGAGTGTCTTATTTGTTTACATGCCTAGCCTCAAATTGTGGTTATACTTTTATTTGAAATAAAAACAAAGTATTGTTAATTTAAATTTTAGGATCTAATACTTCAAATTATACATCGAACATTATTTTTATTGAAAACAAACGCAAAAGATGATAATAAATCTTCGAGCTGTTAAGTAGAATACCTATAAGTAGATGAAAAAACCGAATTTAGTGCTATACCATTTAATTCCACTAGAGTTTGTATCCTTTGACAGATACGCGTATTTCGACCTCAACTGTAAGGTCGTCTTCAGTGTCGTGTACTAGACTCGACTTAAGATGATAACGACGAAAAGATGATAATTTATGCACTAGTAATTTGTTTTGTAGCACATGTATTTGCAGCAGTCCATCCTGCATAGATCATTATTGCTTCTTCTTTCTTCTTCCTGCTCAATCATATATGTGCGGCTTGTATTTAACGGCTTATTAGCATTATGTCAGTCCTATATACAAATTATTGGTTGCCTGAGTTTCGATGAAATTTGATCGCAATAAACGTAGTTTATTGAGCAATCTCCCGTAATTTCCCGACCAGAAAACAAGTTCTTGAGCAATATCTGACAAGAACCCCTGAAGAACATCGTGGAAGTTTATAATAAAATGTAATTATGTCACTGCAAATTGGAACTTTTTCGATCCCCTCCCCCCTCTTGTCACACGTTTTGTATGAGACCTCCAAAAATGATGCAAGGCATGTCACGCTATGCCTAACATCTCTCCCTTTGAGTAAATGCTTAAATAATTACTGAAGGAATTCTTATTTATTGAGGAAATGCTGCAGGAATACCCAATTGTATTACTCAAGAAATCGTTGGCGTAATTCTCACAAGTATTTATACAAGATTTTCAGGATCAACTCATTGAGAAATTCCGGAAGAAGTTCTTGTAGGAAATCCTAAAGTAATTTGTGGTGGAATTCTTGCAACTATTGCAGTAGGATTTACAAAAAAAATATGAAAGTTCCTGGAAAAGTGTATTTTTAAATCTCGCAATTGCAAGTTTTTCATTTTTTTTTGTAAATGGAATGATCGACGTGAAAATTAAATATCGGTGGCGTGATTCTGATAGGAGTTGATACCACAATGGGCTTCGACGTGATGTAGAATTAATTGGACAGCTCTATTTTCATTTTGAAAAATATAATTGAATCATTTCAATTTTATCAGACAGTTTCTTACGATTTTTATTTTTTTTTTTTTATTTATTGGGATACATTCATCGGAACAAGCCCTAGTGAATTTTTCTATTCTTATTCAAGACCTTAACTTATTATTACGGTAGTCGCTGAGTGACAATCTTCCTCTTAAAACTAGTTGTCGACATATTAAAATCAAAACATTGTTGTACTAAATTAAAGTGGTTTAACATGGCAGGAAGTGGAGCGTTAGCACCATAGTTAGTCCTATGTTGACCGGGGTGGAGAAGCGTATGATTGCGTAGCATTCTCGATGGAACATGCAGAGGCAGCAAAGAAAGAAGATTTGGGCAATCAATCTCCCCTTTTAAAAGTTTTGCGATAAAAACTGCTTGGTTGACATGTCTTCGTTGTTCAAGGGTGTCCATGCTCAGTAACTGACAACGCTCTCGGTAAGGGGGCAGATTATCGGGTTCTCTCCATGGCAAATTTTTAAGCGCATGCCGTAAAAATCTCTTCTGGATTCTTTCTATTCTCTCAACCCATGTGGAGTGGTAAGGTGTCCATACAACATTTGCAGTTTCAAGCAACGGTCGTACCAGTGAACAAAACAAGGCTTTCAGGCAGTAAGGATCAGTGAAGTCGCGTGAAATCTTTGAGATAAAGCCAAGCTGGCGGTTGGCCTTATCAATGATAGAGCTCCTGTGATGGTTAAACGAAAGGTTGTCGTCCAACAACACACCTAAGTCTCTTACAACAGACAATCTCTCCAGTAACCTTCCATTGATCCGATAATCGTAACAGATTGGCTTAACTTTCCTATGGAATGATATAGCTGAACACTTGTCAATACTCAGAGTCATCTGATTCCGTGAACACCATCCGGAGAACTGGTTAAGCACGGTTTGCAACATTACGCAGTCATCTTCGTTCTTTATAATGAAGTAGAATTTGAGGTCATCTGCGTATAATAATCTGCATCCTTTCGGTAAAAAGTTGGTGACATCATTGAAGAAGATAGAGAACAGCAGCGGTCCCAAATTGCTGCCTTGGGGAACTCCAGATCTGCATTCAAATGTTCCCGAATAGCAGCCACCAATTTTGACACGTAAATTCCGACCCACTAAGTAGCTCTTGAGCCATCTAACGAGACCATCAGATGCACCTATTTTCTTCATTTTTTCCAGAAGAATGTTGTGATTGATACTGTCAAAGGCGGCAGTCAAGTCAGTATACACGGCATCCACTTGTAATCCATTTTCTATGTTCATAAGGCAATTGGTGGTGAAGTCCACTAAGTTCGTAGTAACTGATCTTCCAGGGAAGAAGCCATGTTGATCGGTCGACAAATAGTTCTTTATTTTAAAAAAACAAGAAAATTATGCTGGAATATTTCCTTAACTGGAAATATTTCCTTAACTGAGTTAATATAAAATAATGATTCAAACACGACTGCTAATAGTAGACTCCTGCAAAACTAAACCTTGCTTGAATACGGTTGCTTTCTTGGGTTGAATGGAGATTATAATAGATTTCATTGTGTTCAAGAGCTTCTCTCGTGAAGACCGGTGTTAAACAGTTGCTGCGCACATTTTTCTACCGAAATACCACGTGTTATCTCGTCTAAAACCACCTTCTATGCAATACAAGACACTATCTCTTCAAATGTGAGAATAAAAATAGCTAGCGAAAGGAATTTTTTGAATGTTGTGTTATTTCGACTGTTGTATATTTCAGGAAATGGCAGTAATTTCTAAAGCCTCACACCGAATTGTAGATTTATAATTATCAAGTATTGTTATGAACTTCATTAGAATGAGATGTAATCTCAATTTTAGCAGATTTTGTTTAAATTATACTTTTTGTTACACGTAGGAAAACCGAATAGGAATAGCGTATTTGAACATAGATCATTTTTATTAGGAAGATCCAAAAGCTCAAAATTTGTTTTTGTTATGAAGAGCCCCCGAAAAAGAATCGCTGTATTGTGATTATTATTTTGGAAAAAAAATACCGGCAAGTGTAATAGTTTATAGTCCTATAAACACATAACGATCAAAAATGTACATTCCAAACGTTAAAATGTAAACTCATCAGCTTGAAAAGCCTTCCTACTGTGAATGATTCCATCAGTGTTGCGTAAATGCTGAACAAAATGTTCGAGATTTCCTTTTTCTTGAAATCATGTTCTTATCTCGGACCTAAATTTACATTCCTTCGTTAGTTCATCACTCAGGATTTAATGGCAACACGATCTTCTCATTTTCGTAACTATTCCATTGTTAAAGGCTTCAGTAAGACTTTCGAGCGTTATTATCTGATGCTCACTCTTTATTAAGAAATAGAAAACCATATAAAGGTACAGTTTCATGAGAAAATTGCGGCACAAATTTTGTTTATCCATTAAGCCAAATAAGGAAAAGTCTAAATGCTACACTGATCGAATGAAGCAGCCATAAACGTCAATAGTGAATACCTCTCCAAATGATCAATCAGATTCAGATCGTTCGATGAATTATTAAGGTTTTGCTTTGTTGATTCATTTCGTTTTAATCATAGTATCCGCTTATTTTATAGTTAATGCTTACAATTGCCATATTAAGAATTTCAATAGAAATGATAAAATTAATAAAAAAAACAATGGACTTGCTGAATTTGAACTCGGTACAATTATTTTCCATCTTCTCCCACTACCACAGTAACAAAAAAAAAATACTTCAAGTATAAATTGTGCAAGTTTTAATATAAACATGTAGTAAAATTTAAAATGACAAAATATGCCCTGTCGTTAAAACAAAATCAAATAAATCGAAAGCATGAATGATTGGATCAAATGTATCGGTCGAAAATTAGTTTTAAACATAACATTTCAGAGCATGTAAATATCAAATTGAAAAAAGAAAAAAAATTATCATTAAAAGACTGCTGTGATTTTAACATAAATAAAGAAATTAAAAACATATCAGGTTGGTACAATCCGTCAATGCCGAAATAATCCCTTTGTGCAAGACTGTCAGACTACCGGTGGGACCCCGACCCGACCCTTACCCATGACACCTCCATCTCTGGAAAGCAGACCCAACTGGGACAGAGCCAGAGAAAGAAAAAAGAACAAAGGATCCAGTGCCGTTGTATGGTTTTGCGAAGCAGTAGTCAAATTATTAAGTTCGATTATTGTGTTAGGTAAGAATATTTCAATATCATTGTTTACACAGCGTATCAAAAATGACATTTTAGCATGTCTCAAGGATCAAATTATGTGTCTCGAGTAGATTTGGGGTTGCTGAATATTATGCCATTTTCAGAAATGTCACAGCACGTCACAATTTTTAGCTACAGGTCACCAAAGTTGTAAAAAAACACTGGTTTTATCGATGTTTACATAAAATTTAAGGTATAATTTATCAAGCTTTTTTTGTGTTCTTATCCACTTAAACTTTCATATTAGACATAATTTGGTTGAAAACGCACGATTAAATTTAGATTAAATCGATTTTTTCAACATGCTTGCTGTCTCCATACAAAATTCTTCGTTTCTCTTATAAGGTACCCCGGGGCAAGAGAGAATCCGGGGTAAGTGGGGCGTTCCGTCATAGCTCAACTAGGAAAAGTTTTTCATGGGGGTATTCTTCTAGAAAGTTGAAGATACAATGACATGGAATGTGTTTAGTACTAAAAACATTGTTATTTTTATTACCATGTGGTTCATGTAACAGTTGTCAGTTCAGCGCCATTTTTAACTTGTATGATAAATTGTGACACGCTTCACGTCTTGCATTGACTCGCAAAAAATAAATGTGTTTTAAATCGAATTTCCATCAGTAAGCTATAATTTTAAGTATTATTACAAGCTGCTAACGATAAACCAGTATTTTGTTTTCATTCCATATGAAATTTTCGATGGTCTATCTTACCCCAAAATATATTTGTACCTGGGGTAAGTGGGACCTATCAAAACAAAATCCAGAATCAATACTATTCGTACACGTTTCATACATTTTCCAAGAGAGTAGCACTAAAACATTCAAACAAATGATTTTTATCAAAAAAGATCAACCTCAAATTAGGTAATTGCATAAAGCGGAGAAAAAAAGTGTTATTATTCTTTATTTTTCAATTTATTTTTTATTTTTAAATACGAATTCAAAATTGAACAAACACACAGCTGAAATTTGAAATGCATCGTGAGAACGATTACTTTTCTATTTTATTTAAAGTTTATTGGTTATTTCTACCAAATTAAGTAGTAATGGAAAACAATTTCACTCCATAAGGTGGTTTTCTGCCATGCATATAAATAATTACAAAACATATTTATAATTTCGTCAATTATTGATTGTTTATGTGCTACATTTTAATTAATAACTTATAAATTATACATTTTGGACATGTTTAATTCCTATTTACACTTTTATTGAGGAATTTTCAGTTAACATTAAATGTGAGGTGACATACTATTAAATAAAGGGTTTCTTCCTAAAACGTAACGTATTTTATGGTTGATCCCTTATGTACATCAAATATATACTAAAAAATTATTATCCAATTATTACAATGGTTGACTTACTGATGTGGATTGACGCATGAAACTGGATGTGTCCCACTTGCCCCGTTCAGCGAGGTAACTGCGTCCAATGGCTCATTCTAAAACTTTCTTCCAAGGTTTTCACAATTTCGAATATTAGAATATTACAATATTCGATTAGTTTCATGCACACACCAGCAAATATGTGGCCAAAACGTGATTGTGTTGTTGGATTTGAAAAATATTGACATTTGAAAATTTGATTGAACAATTTGTTTGAACTATCGTTTTTTTCGTTCCCACTTGGCCCGCGGTACCTTATGGGAAAATACAAAACTTTTTTGAAACATCAAAAAATAAGTTTTCTGCATCGAAAATATTATAAACTTTACTTGTTTTAATTATGAATCGTGGTTTACGGCCAACCAGCCGAGTGGAAGTTTAACAACTACCGAAAAGCTAAACATTACATATAATTTGCAATTGGATTAGATGGACAAATTGATGTGAAGATTTGCGAAAAAGTTACACGTCTTCTCAGTGAGAATCGAACTCACGACTCCCCGATCTCTAGTTGGGGCGCGTTAACCACTACGCCATGAGAGGACTCATGAACGCAGAAGTTAACCTGAATTCGATTTCAGCTCAATAATCACGTGGTCCTCTTTCGCAAAGTGCACCTCTTTCGGAAGAATTAGATGCCCATCCAAACACAACGCTTTCTATATATATCCAATGCCTAGCCCGAGAGCGCATTGTTTTTTAGATATAGGAATAGCACACTACACTAGCCAGCAACTGCGTTGGCTGAGGTTTCTATTGTGTGGGCTTCCAATGGGTCGCGACGTTCTCAAACGACCGGTTACGGAACATGAGTTCGTTGCTCGATAAATACTTGTTTTAATTATGAATCGTGGTTTACGGCCAACCAGCCGAGTGGAAGTTTAACAACTACCGAAAAGCTAAACATTACATATAATTTGCAATTGGATTAGATGGACAAATTGATGTGAAGATTTGCGGCTGGTTGGCCGTAAACCACGATTCATAATTAAAACAAGTATTTATCGAGCAACGAACTCATGTTCCGTAACCGGTCGTTTGAGAACGTCGCGACCCATTGGAAGCCCACACAATAGAAACCTCAGCCAACGCAGTTGCTGGCTAGTGTAGTGTGCTATTCCTATATCTAAAAAACAATGCGCTCTCGGGCTAGGCATTGGATATATATAGAAAGCGTTGTGTTTGGATGGGCATCTAATTCTTCCGAAAGAGGTGCACTTTGCGAAAGAGGACCACGTGATTATTGAGCTGAAATCGAATTCAGGTTAACTTCTGCGTTCATGAGTCCTCTCATGGCGTAGTGGTTAACGCGCCCCAACTAGAGATCGGGGAGTCGTGAGTTCGATTCTCACTGAGAAGACGTGTAACTTTTTCGCAAATCTTCACATCAATTTGTCCATCTAATCCAATTGCAAATTATATGTAATGTTTAGCTTTTCGGTAGTTGTTAAACTTCCACTCGGCTGGTTGGCCGTAAACCACGATTCATAATTAAAACAAGTATTTATCGAGCAACGAACTCATGTTCCGTAACCGGTCGTTTGAGAACGTCGCGACCCATTGGAAGCCCACACAATAGAAACCTCAGCCAACGCAGTTGCTGGCTAGTGTAGTGTGCTATTCCTATATCTAAAAAACAATGCGCTCTCGGGCTAGGCATTGGATATATATAGAAAGCGTTGTGTTTGGATGGGCATCTAATTCTTCCGAAAGAGGTGCACTTTGCGAAAGAGGACCACGTGATTATTGAGCTGAAATCGAATTCAGGTTAACTTCTGCGTTCATGAGTCCTCTCATGGCGTAGTGGTTAACGCGCCCCAACTAGAGATCGGGGAGTCGTGAGTTCGATTCTCACTGAGAAGACGTGTAACTTTTTCGCAAATCTTCACATCAATTTGTCCATCTAATCCAATTGCAAATTATATGTAATGTTTAGCTTTTCGGTAGTTGTTATAAACTTTGTTGATTAGGATTGTTATACACATAAAGTTTGAATCTTGTGGCAATTTAAGCAAATAAGTTGCCTTGCAAGCTGGCAAACTTGCATGCAAGTTGGCCAATTTGCATTTTCAACAGCTAATATCTCAAAAACTAGACGTGCTATGATATTTTTGAGAACGGCAATGGATTCAGCAACTTTTAATTGAGTGAATAGCGGTATTTTAGTGCTTGAGACAAAAACGTGTTCTGCAGTGTTATTTATTACCCTCGTGCTATGCGTACAATAGTAGTTTACGGAGCAAGTTGCAGAATGATGATTTTTATAGCACGAATCGTAAATTTATCCTACGAGGCTTGCCGAGTAGGATAATTACGACGAGTGCTGTAAAAATCGAATTCTGCATTGAGTTACGTACAACATTTTTTGCAATTTTGTAGAAGGCCACTTGAGGGTATCAGTATTATATTGGAATGCATCATTTTACACTTTCTGATACATTGTTGTGTAATGATTTATTACGCAACTCAAAACAGTTGCGTAACGAGAAAGCGTTGCGTAATGAATCATTACAGCACTGGTTTCAGTTGCGTAATGACTATTCCTACACTGCATACACTGCAAAAAACAGCCTAGAACGATGAGATGTTGAAAAAAATAAATAAAATCTGCTCTCGGAAGTTATTAAAACTATGTACCTAAAGCAATAAATATGTACCAGTGCGTTGAATGTGTGGAGATGCGGGACAAAAATCAAAACTGAACGATCAAGCCATTTGAGCACCTTGGTATGGAAGGGGAAGTTGTTTCTGGTCAAAAGAGCTACAATTTAAATAAACGACACATACTATAAGCATAATCGCAACACTGTCTCAAGCGCCAATTTCGTTATATTTCAAGAAAAACTTTGCAATCTGTTCTTTTGTTGCTCTTAATGGCCTATGTCTATGTCTTTTCTCATTCGTAGCTGCAAAAGTGACTTAATCGCCTTTATGCAAAAAATCGCATTTTTAAACATAAACTTGCTCTGGTGTAATGTCTGGTTGAGCCGAGACCACATAGCATTGCAAGATTTTCGGATTAAAATCACAAGCAACTCATTTTCATACTAGTGGTGATTAAGAAGTTTACCTAAAAATAGTCAAAAATCTCGAAGAGTTGCAGCTTTATCTTTCAGACCTCTTAGAGGACATTCTAAGAAACCTGTTTGTGCGTGATTTAGGGTGGAACTCGGTGGAACTTTTTTTTGAATTGATAATCAAAGTTACATGTTAGTATTTCATAAGTTTGATTTCATAGTCAACTCAAGGTGCCGATTTCTTATATTCAAAGTAAAAATTGGTGTTTTCATCACATCAAAAATACTTTTCCATCCTTCAGCCATGTTCTCTTCTACATTTTGATTGAATGGATTGGTTTCAACACTCTCCGTGCTACTTGAAAGGAATGCTGAAAACATGCGACAAAATTTATTTTTTTGCTACTCCGACCACTTTTGACGCTTGTTGTAGATGTTTAGTGAATTGTATAGCTTATAAATACTTGTTTCGATAAAGGATGCTATCTATAAACACTTGTGGATACTTATTATCGCCGGATAATAAAACTTGAAATTTAATTTTTGTCTATGGAGCAACGCACTGTGCAGCTCTACAAAACAGTACATCCATTCAACGAGAATGTATCGTTTGATGAATGAAGCAAAAGGCGGTATTCGCGTCTACGAAGGTAATTAGGGACGGTTCATTAATTACGTCAGACAATTTTCGGCTTCACGCATCGAGCAAACTTTTCCCAGATGGCAGCACCGGACCTTCGTACACGCGAATGAATAAAAAGCGTTGAACTTTACTACATGTAGCATATACTCAAAACCAAAATCCACAAAGTATACTACACTTTTGGTATAAATAAAAAATCTTTCGAATATGTAGTACCTACTTCTTTCGAACATGAGCAGTGACTGATGCTGCACGTTAAGAAAATTCAGAGTGCAGAGTGATGCTGCAAGTTAAGAAAATTTCATTCGGAGTGGTACTTAAAATCAATAAAATAATGCATATATACCAAATATGTCGCTTATTCACACGACAAATCATGTAAACATATTTTTTTATATAAATTTATTAGTATCATTCCAAACATTACATTCATTTCTTATATCTAGGTGTTCTGTGTTATCAGACAACACTATCATCCTAATTTGGTAAAACAAATTTAGGATTTTATTAACATTTTGTTAACAACATATTACATTTCATTTGCCGTAGCAGTTCAGATTTTTTACAAGTGAGTTGATTTCACCTGCTTATAAGAGAAAAAAAATAACGTTTCCAATTTACTTAACCTAACTTAGCCTAAACATATAACGCATTAATCGTGACAATAGAAGATTGCAACGATTTTTGCCTGAAATTATTAATGATTTTATTTGACATTTGTTTCAATGTTTCAACATTGGATATTCTATGTAACTCATTAGTACAATACCAGAGAGGAAGTTTCCGAATCATTTTCAAAATTTTATTTTGAATTCTCTGCAAAACTTTTTTCCTGGTAGTCCATATTGGTACAGCATACAACATGGCTGGCCTGAAAATTTGTTTGAATATCAAAAGCTTGTTCTTAAGACAAAGTTTTGATTTTCTATTAATAAGAGGATAGAGACGTTTTACATATTTGTTACATTTGGCTTGAATGCCCTCAAAGTGATTTTTGAAAGTTGAATTCTTATGTAGCATGAGCCCTAGATACTTAACTTCATCTGATCAATTGATTGGAACCTCTCTCATCGTGACAACATGTCTACTTGAAGGTTTCAAATAAAGAGCTTTTGGTTTATGTGGGAATATTATTAGTTGAGTTTTGGAAGCATTAGGAGAAATCTTCCATTTCTGCAAATATGAAGAAAAAATATCCAAATTTTTTTTGCAATCGACTACAGACGACACGTAGGCTTCTTCCTTCTGGCGGAGAGGCCTGTGTCATCAGCAAACAAAGATTTTTGACATCCCTGAGGTAACTCAGGTAAGTCAGATGTGAATATATTGTATAATATTGGTCCCAAAATGCTGCCTTGAGGAACACCAGCTCTTACAGGAAGTCTTCCAGATCTGGAGTTCTGATAATTAACCTGAAGTGTACGATTTGACAGATAATTTTGAATTATTCTAACAATGTATGTTGGAAAATTAATGTTTTTTAATTTTACAATCAAACCTTCATGCCAAACACTGTCGAATGCTTTTTCTATGTCTAGAAGAGCAAGACCAGTAGAATAGCCTTCAGATTTGTTGGAATGGATCAAATTTGTTACACGTAAAAGTTGATGAGTGGTCGAATGTCCATGGCGGAATCCGAACTGTTCATTGGCAAAAATTGAATTTTCGTTTATGTGGGCCATCATTCTGTTCAAAATGTCCTTTTCAAAAAGATTACTGATGGAGGAAAGCAAACTGATTGGACGATAGCTAGAAGCTTCTGCAGGATTTTTGTATGGTTTTAAAATTGAAACAACCTTAGAATTTGTCAGGAAAATATGCTAATTGAAAACATTTGTGTAATATATCAACTAAAAAAAAGCTAATTTCTGGAAGTTTCTTGATGAGGATGTAGAAAATTCCATCATCGCCATATTTTTTATTTTTTTAATAATAGTTCTCACTTCTTTCAAATCAGTCTCCCAGGCATTTTGGAAAATGTTCTCTTGATTGAGAATATTTTCGAAGTCCTGAGTAACTTGATTTTCTATTGGACTAGTAAGACCTAAATTAAAATTGTGCGCGCTTTCAAACTGCATAGCAAGTTTTTGAGCTTTTTCGCAATTAGTTAGTAATAATTTGTTTTCCTCTTTCAATGCCGGTATTGGCTTCTGAAGTTTTTTTTAAATTTTAGATAATTTCCAAAAGGGCTTAGAGGCAGGGTCCAATAGAGAAATTTTATTTAAATTTGAAAAAAAAAATTGAAAGTGGAGCTGATAGGGTTGAGAATGGCTTCATGGGATATTTGAAATGTAACAGGGACATGATCAGAATCAAAATCAGCATGAATAATCAGTTGGCAACAAAAATGACTAGAGTCGGTTAAGACCAAATCAATCGTAGATGGATTTCTAGAAGAGAAAAAACATGTAGGGCTATCAGGGTATTGAATTGAGAAATATCCTGAAGAGCACTCATCAAATAAAATTCTGCCGTTGGAATCACTTTGAGAATTATTCCATGACCGATGTTTGGCATTAAAGTCACCAATGACAAAAATTTTTGACTTATTGCGAATCATTTTTCGCAAGTCTGTTTGGAGCAAATTAACTTGCTGTCCAGAGCATTGAAAAGGCAAATAGGCAGCTATGAAAGTATATTTACCAAGTTGTGTTTCAACTGAAACACCTAAAGTTTCAAAAACTTTAGTTTCAAATGACGAAAACAGTTGATGTTTTATACGCCTATGAATGATGATTGCAACTCCCCCACATGCCCCATCAAGTCGATCATTACGATAAACAAAAAAGTTAGGATCTCTTTTAAGTTTAGATCCAGGTTTTAAATACGTTTCAGTAGTAACTGCCATGTGCACGTTATTAACTGTAAGTAAATCAAACAGCTCGTCCTCTTTAACATTCAGAGAACAAGCATTCCAATTAAAAATATTTAAATTATTATTTGTATCCATTCGAAAAACGTTATACAATAACAATTTGATTTGTAAATTTTACACCAACTTGGACTGCTTCAGTCATAGTGGTGGCTTTGAACATTGCAGCAATCATTAGATTCAATTGTTCAGTTAGAAAATTAAAATCAGAGGCAGACATATCACCTGAAGTGGGTACATTATCTGATGATTTCCCATTAGAATTTTCGGTAGACGAAGAAGCGGAGTAGATGTTACCTGTGGCAGTAGGGTTTTTCCATTTGATTTGAAACAAGTTGAATGGGTACTCATAGTACGAACGGGGGAGGAGTTCAAATTATCTGCTACGATATCGGCAAAGGATTTACCGTGGGTGGATACATTCGAAATTGAAAGATACGAACGGCTACCTGACGGATTTAAATTAGCTTGTGAATGAGCATGATTATGATCTTTCTGATGGGTATGATTCCTAATCAAGCGATCGTTAACTGAAAAATGAGTATTGTTCGATACTCTACCAGGGAAATTCCGGAAACGACTGGACTGGGGAAAATCCAAGTAAATCATTTATTCCATTTTTGATCTCTTCAGGTGACTTATAGTCACTTGAGAGACCTTTCAAGACAACTTTGAACAAACGTTCAGTTTTGTCGTCATAAGTAAAAAAATGTGTTTCTTCTCTTCAAGATGTCTGAGAAGAAGTTCGCGATCTTTAAGAGTTTCTGGCAAAACGCGACAGTCTCCTTTCTTTGTGATTTGGAAGGAAACCTTGATTCCCCTAATGGAGTTCAAGATCTCCTGCCTAAATCCCCCAAATTTAAAACAACTGACCACGATGGGCGGCACTCTTTGCTTCCTCACTTGAACCAAAGAGCCTGGGTTAGAGGCTGCTTCGATTTGGTGTTCGGAAAACTTGTCTAGAGCATCGAATTGATTGCTCATTTCGATACAATTATTCATTTCTTCCATTCTTGCCACGTGTAGTGACAGTTTTAAATCCCACTTTTTTTTGGAAGGAAGTAGTGAATTCAGAGATTCACCCTTCCTTTTGTTTGTTGTTGATACCATGTTTAATGAATAAACGAAAGAAGACGTGACCTTCGAGAGGTTTTTTCCCAAGACGGTGTCCAAGAAGGATTACCACCGCTAGCTTTCACCAACAGGTCCAACGAAAAATCGAAGGCACGGGTCCAAACAAGGATCGTAAAGGGATCAATAGTAGAAAATAGTACTGAAAAGTACTGTTTTAGTAGCACTGAAAAGGACTGTTTTTAACTTTTGCACTGAAAAGTACTGTTTGTGTAGCACTGAAAAGTACTGTTTTATTGCTTTAGGTAGTTTTTAGAAAAACTTCCAAGAGCAGAGAGAATTCGTGTACGCATAGCACGAAGGTACGATGCGCACTGACATGTGAAAATATGAATATTACTAAATTCCCGCTACACGCAAACAAATTTTGTTGTATAATCTACCGAATCCATGGTAGAAATAAGAACTGCACCAACGATTTTCAACCGACTACAAACATCTGTTAAGTTTACTATAATCTGGTGAAAATCACTGAGCAGTGCAGTAAATTTGACTATGTCCATAGTAGCATCCACTTCAGAGCATTGTATTTCAATCCGTGACACCCATCGTACAACACAGTGTGGTCAAAAGTATGATGCTCAACTTCTCAAATCTAGAATGTTTCTAGTCAAAAATACTATAACTCTGGTTAAATCAACAGAAGAAATTTTCTTGTGTAGTTATGTTGACTATGTTTTGGTAGAGTTAACAGATTAATGTAGTCGGTTGAAAATCGTTGGCGCAGTTCTTAATTTTACCATGGATTCAGTAGTTTCTACAATGAAATTCATCTCAGTGTATCGCGTAATCGAGCATGGACACTAATTCATGTAAATTTTGTTTTTTTTTTTCACGATTGGAAGTTTAAATTTGCGAGAAATCTAGCATTCCCTTTATGTGCATGTGAATTTAAGAAACCTGTATCCTTCAAAGGAATCTTGAGATTACAGCAATTGTGGAATTATAAAGTTCCTAACATTTTCAATATTCCAGTACTGAGAATTTGATGAAAAAGTGGTAGAATTTTGAGCTTCCTTTGGGAATTAAAAAAAAAAGACAGCATGTTGATCTCCGATGATGGATATGGAATTTTAAGTATTTCTGTGGTATTCTCGTTATTTCGGTAGGTTACCTGGTAGTATTTCTGGAATTTGCAGAAATAAAAATAAATTCTCACAATAGTGGTTGTATTAAGGATTTTCTTTTACATTTTTACATTCAAACATTCAAAGGTTTATACTATAACTGAAGATTGCCTCTAAAATCCCAATGGAACTGGAAATCAAAGAGATCTAAAGTTTACAAGAATTCCAAAGATTTGGATCAGAGTTTTTAGAAATCTCACTGAAATCTCAAAGATTCTTACAGAAATACCGTCTTGAAGATACCCAAATAATTTCAAAAGATTAATAGCCAGATCAAATACCGGATTTACAATATTCCCAAAAGAATCCCAGAATGGCTTATAGAATCCCGACATCCGAGAATTCATGAAAAACATAATTATCGTAATCAGTATCTTCGTACCTGCCACATGATATTCACATGCAAAATGGTCAATTGACATTGAAAGTTCTCAGTTAAAATGTGTGTAAGTACTCATAAGAACACTAAGCTTAAAATTAAGCTCTGTCCCAGTTGGGACGTAACCCCAGGAAGAATACCAGATCTCTCAAATAAATTCAAAATTCCTTACCGGAATCTTAAAATTAATTTCGAAATATCAAAATTCCTACGGAAATCTCAAAATACCTTTCGATATATCAAAGCTGACATTGTTTTCCCATGATATTTACTCAAATTTTAATAATTCCATTCATTTCAACAATCTCAAAGTATGATTAGCAACCTCTGAAGTTAACTACCAGTAGCTTTGAAGTAAATGCTAGCAACGCGTTGTTTGTAGTATGTCCGAAAGGTGTAAAAAGAGAAATGACACAAACATGTTCCACTCATATTCCACATATAGCGTTTACTACCGATAATGTAGTAAACTTAACAACTCGACACGGAGCCGTAAATCAACCCAACTTTGACTTCTTTTGACGCAATTCGGCTCTTCCGTGGGATAACCCAAATTTGGGTTAACTGATATACCGTACACCCCCTGCTAATTTGAACGGTACCTCATGCAAACCATCGGGGTTCATTTTTAATTTGAACTTCTAGTCACCCTACGATCAACAGAAAATCGTACTTCTGGTTACCCTTTTGGCTGTTTTGTTTTGATTCTGCGTTCCGTTTCACAGCGTTCCATTTTACTTTACTCCGTTCCATGAGCTGAATGACGTTTGAACCATTTTTAATCTGAACGATGTGCAAATTAGCGGGGTACAAATTAAAAAGTGTTCAGATTAAATGTTGTCAAACCAACGGGGGTTCCCGGTATAGTTATCATTAGGTTGTTTCCATTTGACAGCGGCAAAACAAACAACTCAGTGCAAAAAAATTTACCCAGCGTTAGCTTTCGAAGTCTCCGTAATGGGTTGAAACAACTTAACGTTAGGTAAACTCGAAAGAACCCAAATTTGGCTTATTCCATTAAACTTCGACGCTGGGTCGGTGCGTCTCTTTCTGTTTTTGACAACATTGCTGTTGCGAGAGAGGCAAAACAACCCAACCGTGGGTAAAAACTAAATGCAGTTTACCCAAATTTGAGTAAAAAGAACTTATTTTTTGGGTATTTTGATTTATCCGTGCATTGTGCACGGCCACGGCAAATCCCGATTTGAGAAACAAGCGCAAATTTTCAACTGGTTAACAAATTCCCAACGTTATAGCAGCGATTTTCATGCATTTCGAAGCACGGTGGCAGCTTCTTCGCATACATACACGGGAAAAAAATCTGTGGTAAAATTACTATTTTAGCTGACCACGCCCATCCTTGAAACTACCATGGAATTTCAGACCAATTTACTATGTTTACGGTACATCCCACCGCCGTACTGGTACATTTGACAGAAATAATTTACAACAATCTGATTTCGACAACAGACATGGTAAAATCAAGCGCATTTCAGGTCTGCTGAAAATTGTCGGTGCGAGCGCTTAAGTTAACCCCCTAAAATGGTAGTTTTTACCGCACAATTTGTTTTGCGTGTAGCAACGTTTCCTTTTTCCTCGGCGACTGTTGATGGGGGATGATCGATCACATCCCCTATCATCATCACTATCGTCACTCTGCTCATCCTGACAATCATCCTGATTTAGTATTACAGTGAACAACGTAACCGGACTTGCTGCTTTCCCCAACTCATACAAGGAATTGCTGAAAGTTGCGATAGTAGTATTGCTGTGATCCCGTTTGTGCGTGGGCCACTGCAACTTCAAATGTATTGGAATTTTGTTTATCATCTATTGTAGAAGATATGGATTGTTTAATAGTAGTTTACGCAACAAATTGCAGAATGATGCAGATTTTTACTGCACGAGTCGTAAATTTATCCTACGAGGCTTGCCGTATCAGAAATTATATCGGAATGCATTCACCATCATTTTACAATTTCGGAAAAATGTTGTGTAATGGTTCATTACGCAACTCAAACAGTAGTAATGAACCATTACAGCACTGGTTTCAGTTGCGTAATGACTATTCCCGAACTTCATACTTCAGTGCAGAAAAGTAGGCCGTTTCATGACAGCTTGGCGTGATGAAAAACAGATTATTACGATGAGAAATTGCAAAAATGTGATTGCAGTTCGATCGTTGCCGTCGTGGAATACGGACGCAGACAATTGTGGTCTCTGGTCTTGTTCGGTTTCTCACTACTATCAGAAGCGTTTCCAAGTGCGCTTTGTCTCCCGGTCGTTCACTTTTGCTGCATCTCGTGGGGTTGTTTTTTGTGCTGTGGAAACAGCATGAGTGAAACGGTAATGAATACCGTACAGTTCCGCTTTCCACCGGGTAGCCCACAACCATCATGGGTGGAAATAGCTACTTTCCTTAAGCAGCTGAAGACGGACATACTGTTAATGGAAACCGCAAACAAAACAGCACAAGACCGTTCGCTTTTCATAAAATTCAAGTCGAAGGAGGCTATGAAGGAATCGCTCCGCAAGAATATGGATTCACGGCCATTCGTTTATGCCAACGGTAAATCGGTAGCAGTGAGAATGTCGACCGCGGGTGCAAATATGCAATACGTCCGCGTGTTCGATTTGCCACCTGAACTGCCGGACGATAGTTTGTCGTTAGTGATCGGAAAGTTTGGTACGATTGAGTATATTGTACGTGAAAAGTTTCCGAAGGACCTTGGCCTCGATCACATGTACACAGGAGTGCGTGGAGTGTACATGGATGTGAAGACGAATATTCCACCATCAATAGATGTTGGCGATCGGAAAGGGAGAATTTTTTATGAAGGTCTGAAGGACACTTGCTTTCTGTGTCGAGGATTGGGACACCGGAAAGACTCTTGCCCACAGCGGCAAAGTCGAAACAATAAGGAGAAGATGAAACTTGGACATTCTGGATCTTGTTCATATGCTGACGTCGTGTCTGGTGAAACAAGTGCAGCAGAAGCATTAACAATATCGGATCAATTGGAAGAGGACATGATCGAAGTTCTTTAAGAAGAGGAAGAAGAAGAGTACATCGACCAACCTACGGAAGTATTGGAAGCGGAACAACCCGTATGCGAAACTGGAGCTGATTCGGAAAAAGAGCGAAGGCGGAAAGAAAGTATGGAAAAACTAGGAGAGGTGGCTAAAGCTATCCATGAGGCAATGTTGAAATCGAAAGCAACCCAACGGCGGGACGACTTCGCGGCTTCACGTTCTGGTTCTGGTTCCAGTACAGGTGCCGGGCCAAAAATAAAGGTCGCTCGCAAGACCCGCTATTGAGTATATAGTACGTTTTTTTAGAATAACAAATTATTCTATAAGATGATCGGCTCCGTAGAGTTTTTAGAAAACAATTGAGCCTACCAAATAAACGATTAGAAAAAAAAAAATGTGATTGCAATCCAGCTGTGATCATATGATCCGATAAATTTTGAACGGTTAATCGCAAGGCATTTAAGATGAGAGAGGATATCAGCAACTCAGGTCTCCCATATAGCAGTTGTGAAGTCTCGATGACTTAAGCTACACATTCTGGAAGCAGTAATTTACTACCAACGGCTTGACGAGCAGGACCACGAATGCATCATTGTAGGCTCATAAGGTTTTCTACGTTAGAGAACTCACACGCTTTCGTAGAGTTGTTATAACAGCTAATAAACACGGGCAAATCTTCAGGATTTCTAGTTATGCTCTATCATCCAGATCAGCAAACTAAGTTGGCATCGGCTTTGCCGGATCTTCTCGGTCTTTGCTGTGGTAATTTAAAACACTAGGTTGCAATACTTTAACAACTTATTATAACATACTTACCTAATAATAATCATAATGTTATAGTATTAATCGTAGTAGTCTTATGAGTTGAATAAACAGTTATCCGTTACTACCTGTAGAGAACAGTCGCCTTATTTCCTACATAAAAACATGGTGTCAGATCCATAGCAACAGGAATAACAGAAAAAGTGGAAGAGCTGAAATTGCAAATTATCGAATTGCAAAATGCTGTGGTGTACTTGTGAAAACATGTGCCCATGCGCAATATTTAAATTCGGTGCTAACACATAGCACCTACCAAATAGTTATGCTTACGCGCGCGAAAGACTGCATCGAGCCGTCGCCCCATTGGGGGCACAGTTCGATTGCAATATGTTCGTTTGCTATGAGCCATCCACTTGATGGACTTTAATTGTCACGCGCTGACCAAAGCACAAATCACTCCAGAAGTCTTCCGATAGACCCTATGTAATTGTAAAATGTAGTGCGACACTTTTGAAGTGCTGGACGGGTATAAAATACCCCTGACCAGCCAAATAGAGGCAGTTCCATTCGATGGTCTCAGATCATCACTTAATTGAGCCTTTTAATTAAGTAAAATATCACCACCATCCCGGATCCACCACTAAGTCTACTAGTAGGCAAGTAGCCTACCTCATGGCGACCGGACTAATCGGAACCTACAAGGCCCTGGAGGACGCATAGAAGCCAACGGAAGCACCGGAACAGCAAATCGCAGAGCACGCCCCGGAGGGAACCTTAACACGGGCGATCCCGTATAAGCAACGATATCAACGGACAACAGACCAAAAGCAGCCTGTTAGGGTGATAGAGCAGCTTTCTCCGTTAATCCGCCAATCCGTCTCCAGAAATACGCTAATTATCGCTAAAGCAAATGAAAAACGGATAAAAACATACGAAATACAAAAGGAAGATGGGAAGTTCAGAATCCCGAGAGGAAATAGTGGTCCAGCAGCAGCAGCAGCAGCAGCAGCAGCAGCAGCAGCAGCAAACAGGACAACAGCAACAGTCATTACCGGTGGCATCAGGAATTGGTCCAGTACACGTAATCGCTACATGCATGGTGATTATTATCGCTGCACTATTATTGCGAGTTATCTGGAAAATTCTAATGCGAGAGATTGAAAACCGCAGCCGTCGTTCTCCTACAGTGGCAACCATTGTGTAAAAAAAAAAAAAAAAACACTCAAGAACATCAGCAACAGAAACGTGATTATGTGAGAAAAAAAAACTACGTCGTGTGAAAATAATGGATAAACTCAGTCTTTCCCTATTCATGACAGCAGCAATTTTAGAACTAGTGACATTCTATAGCCTTTTTATGTGGCTAACAAACTATTATCTAAGTGAATAAGAGAACAGACGAAAATGGTAAAACAAAGAGTGTCCAATGTGCAGGCATATCATAGCCTGACACTTAGTGCAGTAAGTGAAAAAAGAGAACATTTAAAAAAGGTTTTTTGTAATGAAAAAGAAAAACAACCAAAACAAGATAAAGGACAATCAGAAGTGAAAAAATCAAACTCTATGAAATCAAAACAACCTATTCAAATCATAAAAATTGAAAACGAGACTCAACAAAACATCGTACAGTGGGGAAAACAAGTTAAAGTGGACATAGAAAAAGTAAAGGCACTGGCTGCCAAACTCAAAACCACTATGAAGAAACAGGCCACAAGGATTCGTTACCAAGGCTGAGTAACAGCACAACTCATCATAAGCAACAACAACGAGCGTAGAGGAGAGCGCCTCCGCCGTAGTACCACAGGTAATTACCTTAAAATTCCTTAATGGAAAAACAAGTGCATAAGCTTCTTGAAGAATTAGAAGCAATCATTTTAAATTTTAAAAAAGCTCCTTCAAGGAGATATTTAAAACAAACATTAGTCTCAGGGCCCACATAGCCGTAGCGGTAAACGCGCAGCTATTCAGCATGACCATGCTGAGGGTCGTGGGTTCGAATCCCGCTGATCGAGGATCTTTTCGTAAAGGAAATTTTCTCGATTCCCAGGGCATAGGTTATCTTCGTACCTGCCACACGATTATACACATGCAAAAATGGTCAATCGGCAAAGAAAGCTCTCAGTTAATAACTGTGGAAGTGCTCATAAGAACACTAATCTTAGAAGCAGGCTTTGTCCCAGTTGGGACGTAACGCCAGAAAGAAGATTAGTCTCAAAAGGAAAAAGAGCTAGGGAAATTTACGAGGATATCTTATATCTTGTAGCAAATTTTCCACAAACACAGCAAAAATTGCTATTATCAGAAGCTAGGAATCTTTTTAGTAAAAGTAAAATTACAATTGATACGCGCCTGGACACTGCGACAGGCCACTTAATAAAACTAAAAACTGTAACTCATTTGGTAATATTTTTTAATAGTTTATATAAAAAGCACAAAAAAATGGCAGTTCCAAAAGTTGATTTTAAATTGGGAACATCAATTATACCAATTTATGATGGAAATCAAGAAGGATTAGGAGCGTTTATCGACTCAGTCCGACTTTTTGAAGATTCCGTTAATACGGATTTCAATACGGCAACTGCTGACCAAAAAGCAGCAGCTCTAGCAACACTGATAAGATTTATAAAAACAAGACTTACAGGAAAGGCTAGAGCAGCCGTTGGGGATAACTCACCAACAATAAACGATATTATTGACAAGTTGAAGGATAAATGTGGTTTAGCCACATCTCCGGACGTTTACATATCAAAATTAAATCATATAAAGCAAACTGGTGATATTAACAAATTCACCACGGAAGTTGAAAATCTAACTCTTCTTCTCGAAAGGTCACTAGTAACCGATAACATTCCATTAGATGTTGCTAGCAAAATGGATACAAAGCAGGGCGTCAAAGCTCTCTGCTCAGGCATTCGTAATAACGACACCAAGCTTATTTTAAAAGCCGGACAATTTTCTACACTGTCCGCAGCAATATTAAAAGCAACAGAAAATGAACCTATCGCAACAACACACATAAATCAGATCATGTTTACTAACCGCCATGGTTACAAAAAACATTACGGAAACTCCAATAGCAATCGTCAAGGAGGCCACGAAAACTACAATAGAAATCGCGGAAATTTCTCCAATCGCGGAAATTACTCCAATTTTAGTAATCGCGGGAATTTTTCCAACTACCGTGGTCAAGGAAATTACCAACATAATTTCCAAAACCCACGTTTCCAACGCGGTAGAGGATCGTATCGTGGTAACACGCAATCACGTATCTTCTACGCAAATACCGATAATGAACAAAATGCACCACCAACACCAACACAGAATAGACAAAATAACCAAACTCAACAACCAAATATACAACCAAACACACAACAACAACCTAATTTTTTAGGACAACTTCAAAGATATACACAATAAATACATCAGCTTCAAACTTCATTGAGGCACATGTTAGAATGTCTAATTCAACATGCACCTTTATGGTTGATTCTGGAGCTGACATTTCTATATTTAAACTGAACAAAATTCGAAATAATCAACTATTACACCAAGATCAAAAATGCATGATCTAAGGTATATCTGGAAATAAGATTGAAACCCTTGCATCAACAACAACTCAGCTTACATTTCAGAATTCATTTACATTAGAACATGAATTCCAATTAGTAGATGAACAATTTCCAATATTCACAGATGGCATACTAGGCCGAGACTTTTTAGTAAAATTTCGATGTACCATAGATTATGAATCATGGACATTAAATTTTAGACACAACAATGAAGAAGTAAATATCCCAATTGAAGACAATTTAAATGAAGGAATCATACTCCCCGAACGAAGTGAAGTTATAAGAAATTTAAATTACTTAAATATAACTGAAGACATGTTGGTATGTTCTCAAGAGATTCAGCCAGGAATCTTCTGCGGAAACATATTAGCATCACCTTCAGCACAATATGTAAAACTTATAAACACAACTGATAAGCCCGCATTAATCAGACCATTCACACCTATGATGATACCTTTAAAAAATTTTATCGTAGCAAAAATTGATAAAAATAATAACGTTCCTACACGAGTTGAAAAAATTAAGCAGAAAATAAGTGTTTCAAATTTACCTCTAACTGCCATGAAACCTTTTGAAACCCTTATCGAAGAATATAATGATATTTTTGCATTAGGGGAAGATAATTTGACTACAAACAATTTCTATACGCAAAATATCGAATTAAGTGACAGTGTGCCTGTTTACATTCCAAATTACAGGAGTATTCATGCACACAATGAAGAAATTGAATCCCAAGTTAAAAAAAATGCTAGACAACAAAATTATTGAACATTCTGTATCGGCTTACAATTCACCAATTTTATTGGTACCTAAAAAATCGAGCACAAATGAAAAAAAAATGGAGCTTAGTAATAGATTTCAGACAGTTAAACAAAAAGATTTTAGCTGACCGATTTCCGCTTCCCAGGATTGATACCATATTGGATCAGTTAGGGAGAGCCAAATATTTCAGCACATTGGATTTAATGGCAGGATTCCATCAAATCCCTCTTGATTCTAATTCCAGAAGGTTCACCGCATTCTCGACAACCTCTGGACATTATGCTTTTACGCGTTTACCATTTGGACTAAATATAAGTCCAAATAGTTTTCAACGCATGATGACGATTGCCATGGCAGGTTTGACACCTGAATGTGCATTCGTTTATATAGATGATATAGTGGTAATCGGATGTTCCATCAATCACCACATAAATAATTTGAAAAGAGTCTTTGACAGATTGAGATGTTATAATTTAAAACTCAATCCAGAAAAGTGCCAATTTTTTAAGACAGAAGTTATATATTTAGGACACAAAATTACAGATCAAGGTATACTACCAGACGATTCAAAGTTTGAAGTTGTTAAAAATTATCCCAAGCCAACAAATGCAGACGACATTCGTCGATTTGTTGCCTTTTGTAATTATTATAGGAAATTTATCCCAAAATTCGCACAAATTGCTAAACCTTTAAATAACCTTCTAAAGAAAAATACAACATTTTCTTGGAATGAAGATTGTCAAACAGCTGTTGAAACTCTTCGTAACAAATTACTATCCTCATCAATTTTGAAATATCCTGATTTTTCAAAAACCTTCACATTGACAACAGATGCATCCAACATTGCTTGTGGAGCAGTATTGTCTCAAGATTATGACGGAAATGATTTGCCAATTGCTTTTGCGAGTAAAGCATTTTCTAACGCTGAATCAAAAAAAACCCACAATTATGCAAGAAATGATTGCTATTCATTGGGCAATAGATCATTTCAAACCATATCTGTACGGAAGAAAATTTATTATCAAAACAGATCATCGCCCTCTAGTTTATCTTTTTGGTATGAAAGAACCTACCAAAAGGCTAACGCAGATGCGGTTAGATCTTGAAGATTATGACTCCGAAATACATTATATAAAAGGAAGGGATAATGTTGGTGCAGATGCATTATCCAGAATAGTAACATCGGAGGAGATAAAAAAACAATAATATTCTTATGGTACATACTAGAGCTATGACCAAGAAACAACAAGGACATGACAATAACCATATTGTTTCACCAAAAGAGAAGATTGATCACCTTCTTGTGTATGAAACAGAATCGCCGGCAGAAATAAGAAAATTACAAAAAATGAGTATAAGCATGCAACAGAATATGATTGTAATAAAAATAATGAACCAAAATATGAAGAAAACATTAATTACACTTGAACAAGATATAATTCACGAAAATTAAAGTCAGACGCTAGAGTTTGCTCTTTCAGAGATGAATGAAATATTAAGAAATAAAAAGATAGCAATGTCGACAAATAATGAAATCTTGACACATATACCACTACAACATTTCAAAAGGATTGCTTTAGACGTCATCCGTAATTTCGAACTAATACTTTACCGACCTCCAAAAGAATTGACGAATTCTGAGGAGATCGACAACATATTACACGATTTCCACATGACTCCAACAGGTGGTCATATAGGACAAAACCGGCTATACCTTAAACTCAGAGACCTTTACTATTGGAAAGGCATGAGAACCACAATTATAAAGTTTGTTAAGGCCTGCAAACTTTGTAAAATTAACAAAGTAACGAGACGAACGAAAGAAGCATCAGTGGTAACGACAACACCTGCCAAGCCATTCGAAATCATTTCGATTGACACGGTAGGTCCGTTGCCACGAACAATTAAAAATAATCGGTACTGCATTACTTAGCAATGCGATTTAACTAAATATATTATAATTATACCGCTAGAAAATAAGGAAGCTGATACCATAGCACGCGCTTTGGTGCAGAATTTTATTCTGAATTATGGGACATTTTTAGAGTTAAGGTCTGATCAAGGTACAGAGTTTAATAACGAAGTCCTCAAGAAAATTAGTAAAATTCTCAATTTTAAGCAAAATTTTTCAACAGCCTACCATCCACAGTCAATAGGTGCTTTAAAGAGGAATCATAGGTGCCTGAACGAATACCTAAGGAATTTCTCCAATGTTCACCATAATGACTGGGATGAATGGACAAAATTTTATGAATTTTCGTATAACACCACTATACATACTGATACCGAATACACGCCATTTGAGCTTGTGTTTGGTAGGAAAGCCAAACTTCCACAAGATATGAGAAAATTTTCAACTGAGCCAATATATAATTTAGACGAATACTATTCAGAATTAAGATTCAAACTTCAAAAGTCAAGTGAAATAGCCCGGAAAAATTTGATTGAACAAAAGACAAAAAGAACTAACGAACTTAACAAAAACTTAAACCCAATCAACATTGCAATAGGAGATTTAGTCTATATAACAAATGAGAACAGAAAAAAATTAGAACCGCATTATATAGGACCATTCAAAATTAAACATATAGATGACATGAATTGTACAATAGTAAATATTAATAACTAGTGGTCCCGGCAAACTTCGTCTTGCCATCAAGTAGGCTGTTGAAAAACGCTATTGATCGTCCCATACAAAATGACAGTTTCGTTCGCGCTCTTTTATCCAACTTTCCGGTGAATATCCTGGGATTTTTATACAGACAAACACGTCGGAACCCTTGACGAACAAAACGGAGAAAGAATCATTTAAATCCGTTGACCCGTTCGTAAGCCATTTCGTGACATACAAACACCATTCCATTTTTATTTATATAGATAAAAAGAAAACAAAATTCACAAAAACCGAATTATAAAAATGTAAAAATCATTTACTTTAAACCCAAGAATGCGAACCCCTATGTTTTTCCCATATATATATGCTAAATAATAAGACGCTATACAAAAAAAAACTTCTAAATATTTTTTTTATTAGTTCTTTTGATAATGTAGGCATAGGAATAAAAAAAAAATTTCATTCAAAAACAAAAATATATAAAAAATTGTAATAATAAAAATATGTTAAAGTCTTTTGGAGTGATAGCTAGTCAGAATGTTTAACAACATTCTCCTTTAAAGGGGGGAGGTGTGGTGTACTTGTGAAAACATGTGCCCATGCGCAATATTTAAATTCGGTGCTAACACATAGCACCTACCAAATAGTTATGCTTACGCGCGCAAAAGACTGCATCGAACCGTCGCTCCATTGGGGAAATGGTCCGGTAACTAGCGCTGGCATTCCAGAGGTCCCTGCAATATTCCTACATCGGGGGCCATTGACATTCATGGAGATATTTGCCTAAGTGTCAAGTTCTTCAAATCGTCATGGGAATATTACTGTATAGCAAGCAACCTTTCAACCAGGCCCATGAAGCAACAAATTGCAACCCTTCTGTCGTGCATTGGGAAAGATTGTTTGAAGCTTTATCAAAACTTACCGTTAAGTGTTGAAGACAACTAATTTTGTGAAACGATATTGTCTGCTTTAGAAGAACATCTACTCCCGAAGATAAATGAGCGTTACGAGAGAGCTATTTTCAACAGCGCCGTTCAAGAAAATATAGACCAATATATACATCGTTTGCGAGGGCTGATCAAGAATTGTCAATACGGAGATATGCAAGATGAACTATTGTTGGACAGAATCCTGGTGTCTGCAAGAGACGTGAGACTGCATCAATGTCTTTGGGGAGAACCAAGAAATTACGTTGAACGAAGCAATACAAAAATGTCGTGCTGCTGAACTTACAGAAAAACAGATGAAACAACTCAAATCCGATTCCAAGATGTCAATTGAAGCACATGTCAATAAAATCCAGAATAAAGGAGGAAGATCAAACCAAAATTTCAAATTTTAGCTTTACGTAATAAATGGACGCTGCCTTACCAGAATCGCAGCTAGGAAAGAACTGAAAACTACAACGACAAAGCTCAGAGTTTATGGTGGAGGTGTAATAATACCAGAAGGTCGATGTGAACTCACAGTTATTCAAGATGGTCAAGAGTTAACGCTGAATTTCCGGATGTATTTGATGGCTTAGGTTGTGTAGAAGGAGAAGTCAGCTTAGAAATCGATGAATTAGTTACACCTAAACAGCAAATTCCAAGACGAGTTCCTCAAAAATTGCGAGCTGAGATTAAAAAGCAGCTGGATGAGATGGGAAACATGGGTGTTATTGCAAAGGTAAATGAATATTCAGAGTGGACTAGTAACATTCTTATAGTACGACACAATGACAAACTGAGACTCTGCATTGATCCCGTGGACTTAAATAAGGCATTGTTAGACGTTAAATATCAAATTCCGAAACTAGAAGAAATTATACCAGAGTTACATCAAACAAAAGTATTCAGCTGTCTTGATGCAATGAAAGGATTTTGGAACTTGAAACTAGATGAGAGAGGTAGCAAATTAACCACGTTTGTAACACCATTTGGAAATTATCGTTTTCTTCGTATGCCGTTTGGAATTAAGCCAGCTATGGAAATATATAAAAAAAGACATTTACTACTTCAAGGATTAAGAAGAGTTGTCTGTATCGCTGATGACATTTTAGTATTTGGATCTGGAGAAACTACTGAAGAAGCAATTATTGATCACGACAATATTTTAAGAAATCTACTAGTTCGTATACGAAAAGAAAATTTGAAACTTAATCAAGACAAACTGCGTTTGTGTCAAGACTTTGTGAAATTTTTCGGTCATATTATCAGCAATCAAGGAATAATGCCCGATCCAGACAAAGTGAAAGCAATACAAGAGATGCCAAAACCGGATAATAAGGACGACGTGCTACGCTTTCTAGGAATGATTACTTATCTTTCGAAATTCATACCAATCCTATCTCAAAGTTCGGAACCACTTCGACGATTAGTGACAGCTGATTAGTTTGAATCAGGCATTGCATTTCATCCCATATTTCGATCTTTTGAGCATGATATAGATCGAATTGTGAGATATCATCTTAGAGCTCTGTGATCGATTTTTCGTCATTATCTTATGCTCAGATGAGTCATCTTGAACTCAGCAAACCACGCATTTGACACATTCCAGCGTAACGCGACACCACGAGGAACCGACTTTCCCTGTGACCATGTGATTAAACAGGTATTATATTTTGCTTATTAACCCCTCTACCGGCAGCTTCATTTTTTACCGCAGAAAAAAAATTAAAACCGCAATAACTTTTTTGTTTCTTGGTATTTTTGCACCATTTTTTCACAAGTTCTCAAAAAACTCTTCTAGTTTGAGGATCCGTGTCGATATTGATCATTGGTCATCTGGATCCAGAGATATTCCGAAATTCCTTGGGGGACCGACGCTTAATCATAACCCACGTATATATCTTAGGCTACAGATTTTTAACGTATTCAGATGTTCACTCTTTGGAACAATACAGTAATGAGAGTATGTTGTGAAAATATGAAGCAATTTGGAGCAGCCGTCTTTGAGTAATGAGCATTTATGTTGCTGGTACCAAGCTGACCAAATAAAGATCTTGAAAACTTCAAAAAACCTCATATCGTAATTTTCAGATATCTCTAAGAATTCTTAACCAATTTGTATGATTTTTTCAGAGTAGCTCCTTATTACATAGCATTGTATAGCCCACATTGTACTTTTTCGATAATTTGACGTAAAACAAAATGGCTGCCTAAGACATTTTGTATGGAAAATGTCGGTCCCCCAAGGAACATTGGAATATCTTTAAAACCAGATCACCAATCATCAATATCGACACGGATCCTCAAACTAGAAGAGTTTTTTGAGAACTTGTGAAAAAATGGTGCAAAAATACCGAGAAACAAAAAAGTTATCGTGATTTGAATTTTTTTCTTGCGGTAAAAAAAGAAGCTGCCGGTAGAGGGGTTAAATGTACTTGATGTTGTGACATTCATTTTGAAACTTAACACTGTATATATGGTAACTAAGAGCAGTTACATTTCGTAACGCGACACCATCGCTGAAATGCACTTTTTCGAACATCACTCTATAATCACCTATATCTGCTCTGCTATAATTTTTACCATCCGGGTTTGTTCTAGGCTATCGTTCTATGTATTGATAAGAACCAGAGTGTGACTTCAAACCGGAAGGAAATATTGAATAATTGCAGAATCTCATTGATTTAATTTTATGAGCGCCGCGTTACGTTTATTTTCCAACAGGGTTCTGCAAATGGTGTCGCGTTACGCACAAAACATTTTTTATTTTTATTGATAAAATCGGTAGTGTTGCTTTTGGGTTTTGGAAAAAAAATGTATAACTAGTATTGTTATTTGTTTTGTACATTTGACATACTGATTCACAGTGGAGTAATTTGTTTCGATTCTAGCCAAAATTAATTAACTGTTTCCGTGAAGATTTTCGTGCTCAGTAAAAGCGAAGATAGCGCTTGGGTCACCATAGAAATATGACTTAATTCTTTGCAATAATATTTAGATGTTTCTAGTAAATAAGTTGAGAATGTTTTCGGTACAGTACCTGCGGATGATGGAGTAAATAATACTGTATTTTGACACATGGTAGAATGATCGAATTTGATTGTAAAATAAAATTAGTAAACCTTCCAACGATGTACTTTGAAAAGTAATTTTTGGCCAATTCGACAGGCAGACGTTTATGTACCAGCCGAAATTCAATAACACAGTGGAGTTTTATATTCAAAAATATTCAAATGTTTCAATATAGTACTTTTAGAATATTGTTTCAGAAATGTGTACCATAATAGCTTTCAAATGGTGGACCGAACAATCTGTAGATCTGTTTTACAGTGGGGTAATTCCACAGTGGGGTAATATTTCAGTATTTTGAAGATCATATTCTTAGCAAAATTATAGAGGACGTTATAATCTCAAAATAGTAATCTGAATATCATGCCATTCTGTCGCACAGTAGAGTTAGTAGACCAGATTATTAGGCAAAATTGTAAATATATTTTAACTTATAACATGTCAGGACGAACCTCAATTTTCAAAACGCTCATATCTAGCAATTAACGAACTGATTGTTTTAGCTTTTATTGAAGGGGAATTATTATTATAGTTGTACCAGCTTTAAGCATAGGCGCAATTTAACTGAAACCTTCCACGTTTTTGTGAGATATATATTTTGTGAGATTATATAATTTCTTGTATATTGTGATATATATTTGCTTTGCTTTTTTGCACAAAGTTGATCAAATAGGTCTGGTTTTTGGTCTGATTTTTAGAAGTGACCCAAATCTTATCAGAAAGGTGTAGGTCGATGAATGGATAATTATTAAAAATTTCAAATTTCAAAATTTTGGTCTTTAGATGATTGTATAGACGTGGCCAATATCATAATTGACTTTACACATCCAATATTGCCAGTATAGACGTGTTTAGTCTGATTAAAATATATTTAAATTTGCGGCTGACAAAATCGGGTCAACAAGGGTGCTAAAATCGGGGGTAGACAAAATCAGGGGTTGAAAAAATTGGGCCATTACTGTATCCATGAAAAATATCAATTCTTGGAAATCATCGTAGACAGTTACAGTTTTTTGCAAACTAATCAGAATTCCTTATTATACACCACAAAAGATGATCGAAGCTGTTCATGGACATAAGTGACCACTAGAACTCCCTCCGGAAGATCCGCAAAATTTGTCGTAAAAATCATCAAAGTTCATTACAAACGTATTGAGATCAATTATTATTCAACTTAAAGGATGGGTTTGGCATTCATAGACAAATCTCATGATAAGTTATCCTGAAAAAAAAAACTACGTATGTCTAGGTTGATTTCTTCGAGATGACCATTTTACGGTTATTCCAGATCCTCTTAAGTGCTTTATATTGGTCACCCACATAGATTAACAATCTAAATCATCCGTTAAGTTTTACTACTATGATTTCTGATGAGTTTGGAAAAGACCGCAGTGGTCTATGATAATTTTCTCGAAATTACCATTTTTGCGGATGTTCCGGATCTTTCAGATGCCGTTATTGTGACCACCTAGGTCCACGAACCATCCAAATAATCTATTGCGTTCTATAACAAGGAATTCTGATGAGTTTGCAAAAAACCGCAGCTGTCTTGGATTATTTACATGAATCGACCATTTTTACGGATGTTCCTGATTATCCGTCAGAGTACCATGTTGTTTATCATCGGAGCCAAGTGTTCCCCAACATGTAAGAGCCTATATTGCACTAAACGAAACCTGTCTGATAAGAGTTGGGTCACTAGCCAACGAGTTCATTGAAAACCCAGAGCCACTTGATCAGATTTTAGTGAAAAGCAAGAAAAAAAAACAGACATACTCACATCTCACAATAACGGGGATGGTTTCAGCGGGGCGGCACCAACGCTGAAAGCTAGTATAACTATTTTCTTCCACTAAAAGCCAAAAATTTCGAAAATCGGTTGGAGCACTGCTGAGAACGAGCATTTTGAAAATTGTTGTTTCGTCCTGGAAATTTACGGTTTATGGTGCAAGAAAAAATGAGGCAAATGTCAAAAATAAAAAAAAACAGTTTTCGCCCTTGAAATCAACAAATCGAAAAAAATAAAAACACACAGTCTTTTTATTTTGCAAATAAAACAGCTGTGTGTTTTTATTTTATTCGATTTGTCGATTTTAACGCCGAAAACTGCTTTTTCACTTTTGATATTTGCTCCATTTTTACTTGGGCCTTAAGTTAACGTAACGCGACATCAAAACTTTCTATAAGAAGTATTTATTTTACAATGTCAAAAATTAGGCGATTTTCGTAACGCGACACCATATTAATGTGATTATTTGAAAAAGTACGTTTTCAAAGAACCAATAATTCTTTGAAAATAATTAAACCCTAATATTACAATGTCATCAAATAACCTCCAAGTTAACGTATAAACGATTCATATGACATTTGATAAAATGTGATTCAGAACTTTTATAAAAATGTTATAAAATATTTAAATTTCTCAGCAATAGATTATATCAAGTTTATATAACTTTTCAGGTATGTTTTTTATGGTATTTTCAATCAAATTTATGTTTTTTATACAACTCAATATATTGTCTTTCAAGTTCTGCATAGCTTTTAAATTATTACAGAGTTTGAAATTTTGATACCTTAGCGGAGATGTGTGTGGAATGTGTCATTTGATTTTCTTGACGGAAAACCAAACACATTTGACAAGGAATTGGTAGTGAAATAACCGGGTAAATGTCCAACTAAGACGGAACTCTTCAATCACATGTACGGTTAGCGAACAATACTTTTTAAAATGATATCTCGTTTTTATTTTTATTAACCTTTTTAGGGTTTGCTGCATTTCTGATTCACTTCGGCTGGGAAGTCGGAAGTAAAAATAAAATAATAAGGTACCGTGGGGTAAGTGGATACAGAAATATCATTAGTCAACTTCATTATTACGTACAGCTTACGTAAATAATGTAATTCAAACTTTTTTCTGTGGATATCAAATGAGGGACTAATATACTTCAAATCGTCATTTATTTAGATTTTCCTGTTTTTTATGTATTGAGTATGAGGGACTTGAAAATTTGCGCCAAATAATCCACTTGCCTCACCATGGTGGGGTAAGTGGAACACCACTAATTTTTTTTTTCCCAAAACATATATGGTGTAATCATGTATACTAAGAATGATATTGCTCTCGTTCTTGTTATTAGTGCTAGTTATGCTATGTTTTGATACCATAAAAATTGAAAAGTGTCTTCATTTTATCAAAATATTATTGAAAATATTTATACATTAGTTCACACTAATTCAAACAAAAATAAAACATTGTACCTAGAATTATTTGGAGAAAATTCTTTAATATAATCACATTAGTTATAAAGAAGCATTGTAGGATTATTCCTAACGATGTTTTTGAAAAACACTTGTAGTTTAAAATTATAAGATACATTTATTTTTGTTCAACAAACTGAAATCTTCTTATTATATTATTGAATGTATTTGTATCATCTGTCTAGAACAATTTATATGGTCAAATAAGGTACGATAACAGGTTTTCAATTGAAAAATTTGTTTATTTTGCTCTTTTGAAACTCAGCTTTAATAAACCACGAAAAGTTTTGTTAGAATTATATATATTTTATATTTTCTTATACCAGAAAGATTAAAATAAATTTTAGGTGAAATAATTCAAATTTTCTATAGTCAATTAGGCAAATTTAAGCTAGTAACGAGAAACAGTAAAAACAAAACAATATTTGCGAGTATTCAAACTTATTCAAATTATCGTAAGCAGTCTGCCAATAAATGATAATAATACTTGATCCACTTTCCCCACCCCATTAAAAAGTGGGGATAAGTGTACCATGTCCAATATATCTGTATTTATTTATGAAACTCACATATTTTTCATTGTGATTCATACAATTAGAACTGAAATGTTCACCATGCGTTGAAAAAACTAGTAGAATTTGATTTAAGGCAGAGATACAATTAATTTTTGATTGACGGAAAACAATTTTGAAATTAATTGATTTTTGCAGCCAACAAGTTTTCTTGTGTTAGTGTTGGTGCAGTATCAGTTTTGCATTAGTATTAGTGTGGACGTTAGAACATAACCTAAAACGAAGCAATGCTGCGAAAACATTCAACATATTCAAGTATTTATGCTCAATATAGACAAATGATCCACTTACCTCACTGATACACTTCACCCACTGTACCTTAATTATAGGAGCTATACAATTGTTGTAATCAATAAAAAAAATATTAGTTGATAATAAGAAGTAGGGGAACTTACGTATTCTCGTCAGCTTAAGCCGATGCCGTGCTTCTTTTGTAATTTTCTCGGACATCAGCAGACAAAGTCCGTGTTTGTCTAATTACATTTATACGTTGCTCAATCCTTTATCGATTCACACCGACAGACTTGTCAAAATGATTCTAGAATCGTTTTCACAACGCTGCAAACATCCCTTGTCAGTGTGACTATTGTCGGCAGCCTCAATCTCTTCGGCAACTTTCCCATAACAACTGCTGGTGAATCTCTTCGGCAGCTCAAAATCAGTCGCATTTTGAGGCGTGCTCGTTTGAATTGATAACATCTCCGGCGATATCGTTTGTTTAGTCTCGGAAATCTCGCCAGCGGGAACCGGGCAGAACGAAGAATCATCTGAATGTTTCCACTGATGTGTTTCGACAGAAAAATACTGTGTATTTGGCGTTTAAAATTTGATTGCCGATAATAGTCGAATGGTGCCGAAGCCGTAAGTCTCCCTATTGTATGTTTCTTGTTTGACAATTGGGAATTATACGATTAGTCATACACTTACAGCTCCATATCCTCTTCTTCTTCCAGAAGAAATACCTAAAGGTGGTTCTGGAGAGCGAAGAGTATGTGCATTCTGTACATCGCTTGAGCAATTCAGCGAGAATTGCCATTGGCGTAGGAACAGGGGGGGCAGGGGGGCCAGGCCCCCCAGAGTCTTCCAGACCCCTTCCACAGAATTTTGAATGAAAATATATATGAAAAAAAATGTTAACATAATTCTAAAGTGAAGTAAAATCTTCTGAATCTATTGATAAACATTCTTCAGTAGTTACGTTCTTTTATTTTGTTCAATAATAGTGGGAAAACCTAGCTTGTCGTTCACAGCATTAGTGTGGCGGTTCTGAATTCGTTGAATTGTGCGACCATCGAAAAATTAAGCGTCCTGCTGTCGCTCGACATCTCCGTTTCAAAATACTGTGATACTAAAAAGCGTCAGTGTCCTAGAAAATCGGCTCCGTTAATTCGTTTTTTCTGAGTAGAGCAAACCAAACTATTTCAAATGTTCTAGCATAGTGTAGCCTTTTAACTGAATTACGATTTCTTGTGTTCTTGGAGGGTGTCCTGATCGAGGTTGAAATTCATTGATAAAAAAGGTCTTGGCAAAAAAAAATAAATAGGCAACATTACTAAAGGAACTTCTAAGACGTAAAATAGCTGCAATTATTGGCGAAAAACAAGGCCTAATTCAAAACATATCTCTTCAAAGAATTTCGAACTTACCTGAGGCTTCAAAAAAAAAGTAAAAAAATCGACCATAATTTTTGATTCCAGCAATATGTTCTTTTTCTGTTTTCGCTTCATTTTTTTTTAATAATTTCGTATGAATGAACTTTTGAATTTATCTCTAAACTACGTTTTACCAAGTAAGTTTTTTACAGTCTCAAGAATTTTAGTGATCAAATCCGTTAATGTATATCGAAGAGTGGTTTACACCTTTTGCTTCAAATCTTTTAGAAAGTAGTCAAATAATATTGAGATTTGCTAAAAATTTCTAAGCCTTGAAAAAGTTCAAACTTTGCCCTAACATTTTTTTTTCTAAATAATCATTGATTCTGTCAAATTCCTTCATATAGGGGAATTTACGTATTCTTGGCAGTACAAACCGATGTCGCTCTTCTTTTGCAATTTCCTCGAACATCAGCAGACAAATTACGTTTTTGCCTGTTTACATGTATGCGCTGCTCAATCCTCTATCAATTCACACCGATAGACTGGTTAAAACCTTCTTGGAGACTTATTTATAACGCTTCGAACAACCCATATCCGTGTGACTAATGTCGGCAGCCTTAAATATTCTCTTCGGCAGATTTTCCATAAGCACTGTAGGCAAATCTCCAAATCAGTCGCACTTTGAGGCGTGTTCATTTGAATTGATGGCATCTATGATGAAATTGTTCGTCCAGTCTCGGCAATCTCGTCAACGGGAAGCTGACAAAACAAAGAAACATCTAAATGTTTTCATTGATGTGTTTTGAAGAAAAAAATCTGTGTATCTGGCATTTGAAATTTGGTTGCCAATGGTGCCGAAGCCGTAAATGACCCTAGTTTTCCCAAAAAAGTTATTAAAAACTTTTTCGCAAAGTTCATTATAAATTGCATTGTAAATTGCGTTACAAATTCTCCTTTGTTTTTTTTTGTAAATTCTACTTCAAATCCTCAGATTCTACAGGAATTATATACGAAAAGTAATTTTGGAATGTCTTTTGGCTTCGAATCTCCAGAAGAAATTTATTGAAAAATCCCAGGCATATTTTTACTTCCGAAATAAGCAATTTAGCAAAATAATTGGGCAGGGATTAATTAAGAAATTCATGAAGAAATTTGTGCAGATCTTCCTTAAAACAATGTTTCAGAAATTGTTTTATAAATTCTGCAAAAAATATATATTCTGGAATTGAATTCTAGTACATTTTAAAGGCGGAATTCCTAGAGGCTTTTTGGCTTAATTATGAAGATTCTGATGGAGCTCCTTGAATTTTTTTTATTTTTTAATGTGATTTGAGCGATTTTAATTATCCTACAGTTTATTGTTTATTTATCCAGCCCATTGATTCACCTCTAGAGAAAAAATATAGATAACCACTTATCTTTGGTTGTTTCGATCTGATTTAACATTTTGTTGTTTCTCCTTCCTTCACATGACGTATTCTTAGGCACCTTCGTACAAAAAATCGTACTCCAAAAGCTAACATTTTAAAGAATCTAAAGGAGAAAAATGAATTCCAGGAGTTTTAAAATTTTTCAGAGTTCTTATACGTATGGCTCCTGATTTCTGAAAATCCATCAGGAATTCCTCATCGAATTTTTGAAGTTATGCAAAAATTTACTCCAAGTTTTAAATTATGAATTTTGTTATAAAACATTTTTAGCAGAGTTCTTGATAAAAACCGCCAATATTTTCACCTTCAACTTTTACAGTTCTACCACAATAGTTAAAAGTTTTTAGATTAATTTGCCATTAAAGCTTCGGAGTTCATGCGAAACATTTTCTAAAATGTAAGATACAAACACCTTTATAAAAATTCCATCTGTTTTAACATAAACCATTGTCTATTATGAAGACGATAAAAATTAACAAGATTTTTTGTAGTTAATCCTACAAAAAAACGCCAAACTTTTTCATCGTCATGACGTCAGAAAGTTCCAAAAATTCTACGATTAATTCTTGAGTTTCCCGATAAGAGTTCAATATTTTTCCAAATTCAATTTGAACTTTGATAATAAAAAAAGAGAAATTTCTGAATAAATTTCTCGAAAATTTTTAGAATATTTTCACGGAAGAGTTAATGAAAGAATAGCTGAACCCATTCCACTAAAAACTTTGAAATGATTGAATTGAAAAAATATGGGTAAGGATTTTGGGGATTAATATCAAATTGACTTTTAGATAAATCTAAAAAAACACTAGACTAGGGTAGAAGCACCGGTTTTGGCCATACGTCAGTTGTAGCCATAGTGGATTATACACCGTTTTACATAGCCAATCAGCATGAAACCTTTTGTGTGCAGTAGGTCACATTCATATGATAGAGCTACATTCATTTACTTGTCCAAATTGATTCAAAACATAAAAAAACAATTAATTTTCCTTATAATTTTAGCTCCCATACACCTAATTTGGCCAGGGCACTCCTAATTTGGCCACTCTCATGAGAAATCAATGCAATTGGCCAATTTAGGAACCGAAGTTAAATCTCTGGCCGAAACTGGTTCCGTTGGCCTATATTGACCAACGGGATTATCAAAGCGAAAAAATGGTTTTGGCTCAGTTTTGATATTTTACACATATAATATGGATTGAAAGCTTGCATTTGACATATTTGTTGTATAAATACGGCTTCCCATTCAGTTTTTATTGACATTTTCTCTTAGGCTGGCCAAAACCGGTGGTTTTACCCTATTTTCTTTAAAAAAAATGCAGATAGATTTGATGAAAACTTCTCTGAGAAATCACTAAGAACATTTTCCCAGTTGTATCTTATTTCATTATTTATGAAAACCTTGTGGAATATTAGGAGAAATTAAGAAGGAATCAATAATTTTTGCTGTGAATTTTTCAAGCAATCCTCTACAGGGTGTCGACTCAATTTGGAAAATAAAATTCCCTGACTTTACCCGACCTTCCAGTAATTTTTCAGAAACATTTCAAAATACTGAATTAAGTTTAACCCGTATCCGACCGGGTTAAGAAAAAAAAATTCAAAAAATTCTCGTGAAGCTATTTTCTATCCGATTTGCAAACTTCTTTCACTATATGAAATCCAAACTCTTCTATTTTCATATGCTGGAGAAAGTGGTCCAAAATTTTGCCTGTGGCCGGAGTTATTCCGGTGTCCTCCTGGGTCAAGTCGGGTAAAAAAATGATCAACTTCCTTTCCTGAACAGTTTTATAATACTAAACTGTCATTTAACTACTTAAGTTTTATAGGAACAGTCAATCGTGCAACATGAAAGATAATCAAGTGATTTAAGGAGCCACTTTCATGGAAGTTTCCTTGAAAAACTGAAATATGCCTTCCGGAAGATCCGGAACATCCGTAAAAATGGTCAAATCGTTAAAAATGACTTGGAAAGCCGCGGTTTTTTTTCAATCTCACTAGTTTTCAACATACATTGACATAAACGATGCTTTGAGTGCATAAGACCCTGTATGGCCATTGGGGGGCTCACCGGAAGATCCGGAACATCCGGTAAAGTGGTCAAATCGTTAAAAATGACTTAGAAAGCCGCGGTTTTTTCAATGTCGCTAGTTTTCTACATACATGGACATAAACGACGCTTTGAGTGCATAAGACCCTGTATGGCCATTGGGGGCTCACCGGAAGATCCGGAACATCCGGTAAAGTGGTCAAATCGTTAAAAATTACTTGGAAAGCCGCGGTTTTTTTCAATCTCACTAGTTTTCAACATACATTGACATAAACGATGCTTTGAGTGCATAAGACCCTGTATGGCCATTGGGGGGCTCACCGGAAGATCCGGAACATCCGGTAAAGTGGTCAAATCGTTAAAAATGACTTGGAAAGCCGCGTTTTTTTTCAATCTCACTAGTTTTTAGCATACATGGACATAAATAATGCTTTGAGTGCATAAAACCCTGTATGGCCATTGGGGGGCTCACTGGAAGATCCGGAACATCCGTAAAAGTGGTCAAATCGTTAAAAATGACTTGGAAAGCCGCGGTTTTTTTTCAATCTCGCTAGTTTTCAGCATATATGGACATAAACGAACAAACAAACATTTCAACAGAAACCACGTGGGCACACATCCATGTGTAGTATCATTTCAGTATTTTTCTATCACGTAGGCTGCTACATAGTAGTATCCACGAATGTCTCATATTTTCTAGTTCACATCATACAGACCCATACTGCCCATAAACACATGTTTGCATGGATTCCTACTCACATGGGACAATTATGCGTTTATGGGCAGCATATTCCATATTGGGGCACAAAACAGGTAAGTAGCGGGTTCTGCTGCCACCTCTACGAATGCTGGACGATCCGTTTCCGTATTGTAAGATCGGTCAATCGTTAGAAAATGCAGATCGCCGAAAATGTTTTTTTTTTCTCGGCATCCTCGCAAGATACCCTGCTTCGGAAGTAGGGCGCATTAGAACGGATGCGAATCGAATGCTCCACTTCCAAAGTTAGGTATCTTGCATAGATTCGAAGAAAGATCCAACTTCGGCGAGAAACCAATTCGAACTTTTTATCGCCGACAGTCTTGCAATTGGATTGCACATCAGATATAGAATCAGATGCTATGGCAGAATAGACTGTGTAACGGTTCGTAGTACTCCCTCAGCAGGTTATCGAGGTTTTGTCGCGATTAGTGTAGTTTTCGTGTCATTTGAATGTTGTTAATTCAGGAAAGTGTTTGTGTTGTGTGTTTCTGCTCTATGTTTGGTCACCCGATCGGTACGCAGTCTGCCAAATGCTACCACAATTTGAAGCCACCGACCAATAGAGGACTCTGTTAGCGTAGTAAGCTTTGCATTATAATTGAGCAAAAATCATTCGTTGCTAGACTGTATACCTGTTCAGACGCTTTTACTCTCTATCAGGTTATCGGCCCAGTATAGCTGTTTGCAACGGGTAGCCTAGCAACCTGCTAAACAAACAGCCGAAAGGTGAATTTTTTTTTTGCAGGAAGATTTTCTGAGCAGTTCTGAAACATTTCCGTGAGAAGAACGGGAAACAGATTACCACCAATTCAAGACGGTGTTCCGGTTGGGAATGGAGAACGAACAAGCGATCCAGCTCAAGTCATCGGTTTCGGCGGCCAAAGGGAAGAAGCCCCCGGGGGAAACGAAATAGCAAGAGCGTGTGATTTGCGGATTCCGTTCAGTAGCGCTTCCCATCAGTCCCTGGAGAAGCTAAAATGGTCGAGAGGACTACGCAGCGTGGGCATTCGGAATGCGGATGGTGATGATCAAGGAGGGAACTTGGCGTGCCGTAAATTCAGCGGACGATATGCAGTTCAGCGAGGACTTGTCGGACCGTGCTTTAGCGACGATTTGCCTCAGTATCGAGAGGTACAATTACAGCCTAGTCCAGAGCGCAAGAACGGCCAAAGAAGCTTGGCACAGTCTCCGAACGGCCTTCCAGGACAGCGGAAAGAATCGCAAGATTAGTCTGCTGCGGAAGCTAATGAGACTGGAACTCAAAGACTGTTCATCCGTTGAAGAATACGTAGACGAAATTTTGACCACAAGCCAGAAACTGCAGGAGATAGGATTTCCGCTTAACGACGAGTGGATGTCGTTGATCCTCATGATGGGGCTGCCGAAAAGATGCGAGGTCATGGGAATGGACGCCTCAGGTATCAAGTGGACGGCAGATTGGGTGAAATCAAAAATTCACCAGGACGTGACGATCGAGTCCAGCACCAGGGCTGGCAGTTCAACCGGTGCGCTAGCAACACGTCCGAGACAAGCAAGCAAGAAGGATAAATCGGCCATGAGGTGTTTCAAGTGCGAGAAACTTGGACACTACGCTTCGGAATGTCCACAGAAAACGACGAACAAGAACGAGAAGAGTTCTCGTAAGAAGGCACTACTGGCGTGTAAGAAGCAGAACGGATCACTGGAAAAGTGGGTACTGGATTCTGAAGCTGAAGACCATATGTGTAAGGATGAAAGCATGCTAGTTGGCACGAAGGTCGTATCGCAAACCATCTTTGTTGCAGGTGCATCCGAGATACCAGTTGTCGTCACTGGAAACGTCAAGATTGACGCTGATGTCGATGGTGAGTGCTGTAGCCTAGATGTCTCTAAAGTCTTATGTGTTCCAGATCTCGCAGTAAATCTCCTTTCTGTGAGTCGCATTTGCAAGAAAGGTTATTGCGTCAATTTTACCAAGGAATCATGCGTGGTCAAGCAAGAGTCAACGGGAGAAATCATAGCCATGAGTCGTGGACGGCCTTTACCGGCTGAGCCAGGTTGGTCAAACGATCGCGTGCGTGGCACGTCCAGCCTCCAATTTGGAAGTCTGGCATCGGCGATTGGGTCATTCAAACATGGACAGCGTGAAGCGACTACCTGCCATGGTGAGTGGTATGGAAGTTTCAAACGGGGCGATGTTGCCTTGTGTCCCATGTATCAAAGCGAAGCAGCAACCTCTGCTGTTCAAATCCGGTGGCAAAAGACATTCTCGAAGTGGTCCATTCGGATGTGTGCGGTGCGATGGAGAAACCGTCAATCGGCGGCAACAAGTATTTTGTCACTTTCATCGATGATGATGCGAGGATGACGTTCATCTATTTCCTGAAATCGAATAAAGATGTGTTTAAAGCGTTTTTGGAGTTCAAGGCTTATTCCGAAACCCAGACTGGAAAGAAGTTGAAGTGCCTGCGCACTGATAATGGTGGAGAACAGTCTTCCGAAACCATCATTGTGCAAGAGAGACTTAAAAAGCATGCCTTGAAATTTTTCATTACCAAATGATGAATGTGAATCCTCGCATTTCAATGCTCCTGTGATCATTTGATCTAAAGTATTGCATCATTGATGCAAATCATTTCAGCTGATCTGGATTAGAATATGTTTGCCATTTGAAATTGCACCACATGATTTTGAGTGCTCGATTCAGTAATCGAATGCTGCGAAAATTTTCTGATGTCCATATAATAATTCAATACAAAGAATTTACTTTTTTGACCAAGTTTATCATCACTAAAGAGTATCTGGGATAATACCGCTTACCTTTAGGATGGTGCCTTGAAAGGAGAATTTCAAGATTGAGTAATTTAAGTAAATGAAGTGGGTAGGGGCTCAAAGGGAAGCACTTAGTCGATTTCACCATGTGATCTAACCATAAACTAAATTGGACTCGACAAAATCTTGCCCATGAGATCTTGGTAGGAATCTAAATCTAACTTATCATAGCCCGTAATAATTTAAGCGATGTTGAGGAAGTTCGGGCCTAAGATTCGTTACGTGTCATGTGATGGTAGTTTTAGGTGAACATGTCGCACGTAATAAGTGAACTATTGCCGGAAACATGAATAAAAAAACTGGAAGCAGGTAAGATGTTGCCATTTGTCAAAAAAAAAAAAGAAAACTGTCGCCTAGTCGCATTCAGTTGTGGGCAGAATAAGTAAAGCTCGATACACGTAATTCCTAATGTCGTCAGTACGTGCTAGTAAAAATATGCTTATAAGCACGATGAGGCTCCTGATTGAATCTGGCACCAACGGCAAAGGCCGCCGATTGAAGTGCTAAACGAAAAAAGGCAAGAGGTACATGTGTATTTTGGGGCTTCAGGTTCCCATTTGGCGCCGTAGTGGACAAGCCTTGACCAAATTGCATGGCTATTAATATAGAGTCGTTTTATATCTCATTACCAATAATACAGTGTTTCCTATAAAAGAAGAAAAGCAACAATAAAATACAATAAATCCAAATAAAATTTTATTTGCATTATAAAATACTCAACCTATTTCAGAACAATGAACATTTTCACCCGCAAACAACTGCATTCTGACAGTTTTCAACCACGCAATGCCACGATAATCGTGCGGTTGCTATGCCTACTAGACATATTCGCTCAACAGAAGGAGTTGATATTTTTTAAGATCATTGATGCAGTATTTTCACGAAATGATAGGATCAAATCAAAGCAATGCTGGATTAGGAAATGAGGAGTGTGCATTTTCCTACTCCCTAATTTATTGATCAAAGCAACGCAATGCAAAGGATATTTTGAAGACTGGTGGAGAATATGTCAGTAATCATTTCGAGGAGTTTCTCAAGACACACGGAATCCATCACGAGACAACAGTGCCTCACAATCCGGAGCAAAACGGGTTGGCTGAACGCATGAACCGGACGATTCAGGAGCGAGCAAGATGTTTGTTGTTCGACAGTAAGTTGGACAAGCGATTTTGGGCAGAAGCGGCATCGACAGCGGTATATCTAATCAACCGAATCAACAAAGGGCATCTTAGTCACCCCATTCGAGAAGTCTACGGGAAGGAAACCGGATTTATCGAAACTGCGAGTCTTCGGAGCAAGAGCAATGGCGTACGTTCCAAAAGTCAAGCGTGCGAAGTGGGACCCCAAGTCGGTACCGTGCATTTTGATCGGCTACTCGGAGTGTTCCAAGGCCTATCGTATGTACGACACGAAGAAAAATCAAGTTTTTGAAAGTCGAGACGTTGTGATACTGGACGAGCGACCGGTACAGGAGTTACCGGAGACGGACAATGCGGATTTGACTATCGAACCGATGGTTTTTACGGAAGTTCATCCGCAAGAGACCGTAGATGGCGAGCGCCAGGTGAATGTGATCGACGATCAACACGTGGTCGTCAACTCGAGCGAGGATTCCGACAGTGCAGAGAGGGATAGCAAAAATTCGACGGCAGATAGTGCGCTAGAAGAGCCACTGGATTTGCAGCAGATTTTCGAGTAAACGGCTCAAGTGCTGCTAGTGTTAGATTCTGGCAAATCGCATTCTAACATCGTATTTGATGACACATTTTCTTTTTTCATTATTGTGTTGGTATCATTGTGGTCACCTTCCTATAAAAAAAAGTTTCATCAGTCTCAACACAAAAACACTTAAAGCTGAGTTTTGAATCAATGTTGGGTTTTAAGTGTCCACTCATGTCAATGTCAACCGCCCTGCAAAATTATATTTTGCAGTAATTTGTCTAAGTACGTCATAAATTTGTCTACAAACTTATGCTTTTACAGGGCCAATATCTCCCACATAATTAAAACTGCATTTATTCGTAATTCACTTGACTTTATAGTCATTGAAAAGTGTGATGTAAATATTCCTGTAAGAATTTGTAAATTTTGAAGCCCTTTGAGAAAATATTAAAATTTATTTTTTGCAGAGCCATCTTGGAGCAATCTTAGGAAACTCGAACCACAATATTATTCATTTAGGTAGGAGCGTTTGAATATATTTGTGAGCGCGATTTTATTGTGGTTTGTTGTGTGCCCTGTTATCGACGTATTTCATTCATCCATTCTGACGTCCAGCCAGCGTATCAGAAAACAGGAACATAGAAAGCCTGGACAGAAGAATCCACAACACACCATCGGGATTGATCGCTCTCCATCTTTTACTCATTATTCCTCTAGAATCAGTTGTGTTTTGTGCTTCAATCAGTCTGTTTGGGAATCATAATCGAAACCAACAGTGTTTGAAAAATCGTCATAATGGAACTCTGATATTAACCAGTGCTGTGATTGTGAGTCATATATAATGTTGAGATTGACCTTCCTTTGGATGCTATCAACTGGTTCTTTGTTCTTGCAAATTTCAGCGAAAACATATTTCTGCTGTCTTTTGGAACGGGAGACGAGTAACTGTGTAACAGAAAAGCTGCAAGGCTCATGCGAATCTTTCGTTCCGGTTGGAGAATAATGAGCACCAGCTATCCAGATGCACCCCTTGGGATTCGACTTGTAACCGCTATATGCGGGAAGATTTGTCCCCGATGGCAAATCAATCGATTGCTCTGGTGAGTTATTTGCTAACAAGTGAAATGATTAATTACTAGTATAATTGACGATTATGAGGTGGCAGTGCAAAAATTTGTGCTGATAACAGATAATACGTAGGACAATACAAATCAAAACGACAATTTTAACGTTGATCGCCTTGACATTCAATGTTTGGAATGGCAATTTTGCACAAGAAATGTTATTTAATATACCTACCTAGAATGCAATTGTGGTGATGAATCATTTAGATGTGGAAGAGAACTGACAAGAGTGACAATTTGAAAGCTAGTGTGATTGTTGTAGACAAGCTGCATATGCAAGCAAATATTATATCATGCAGGGGAAGAAGATGATAACAGTTGTACCACAGTTATGGAAAAACCACAAATATGGATTAATGTTGTATTTAACACAGAATTTCTTTTCAATTGAATAAGCACTTAGATTTTTTTCTCACTCTTTTTTTTACCGATATTGGCACCACCGAGCGCTCAGCAAACACTGTTTTAGACGCGATTTCAGCAAGTATGATGCTTTTTTGCTAAGGTACAGTCACCCCTCAGTTATGGATGGCAATTTTTCAGAACAAAATGTGATTGAAGGTCATGGTGACGATGTACAAAACCAAATTATCTTTTTGGTCCAGCAGAACTTATTTGTTTTGGGATTAGGGGTACCGGGGGCAGTATGGACACCCGGGCAGAATGGACACCCCCTGTATCTTTGCATAAGCGAATACTTTTACACTTTAAATGCAAACAATATTTCAGTTGCCTATCGGAGAAGTAAATTATCCACTAAAATTTCAGAAAAAAATGTTCAAAACATTGATTTAAAATAGAAAAATTGAGCATGTTTTTACTTGGTTCGAAAATTATAACATTCACACCTCACCAAATAAGGTTTCAGAGGCAAATGACTGCAAGTTGACCGATAATGTAGCTCTTGATTTTAATAACTACTAGAGACACATAATTTGATCCTTGAGACACGCAAAAATGTCATTTTTGTTGCGCTGTGTATTTGATTGACATTATTGCAGTTAGCACTAGATGTGAGAATGTTAATAGAGAGGTTTTATGCATTAAATGAGGGAATTTTTAGAAAAATACATACATACAAAAAAGTTAAGTGTTGAGACAAACACGACAAACACTATTTCAATTCGATAAAAATTTGCATGAAATATTAAATCTGAATGTATATTGATCAATATTCATGTTTCGACATTGAATTAAACATAAATCGTTGGTTTTGGAATATAAATGAATGTATTCCGAACAAAATTGAACGAGCAAATTAAAATACCTATTATTAAAGCATACCTCTGGCGTCTAACGTCATATGAAAAAATGGCCCAAATTTGTGAACTTGCTTTTCGCAAAGAGATTTGAAACCGAATTCATGTTCTACTACAATAAGGCTGTCAAGAATAATTGATGAACTCATTACAACTTCATCAAATAGCGTTCCGTAAATAGTAAAATCTCATCAATTTTCATTTTTTTATTTTAATACCGCAACAAGGGATGGTACACAAATTATGTCACGCTAAATTTCAACTTTTTCGACCCCCTCCCTACCCCCTTTGTCACACTTTTTGTATGATTCATCCAAAAATTTTGTAAGGCTTGTCACGCTTGGCTCGACCCCCTCCCCCCTTGGAGCGTGACGTAATTTGTGCATGATCCCCAATGGGCAAATTACTCTATTAGTATATGAGAACATTATTTTGCACAATAAATTGAAATTATTGCTCATGTTACGAATAAAACTTAGTATGGCTTTCCACTCCTGTTTTCATTTCAATGTTATATAATTCTTCAATAACCTAGCTACGAATGTTATCAAGATTTTATCAGAATCATGAATGGTATTCTCTGAAAATTCTACTCAAAGAAAGCCACGTGAGAATACCGTCCAAACCTGACAAAGAATCCTCCTTAAAATTCCGTCAAAAGGGGAAAGTAAGACCCGGTTTGTGTGTCTAATAATTCTGTGGTATTCTGATGTATTAATGGTAATCATGTCAGAATCCAAATTCGACCGACATCAATCCAAATTACTGTTTTCAATAAGCGCCTTTAAGAGAAATAATAGGTTAACGATCCAAATTTCCTACTACTAGTGCACAAAGCACTCAAATAAACAAAAGTTTCTAGATTATTTCGATAGACTTATACCTTTAAAATTTTGATAACTTGTTTAATTTGTATTTTATGCTATTTCACCAAAGACGAGTTTCATCTTAACTTCGAATTGGTAAATCTGACATAAATTTGAAATCAATGTGTCATAAGAATTCGATTACGATAATTACGATTAATCGTAATCTCATATTCTTTGAAATTGTTGAAGTTGAAGTTAGTTTGACATCTGCTCTTGATATTCGAGTGCTTTCCAATTGGATTTTTTTTTCAACTAGCGAGCACCCAACCATTGAGTCATTACATGTAGCAGAGCCCCATGGAGAGAATCCCCACTGTATTCAGAAGAGACCTTCTAAGGTTTTCTAAGGGTTTTCTCAAGGCGGGGTTGGAAATTATCAGGGTTGTTATCTAGTTCCTTATCCGAAATAAAGATTATTATTTATTTAATTGGTGTTACATCAATTAATTTGATAAAACCTCGTTAACGATGTTACGCCAATTTACTCGGTCCATGGCTGTGTCTCTCCAAATTCGATTTTGGCCCACGTTCTCCAGATCTTGTTGCACCTGATCAAGCCACCTCGCTCGCTGTGCTCCTCGCCTTATTGTGCCAACCGGATTCGACGCGAACACCATCTTTGCAGGATTGTTGTCCGGTAGTCTTGCAACATGCCCTGCCCAGCGCACCGTTCCGGCTTTCGCAACCTTCTGGATACTGGGTTCGCCGTAGAGCCTAGCGAGCTCGTGGTTCAATCTCCGCCGCCACAAACTGTTTTTCTGTACTCCGCCAAAGATCGTCCTAAGCACCCTTCGTTCGAACACTCCAAGTGCTTGCAGGTCCTCTTCCAGCATGGTCCATGCTGTACATTTGGTGCGAGAGTGAATCTTTCTCGACCGTAGCTTCTTCTGGAGCCTATAGTAGGCGCGACTTCTACTGATGATGCGTCTCAGTATTTCACGACTAACGTTGTTATCAGCCGTTAACAAGGATCCGAGGTAGACGAACTCATCAACCACCTCAAAAGTATCCCCGTCTATCGTGACACTGCTTCCCAGACGGGCTCTGTCGCGCTCGGTTCCGCCTATCAGCATGTACTTTGTTTTTGACGCATTCACCACCAGGCCGACTTTTATCGCTTCACGTTTCAGGCGGGTGTACAGATCTGCCACCGTTCCAAATGTTCTGCCGATAATATCCATATCATCCGCGAAGCAAACAAATTGGCTGGATCTTGTGAACAGTAGGCACGAAAGTCCATCACCCTGTCGAAGTCTCCGGCGGGATTCGAACGAACTGGAATGTTCGCCCGAAATCTTCACGCTATTCTGCACACCGTCCATCGTTGCTCTTATTAGTCTTGTGAGCTTCCCGGGAAAGCTGTACTCGTCCATGATTTTCCATAGCTCTTCGCGGTCGATGCTATCATGAGCCGCTTGGAAATCGATGAACAAGTGATGCGTTGGGACTTGGTATTTACGGCATTTCTGGAGGATTTGCCGTACAGTGAAGATTTGGTCCGTTGTCGAGTGGCCGTTGATGAAACTAGCTTGTTAACTTCCCACAAACTCATTTGTTATTGGTGATAGACGACGGAAGATAATCTGGGATAGCACTTTGTAGGCGGCAATCAGGATAGTGATCGCACGATAGTTTTCACATTCCAGTTTGTCGCCCTTCTTGTAGATGGGGCATATGACCCCTTGCTTCCACTCCTCCGGCAGCTGTTCCGTTTCCCAGATTTTGACAATCAGCCAGGCTGCCAACCTCTCCGGGCCCATTTTGATGAGTTCAGCTCCAATACTATCTGTAGGATCGGAACTCGCAATAAATGAGGAACACGCGTCTAGCTTACTTGCTCGTCGGTACAAAAGTGATTTCTTTATTTCGCTCGCTTACATCCAACCACACAATGTATGCCCCAACCCGGGAGCATCATGACAGCTGCAGTACAACGTCAATGTACCGAAAAATTTTGGTCCGTGGTACTGTCAAACTCAATGAAATCATGGAGTGTTCTCAAAATAGGGCGTAAACTAGAATTATGCTTGATGGACATAAAAAAAGTTTTACATATTTTGTTTGGCATTTGTAACATCATTATAAACGAGTGATCACCAAATAGCGATTCTCTAAAAGGATTTGTACGGTCATCGGGAAGATTTTGTATGGCCCACGAGCGAGTTTTGAATAGTGGTGTGATGTGGTCCGCATGCTGTAAGTTGCTTATAGTAATCGTTCCTTTGTTTACGAAATTATTTTTTGACCACTTGGCAATTCAAAGCAAGACAAATTTGTTAGGGATCGTTCAAATATTACGTTCAAACACAACAAGGAGAGGTAAGGGATATTTTGTAGTGTTTCGGTCTATACAATAAATTGAAATTTTCCATATAAAACCTGTTACTTCAGGGAAGGAGGGGGTTTAAATTGGCAAATTTCTTCGTCACATAATATTTGAATCATCCCTTAGATATTTACGATAATCATCAATTTATGGGAAATTGACTGTAGTTATAAGCTTGAAATCAATCTAAGATTATATCAACTCGCAGTACATTTTATTTTGCGGATTTGAACACTTTTTTTCTCATACTCACCACCAGATGTCTAAGTTTCAATCAGATAAGCTTATTGGATGAAGTATCCCGCTTTTACGAACGCTAATATCACCAAAAATTAGCCCACTTTTACAAAAAGGGATCTAGTGATCTGGCGTTTGACTTGGGTCGCTTGATATGGACTTATCCACCGGTGCACTAAATTTACTCAGTCCAAGAATTTTTACACTTGACCGAAACACGTGGGAAGCATCTACGTGACCCGCTAAAACGTCAAAATTCTTTAACCGAGTGAATTTATCACACCGGTGGACAAGTCAATAGGATAATATTTTCAAAGCTGAACGATCACTTAGACATTTGGTGGCTAGTAGGAGAACCGTCATAAAAGAGATTGAGTTGAGACCGCACCGTGTGCAGCATAGGAAAGAGCAAACATATTACACTTTTTCTCGGAATAGTTATGTTGTAGACGATCAGAGAGCATTGAAAAACCTGATAAACTTTTTTTCCTTCGAAAATGTACAGATCCTACAGTGCTCATGTACGATTAGTGGGATAAAATTGGAAAATTGGTGTTTGGCTACATAGGTTATAAACCTCCGGATTCTTTGTTTGTGGTTAAATTTGTTATGAAATCACGCGTATCGCAAGAATAAAGGGTCGAAATGATTATGCCAATGGAAAATAGTTTAATAATTAATTGATTATGAGCTAATTTTTGGGTAAAAAAAATTGAATTTTGGACGTAAACAAACATTTTCAATGACATTTCTCTCCTTCTTCCCTAGCGACCTCTATGATGGTGGCGCATTAAATTTGCCTATTGACCGGAACAAAGCCAAACGTCAATATGTTGGATCCCTACCAGAAAGTAAGCTAACTTTTGGCGGCCTTTACCGCTTTTAAAAAGCTGGATAGTTCAGCCAATGGACTTATCCACGGTCTACTTTTCTTGTTGATTTTTTCCGATCTAAATATGTTTACATAAAATAACATCCACGCCAACACGAATGTTCATCGGATGAACAATGCGTGGATGAATGTGCAACGAAATCATTTATTTTTCTGTATACATCGCCCGCTGTAAAGGTTTTCTTCACGCTGAAAGTTGCAGCGTGACGTCATCGTATATTAGTTCATAGGCTTATTTGATTGAAACTTAGACCTCTGGTGGTGAGTATGAAAAAAAGTGTTCTAATCCGCATAGAAAAAAAAACTGCAAATAAAAAAATATCACTTTTCGACTTGATTCGATCTCCAATTAAAATATAAGGACACCGTCTCCAGCCATTTAGCTGCACGGAATGTAACTTAACACTAGACAATGGATAAGGATGCTCCAGTGGCACAATTGAGAAACATTCCTGACGAAAAGTTTCAATGGCTGGAGTGGGAATCGAACCCACACCCAATGACACGATGCGCTTAAATGCCTAACGACACTAACCGCACGGCCACGAGGCTCACAATATTTTATTTTATTTTACGGCCAGCGCTTTCTTTTGAGGGCATAAAAGCGATCCACAAATCAGTTAGGCTGTATTGTAAGTAATTTCTTATAGATTACTTTTCCGCAAAACAAAGCACTAACACGTCATTTAATCTTTTCATCGAACGAATTGGTACGCTCTTAAGTTCATTTGGTGCTTAATGGTTGGTATCCACTTCGTAAGTACTGTGTGGAGTTTTATATTCAAAAATATTCAAATGTTTCAATATAGTACTTTTAGAATATTGTTTCAGAAATGTGTACCATAATAGCTTTCAAATGGTGGACCGAACAATCTGTAGATCTGTTTTACAGTGGGGTAATTCCACAGTGGGGTAATATTTCAGTATTTTGAAGATCATATTCTTAGCAAAATTATAGAGGACGTTATAATCTCAAAATAGTAATCTGAATATCATGCCATTCTGTCGCACAGTAGAGTTAGTAGACCAGATTATTAGGCAAAATTGTAAATATATTTTAACTTATAACATGTCAGGACGAACCTCAATTTTCAAAACGCTCATATCTAGCAATTAACGAACTGATTGTTTTAGCTTTTATTGAAGGGGAATTATTATTATAGTTGTACCAGCTTTAAGCATAGGCGCAATTTAACTGAAACCTTCCACGTTTTTGTGAGATATATATTTTGTGAGATTATATAATTTCTTGTATATTGTGATATATATTTGCTTTGCTTTTTTGCACAAAGTTGATCAAATAGGTCTGGTTTTTGGTCTGATTTTTAGAAGTGACCCAAATCTTATCAGAAAGGTGTAGGTCGATGAATGGATAATTATTAAAAATTTCAAATTTCAAAATTTTGGTCTTTAGATGATTGTATAGACGTGGCCAATATCATAATTGACTTTACACATCCAATATTGCCAGTATAGACGTGTTTAGTCTGATTAAAATATATTTAAATTTGCGGCTGACAAAATCGGGTCAACAAGGGTGCTAAAATCGGGGGTAGACAAAATCAGGGGTTGAAAAAATTGGGCCATTACTGTATCCATGAAAAATATCAATTCTTGGAAATCATCGTAGACAGTTACAGTTTTTTGCAAACTAATCAGAATTCCTTATTATACACCACAAAAGATGATCGAAGCTGTTCATGGACATAAGTGACCACTAGAACTCCCTCCGGAAGATCCGCAAAATTTGTCGTAAAAATCATCAAAGTTCATTACAAACGTATTGAGATCAATTATTATTCAACTTAAAGGATGGGTTTGGCATTCATAGACAAATCTCATGATAAGTTATCCTGAAAAAAAAAACTACGTATGTCTAGGTTGATTTCTTCGAGATGACCATTTTACGGTTATTCCAGATCCTCTTAAGTGCTTTATATTGGTCACCCACATAGATTAACAATCTAAATCATCCGTTAAGTTTTACTACTATGATTTCTGATGAGTTTGGAAAAGACCGCAGTGGTCTATGATAATTTTCTCGAAATTACCATTTTTGCGGATGTTCCGGATCTTTCAGATGCCGTTATTGTGACCACCTAGGTCCACGAACCATCCAAATAATCTATTGCGTTCTATAACAAGGAATTCTGATGAGTTTGCAAAAAACCGCAGCTGTCTTGGATTATTTACATGAATCGACCATTTTTACGGATGTTCCTGATTATCCGTCAGAGTACCATGTTGTTTATCATCGGAGCCAAGTGTTCCCCAACATGTAAGAGCCTATATTGCACTAAACGAAACCTGTCTGATAAGAGTTGGGTCACTAGCCAACGAGTTCATTGAAAACCCAGAGCCACTTGATCAGATTTTAGTGAAAAGCAAGAAAAAAAAACAGACATACTCACATCTCACAATAACGGGGATGGTTTCAGCGGGGCGGCACCAACGCTGAAAGCTAGTATAACTATTTTCTTCCACTAAAAGCCAAAAATTTCGAAAATCGGTTGGAGCACTGCTGAGAACGAGCATTTTGAAAATTGTTGTTTCGTCCTGGAAATTTACGGTTTATGGTGCAAGAAAAAATGAGGCAAATGTCAAAAATAAAAAAAAACAGTTTTCGCCCTTGAAATCAACAAATCGAAAAAAATAAAAACACACAGTCTTTTTATTTTGCAAATAAAACAGCTGTGTGTTTTTATTTTATTCGATTTGTCGATTTTAACGCCGAAAACTGCTTTTTCACTTTTGATATTTGCTCCATTTTTACTTGGGCCTTAAGTTAACGTAACGCGACATCAAAACTTTCTATAAGAAGTATTTATTTTACAATGTCAAAAATTAGGCGATTTTCGTAACGCGACACCATATTAATGTGATTATTTGAAAAAGTACGTTTTCAAAGAACCAATAATTCTTTGAAAATAATTAAACCCTAATATTACAATGTCATCAAATAACCTCCAAGTTAACGTATAAACGATTCATATGACATTTGATAAAATGTGATTCAGAACTTTTATAAAAATGTTATAAAATATTTAAATTTCTCAGCAATAGATTATATCAAGTTTATATAACTTTTCAGGTATGTTTTTTATGGTATTTTCAATCAAATTTATGTTTTTTATACAACTCAATATATTGTCTTTCAAGTTCTGCATAGCTTTTAAATTATTACAGAGTTTGAAATTTTGATACCTTAGCGGAGATGTGTGTGGAATGTGTCATTTGATTTTCTTGACGGAAAACCAAACACATTTGACAAGGAATTGGTAGTGAAATAACCGGGTAAATGTCCAACTAAGACGGAACTCTTCAATCACATGTACGGTTAGCGAACAATACTTTTTAAAATGATATCTCGTTTTTATTTTTATTAACCTTTTTAGGGTTTGCTGCATTTCTGATTCACTTCGGCTGGGAAGTCGGAAGTAAAAATAAAATAATAAGGTACCGTGGGGTAAGTGGATACAGAAATATCATTAGTCAACTTCATTATTACGTACAGCTTACGTAAATAATGTAATTCAAACTTTTTTCTGTGGATATCAAATGAGGGACTAATATACTTCAAATCGTCATTTATTTAGATTTTCCTGTTTTTTATGTATTGAGTATGAGGGACTTGAAAATTTGCGCCAAATAATCCACTTGCCTCACCATGGTGGGGTAAGTGGAACACCACTAATTTTTTTTTTCCCAAAACATATATGGTGTAATCATGTATACTAAGAATGATATTGCTCTCGTTCTTGTTATTAGTGCTAGTTATGCTATGTTTTGATACCATAAAAATTGAAAAGTGTCTTCATTTTATCAAAATATTATTGAAAATATTTATACATTAGTTCACACTAATTCAAACAAAAATAAAACATTGTACCTAGAATTATTTGGAGAAAATTCTTTAATATAATCACATTAGTTATAAAGAAGCATTGTAGGATTATTCCTAACGATGTTTTTGAAAAACACTTGTAGTTTAAAATTATAAGATACATTTATTTTTGTTCAACAAACTGAAATCTTCTTATTATATTATTGAATGTATTTGTATCATCTGTCTAGAACAATTTATATGGTCAAATAAGGTACGATAACAGGTTTTCAATTGAAAAATTTGTTTATTTTGCTCTTTTGAAACTCAGCTTTAATAAACCACGAAAAGTTTTGTTAGAATTATATATATTTTATATTTTCTTATACCAGAAAGATTAAAATAAATTTTAGGTGAAATAATTCAAATTTTCTATAGTCAATTAGGCAAATTTAAGCTAGTAACGAGAAACAGTAAAAACAAAACAATATTTGCGAGTATTCAAACTTATTCAAATTATCGTAAGCAGTCTGCCAATAAATGATAATAATACTTGATCCACTTTCCCCACCCCATTAAAAAGTGGGGATAAGTGTACCATGTCCAATATATCTGTATTTATTTATGAAACTCACATATTTTTCATTGTGATTCATACAATTAGAACTGAAATGTTCACCATGCGTTGAAAAAACTAGTAGAATTTGATTTAAGGCAGAGATACAATTAATTTTTGATTGACGGAAAACAATTTTGAAATTAATTGATTTTTGCAGCCAACAAGTTTTCTTGTGTTAGTGTTGGTGCAGTATCAGTTTTGCATTAGTATTAGTGTGGACGTTAGAACATAACCTAAAACGAAGCAATGCTGCGAAAACATTCAACATATTCAAGTATTTATGCTCAATATAGACAAATGATCCACTTACCTCACTGATACACTTCACCCACTGTACCTTAATTATAGGAGCTATACAATTGTTGTAATCAATAAAAAAAATATTAGTTGATAATAAGAAGTAGGGGAACTTACGTATTCTCGTCAGCTTAAGCCGATGCCGTGCTTCTTTTGTAATTTTCTCGGACATCAGCAGACAAAGTCCGTGTTTGTCTAATTACATTTATACGTTGCTCAATCCTTTATCGATTCACACCGACAGACTTGTCAAAATGATTCTAGAATCGTTTTCACAACGCTGCAAACATCCCTTGTCAGTGTGACTATTGTCGGCAGCCTCAATCTCTTCGGCAACTTTCCCATAACAACTGCTGGTGAATCTCTTCGGCAGCTCAAAATCAGTCGCATTTTGAGGCGTGCTCGTTTGAATTGATAACATCTCCGGCGATATCGTTTGTTTAGTCTCGGAAATCTCGCCAGCGGGAACCGGGCAGAACGAAGAATCATCTGAATGTTTCCACTGATGTGTTTCGACAGAAAAATACTGTGTATTTGGCGTTTAAAATTTGATTGCCGATAATAGTCGAATGGTGCCGAAGCCGTAAGTCTCCCTATTGTATGTTTCTTGTTTGACAATTGGGAATTATACGATTAGTCATACACTTACAGCTCCATATCCTCTTCTTCTTCCAGAAGAAATACCTAAAGGTGGTTCTGGAGAGCGAAGAGTATGTGCATTCTGTACATCGCTTGAGCAATTCAGCGAGAATTGCCATTGGCGTAGGAACAGGGGGGGCAGGGGGGCCAGGCCCCCCAGAGTCTTCCAGACCCCTTCCACAGAATTTTGAATGAAAATATATATGAAAAAAAATGTTAACATAATTCTAAAGTGAAGTAAAATCTTCTGAATCTATTGATAAACATTCTTCAGTAGTTACGTTCTTTTATTTTGTTCAATAATAGTGGGAAAACCTAGCTTGTCGTTCACAGCATTAGTGTGGCGGTTCTGAATTCGTTGAATTGTGCGACCATCGAAAAATTAAGCGTCCTGCTGTCGCTCGACATCTCCGTTTCAAAATACTGTGATACTAAAAAGCGTCAGTGTCCTAGAAAATCGGCTCCGTTAATTCGTTTTTTCTGAGTAGAGCAAACCAAACTATTTCAAATGTTCTAGCATAGTGTAGCCTTTTAACTGAATTACGATTTCTTGTGTTCTTGGAGGGTGTCCTGATCGAGGTTGAAATTCATTGATAAAAAAGGTCTTGGCAAAAAAAAATAAATAGGCAACATTACTAAAGGAACTTCTAAGACGTAAAATAGCTGCAATTATTGGCGAAAAACAAGGCCTAATTCAAAACATATCTCTTCAAAGAATTTCGAACTTACCTGAGGCTTCAAAAAAAAAGTAAAAAAATCGACCATAATTTTTGATTCCAGCAATATGTTCTTTTTCTGTTTTCGCTTCATTTTTTTTTAATAATTTCGTATGAATGAACTTTTGAATTTATCTCTAAACTACGTTTTACCGAGTAAGTTTTTTACAGTCTCAAGAATTTTAGTGATCAAATCCGTTAATGTATATCGAAGAGTGGTTTACACCTTTTGCTTCAAATCTTTTAGAAAGTAGTCAAATAATATTGAGATTTGCTAAAAATTTCTAAGCCTTGAAAAAGTTCAAACTTTGCCCTAACATTTTTTTTTCTAAATAATCATTGATTCTGTCAAATTCCTTCATATAGGGGAATTTACGTATTCTTGGCAGTACAAACCGATGTCGCTCTTCTTTTGCAATTTCCTCGAACATCAGCAGACAAATTACGTTTTTGCCTGTTTACATGTATGCGCTGCTCAATCCTCTATCAATTCACACCGATAGACTGGTTAAAACCTTCTTGGAGACTTATTTATAACGCTTCGAACAACCCATATCCGTGTGACTAATGTCGGCAGCCTTAAATATTCTCTTCGGCAGATTTTCCATAAGCACTGTAGGCAAATCTCCAAATCAGTCGCACTTTGAGGCGTGTTCATTTGAATTGATGGCATCTATGATGAAATTGTTCGTCCAGTCTCGGCAATCTCGTCAACGGGAAGCTGACAAAACAAAGAAACATCTAAATGTTTTCATTGATGTGTTTTGAAGAAAAAAATCTGTGTATCTGGCATTTGAAATTTGGTTGCCAATGGTGCCGAAGCCGTAAATGACCCTAGTTTTCCCAAAAAAGTTATTAAAAACTTTTTCGCAAAGTTCATTATAAATTGCATTGTAAATTGCGTTACAAATTCTCCTTTGTTTTTTTTTTGTAAATTCTACTTCAAATCCTCAGATTCTACAGGAATTATATACGAAAAGTAATTTTGGAATGTCTTTTGGCTTCGAATCTCCAGAAGAAATTTATTGAAAAATCCCAGGCATATTTTTACTTCCGAAATAAGCAATTTAGCAAAATAATTGGGCAGGGATTAATTAAGAAATTCATGAAGAAATTTGTGCAGATCTTCCTTAAAACAATGTTTCAGAAATTGTTTTATAAATTCTGCAAAAAATATATATTCTGGAATTGAATTCTAGTACATTTTAAAGGCGGAATTCCTAGAGGCTTTTTGGCTTAATTATGAAGATTCTGATGGAGCTCCTTGAATTTTTTTTATTTTTTAATGTGATTTGAGCGATTTTAATTATCCTACAGTTTATTGTTTATTTATCCAGCCCATTGATTCACCTCTAGAGAAAAAATATAGATAACCACTTATCTTTGGTTGTTTCGATCTGATTTAACATTTTGTTGTTTCTCCTTCCTTCACATGACGTATTCTTAGGCACCTTCGTACAAAAAATCGTACTCCAAAAGCTAACATTTTAAAGAATCTAAAGGAGAAAAATGAATTCCAGGAGTTTTAAAATTTTTCAGAGTTCTTATACGTATGGCTCCTGATTTCTGAAAATCCATCAGGAATTCCTCATCGAATTTTTGAAGTTATGCAAAAATTTACTCCAAGTTTTAAATTATGAATTTTGTTATAAAACATTTTTAGCAGAGTTCTTGATAAAAACCGCCAATATTTTCACCTTCAACTTTTACAGTTCTACCACAATAGTTAAAAGTTTTTAGATTAATTTGCCATTAAAGCTTCGGAGTTCATGCGAAACATTTTCTAAAATGTAAGATACAAACACCTTTATAAAAATTCCATCTGTTTTAACATAAACCATTGTCTATTATGAAGACGATAAAAATTAACAAGATTTTTTGTAGTTAATCCTACAAAAAAACGCCAAACTTTTTCATCGTCATGACGTCAGAAAGTTCCAAAAATTCTACGATTAATTCTTGAGTTTCCCGATAAGAGTTCAATATTTTTCCAAATTCAATTTGAACTTTGATAATAAAAAAAGAGAAATTTCTGAATAAATTTCTCGAAAATTTTTAGAATATTTTCACGGAAGAGTTAATGAAAGAATAGCTGAACCCATTCCACTAAAAACTTTGAAATGATTGAATTGAAAAAATATGGGTAAGGATTTTGGGGATTAATATCAAATTGACTTTTAGATAAATCTAAAAAAACACTAGACTAGGGTAGAAGCACCGGTTTTGGCCATACGTCAGTTGTAGCCATAGTGGATTATACACCGTTTTACATAGCCAATCAGCATGAAACCTTTTGTGTGCAGTAGGTCACATTCATATGATAGAGCTACATTCATTTACTTGTCCAAATTGATTCAAAACATAAAAAAACAATTAATTTTCCTTATAATTTTAGCTCCCATACACCTAATTTGGCCAGGGCACTCCTAATTTGGCCACTCTCATGAGAAATCAATGCAATTGGCCAATTTAGGAACCGAAGTTAAATCTCTGGCCGAAACTGGTTCCGTTGGCCTATATTGACCAACGGGATTATCAAAGCGAAAAAATGGTTTTGGCTCAGTTTTGATATTTTACACATATAATATGGATTGAAAGCTTGCATTTGACATATTTGTTGTATAAATACGGCTTCCCATTCAGTTTTTATTGACATTTTCTCTTAGGCTGGCCAAAACCGGTGGTTTTACCCTATTTTCTTTAAAAAAAATGCAGATAGATTTGATGAAAACTTCTCTGAGAAATCACTAAGAACATTTTCCCAGTTGTATCTTATTTCATTATTTATGAAAACCTTGTGGAATATTAGGAGAAATCAAGAAGGAATCAATAATTTTTGCTGTGAATTTTTCAAGCAATCCTCTACAGGGTGTCGACTCAATTTGGAAAATAAAATTCCCTGACTTTACCCGACCTTCCAGTAATTTTTCAGAAACATTTCAAAATACTGAATTAAGTTTAACCCGTATCCGACCGGGTTAAGAAAAAAAAATTCAAAAAATTCTCGTGAAGCTATTTTCTATCCGATTTGCAAACTTCTTTCACTATATGAAATCCAAACTCTTCTATTTTCATATGCTGGAGAAAGTGGTCCAAAATTTTGCCTGTGGCCGGAGTTATTCCGGTGTCCTCCTGGGTCAAGTCGGGTAAAAAAATGATCAACTTCCTTTCCTGAACAGTTTTATAATACTAAACTGTCATTTAACTACTTAAGTTTTATAGGAACAGTCAATCGTGCAACATGAAAGATAATCAAGTGATTTAAGGAGCCACTTTCATGGAAGTTTCCTTGAAAAACTGAAATATGCCTTCCGGAAGATCCGGAACATCCGTAAAAATGGTCAAATCGTTAAAAATGACTTGGAAAGCCGCGGTTTTTTTTCAATCTCACTAGTTTTCAACATACATTGACATAAACGATGCTTTGAGTGCATAAGACCCTGTATGGCCATTGGGGGGCTCACCGGAAGATCCGGAACATCCGGTAAAGTGGTCAAATCGTTAAAAATGACTTAGAAAGCCGCGGTTTTTTCAATGTCGCTAGTTTTCTACATACATGGACATAAACGACGCTTTGAGTGCATAAGACCCTGTATGGCCATTGGGGGCTCACCGGAAGATCCGGAACATCCGGTAAAGTGGTCAAATCGTTAAAAATTACTTGGAAAGCCGCGGTTTTTTTCAATCTCACTAGTTTTCAACATACATTGACATAAACGATGCTTTGAGTGCATAAGACCCTGTATGGCCATTGGGGGGCTCACCGGAAGATCCGGAACATCCGGTAAAGTGGTCAAATCGTTAAAAATGACTTGGAAAGCCGCGTTTTTTTTCAATCTCACTAGTTTTTAGCATACATGGACATAAATAATGCTTTGAGTGCATAAAACCCTGTATGGCCATTGGGGGGCTCACTGGAAGATCCGGAACATCCGTAAAAGTGGTCAAATCGTTAAAAATGACTTGGAAAGCCGCGGTTTTTTTTCAATCTCGCTAGTTTTCAGCATATATGGACATAAACGAACAAACAAACATTTCAACAGAAACCACGTGGGCACACATCCATGTGTAGTATCATTTCAGTATTTTTCTATCACGTAGGCTGCTACATAGTAGTATCCACGAATGTCTCATATTTTCTAGTTCACATCATACAGACCCATACTGCCCATAAACACATGTTTGCATGGATTCCTACTCACATGGGACAATTATGCGTTTATGGGCAGCATATTCCATATTGGGGCACAAAACAGGTAAGTAGCGGGTTCTGCTGCCACCTCTACGAATGCTGGACGATCCGTTTCCGTATTGTAAGATCGGTCAATCGTTAGAAAATGCAGATCGCCGAAAATGTTTTTTTTTTCTCGGCATCCTCGCAAGATACCCTGCTTCGGAAGTAGGGCGCATTAGAACGGATGCGAATCGAATGCTCCACTTCCAAAGTTAGGTATCTTGCATAGATTCGAAGAAAGATCCAACTTCGGCGAGAAACCAATTCGAACTTTTTATCGCCGACAGTCTTGCAATTGGATTGCACATCAGATATAGAATCAGATGCTATGGCAGAATAGACTGTGTAACGGTTCGTAGTACTCCCTCAGCAGGTTATCGAGGTTTTGTCGCGATTAGTGTAGTTTTCGTGTCATTTGAATGTTGTTAATTCAGGAAAGTGTTTGTGTTGTGTGTTTCTGCTCTATGTTTGGTCACCCGATCGGTACGCAGTCTGCCAAATGCTACCACAATTTGAAGCCACCGACCAATAGAGGACTCTGTTAGCGTAGTAAGCTTTGCATTATAATTGAGCAAAAATCATTCGTTGCTAGACTGTATACCTGTTCAGACGCTTTTACTCTCTATCAGGTTATCGGCCCAGTATAGCTGTTTGCAACGGGTAGCCTAGCAACCTGCTAAACAAACAGCCGAAAGGTGAATTTTTTTTTTGCAGGAAGATTTTCTGAGCAGTTCTGAAACATTTCCGTGAGAAGAACGGGAAACAGATTACCACCAATTCAAGACGGTGTTCCGGTTGGGAATGGAGAACGAACAAGCGATCCAGCTCAAGTCATCGGTTTCGGCGGCCAAAGGGAAGAAGCCCCCGGGGGAAACGAAATAGCAAGAGCGTGTGATTTGCGGATTCCGTTCAGTAGCGCTTCCCATCAGTCCCTGGAGAAGCTAAAATGGTCGAGAGGACTACGCAGCGTGGGCATTCGGAATGCGGATGGTGATGATCAAGGAGGGAACTTGGCGTGCCGTAAATTCAGCGGACGATATGCAGTTCAGCGAGGACTTGTCGGACCGTGCTTTAGCGACGATTTGCCTCAGTATCGAGAGGTACAATTACAGCCTAGTCCAGAGCGCAAGAACGGCCAAAGAAGCTTGGCACAGTCTCCGAACGGCCTTCCAGGACAGCGGAAAGAATCGCAAGATTAGTCTGCTGCGGAAGCTAATGAGACTGGAACTCAAAGACTGTTCATCCGTTGAAGAATACGTAGACGAAATTTTGACCACAAGCCAGAAACTGCAGGAGATAGGATTTCCGCTTAACGACGAGTGGATGTCGTTGATCCTCATGATGGGGCTGCCGAAAAGATGCGAGGTCATGGGAATGGACGCCTCAGGTATCAAGTGGACGGCAGATTGGGTGAAATCAAAAATTCACCAGGACGTGACGATCGAGTCCAGCACCAGGGCTGGCAGTTCAACCGGTGCGCTAGCAACACGTCCGAGACAAGCAAGCAAGAAGGATAAATCGGCCATGAGGTGTTTCAAGTGCGAGAAACTTGGACACTACGCTTCGGAATGTCCACAGAAAACGACGAACAAGAACGAGAAGAGTTCTCGTAAGAAGGCACTACTGGCGTGTAAGAAGCAGAACGGATCACTGGAAAAGTGGGTACTGGATTCTGAAGCTGAAGACCATATGTGTAAGGATGAAAGCATGCTAGTTGGCACGAAGGTCGTATCGCAAACCATCTTTGTTGCAGGTGCATCCGAGATACCAGTTGTCGTCACTGGAAACGTCAAGATTGACGCTGATGTCGATGGTGAGTGCTGTAGCCTAGATGTCTCTAAAGTCTTATGTGTTCCAGATCTCGCAGTAAATCTCCTTTCTGTGAGTCGCATTTGCAAGAAAGGTTATTGCGTCAATTTTACCAAGGAATCATGCGTGGTCAAGCAAGAGTCAACGGGAGAAATCATAGCCATGAGTCGTGGACGGCCTTTACCGGCTGAGCCAGGTTGGTCAAACGATCGCGTGCGTGGCACGTCCAGCCTCCAATTTGGAAGTCTGGCATCGGCGATTGGGTCATTCAAACATGGACAGCGTGAAGCGACTACCTGCCATGGTGAGTGGTATGGAAGTTTCAAACGGGGCGATGTTGCCTTGTGTCCCATGTATCAAAGCGAAGCAGCAACCTCTGCTGTTCAAATCCGGTGGCAAAAGACATTCTCGAAGTGGTCCATTCGGATGTGTGCGGTGCGATGGAGAAACCGTCAATCGGCGGCAACAAGTATTTTGTCACTTTCATCGATGATGATGCGAGGATGACGTTCATCTATTTCCTGAAATCGAATAAAGATGTGTTTAAAGCGTTTTTGGAGTTCAAGGCTTATTCCGAAACCCAGACTGGAAAGAAGTTGAAGTGCCTGCGCACTGATAATGGTGGAGAACAGTCTTCCGAAACCATCATTGTGCAAGAGAGACTTAAAAAGCATGCCTTGAAATTTTTCATTACCAAATGATGAATGTGAATCCTCGCATTTCAATGCTCCTGTGATCATTTGATCTAAAGTATTGCATCATTGATGCAAATCATTTCAGCTGATCTGGATTAGAATATGTTTGCCATTTGAAATTGCACCACATGATTTTGAGTGCTCGATTCAGTAATCGAATGCTGCGAAAATTTTCTGATGTCCATATAATAATTCAATACAAAGAATTTACTTTTTTGACCAAGTTTATCATCACTAAAGAGTATCTGGGATAATACCGCTTACCTTTAGGATGGTGCCTTGAAAGGAGAATTTCAAGATTGAGTAATTTAAGTAAATGAAGTGGGTAGGGGCTCAAAGGGAAGCACTTAGTCGATTTCACCATGTGATCTAACCATAAACTAAATTGGACTCGACAAAATCTTGCCCATGAGATCTTGGTAGGAATCTAAATCTAACTTATCATAGCCCGTAATAATTTAAGCGATGTTGAGGAAGTTCGGGCCTAAGATTCGTTACGTGTCATGTGATGGTAGTTTTAGGTGAACATGTCGCACGTAATAAGTGAACTATTGCCGGAAACATGAATAAAAAAACTGGAAGCAGGTAAGATGTTGCCATTTGTCAAAAAAAAAAAAGAAAACTGTCGCCTAGTCGCATTCAGTTGTGGGCAGAATAAGTAAAGCTCGATACACGTAATTCCTAATGTCGTCAGTACGTGCTAGTAAAAATATGCTTATAAGCACGATGAGGCTCCTGATTGAATCTGGCACCAACGGCAAAGGCCGCCGATTGAAGTGCTAAACGAAAAAAGGCAAGAGGTACATGTGTATTTTGGGGCTTCAGGTTCCCATTTGGCGCCGTAGTGGACAAGCCTTGACCAAATTGCATGGCTATTAATATAGAGTCGTTTTATATCTCATTACCAATAATACAGTGTTTCCTATAAAAGAAGAAAAGCAACAATAAAATACAATAAATCCAAATAAAATTTTATTTGCATTATAAAATACTCAACCTATTTCAGAACAATGAACATTTTCACCCGCAAACAACTGCATTCTGACAGTTTTCAACCACGCAATGCCACGATAATCGTGCGGTTGCTATGCCTACTAGACATATTCGCTCAACAGAAGGAGTTGATATTTTTTAAGATCATTGATGCAGTATTTTCACGAAATGATAGGATCAAATCAAAGCAATGCTGGATTAGGAAATGAGGAGTGTGCATTTTCCTACTCCCTAATTTATTGATCAAAGCAACGCAATGCAAAGGATATTTTGAAGACTGGTGGAGAATATGTCAGTAATCATTTCGAGGAGTTTCTCAAGACACACGGAATCCATCACGAGACAACAGTGCCTCACAATCCGGAGCAAAACGGGTTGGCTGAACGCATGAACCGGACGATTCAGGAGCGAGCAAGATGTTTGTTGTTCGACAGTAAGTTGGACAAGCGATTTTGGGCAGAAGCGGCATCGACAGCGGTATATCTAATCAACCGAATCAACAAAGGGCATCTTAGTCACCCCATTCGAGAAGTCTACGGGAAGGAAACCGGATTTATCGAAACTGCGAGTCTTCGGAGCAAGAGCAATGGCGTACGTTCCAAAAGTCAAGCGTGCGAAGTGGGACCCCAAGTCGGTACCGTGCATTTTGATCGGCTACTCGGAGTGTTCCAAGGCCTATCGTATGTACGACACGAAGAAAAATCAAGTTTTTGAAAGTCGAGACGTTGTGATACTGGACGAGCGACCGGTACAGGAGTTACCGGAGACGGACAATGCGGATTTGACTATCGAACCGATGGTTTTTACGGAAGTTCATCCGCAAGAGACCGTAGATGGCGAGCGCCAGGTGAATGTGATCGACGATCAACACGTGGTCGTCAACTCGAGCGAGGATTCCGACAGTGCAGAGAGGGATAGCAAAAATTCGACGGCAGATAGTGCGCTAGAAGAGCCACTGGATTTGCAGCAGATTTTCGAGTAAACGGCTCAAGTGCTGCTAGTGTTAGATTCTGGCAAATCGCATTCTAACATCGTATTTGATGACACATTTTCTTTTTTCATTATTGTGTTGGTATCATTGTGGTCACCTTCCTATAAAAAAAAGTTTCATCAGTCTCAACACAAAAACACTTAAAGCTGAGTTTTGAATCAATGTTGGGTTTTAAGTGTCCACTCATGTCAATGTCAACCGCCCTGCAAAATTATATTTTGCAGTAATTTGTCTAAGTACGTCATAAATTTGTCTACAAACTTATGCTTTTACAGGGCCAATATCTCCCACATAATTAAAACTGCATTTATTCGTAATTCACTTGACTTTATAGTCATTGAAAAGTGTGATGTAAATATTCCTGTAAGAATTTGTAAATTTTGAAGCCCTTTGAGAAAATATTAAAATTTATTTTTTGCAGAGCCATCTTGGAGCAATCTTAGGAAACTCGAACCACAATATTATTCATTTAGGTAGGAGCGTTTGAATATATTTGTGAGCGCGATTTTATTGTGGTTTGTTGTGTGCCCTGTTATCGACGTATTTCATTCATCCATTCTGACGTCCAGCCAGCGTATCAGAAAACAGGAACATAGAAAGCCTGGACAGAAGAATCCACAACACACCATCGGGATTGATCGCTCTCCATCTTTTACTCATTATTCCTCTAGAATCAGTTGTGTTTTGTGCTTCAATCAGTCTGTTTGGGAATCATAATCGAAACCAACAGTGTTTGAAAAATCGTCATAATGGAACTCTGATATTAACCAGTGCTGTGATTGTGAGTCATATATAATGTTGAGATTGACCTTCCTTTGGATGCTATCAACTGGTTCTTTGTTCTTGCAAATTTCAGCGAAAACATATTTCTGCTGTCTTTTGGAACGGGAGACGAGTAACTGTGTAACAGAAAAGCTGCAAGGCTCATGCGAATCTTTCGTTCCGGTTGGAGAATAATGAGCACCAGCTATCCAGATGCACCCCTTGGGATTCGACTTGTAACCGCTATATGCGGGAAGATTTGTCCCCGATGGCAAATCAATCGATTGCTCTGGTGAGTTATTTGCTAACAAGTGAAATGATTAATTACTAGTATAATTGACGATTATGAGGTGGCAGTGCAAAAATTTGTGCTGATAACAGATAATACGTAGGACAATACAAATCAAAACGACAATTTTAACGTTGATCGCCTTGACATTCAATGTTTGGAATGGCAATTTTGCACAAGAAATGTTATTTAATATACCTACCTAGAATGCAATTGTGGTGATGAATCATTTAGATGTGGAAGAGAACTGACAAGAGTGACAATTTGAAAGCTAGTGTGATTGTTGTAGACAAGCTGCATATGCAAGCAAATATTATATCATGCAGGGGAAGAAGATGATAACAGTTGTACCACAGTTATGGAAAAACCACAAATATGGATTAATGTTGTATTTAACACAGAATTTCTTTTCAATTGAATAAGCACTTAGATTTTTTTCTCACTCTTTTTTTTACCGATATTGGCACCACCGAGCGCTCAGCAAACACTGTTTTAGACGCGATTTCAGCAAGTATGATGCTTTTTTGCTAAGGTACAGTCACCCCTCAGTTATGGATGGCAATTTTTCAGAACAAAATGTGATTGAAGGTCATGGTGACGATGTACAAAACCAAATTATCTTTTTGGTCCAGCAGAACTTATTTGTTTTGGGATTAGGGGTACCGGGGGCAGTATGGACACCCGGGCAGAATGGACACCCCCTGTATCTTTGCATAAGCGAATACTTTTACACTTTAAATGCAAACAATATTTCAGTTGCCTATCGGAGAAGTAAATTATCCACTAAAATTTCAGAAAAAAATGTTCAAAACATTGATTTAAAATAGAAAAATTGAGCATGTTTTTACTTGGTTCGAAAATTATAACATTCACACCTCACCAAATAAGGTTTCAGAGGCAAATGACTGCAAGTTGACCGATAATGTAGCTCTTGATTTTAATAACTACTAGAGACACATAATTTGATCCTTGAGACACGCAAAAATGTCATTTTTGTTGCGCTGTGTATTTGATTGACATTATTGCAGTTAGCACTAGATGTGAGAATGTTAATAGAGAGGTTTTATGCATTAAATGAGGGAATTTTTAGAAAAAAAAAACACATACAAAAAAGTTAAGTGTTGAGACAAACACGACAAACACTATTTCAATTCGATAAAAATTTGCATGAAATATTAAATCTGAATGTATATTGATCAATATTCATGTTTCGACATTGAATTAAACATAAATCGTTGGTTTTGGAATATAAATGAATGTATTCCGAACAAAATTGAACGAGCAAATTAAAATACCTATTATTAAAGCATACCTCTGGCGTCTAACGTCATATGAAAAAATGGCCCAAATTTGTGAACTTGCTTTTCGCAAAGAGATTTGAAACCGAATTCATGTTCTACTACAATAAGGCTGTCAAGAATAATTGATGAACTCATTACAACTTCATCAAATAGCGTTCCGTAAATAGTAAAATCTCATCAATTTTCATTTTTTTATTTTAATACCGCAACAAGGGATGGTACACAAATTATGTCACGCTAAATTTCAACTTTTTCGACCCCCTCCCTACCCCCTTTGTCACACTTTTTGTATGATTCATCCAAAAATTTTGTAAGGCTTGTCACGCTTGGCTCGACCCCCTCCCCCCTTGGAGCGTGACGTAATTTGTGCATGATCCCCAATGGGCAAATTACTCTATTAGTATATGAGAACATTATTTTGCACAATAAATTGAAATTATTGCTCATGTTACGAATAAAACTTAGTATGGCTTTCCACTCCTGTTTTCATTTCAATGTTATATAATTCTTCAATAACCTAGCTACGAATGTTATCAAGATTTTATCAGAATCATGAATGGTATTCTCTGAAAATTCTACTCAAAGAAAGCCACGTGAGAATACCGTCCAAACCTGACAAAGAATCCTCCTTAAAATTCCGTCAAAAGGGGAAAGTAAGACCCGGTTTGTGTGTCTAATAATTCTGTGGTATTCTGATGTATTAATGGTAATCATGTCAGAATCCAAATTCGACCGACATCAATCCAAATTACTGTTTTCAATAAGCGCCTTTAAGAGAAATAATAGGTTAACGATCCAAATTTCCTACTACTAGTGCACAAAGCACTCAAATAAACAAAAGTTTCTAGATTATTTCGATAGACTTATACCTTTAAAATTTTGATAACTTGTTTAATTTGTATTTTATGCTATTTCACCAAAGACGAGTTTCATCTTAACTTCGAATTGGTAAATCTGACATAAATTTGAAATCAATGTGTCATAAGAATTCGATTACGATAATTACGATTAATCGTAATCTCATATTCTTTGAAATTGTTGAAGTTGAAGTTAGTTTGACATCTGCTCTTGATATTCGAGTGCTTTCCAATTGGATTTTTTTTTCAACTAGCGAGCACCCAACCATTGAGTCATTACATGTAGCAGAGCCCCATGGAGAGAATCCCCACTGTATTCAGAAGAGACCTTCTAAGGTTTTCTAAGGGTTTTCTCAAGGCGGGGTTGGAAATTATCAGGGTTGTTATCTAGTTCCTTATCCGAAATAAAGATTATTATTTATTTAATTGGTGTTACATCAATTAATTTGATAAAACCTCGTTAACGATGTTACGCCAATTTACTCGGTCCATGGCTGTGTCTCTCCAAATTCGATTTTGGCCCACGTTCTCCAGATCTTGTTGCACCTGATCAAGCCACCTCGCTCGCTGTGCTCCTCGCCTTATTGTGCCAACCGGATTCGACGCGAACACCATCTTTGCAGGATTGTTGTCCGGTAGTCTTGCAACATGCCCTGCCCAGCGCACCGTTCCGGCTTTCGCAACCTTCTGGATACTGGGTTCGCCGTAGAGCCTAGCGAGCTCGTGGTTCAATCTCCGCCGCCACAAACTGTTTTTCTGTACTCCGCCAAAGATCGTCCTAAGCACCCTTCGTTCGAACACTCCAAGTGCTTGCAGGTCCTCTTCCAGCATGGTCCATGCTGTACATTTGGTGCGAGAGTGAATCTTTCTCGACCGTAGCTTCTTCTGGAGCCTATAGTAGGCGCGACTTCTACTGATGATGCGTCTCAGTATTTCACGACTAACGTTGTTATCAGCCGTTAACAAGGATCCGAGGTAGACGAACTCATCAACCACCTCAAAAGTATCCCCGTCTATCGTGACACTGCTTCCCAGACGGGCTCTGTCGCGCTCGGTTCCGCCTATCAGCATGTACTTTGTTTTTGACGCATTCACCACCAGGCCGACTTTTATCGCTTCACGTTTCAGGCGGGTGTACAGATCTGCCACCGTTCCAAATGTTCTGCCGATAATATCCATATCATCCGCGAAGCAAACAAATTGGCTGGATCTTGTGAACAGTAGGCACGAAAGTCCATCACCCTGTCGAAGTCTCCGGCGGGATTCGAACGAACTGGAATGTTCGCCCGAAATCTTCACGCTATTCTGCACACCGTCCATCGTTGCTCTTATTAGTCTTGTGAGCTTCCCGGGTAAGCTGTACTCGTCCATGATTTTCCATAGCTCTTCGCGGTCGATGCTATCATGAGCCGCTTGGAAATCGATGAACAAGTGATGCGTTGGGACTTGGTATTTACGGCATTTCTGGAGGATTTGCCGTACAGTGAAGATTTGGTCCGTTGTCGAGTGGCCGTTGATGAAACTAGCTTGTTAACTTCCCACAAACTCATTTGTTATTGGTGATAGACGACGGAAGATAATCTGGGATAGCACTTTGTAGGCGGCAATCAGGATAGTGATCGCACGATAGTTTTCACATTCCAGTTTGTCGCCCTTCTTGTAGATGGGGCATATGACCCCTTGCTTCCACTCCTCCGGCAGCTGTTCCGTTTCCCAGATTTTGACAATCAGCCAGGCTGCCAACCTCTCCGGGCCCATTTTGATGAGTTCAGCTCCAATACTATCTGTAGGATCGGAACTCGCAATAAATGAGGAACACGCGTCTAGCTTACTTGCTCGTCGGTACAAAAGTGATTTCTTTATTTCGCTCGCTTACATCCAACCACACAATGTATGCCCCAACCCGGGAGCATCATGACAGCTGCAGTACAACGTCAATGTACCGAAAAATTTTGGTCCGTGGTACTGTCAAACTCAATGAAATCATGGAGTGTTCTCAAAATAGGGCGTAAACTAGAATTATGCTTGATGGACATAAAAAAAGTTTTACATATTTTGTTTGGCATTTGTAACATCATTATAAACGAGTGATCACCAAATAGCGATTCTCTAAAAGGATTTGTACGGTCATCGGGAAGATTTTGTATGGCCCACGAGCGAGTTTTGAATAGTGGTGTGATGTGGTCCGCATGCTGTAAGTTGCTTATAGTAATCGTTCCTTTGTTTACGAAATTATTTTTTGACCACTTGGCAATTCAAAGCAAGACAAATTTGTTAGGGATCGTTCAAATATTACGTTCAAACACAACAAGGAGAGGTAAGGGATATTTTGTAGTGTTTCGGTCTATACAATAAATTGAAATTTTCCATATAAAACCTGTTACTTCAGGGAAGGAGGGGGTTTAAATTGGCAAATTTCTTCGTCACATAATATTTGAATCATCCCTTAGATATTTACGATAATCATCAATTTATGGGAAATTGACTGTAGTTATAAGCTTGAAATCAATCTAAGATTATATCAACTCGCAGTACATTTTATTTTGCGGATTTGAACACTTTTTTTCTCATACTCACCACCAGATGTCTAAGTTTCAATCAGATAAGCTTATTGGATGAAGTATCCCGCTTTTACGAACGCTAATATCACCAAAAATTAGCCCACTTTTACAAAAAGGGATCTAGTGATCTGGCGTTTGACTTGGGTCGCTTGATATGGACTTATCCACCGGTGCACTAAATTTACTCAGTCCAAGAATTTTTACACTTGACCGAAACACGTGGGAAGCATCTACGTGACCCGCTAAAACGTCAAAATTCTTTAACCGAGTGAATTTATCACACCGGTGGACAAGTCAATAGGATAATATTTTCAAAGCTGAACGATCACTTAGACATTTGGTGGCTAGTAGGAGAACCGTCATAAAAGAGATTGAGTTGAGACCGCACCGTGTGCAGCATAGGAAAGAGCAAACATATTACACTTTTTCTCGGAATAGTTATGTTGTAGACGATCAGAGAGCATTGAAAAACCTGATAAACTTTTTTTCCTTCGAAAATGTACAGATCCTACAGTGCTCATGTACGATTAGTGGGATAAAATTGGAAAATTGGTGTTTGGCTACATAGGTTATAAACCTCCGGATTCTTTGTTTGTGGTTAAATTTGTTATGAAATCACGCGTATCGCAAGAATAAAGGGTCGAAATGATTATGCCAATGGAAAATAGTTTAATAATTAATTGATTATGAGCTAATTTTTGGGTAAAAAAAATTGAATTTTGGACGTAAACAAACATTTTCAATGACATTTCTCTCCTTCTTCCCTAGCGACCTCTATGATGGTGGCGCATTAAATTTGCCTATTGACCGGAACAAAGCCAAACGTCAATATGTTGGATCCCTACCAGAAAGTAAGCTAACTTTTGGCGGCCTTTACCGCTTTTAAAAAGCTGGATAGTTCAGCCAATGGACTTATCCACGGTCTACTTTTCTTGTTGATTTTTTCCGATCTAAATATGTTTACATAAAATAACATCCACGCCAACACGAATGTTCATCGGATGAACAATGCGTGGATGAATGTGCAACGAAATCATTTATTTTTCTGTATACATCGCCCGCTGTAAAGGTTTTCTTCACGCTGAAAGTTGCAGCGTGACGTCATCGTATATTAGTTCATAGGCTTATTTGATTGAAACTTAGACCTCTGGTGGTGAGTATGAAAAAAAGTGTTCTAATCCGCATAGAAAAAAAAACTGCAAATAAAAAAATATCACTTTTCGACTTGATTCGATCTCCAATTAAAATATAAGGACACCGTCTCCAGCCATTTAGCTGCACGGAATGTAACTTAACACTAGACAATGGATAAGGATGCTCCAGTGGCACAATTGAGAAACATTCCTGACGAAAAGTTTCAATGGCTGGAGTGGGAATCGAACCCACACCCAATGACACGATGCGCTTAAATGCCTAACGACACTAACCGCACGGCCACGAGGCTCACAATATTTTATTTTATTTTACGGCCAGCGCTTTCTTTTGAGGGCATAAAAGCGATCCACAAATCAGTTAGGCTGTATTGTAAGTAATTTCTTATAGATTACTTTTCCGCAAAACAAAGCACTAACACGTCATTTAATCTTTTCATCGAACGAATTGGTACGCTCTTAAGTTCATTTGGTGCTTAATGGTTGGTATCCACTTCGTAAGTACTGTGCAAAAGGATAGGACAAGTAATGGTCAAGAAATACTTCAGCTGTTCAAATTACTAGAGCTGTATCCAGTTGACAAGTAGAGCTAATTTCGTAACATTGGTAACGCCTGCCGTACAAATCAAATGGAGCTGTCACTATTCCGTACGGAAAAATGTGCCGCTCAATTATTCCGCAAGTAAAAGTGACACTTCGCTCATTCTGGATCAGCTGTCAAAATTACTTTGGTAATTAGCAACAAATTGTACTTGACCGCTCTACTTAGGATGTGGATACTAGGCTTAAACTTGGTGATTTTATTAAATTTATTTCCATTGGCAGACGAAAATATCAGACTCGCCCTTATTTCATTTCATTCCATTCGTTGTTTTGCACCCGTCAACAACGAAACAAAATTCCGATCTGCCATAGTGAAAAATTGTGCCGGCAGCGGTGGATGGCCCCATTGTTTACGTTGAAAGTAGGTACGTGAAAATTGCGTTATCTGTCACTTCGCGGGGGGGTTGGTATGCCCTGTTGTTCTTTAGTATTCTCTTGTAACGCTTGTTACTACTTCGACACTACACTTCCCCACTTTCTTGGTAGTCCTGAACTATACCCAGTTGAAAATCCTCGAGATATTTCGGTTTCTTCCGTGATCGACAAGGTGGCTCGAAAGTTACATTCGGGTTACTGTTGTTGTCATCGGACTGCTCACTTTGTTCAAGGCTGCGATGCGAAGTGCATGGTTCTTCATTTGGAAGTTCTGCTCTTATCTCGGTTCTCGGGATGATTGGCTTTAAATGCGATACATTACGATGGAATATTTTCCCACTAGCCTTCGATTGTATGGTTGCGTCTGCTCCATTGCGGTTAAGGATTATCATTTCTTCGGGATTGAAGTTAGTCGAAAGCTTGTTATCCTTTGTCATCCTTTTCGCGACAACAACGTCTCCTTCTTTCAACGAGCTTGGACGAGCCTTTCGTCTTATATTCGTGTACTCCGCTCCTTTTAACTTCTTTTCACGATCTGTGTCCTGTATTTCTTCAATAGTCTTCGCTGGATTTATTGGAAAAGCTGGAAGTTTATCACGAAGCACCCTACCGAACATGAGTGCTGATGGTGCAACTCCCGTGGTGGAATGAGGAGTGGAATTGTACATTAGCAAGTACATACGCAGATCCCACCTCCAATCCACCTTGGATGACTCCTGGCTGATCTGTAGCCGCTTTTTCAATGACCTGTTCGCCCGTTCCACTTCACCGTTGGCCTGTGGCCAATATGGCGTCGTCTTTCGAAATTCAATTCCGAATTCCTTACAGAAACTTTGCAGCGATTCACTTACGAATTGGGGACCATTATCTGATCTGATGGATTCCGGAATTCCGTATCTGCAGAAGGTTTCGTGCAATGCTTGTATCGTATTTTTAGCCGAAATCTCCCTCATAATTTTAACTTGAGGGTGGCTTCTTTCACGGAGTGACAACACTTGTTTACTAGTTACGATCCAAGTATAAACAATGATCAGCTGGTTTATTCAGTGCTCTTTTATAGTCGCAGAGCGACACTCACACGAGTATTAAAGTTCATTGTGGTAACTCATTAACGGGGGGGTTTGGTCCATAAGACCGAAAAGCCTACAATTCTTCCCCCTCTAGTTATAAGCAATTTCATTTAATTTCAATAATATACACAGTCAGAGTTTTTCTTGGAATGCTTGAGTCTTTTCGATCGCCAAACAGGTGTGTCCACGTTCTTGCGCTTTCTCGATAAGCTTGCATTGTTCAGACTCAAAGGTAAGGTAGAAGATTGGACGGGTGCACGGTAAATGCATGATTCCGCAGCAAAACCGTAAAAATCTTCTTCTTCTGACTCGATTTGTTCTGCATTGGTTGTGCTGGCTGGGTCTGGGTCATGTTTACGATCCGGCGCGTCCCGATCGAACAACACCGGGACAAAATTCCGATCAGAACAGTTCTCCACCAATCGAAGTTGTTGCCGGTGTGCGGATAGCAGACGACCACCAAAAGATATCTGGAAAATGTTGGTAGATAACTTCTTAATAAACTTTACTCTTACCCAGCGACGTATATCTGTAGGGTTGTGGTTTTTGTAGTAAACAGGATCACCTGCAGTCAGTTTGATTAAAGGGTCATGTGCAGGTATAACTGTTCTTTTCTGACTGTTAGTTTTGTCATGCTTTGGAATAGTTAGCTGTTTTTTATAATGTAATTTTGGGTTAATTAGATCCAAATCTGTTTTTGGCTTGAAACAGAAGACTCGTTCTGAAGGAAAATCACCGTTGTCTAGGCAAGTGTTTCTGTAATTAAACAAGAAATTGTAGATCCTTTCCTCTGTATCCAAAGATTGTAATTGCAGGTCAAGTAAGTACTTTTTAAACACTTCCTTTATCAGTCTTACCATCCTTTCTGCTTGTCCGTTGCTCTGTGGATTACAAGGCGGGCTCTTAAGCACTTTGATACCTTGGTTTTCCAGAAATCTGATGAATGGAGTTGAATTGAAAGGAGGACCTCCGTCAGTAACCACGACATCTGGGAATCCAAATCTAGCAAATAATGCAGTGAATTTTCTTATCACCTTTTTGCTGTCTGTCCCATGTGGCATCAGCTCTAATTCTAACCATTTAGAATTACTATCAACTATAATTAAAAATACTTTTTGTTGAAAATAGAAAAAATCAGCATGCAGACGACTGAATGGTCGGGTAGTCGGGATCCATTCGTTGGAGGTTTTTGGTTTTTGTGCAATGTATATTTCGTTGCAAGTTCGACACGCTTTAACGTGACTCTCAATATCCTTGTTTAAACCAAACCAATATACACTCCTTCGCGCTAGTTGTTTCATTTTCTGTGTTCCTGTGTGATTCTTGTGCAACATTTTAAGAATTGTTTGTTGCATTGTGCGCGGTATGAGTATTCTGTCTTGGAATAAAATGCACCCATCAACTATTTCAAGATCTTGATAGTGTGTATTAACGTCTTTAAATTCTGGTTTAGGTTTGTTCGGCCAGCGAAAATTTATGAAGGATTGAACTTGCTGAAGAAAATTATCTTTCAATGTTTCACTGGCTATTTGTTGATAATCGACTGGGAAATCTGAAGAAAAATTCAAGTTTTTTATGTATTCCCTTTGCAACGATTTTGGAACCTCAATAGGTAGAGGGAATCGGGAACAAAAATCCGCGTTTCCCATTTTAGAAGAGGGTCGATACACAATATCAAAATCGTATATCGAAAGTTCCAATACATAGCGTTGAAGTCGTGTTACGTACATAGAGTTACGCCCTTCTTTTCCGAAAATACCAATGAGTGGTTTATGGTCGGTGTATACCGTAAATTTTTGTCCATACAAAAATTTATGGAACTTTTTTATTGTACTTACTACCGCCAAAGCTTCCAAATGTATTATCGGATACTTTCGTTGAGCGTCATTCAATGAAAATGACGTAAATGAAATTGGTTTTTCAACACACATCAATTTCATGGGCAATCACTCCTCCAAGTCCGTAACTTGAAGCGTCAGAAACTACTACCACTGGTTTCTTAGGATCGAAAAGTTCCAAAAGGTTTGAACACAAAAGGTATGTTTTACATTCGTCAAAAGTTTTGTGACATTCATGGGACCAAACTAAACGAGCATCTTTTTTAAGTAATTTATGGAGACAGTTTAAACGAGATGACAAATGTGGAATGAACTTTCCATAAAAGTTCAAAAGTCCCAGGAAAGCTTTCAGTTCAGACACATTTTGGGGAGCTTTCGCTGCACGGATAGTGTCTACTTTTTCTGGACACGGTATAAGACCTTTATCGGAAACTACATGCCCAAGATAAGGTAAAGAATCTACAAAAAATTTGCATTTGCTAAGATTCACCTTAATATTTGCTTTAGAAAGCCTGTCTAGAACTAAGTAAAGATTCTTTTTGCAATCTTCAAAATCAACTCCTGCAATTAGAACGTCATCTTGATAACAAACTACCAAAGGTAAATATTGACGCACTGGAAGACACTGCACCCTGAGGCAGCCTATTGTATTGATAAAGACCTTTAAGGGTGTTGATCACCATGAACTTTTGGGATTTTTTTGACAATTTCAATTGAGTGCTCCAGCAAGGTCTAAAGAACAAAATACCTTAGCTCCTGCCAAAGATGCAAAAAGATCTTGAGCATTTGGCAAAGGGTAGGTATTTGCAACAATGAGCTTATTTATTGACACTTTGCAGTCGATTACTAAGCGGATATCCTGGTTCTTTTTAACTACTACCACGACTGGAGAAGCCCACTCGCTCGCCTCTATGGGTGTAATTACTCCATCTTTCTCCAAAGCATCAATGTGATCAATAACCTTTTGTCTCAGTCTCAAAGGCACTTCATAGGCCTTTTTGAAAATGGGTCTATCTTCCTTCAGAATCAAATCTCCTTCAAAACCAACAATTGGATCTAGGAAAATTTTTCTTAAAAATAATATCAAACTTACGCTTCACATCTTCAACAGTATTTTTCGATTAGATTTTCCGAAATTTTGTTGACTCTTTCATTAGAAAAAGGCAGACGCCATTCTGGAAAGAAAACATCCAGCCATTTTCTTCCAAGAAGAGGGACAATTCTACGCAACCGCTTGGCGCATTTTCAACACAACTAGCTCCAGTTGATGCTCTCGAATGCCATTTAACTGGACTGTAACTCGAACGCATCCTAAAACTTCCAAACTCGCTCCATCTACTACTACAAGCCTGTTATCATACCGTTCCAGGGATAAATTTCCAAAGTAATCAAGAAAATCTCGCTCATCAATGACGCTGACTGCAGAACCGCAGTCGACTTCCATACGCATTTCCACTTGTTCAACTATTGGTTTTACAAAACATGGCTCATTCCTACGATTGACCGATGTAATTTTCATGCAGTTTTCCTCAGATTCGGAATCGTCATCTTTTGGATCTTCTCTCAGGCGTTTGAAGTAATCCGAAGTGCTGGGAATTTGAACTGGAGGAGCATCAACGAATTTAACATGCAACTTTTTCTGTTTCTTTAGTTCATAGCAATACTTTTTAGTGTGGCCTTTTTTGTTGCAATAGTTACAATAAAATGACTTTCTTGGAGTTGGTGATGATCTACTGTGGGGGACGGACCTGGTGTAGTGGTTAGAACACTCGCCTCTCACGCCGAGGACCTGGGTTCGAATCCCATCCCCGACATAGTCACTTATGACGTAAAAAGTTATAGTGACGACTTCCTTCGGAAGGGAAGTAAAGCCGTTGGTCCCGAGATGAACTAGCCCAGGGCTAAAAATCTCGTTAATAAAGTCAAATCAATCAATCATGATCTACTGCGGCTTCTGCTATGACTATTGCTAAAATTTCTATTGTTCCTACTTCTTCTTTCCTTGCTCCTGGATCGACTGGAACTGTAAACCTTCCGCTTGTTGTCATCAATCTTAGCAACAACTGTTAAGTTATTACCGTTCATCATCCTGGTTCGAACGCCCGCGGATTCTCGGTTTACGATGAGCTTTTCTGCTTTGGCCAACGTTAAATCCTCCTCTTCTATTAATCTCTGTTGAATTTGCTTATCCTGGACCCCCATTACTAGCTTATCTCTGATAGCTGTTTCCTTGAAAGCGCCAAATTCGCTGCTTTCCGCCTGGAGCTTGACCCTTAATATAAAATCTTCAGCAGCCTCTGATTCACTTTGAATCATATTGTAAAATTTATAGCGCTGAAACATGTCAGTTTCTGCTTTATCAAAACGTCTTTTTAAAGAGTCAATCATTGTGTCATAGGTCAACGTCGCAAGGTCGACGCCAGGATGCAACAGTTTAAGTTCACTATAAGTCTCTCGACCACATAGCCCAAGAAAATAAGCTAGCTTTTCCTCCTCTGGAATTTTATTGATCTTGAAGATCCATTCAATTACATACTGCGCAAAGCTAGTAGAACCAGGGATGTAAGCTTCGATTGCACCAATCAGCGGCATATTTAGCACGTCTGATTGAAAATAATTAGAAAAAAAAACAACAGAGAAAAAATCTCAAAAATTGGAGCAAATTTCCAGCAAGAAAATCAATAAAATAAAACAAAACACATACTTTATTTTCAACGCTGTACAACCGACCAAAAAATACTGGCTCAATCCAATCAGCAGCACAACTTCTCCACAACAGCAACAGTAACAGCAACAGCACACCAGCAGGCAGCACCAAAAACAGCCCAAAAATCCGTCACTATTCAGCCGCAGCCCAAATATGCTCCACACAGCTTGGTATAAACAACCGCCGTTTCTTCCAAACTCCACGATCGATTCGTTTGCTGCCTTTGCAAAAGAGTTGGCCGGTAAATAATTACACCGAACCAGCACACGACGAACTTGCTGTTTCTTAACGCCGCGCAAACACTAGCGAACCGCAAACTGCCAATTACTAGGCACTAATCACTCGAAATCACAATAATTTTCAAAGATTTATCCTCGTACGCCACTTTAACTTGAGGGTGGCTTCTTTCACGGAGTGACAACACTTGTTTATTAGTTACGATCCAAGTATAAACATTGATCAGCTGGTTTATTCAGTGCTCTTTTATAGTCGCAGAGCGACACTCACACGAGTATTAAAGTTCATTGTGGTAACTCATTAACGGGGGGGGGGGGGGGTTTGGTCCATAAGACCGAAAAGCCTACAATAATGATGACCTCAACAAACCTACTGAAATAGTCAATCAGAACTAGGAGATTGTGGCCTGAAGGTAATGGGCCCATGAAATCAACTGCAATATGAACCCAAGGTTTATCTGGAATTTTTGTTGTTAACAATGGTTCTGGTGCCGCTGGGGAGGATACTAGGGTACATTCTTTGCAACTTCTGACAAAACGCTCAGTTTCTGCATCCATACCCGGCCACCATACCTTCTGTCTTAGACGTCTTTTCATTACCACGACTCCCGGATGTCCCTCATGCGCGATTTCCAATGTTCTGTTTCGCAAAGATTTTGGGACCACAATTCTTCCTCCTCGCAGAAGCACGCTCGACGCTACACATAGTTCTGTTGCATATGCCTTGAATGGTTTTGCCTTTTCAGACCATATTCCAGTTTCCAACGCTTCGTAGACTTCCTGAATTTCTTCATCTTTCCTAGTGTCTTCTTGAATCTCCTGAACGGTTATAGCTACTGGTGCTGCGAGAGTGAGCAGCATCTGAACGTAGCATTCATTGTCCGGATCGTACGTCTCTGGACTCGATTCAGAAAGCCTAGATAGTACGTCTGCAACGTTGGTGGCCCCTGGTTGATATACAACATCATAACTGTACGATTGAAGTCGTAGAACCCAGCGTTCTATTCGAGCACAAGGCTTAGATTTTGGGCTGAACAAAAATTTCAATGGTTTACAGTCCGTGATTAGCGTGAATTTTGCACCCTGAAGGTAAAGTCGAAAACGATCAACTGCCCAGACCAGTGCCAAAGCCTCCTTCTCTGTTTGGCAGTACTTCCTTTCTAGGTAAGTCAAAGATTTACTGGCATAAGCGATTATTCTTCTTCGGCCCTGAACGTTTTCCTGTAGCAATACAGCCCCTAGTCCGAATGGACTTGCATCCGCAACAAGAATGGTTTTATCACGGACGTTGAAGAATCCCAATTGTTTGATATCACTGACAGCTCGCTTGATTTCATCGAACGCCTGTTAGTGCTGTTCTGACCAAACGACTCTTTTTTTAGAAGCGCTCTTAGAGAATCTGTTTTACTTGCAAGATGCGGTATGAATCTTCCTACGTAGGTTACCAAACCCAGGAAGCTTCTGAGTTCAGATGCATTATTTGGTTTCCTGAACTGATTTACAGCCTGAACCCGATTAGCTGTTGGTTTAACACCGCTTGTGGATAACTCATGACCGACAAATCCAAGGTTATCAAAATTGAATTGACATTTATCGCTATTTATAACCACACCATATTCCTGGAACCGCTGCAAGAGTTTGTTCACGCGAGAATCATGTTCCTCTTGAGTGTGTCCAGAAACAACAACATCGTCTAAGTAAACTATTACGCCATCTAATCCAGCAACGATTGTATCCATTATTTTCTGGAACAGCTCCGGCGCGCAACTGATCCCGAACATGAATCTTTTGTATCTAGTTAAATGAAATTTAATGAAAACCAAGAAAATATTTCAATAATCAAATAATTTTATTCGTCTTTTCTTTGTAAAATTGCTCCAAACTCTTTACCTGAAAAGTCCATACTTTGTTATGAACGTCGTGATAACTCTGGAATCTTCCGATAACTCGAGCTGGTGAAACGCATCTTTCACATCCAGTTTTGAAAATTTGATCGCTCCTTCTACATCCGAATGCAGCTCTTCGATCACAGGCAACGGGTGCGTTTCACGCAATATTGCCTGATTGGCTTGTCGCATGTCAACACAGAGCCTCAAGTCTCCAGATTGCTTCAGAATAGGAACAACCGGAGAAACCCAGGGAGACGGACCACTTACTTTTTCAATGATATCCATTTCGAGCAAGTACTTCAATTCATCATGGATACGTTCTACCAAGGCAATCGGAGCTCTTCGGTATGCTTGTTGGATTGGCTGTACTGTTTTGTCGATGGGGATCTCCAAAATGATGCCTTTTATCTTTGGGAAAACGCTTGAAACTGAAGCATTTACTGTTCCGATGTTGAATCCAACCTTTAGGACTTTTAGTGCTTTTGCTGTGGCATCGCCGAGTAGGTTCTGTTGTCCACCCTAGAATTTTGCACTCACTGAATTTGGTCCCGCTTCCACGACAGCCCAGAATATAATTTTGATCTTCATTGGGTTGTCTGTGGCATAGGCAACCAATTTACGATCAACGTCTTGGGACATCTTGGTTATTTTTATGCCGGCTTCCCGTACACGCTTCCAAGTTTGCTCCTCAATAATATTGGCATCCGCGCCCGAGTCGATAACCATTGGAATCTTTATTCCACCCACAACAAAATCAAAAACGTTCTTGCCCATCGCATAAAAAATCGAATCATCTTTCTGAAGCTCTGCATGATTGTCCGACGTGTCTGCAATCTGTCTGATTCGCTTCGGTTTAGTAGCTTCCGGTTCAAAACGGCTAGTACGTTTTAGACATCGGTTTATGAAATGTCCAATTTCACCACATTTGAGACATTTTGCGTTCCGTGCTCGGCAGAAATTGTCACCTTTTAAGTGTCCCTTCCGGCCACACGCAAAACAGGATCTGCTGTATGTCTTGAATGGGGTAAAATTTGGCCTCTGTCTTTCTGACACCGGGCGCTTCGTAATTTTGCTCACCATCTCTGCCGGTTTGGTCTCAACATGCGAACGATCAAGTTCTCTCATCTGCAGCTGAACATCAGCCAACGTCGTTCCCAGAGTAACGATTTCCTCAAGAGCCAGATCTTTTGCCAATATTTGCCGCCGAAGCTCATTTGATTTGCAGGTTTCCACAATTTGCTCGATAATACGGTCCTCAATCTCTCTTGGATCGAAGCGATCAAATTCGCATCTCTTCGCTTGGATGCGTAGTCTCAATACATAATCAGCAAACCTCTCATCCTGTTTCTGAACAATCTGTCTGAACAAATGACGCTCGTAATTACGTCTTCTCATCGGCTCAAAATGTTCATCTAATTTTTGAATGGCCACCTCGTAATAAGGAGGATCTGCCACCACATGCGGAATTTGATCAACACCGGGTAGATGATCAAAAATTTCTTGAATTTCTGAACCCGCCAAATGCAATAACTGTGATCGCTTTTCCCACTGTGATGTAACCCCGCAAGCGTCGAAGTATCTCTCCAACTCCCTTTTCCATTTTTTCACTAATAGTTGATTGTTTTCCAATACCACCACTGCGGATCGCGAATCCATTCTAAATGCTTGATTTTCTTTTATACTATGGATTAATCCATCCACCTCCATTACACTTCTCTAAACACTCCAATGCACTCCGCCATTTTCTTCCTCGTGTGATGGCATCAAACGGCATTATTTCATCAAGAAAATAACTCACCTCCGAAAATAATGCAGAACCTTTACTCGAAATAAATTTGCACTCCCGGAACCTCGAAAGAAAACTCACTCCAAATTATTTCCTCGAGTCGCCAAAATGTAGGATCGGAACTCGCAATAAATGAGGAACACGCGTCTAGCTTACTTGCTCGTCGGTACAAAAGTGATTTCTTTATTTCGCTCGCTTACATCCAACCACACAATGTATGCCCTGTTGTTCTTTAGTATTCTCTTGTAACGCTTGTTACTACTTCGACACTACACTATCCTTACCAGCGGCCTTGTTATTCTTGAGCTGGTTGATGGCATCCTTAACTTCCCTCAATGTGGGGGCAGGTTGGTTTCCTTCATCCGCCGTGCTGACGTAGCCACTTCCTCCGCTGTTGTGACCCTCGGCGCCTGTGTTCTCCGTGCCATTCAGGTGTTTATCGTAGTGCTTCTTCCACCTTTCAATCACCTCACGTCCGTCCGTCAAGATGCATCCGTCCTTATCCCTACACATTTCGGCTCGCGGCACGAAGTCTTTTCGGGATGCGTTAAGCTTCTCGTAGAACTTTCGCGTTTCTTGTGAACGATGCAGCTGTTCCATTTCTTCACATTCCGCTTCTTCCAGGCGGCGCTTCTTGTCCCGGAATAGGCGGGTTTGCTGCTTTCGTTTTCTTTTATATCGCTCCACGTTTTGTCGCGTTCCTTGCTGCAGCATTGCAGCCCGCGCTGCATCCTTCTCCTCCAAAACCTGCCTGCATTCTTCGTCGAACCAATCGTCACATGTCCTCCTTTCCACGTACCCGACGATGCTCTCGGCTGCGTTGATGATGGCTGCTTTTATGTTGCTCCAGCAGTCCTCAAGAGGGGCTTCGTCAAGCTCGCCCTCTTCCGGCAACGATACCTCGAGATGCTGCGCGTATGCGGCAGCGACGTTCAGTTGGGCCAGTCGCGCTAGGTTATACCGAGGCGGGCGTCGATACCGTACATTGTTAATGACGGATAGTTTTTGGCGCAGTTTCACCATCACCAGGTAGTGGTCGGAGTCAATGTTAGCGCCACGATAGGTTCTGACGTCGGTAATATCGGAGAAGTGCCGTCCATCGATCAAAACGTGGTCGATTTTTGATTCCGTCTGCAGTGGTGATCTCCAGGTGTATCGATACGGGAGGCTGTGCTGGAAGCAGGTGCTGCGAATGACCATGTTCTTGGAGGCGGCAAAATCTATCAGTCGTAGGCCGTTCTCGTTCGTCAGCCGGTAGGCGATGAACTTTCCAATCGTCGGTCTGAACTCCTCCTCCTGGCCAACCTGAGCGTTTAAGTCTCCTATGATGATCTTGACGTCGTGGCTTGGGCAGCGGTCGTACTCGCGTTCGAGCTGCGCGTAAAATGCGTCCTTGTCATCATCAGTACTTCCGGAGTGAGGGCTATGCACGTTTATGATGCTGAAGTTGAAGAACCGGCCTTTGAGCCATTCTTTCGTTGATCGGCCACCACCCGATCACGCGCCTCTGCATATCACCTATCACTATAAAAGCTGTCCCCAGCTCACGTGTGTTGCCGCAGCTCTGGTAGATGGTATGATTACCTCTAAATGTTCGCAACCATCGAACCTGTCCAGCACACCTCCTGCAGTGCTACGATGTCGAAACCGCGGATCTTCAGTACATCGCAGAGTATGCGTGTGCTTCCGATGAAGTTGAGAGATTTGCAGTTCCATGTACCGAGTTTCCAATCGCTAGTCCATTTTCGTCGCTGTGGTCTTTGCCGATTGTTCCGGTCCGTATTCTCTCGTTGGCGTTCCTATGCTGATGTATTTTTACGGCTGGCTTGCAGGGTCTGACACCAACCCCCTAGATTTCCGGAGGACCATTCCCCCTAAATGTTCGGAGGGCCATAGTGCGCAGTTTAGCTTAGAGTCCTTCTCTGGCACTCGGACGATTATCAGACGCTCAAGTTTTGCAAAGCAAACCCCCCCTTCCCTGTCAGCATACGACCAAAGTTCCCACCGGGGGTTGGTTACCCGATCTTCCCCAAGGTTACTCGTACCCCGGCCAGTACCACGAGGAGGTAGGGATAGGAGTTGCTGGGCAAGAGGCTAAGGACCACACAATAGGGTCTATTTTATTCCTGTAGGTACGCGAGGTACCAATGGTACGCCATGCCCAGCCATTTACCGTGCCCGAACTAAGGATACAAGTGTTTTTGGATTTTTTGATTAGGGTGATCATTTCCGATAAAGGGTGACCAGAAAAATCGCGACAAAATTTTTATTTTTAAAAAGCCATAACTTTTGAACCGCTTGACCGATTATCAATTTTCTTGGACGAAGTTAAAGCTTAATATTTTGACTTTTCAAGAAAAATATAAGACTTCACAAAAATTGTTTCTACATGAAAAAAACGTTTTTTAGTGTTTTGAATGTATATAACAAATATACATTGTTGAAAATTTGACAGTAAACGTAAAATTTTCTGAACTTTCAAGAAAAAATGAGAACAGCAATAGTCCCTTTGGTCCCCCGGCCTTCAAAACACGAAAAAACGGAAATTTGTTTTCATGTAAAAACCAATTTTTGTTTAAATAAAATATATTTTTTTTGAAAAGTAAAAATTTTCGTAAAAAAAAAATTAAAATCGGTCAAGCGGTTCAAAACCAAATAACAAATTTTCACGGAATTCGGTGACACAGTAGATCGGTTTTTCATGGAATGGCTGTATGTTTAAAAAGTATAGGGGGAGCTCCCCCAGTACCGGACACACGAGACACTAAAATCATAATTCGTAAAATATTGGTTTTATGTGCTCATGTTACCCATTTATGATAAATATTATCATTTTTATAGTGTACAAAAATAAATTTGAAAATATAAATGTGCATTTTGACATTGCATTTTGATGATATATTTAAGTACCAAATTGATCGATCTTGAAAGGTGGCACCCAATACCGAACACGATCTGGAAATGCCTCGAATTCTGAAAATTTGAACATCATTGAATGTGTTTACTATAGGAATAGAACATTACTTCTTAATTATATTGCATGTTTGATGCCATGATCGACGGAATTCATGAAAAATGAATGTAGTTTGAGACACTGGTGCAATAATTACAAAGATATCATATAACAAATCAAGCTGTCCGAAACTGGGGCACAGGAGGTACTGAACCAAAATTGTAATTTGTCCATATTTAGTTCAATTATTATACAAAATACATTTATACTATCTAATTAGGATAATGTTCGAACAAGCGTGATTCAAAGTTTTTTTTCATATTCAAAATAATTACAAAATAGGCTCAAAATTAATGCAATACGTCAATTTTTTAAGATTCTCAAACTTTTCTACTCTTTTAAAAAGGCATGCATATTTCAAGGACGCAAACATTAGTCTCCATAATAGCTTCCTTTCCTAATAATACACCATCTTGATTAGACCATGATTTTTCATTTTTTCGACATTGTCCGGTATTGGGTACTGTCCGGTACTAGGGGATCTCCCCCTAAATAAAAAGATTTGTTTTTGTAGCACTGAGAAGTAGTGTTTCATCAAAGTTCATTAAAATTCATCAAAAAGTTGTATGGAGATATGGAGGGGATATAAAAATTAACATGGCTAATAAAATTAAAAATGTCAAAATATATGAAAAGAAATGATTAGAAATAAAAGCGAAGCGTAGATTTAGATTGTTATAGCATTTTAATACCAAACTTAATCTATATAATGGACAGTTTTCTAAGCATACATCAACAGGTGAAAACAAAAAGTGTTAGAAATATTTCATAGTTAAAGTTTGTTAGTGGTACCATCCTGTTTGTATTCACTTCCTAATATTTGTCTTTGTTACAGAACATAGGTTTTTTTAGGTTGTATTGTCGTAGGTTATCACTGCCTGAATACATCAAACATGGTTCTCAAAATACTTTCTAAACTTACATATGCTACCCGTAAACGTTCGAAGTCGGGCGATGCAAGCGATAAGGCCAAGCGTGCAAGTTCACTGCATTGTGATCCCACTGCAGATGGATCTTCTATATTGTCATTTGTTCTGCTTTCTAATCTTCCACACACCCACAAGTCTCGGGAATGAAGGAGCAAGATTTAAATAACAAACAGCATGCATTCGCAACACGTGCATAGCTCGTGCTGTTATCTCCTCGTATTGTCTCCATGTGCTTTGCGTTAGGATTTGTTTATTAGTGTTATCTCCTGAACAAACTTTCGAGTGACGGTTGTTATTCACGCATTTTCGTTCTTATGTGATTTCAGGTTCAAATGCTCGGTGCTCACGCTCACCTATCTGGCGTACATGTGCTATCACATGACTAGGAAACCGATCTCCGTTGTGAAATCCGTACTGCATCGTAATTGTTCCGGAGTTCAAATTCCGCCGGAATTCATTCACAACGGTGGAGAGCCCCCGAATGATAGCACCTGGTGTGACTATGCGCCTTTCGATGGGGCAGATTCTGCGGCCTTGCTGGGGACGCTGGATTCGTCGTTTCTTTTCAGCTACGCAATTGCAATGTTCTTCTCGGGGTTCATTGCTGAACGGGTCTCTCTACGATATTTCTTGACCTTTGGCATGTTGTTCTCTGGCATTTTTTGTTATCTGTTCGGAATTGCCAAAGTATACGATATTCACTCGATGATGTACTTCGTGCTGGTACAGGCAATGGCTGGTATTTTTCAAACTACCGGTTGGCCAGGGGTGGTAACCATTGTGGGCCGCTGGTTCGGGAAATCGAAGCGTGGCTTGATTTTCGGTATTTGGAATAGTCATACATCGATTGGAAACATCATGGGGACATTGATAGCTGGATACTACGTGGAAAAGGATTGGGCAATGTCATTTGTGGTGCCCGGATTTGTAATGGGCGTGTTTGGATTCATTATGTTCCTGTTTCTGGTGGATCAACCCGAGATTGTGGATTGCCACGAGAAAGTAGGCGACCGTAGAGGAGGCTATAGGAGAATTGAGGACGGTAGAATTGGAGAATCCGGTGGTAACTCTGATGCTGAAGAATCGGTTGGAACCAGTAGTGAACAGGTACGTAAATGTGTATTCTAACTTCAAAGTTTTTCTGTTTTTTCGGCATGTTTTTTTGTGTTTTTTTTTCTAATATTAGGAAAATCCTTCCCTAAGAAGTTTACGAGGCAGCTTTTACTCTAACATCATAGTAAGTGCATGAGTAAATAATAATCACTAGACATTATATATTTTTTACTAATTATATATAAGTGGTTTTGAGAACAACCGTTTAACGGGGTAACAACACTAGATAATTAATCATTTCTTTTCCATAGAAAAGACTGGAACAAAATTTGTTATAGTTCAGTCTTAAAATACATTTACGCATTTTTCTAGTAGCGGCCACGATAAACCCTCTCTTTCCCACAGCTTTGTTCGACAATTTAAGTGGCAAAATGGGGTTTTTAAAAAAAACCTTGAACAAAAGTTGTTACAAATAAGCTAAAGTATTCAAAATCACAATAAATGTTTTTCACTGTTTTTCAATAGTTAGCTGATTGTTTTTCAATAGTTTGACTCTTAGATCATTTTTTTCGATGTTTGTTGAGACAAACGAGCGCATAAACTTATTCCAATCATTATTGAGCTAATCGTATCAATTCGGTTTAGCTAGCTTTCGTCGAAAATCAGTGGATCACCTGTGCTACCATGGGAAAGTGAGGGTTAATTCCTCTACTTGCATCATTTTTCCATTAAACAAAAAATATTTAACCCGTAGGCTACAGGGCTGACATACAAAATTCAAATTGCTCGCGTTTGAACATAACTCAATATTTTTCCAATGAAATTTTGATTTTTTTTTTTTTTATTAATGACATTTTACACCAGAAGGGTGCATTCGTATCGGAAATTTTGATGATTACTTCACTATTAGCTGTAGTTTCATGAGTGATGGGAAAGTATACATTCGGATAATTGTTTACACAGTTATTCCAGCACAACTCTGGGTCAGATATGGTGAACATCACATGAACTTCCTTTTAGAAATCATTTATCATTCGGAAACTAAATGTTTTCATACAAAAAGTGTACAGACCAGTTATTTGCAATAAGTTACGATGTATTAGTGGGTTTAGAAATGTATAAATAACATAGAACAATGCCAAGGCCTCCAGAACGTTTTCAAATTTTGGCCATTATCAACACAGGTTCATAAATTATTTTTAACGCGATGTTCACGTTTACTGCTTAACAGCACTTATTAAGCGTCAAAAGAAGTGTCCTCAAAATTTGACAAGATATTGGATATTGGAAGTCATCCAAATCGTCCTGGAATTCAGGTCCTTCTTCTTCTTTTGGCATTACATCCTCACTGGGAAAGAGCCTGCTTCTCTGCTTAGTGTTCTTTGCTTTGTAGTCGCGAACTCTGACCACACGGGTCAGGAAGACCTCAATTCAGGTCCTTATGATCTACAAAATCTACTACAGTATATACTTATCAAATTCTCGTGAAACATTCTCATTCCTACCCATAAAGCTTCATATGGCTCGGAAAGTGTACTACTATGAATAGTTTTAATCACAATAGCTTTTTTGTTTCTCTATATTTTCGTACCCCTAAACCTCCCTCGAATTTGGGGGCTGGTTGGTTTCCATTATCCACAGTACTGGCGAAGCAATTTCGTCCGTTGTCTCGACCTTCATTGCCTGCGCTCTCAGTACCATTCACGTGTTCGTCGAAGTGCTGCTTCCACCTTTCGATCCCCTCACGTTCGTCCGTCAATATGCTTCCAAACCGTATCCCACCACGAGGACTCGCCGCCCGAAGCCGGAACAGCTGTTCCATCTTCTCACATTTCGTCTCCTTTAAGCGGAGTTTTTTCTCCAGAAGGAAGCGGGGGAGAAATATTGCTATCGGATACACACAAATCTCTAAAATTTCAACACAGAATTGCCTCTACAGGTCCAGAAATTTCGGCAGGAATAGCAACATGGATTCAATCATGATTTTTTTGGGTTTTGAAATCAATTCTTCAAAACATTTCACAAGGAATTTCACTAGGAATTATTCTAGGGATTCAAGCAGGAGTTTTACTAGATATTGCACCAGGAAAACTCCGATAATTTCCCCCAGGAATCAAGATATTTGATAGGAAAACTGTTCTTCAGGGATTTCATATGGAATTCCACCAGACATTTCCGTCTAGAATTTCGAAAAGTTAAAACAGAACAAATAACACGGATTACACCAGTACTAGGTTCAGGAATTTCTTCAGAATTTTGACTAGGGATTCCTACAGAAATTCTTCCGTCGCGATTACACCGGTATTCCCTCTACGGTATGTTTTCTACGGATTCTACCAGAAATTCTTCCAGATATTCAAACAAGAATTCTTCTTGGGAATCCTTGAAGAAATCCATCAGAAATTCCACAAGGGATTTTACCAGTATATTATACAGGGTAACCTGGAGTACTTCCAGAAATTTTCCAAAAACAAGGATTTTCTCTAGGATTTGTACCAAGATTTCTTCCAGAGATTCCACTAGAAATTCCAACAGGGTTCCCACCAAAAGTATTTCCATCGATTCTCTCTGGAATTCGACATGGAATTTTCCCAGGAATGTGACCATAAGTGCCTTTAAGGATTCAACCAGGAATTCCTTCTGGGAAACAACCTACAATTCCTCCAAAAATTTCACCTAGAAATTCCAAACAGTGTTTAACTAGGATTTTTTTTCAAAAAATATTTCAGAAATTCCTTGTGAAATTCCACCAACGATTTTACCATGAATTTCTCCAGAGGTTCCTTTCATATTTCTTCTACGAACTTTTACTAACTTTTACTTAAATTTCTCCTTCAATCCTGCAACGATTCCACCAGAAATTTTAGTGGGGATTCTACTAGGATTTTTTTCAGACTGCTAGAACAGTATTTTTTAGGAATTTCACCAAGAAATCTTCCAGACATTCTATCAGAAATTTGTTCAAAAATTTCCAGCATGAATTTCATCAGGGATTAAAACTTTCCTCCGGCGATTTCACCAGGGAGTTTTTCAAAGATTCCACTAGAATTCCCACAATAAAATCCGCAAATCTGTTATTGAAATGCTTGGTGGAATTTCTGATGGAATTCCTTGATGAATTCCTAAAAAACAACATGGTCAAATTCCGGTAGGAAATCTTGATTAAATCTCTTTAAGAATGCCGGATGAAATCCCTTCAGTCCCTTGTAGTCTTTGGATGAAATATAAGTAGAATCATGGGAAAAATTGCTGGTCCAATCCCTGGGTTAATTCCTATTCGAAACCTGTTTATTTTCTTCAAACATCAAACGGGCCTTCGTATGAAAACGCATTTTTTATTGAATCAACCAAATCGTCATTATTTTTAACCAAAAATTAAATATTGGAAGCGTTTTTTTTTATTTTGGACGGATAAAAATATGAAAAAATGTAATCCTAACTAAGAGCAGTTCAAATCAAACTCGAAATTAGTTTGTCGCTGTAATAAACTGTAAAATTGCTCGATTTGAACTAAATTTTATTTGCGTTTATAATTCATTTCTCTACGTGTAGGCAAGTTCCTGAAATGAACCCTGTTTGAATTCCTGGAGGGCACTATATGGAAAAATACTTGAAGGAGGTCCTTCAGATATCCATGCTTAGAGATATGCTTGAAGGTGTCCTTAGTTAAATTTGGGTTCGAATCCTTCAAATATTCTTACAGACTTCAATGAAATTTGTGATAGAATTTAATGATAAAATTTTTGAGCTTTACTGGCCGCCCGTTGCTACTCGAGTATTGCCAATAATCATATGATAAAATTGTGTCTTCTCCAAGTGGTTGCAGGTTCTCTCCAAGTGCTTGCAGGTTCTCTTCCAGCATGGTCCATGCTTCATGTCCATAGAGGACCACCGGTCTTGTGCTTGTAGATCTAGGGACTTAAAGCAGTAACCTTTTTTGTTAAGCTTTTGAGTTAGGCGGCATCCATAAATTACGTAACACTCTAGGGGGAGGGGGAGTAGGCTCAAGTGTTACGGTTGAGCATGAGCATGAGCATGATTGACCGCCCGCAGATGCTACTCCGTTATTGCAAGAACAGCTGTACTTACACAGGGAACCAACAGACACTACTCGGGATCAGTAGCATACTCAATGTGTAAGTACTGGTGCTCTCATTATTATAACAAACAATAACGGCGCCGGCTACGTCCGAATGCAGGTCAATTTGGGGATGGGAGGGAAATGTTTACGTGATACTTGCTTTATAGAAGCCGAGGAGTCCTCTGCACTTCCACAAGTGGATACAGGGAGTTTGGATATGGATAAGGGTTGGGTAAAGGATTCGTTTTGGTAAACGATAAGTATATAATTTGAAATTATTGCGTCCAACCGGATTCGCGATATTACTCGATAAACGCATTGAACGCCGAACAAGTGTTCGTCGCCCGCCCCCACAGGAGCAAGCGACAAGATCAAAGGATCAAACAATACTAACGCTCGCGGCACTTTTTCATTTCTTCCCGAACGACGCGCGACATGTTTGATCCTGCCCTCGTCGCTCGAGCTCGCAAGAGCAGGCAACCAGGTCGAAGGATCAAACAATACTCAGTAGGCTCAAGTGTTACGGTTCATAAAAAAAGTTGACAAAAAGTGTTACGGACGGGGGGGAGGGGGTCAACAATTTCCAATTTCAGCGTTACGTAATAAATGGACGCTGCCTTAGCTTCAAAAAAAAAAACTATGTCACAAAGGTTTGCTTAACAACGGGGATATGAGAGTGATTTCTGATAGTTAGGAAAATCTAACAAATTATCTAGTGGCACAAAACTAACCCGGTATAAAAATAAACTTGCCTTTTTCCTAGTACTTGATATAACGTCTGGTAAATAAATATATTTTAAATAGAACTAGTCGCATGTATTCAATAGAAAAACCTTTCATTCCCAATTTATCTATCTTTCAGGATGTAAACGAACGCACACCAATTATAGGCAGTATTAATCGAACACCTGTTCAAGACGATGCAATTGGTTTCGGCGGTGCATTAAGGATTCCAGGAGTTGTAGAGTTCTCCATGTGTCTGTTTTTCTCCAAACTTGTTAGTTACACATTCCTCTTCTGGTTACCACTGTACATTCAGTCCTCTAGTGAGTATAACGATTGGTAGGTGAAATCCAGTTTAATTATTCTTTTTCTTTACTAATTTTTTAGCAACACTGGGGGCAGAACTAAGTGCAGATGTATCGACTGTGTTCGATATCGGTGGCATTGTTGGCGCCATAGCGGCTGGCCTAATCTCCGACTACACTGGAATGTCTGCATCGACGTGCACTGGCATGCTAGCGTTGGCCGCACCTGCTGTATGTAATTTTTTATTTATATTTTTTCTCCCTTACTACTATTCTATTGATTTCCAGTTGCTGATCTACCAACAATGGGGTGCTATCTCTCTATCGTTCAACATTTTCTTGCTCTTCATTGCTGGAGTGCTAGTCAATGGACCATATGCACTTATTACTACTTCCGTTAGTGCTGAACTAGGTAAGTAGTTAAAATGCAGTCAACATGTTTTACAATTTCGAGGAGACGGACCTGGTGTTGGGGTTAGAACACACGCCTCTCACGCCGAGGACCAGGGATCGAATCCCATCTCCGAGATAGTCACTAAAAATTTCAGTGACGACTTTCTTCGGAAGGGAAGTAAAGCCGTTGGTCCTGAGATGAACTAGCCCAGGGCTAAAAATCTCGTTAATAAAGATAGAAAATAAAAATTACAATTCGAGCGATTATCGCTGAAACCAGGCCGCCATCGGAACACATCGTTCGTATTCCAGTTTTGTGTCACTATACTCTAGAACAGTGATTCCCAAAGTGTCCCCAGTGAATCCAGAAAGGGGGCGAAAAAGCTAACACGGGAGCATTGGCAAATTACAAAGGTTATAATTACTCATAACCTTTGGAAAACACACATCTGAAGGTTAATCAATTCCAATCTTATCTTATTCCAGGACTATATATCTAATTATGGTCATTTCAAACTTATGATAGAAAACACTTGATGATTGTCAAACACAAAATGTATGGGATGAATGACCGCACTCACAATCCCCAAAAAAAAAAAAAAAAAAAAAAAAAAAAAAACACAAAATGTTAGTGTCATGTATTCAGGTTTTTTAATATCATGTGAGTTTTACGAATAGTCGGTATTTGAGATTTTCACAAGGTCGGACTGATTAGTCACAGTAAAATTAGTAATTAATTTTAGGAGTTTAAAACACGGCATATTTTAGATGTACAAAATAAGTTTCTGAGACTTTTTAAATTTTTTTGCAAATGCCCAATATTTTATATAAGGTTTTTTTTGTATGGGAACTTTGCAGTAAGGAAGCTAATATTTTTTAATTCGCATCCAGCTTTTTACGGAAACAAGTACAGTACCCAATTTGAAGTTTCAGTTGCACTCATTTTTATCATTTCTTATGGTACAAATAATATTAGAAACACATCTTGCAAAATTTAGCTGACAAATAGCGGGTTCCAACGATAAAACCGCTTGATACCGAAGACGAAAAACATGCTATTTAAAAATATATTTGAAGAAATATCAGAGATGCGTCGAATTTGAACCTAATGAACGTCCAGAAAAATCTGTGTTAAAAAAATGAAATCCCAATAAATGTATGAAATCACAATTTACGAATCATATTACATATACGCGCCAACTGGTGACTTATTTGGGATGGTGACACCCTGCAAAAATGCACAATTGCAAAGATAATCAATGTAGTTCACCCAAATATGATATATTCATGTGAACAGAAATGAGTTTGCTCGGAAAACATTGTATTTGGTTAAATTTGGGAAAGTTTCACCCCCAACTTCGTCACAAGTAGCCGTGTATGCATATATTACATTTAAATAGTTAAAACTGGACCGAACTTGTATCGGCAAATGATTCAGTAGCCTGTAATGCACGCAAGACATTGTTAAAATTGCTTTTATAAATTACAGTCGAGTAAACCTTTTCTAATAATTGTGGGTTATCGATATTTAAGAAAATATTTTTAAATGTACATAATAGTTATTGTATTACGATTATATGGATATGCGGTCCTATAACACTTCCCCGAATACCATTACCCCGAAAACCATCTCCCCGAAAGCCAGTACCCCGAAAACCATTACCCCGAATGCAACGTTACCCCGAATGACACATTACCCCGAAAACCATTACCCCGAAAACCAGTTCCCCGAACACGACACTTCCCCGAAAATCAGTGATGCCTTCAAGAAATTCTTCAAGGAAGCTCGCGAATTTGAGCCTGAAAGCTTTCGGCTTAATAGTAGTATTCCTATTAGTGATTTTTTATTCTTTCAATCATCGGCTGTTCTTTCGAGGTTGTATAATGGCAGTGTAAAAATTTTAATCAATGAATTTCTCTTCATTGAGTTATAGGCTGTTCTTTCGAGTTGTACCGTTTGAGTTGAAGTTTGAGCGAAAGCGGTAAAAAAAATCGACTGACAAAATTGTCTTGAGCGAAATTCAAAGTTGACAGTGACTTCAAAAAATATATGAAAATAAGCCCCTGCATTACTAACTTGTCCGTATTACATCTTGTCAGTATTACAATTTCCAACTAGAGATTTGTCCTTCTTTTCGACACTAGCAAAGTGATTGTCGGCATCATAATTATTGTCGCTTTCAACAGTGTTTTTTTCTTCTTTTATAATAGGCTGTTCTTTATCGATGTACTTTTGAAAAAGTGGTCAGTTTAATATTAGTTAACATTTTTATCTGACATTTTTCAAACCATAGTCTAATGACATTTTAGAATATGTTGAACTCGCATTGCCTCCAGCAATATAAAAATATAATTAGGCATTATCGAATAATATAACGCTTTTGAAAGAGGGCGGGAAAGGTCTTTAATATTAACATGTCAGCATTATCATCAGTTCGAAAAAATGATTTATTGCTGTGAACACAATCATTCTCACAAAATCAAGTACACGCCTGTTAGTAAAATTTGCGTTCTCACTTGGCTCATGAAGAATAGCTGTTGATTGAAAGAATAATAAATCTTTGATAACATGAAGAACATGAATTCAAATGAAAATCAAATTTCTATGAAATAAGTATATGGGATTCATTTGTTGGATCTTCATTTTGAATTTTTCGTGCCAATTCGGGGAAATGGTATTCGGGGTAACGGACTATTCGGGGTAATGGTTTTCGGGGTATTGGTTTTCGGGGTACTTGACCATTCGGGGTATTGACTTTCGGGGTGATGGTTTTCGGGGTAATGGTATTCGGGGAAATGTTATAGGATCTTCAGATAAATATTGGCCTCAAGGGGCGAAAGTTAAAAAAGTTTGAAAAGTACTGCTCTAGAACATGCTAAAACTAAAGGGTGGTCGTTTCGGTTTACTCAAAATTTTCGATAAAACGTGATATGTGTCACATAGCAAATTTAGTTGTACGTATAGAGGAAGCATGTAGCTAAAAAAAATTGTTAAATTTTGGCGACCATTTTGAATTTGGTCACCATCTTGATTTTCGTCAGTCAACCCCTTTTTGCACCATTAGCGCACCACTCGAATTCTTAGATCACCATCAGAAAGCTGAGCAAAAAAATGAGTAAGAGCAGCTAAAAAAACTACGTGTGCAATGTTATTCACCCTATGAAATAACTTTATAAATCAATTTCTACGACTTTGACGTATGCAATCCATGCAAAACATCATTTTTCGTAAAACAGAGAAACAAGTTTTCAATCGTTGGTCTTTTCTTCGAGTCAAGTAAAGAATAGAAGTAGTATTTTGAGTGAAAAAATCAGTCCGGCCATTTGGCCGAATGCCGTTTGGCAGAACTTCATTTGGCCGATTGGCATTTGGCCGAATGGGTCGTTTTACCGACTAAGGTCCAACATATTATCAAATTACTTAAACCCTGATGTGTAGAATCCATACGTGTGGCCCAATAACTAATCAGCATGTTAATTTGATGGCTTTTTGATGTGACGGGGCATCATGTTTGTCTATAATGCTCCAAAAGAATGATAATATCGACCCGTTAATTCAGAACGAAGTTGTGAGTTTCCCACATCGCGTCAAGATCCTAGGCTGATGCTTCATTCGTCTCTGGGTTACCAATGGTGTGCAAGGTTTTCAAGTGTTTTTATAATGAGTTTTTCCTTCTTTTAAAAATATACTATTCTTTTGAGTTATACTGGTTTTATAACAATTGGCCATAATTTAGCTTATGTCTTAATTGAAAACTTTTTCTTCTTTAAATCATCGGCAGTTATTTGTAATTATACTGAAATAACGACCAGTGACATAATAGTAGTTTTTGCAATTCCGTTGCAAATCAATCAACTTTTCATTGAGAAGTTGATCAACATAACGGCCTTCTTTTCCTATCAAAAGAAGCAGTGCTGAAAAGTGCTACTTTTCAGCACTCTTTTCGGTGCTGAAAAGTAGCACTTTTCAGTACTGTTTTGATGGGCGTCAACCGAATAACCCAGTCATGCCATTTGTGTTTATTCTGCGCGGTGTGTGAGTCGAGATGAGTCGTTCTCACCTCGGGTGGCATGAGGCGACTAATGTTAATCAAATGGGAGCGAGTCGACAATTGTCACTTCATTCGATTCGTCTCGCCTTATAAGCACAATTGCATCTTATTCTTGAGCTAATTTTACGTCTGGCATCAAATGCTGGACGATCCGATCCCACATCAGATTCGCCAGCCTGTGTCGGAACCAGATCGAACAACGGATTATAGATGGGTTTATTCTACGAACGGCTTGAGGTCAGAACTGTCGGTCTCGTATAGCTAGGTGACAATTCTCGACTCGAGTGACTTTTCATTTGGTTTACACGGCGAGCCACTTCACTCGAGGCGAGAATTGTCACTTCGCTATACGAGACCGACAATTCTGACCACAAGCCGTTCGTAGAATAAACCCATCTATATCCGTTGTGCGATCTGGTTCCGACACAGGCTGGCGTTTCTGATGTGGAATCCGAACGTGTAGTCCGCTACTGATGAGAACGAGAAAATTTGTGACATTCATGGGTACTACTGTATCACAGCCTACGTGATTGAAAAATACTGAATTGAAACTACGGATGACTGTATGGCCATGTGGGTTCTCTTGAAATGTTTGTTTGTGCTTTTAAAGTTCATCCAGTTGAAACGGCATTTTTCGAAAAGGCAAAAAATGTTGTATGCAACTCGTTGCAAAACTCGATTTTTTCAGCACTCGTTGTATTTATCCAACTCGGCGAGCCTCGTTGGATAAATGTACAACTCGTGCTGAAAAAATCATCATTTTGCAACTTGTTGCATAAATAACTATTACGGAACAAGTTGAAGAATGATGATTTTTACAGCACGAGTCGGAAATTTATCCTACGAGGCTTGTCGTAATGAGTAATGACTATTCCCGCACTGCATACTTCAGTGCAGGAAAGTAGGCCGTTTCATGACAGATTGGCGTGATGAAAAACAGCCTATTACGATGAGAAATTGCAAAAAATTGTAATTCATACGTGTGTCGATGGCGGCCTGGTTTCAGCGAAAATTGCTCATTTCTTAAATGCCGCTTGAGGATATCCGAAATCAGATGTATTCACCTTTATTTTGCTATTTCTGAAATTTATTAAAAATCCATAACGCATTCTGAAAATTCATAACGCAGCTCAAACAATTACGTAAGGGAAGAAAACGTTGCATAATGACTCTTACGACACTGCATAACTGATAATTTATTGCATTGAATGTTGAACAGCCAATAACAAAGAGAAATTGTAAAAAAAAATATTTATCCAATTATCGTTATTCCCCAGGTCAACATAGTTCTTTGAACGGCAATTCCAAAGCCCTTGCTACTGTAACAGCGATCATCGATGGAACGGGATCAATCGGTATGTATGCCCCCTTGGCGTGGCTTAAAGTCTTAGCATAAAAATACTTTTAATCATATTACACAGGAGCTGCTGTTGGGCCGCTGATTGCTGGATTGATATCATCGTCCGGTTGGGAAAACGTCTTCTACATGTTGATTGCATCGGATATATTGGCGCTCCTGTTACTACTGCGGCTAGTGACCAAAGAAGTATCGCGGCGATCGAGGCGGCGCAATGTCCGAATAGAGTAACGTAAAACGTAGTAGATAGCAAAGCAAGCTGCGAAGCTTAAAGATTTTCAAAAATGACTACCTAGCTAATATGAACTGATTTTTAAGCATCTCAAACGAAAAATTTTAAATAATGATCTTCCTTTTTTGCGGAAAGCTTCAAAGTTTATGGTATATGATTCATTAGATAAAGAAAGAAATGCCTTGAGACAGTTTATGCTGCAATATGTCAATACATTCCGGTGGTGGATGCCTGTTGACTGATCAAAGAAAGCTGAGATAAAGGTTGAAGCGTTAAGCCTGATTTGCTCGCCGATTCCTAGCAGAAATTTCCTACAGCGACTCCCATTTGAACTGACAGTTCTTTTCAATTGCGTACTGCGATCAGAAAAGAGCGCATTCTTGATCGATTCCTTGCAGAAATTTCCCATGCATCAAGATAGGCCGAGAAATTACATGTCAGCAGCGAATCAGGCTTTAGGTTGTATCGTTTTTCCAGACCCTCAACAGTCCAAAGACTGAAATCGGCCATTTGCCCAAGTAATCCCACCAAAGAAAGGTGGACGAGTGAATGTGGTTTGTTAGGGACACAGAACCCCGTGATTATACCACAGAACCGTACCACTCATAATCCATGGCCTCCATTTTCTACCAATGCATGTAACCAACATTGTATGCCGCACACGCCATCTGATTGTCAATGATGGAAGATATTTGGCTAGCTGCATGGTTATCGGGTGACCAAAGAAGAAGGAAACACACAACACAAACACTTTCCTGCATTATGAACATTCAAATAATACGAAAACTACACTAACCGCGACAAAACCTCGATAACCTGCGGAGGCGATACTACGAACCGTTACATATTCATATATGTATATGAGTTTCAGGTTTGAATGAAGAGATATTTTTGGTGGAAGTATTTCGGGTTAAATACAATCAATCCGCTTTTTTTTTTGGAAAGTGTCATTTTATTCCGTTACGGTTTGTGTTAATATGTATGTTTGTAATAACCGACCTTTTAGAGATCGACATTAACAAGACATAACCTATATGAATCTTCCAAAAACCTTCATTTGCAATTCCACGAATATAAATACTGAGTACGTTGAGGTAGTTACCCATAGAAAATTTGATGAGCTTGAAATATATGTGTAATCAAATTTGATTGTTCTCACAATCTACCATTTCAGGCCAATTGCATATTTGATTTTGTTGATCAAAAAGTAAACCATCTGGACAAGAGAATTCGAAAATGTGTCCGTTTGAGCAAACGTAGTATTTTTTACACGAATCCGGATCAGGGAAAAGTCCATCTCCCGTGCATTCGGATGGAACCCAGCCGGTCGTAGAGGTTGTTGCTGCGGTCGTTGGTGGCGTTAGCCCATTGTTCATGGCGGAATATATAGTGTTTATTAGAATATTGCTCTGGCTATGGCACACTCCAAGAAAATCGTCAGATTCCAGTGACCATACCATAGCACCGCCAAGCTCCATCTGTAAAACGTAGTCCATCTACAAAACAATGAGGAATATTCGTAAATTATACAGACACCAAATGTACTTTAGACGGGTTAAAAACACAAGTATTATATTCCAACCTCCCATATCTTCCTTACCATCCTTACGATAAAAATAGTATTCTGTGAAATTTTCGTTTATTTTAAGGATTTAAAAATGGGTAATGTAAGTTTATATGGAAATCACGATGAAGAAATTTCGAGAGCAGTGTTTGACCTTGTTGCTTGCTCCTGCGGGGGCGGACGATGAGGGCAGGATCAAACTTGTGAAATGAAAAAGCGCCGCGAATCGTTAGCATAGTGTTTGATCTATTGATCGCGTCGCTTGCTTTTGCGAGGCGAGTGATGAACACTTGTTCGGCGTACAATGCAATTATCAAATAATATCGCGAATTCAGTTAGGAGAGATTATAGCATGGATCGCATGTCTTTCCTAGATATCTACCTTATCATACTAACCCAATATCCTTTCCATGACAACTGTAGAGATGCAGAGGTATACTTACATTCCTTCCCATCCCTGATGACCGTGAGGACGTGACCGCCTTCATTGACTTTTAAATTTTGAGCTCTCCATTTGTGCATATTGAGAATGGTAAGCTAGTCCCAAGCCCCATTCATTGAATCTCTGTGCAACTTCGATTGTTCTGGTCAATCACGGAGTAGCAACTACGAATTGTGAGGTCATCTATGCTCATGCTCAAATCACTATGGAGAAATTAGGAAAAATGTTCTAAACACGTTAGTACTGTAATGTAAGTACATACGAATCATCTCATAATGAAAACTTCTTCTTCAAGCCTTATTGATAGTGAAGAGATACCGGCAACTGTCCCATACTCGATATTTCGTATCTTGATATCGAGATAAAGAACCAAAGTAAAAGTAGATTTTCTCGACTACCTTGATGGTCCCTAGAATTGCATTTGCACTAGTTTTGTGCTCTACAACTCGATAGCTCCCTAACTCGTTAGTCCAGAAATTAAATAGTATGTTTCGATTAATTACGCACTTTTATCACAGAGAACAGACGTTCATCTTTTCTCGTCAGCGTGTGTAAAGCATTGTACTGGTCATTTCAAAGTATGTCGTTGTACTCCTGTTACGCGGCGCTGTCGTCAAAGGCGCTAGTGTCGATAACAAAAATTGCCACTTGTCGCTAGCGTTGATTTGTGTGCTAATGCATTTTGATGTTCACTAGTGACATCGTGTTGTCGAAACGAGTTTGTATGTCGGGCTGTCTGCGTTGGCGGCGCTGATGTTTGATTCGAACCTTTACACATGGTTCAGATAAAATTTTGTTCGAGCCTCCATGTCTGTTCTCTGTGCTTTTATCATGTTTGTCCATTGTTAATGATCCGGGCTCACAGTGACAGTTCGTGACAGAAAATCCCGGCTCACCTTGACGTGCATAAATTTTGTATCGGTTTCTCCCTCCCAGGAGGTAACCATACTATCTACCAGAACTGCGGCAACACACGTGAGCTAGGTACAGCTTTTTAAGTCATGGGTAATATGCAAAGGTACGTGATCTTCAACTTCTACAAGGCCCAAACGCAATGATAGCGGAACCGGTTCGCCAGCATGAACTACAACAAGCTTGTCGACTCAGTGTTAATTCAATTTCATTCGTTATCAGCTCAGTCGAGATGGTGTGATTCATGCTGGCGAACCGGTTCCGCATTCCGTTGCCGTTCCGCTATCATTGCGTTTGGGCCTACATCATAAACGTGCATAACTCACACTTCGAAAGCACTGATGATGACAAGGACTTATTTTACGCGCAGCTCGAATGCGAGTACGACCGTTGCCCAAGCCACGATTGGAACGATTGGACGATCGGAAAGTTCAGCGCCCACCCCCTGACGAACGAGAACGACCTACGACTGATAGATTTTGACGCCTCCAAGAACGGAATCATAAATCGACGTTTTGATCGATGGACGGCACTTTTAAAATAGACAATTTACACCGTCTTCAGCCAAAGGCTGCACAGACTGAACAATCACGAACATTAGGCAACGGACAACACAGAACACCCAGTAGCCCAGTGATGAATTTTACGTTTGACGAAAAGTTTCCACCGACTGGAGCGGGAATCGAACCCACGCTTCGTGGCACAATACGCCTAAACTTCTCCGATATAACCGATGTTATAACCTATCGTGGCGCTAACATTCACTCTGATCACTATCTAGTGATGGTAAAACTGCACCCAAAACTATCCGTCATCAACAATGTACGGTATCGACACCAGCCTCGGTATAACCTAGCGCGACTGACCCAACCGCACGTCGCCACCGCATACGCGCAACATCTCGAGGTGACGTTGCCGGAAGAGGGTGAGTTTGACGAAGCCCCTCTTGCGGACTGCTGGAGTAACATAAAAGCAGCCATCAACAACGCAGCCGAGAGCATCGTAGGGTACGTCAGGTACGTGGAAAAAGGACATGTTACGATTGGTTCGACGAAGAATGCAGGCAGAATTCGGTGGACAATGATGCAGCCCGGGTTGCAATACTCCAACAAGGAACGCGTCAAAACATAGTGGTTTCTGCGCTCGTGTACATACACGGTACATGTCACCAACACTACTTAAAAATTGCTGGTGGAAAATATAAACAAAGATCAGCTGTTCCCAGCAAAATCAAATGGCAGTAATTTCAACCAGCAAATTTTCGCATGTGTTCGTGACACCGCTCGGCGAGAGCTCAATGGAGCGATATAAAAGGAAACGAAAGCAGAAAACCCGCCTATTCTGCCGCCTGGAAGAAGCGGAATGTGAAGAAATGGAGCAGCTGCATCGTTCACAAGAAATGTGCAAGTTCAACGAGATGCTTAACGCATCACGAGAGGGCTTTGTGCCGCGAGCCAAAATGAGTAAGCATAAGCAGGAAGCATCTTGACGGACGGACGTGAGGTAATCGAAACAACCAGATTTCGTCAAAAGGCCTTATGCGTACAAAAGTGGAGGCGACATATGTGCATAATTTATATGATGAAAATTGGCATACAATGCGAGTGTATAGATTGTATTACGAATTATTCTGTAACATTATACGACTTAGTTTATGGCGGATTAAGAGAAGTTAAGGATGCCATTCAACAGCTCAAGAACAACAAGGCCGCTGGTAAGGATAGTATTAGAGCTGAACTCATCAAAATGGGCTCGGAAAGGTTGGCCACCTGTCTGCACCGGCTGATTGTCAGAATCTGGGAAACGGAACAGCTGCTGGAGAAGTGGAAGCAAGGGGTCATATGCTCCATCTACAAGAAGGGCGACAAACTGGAATACAAAAACTATGCGATCACTATTCTGAATGCCGCCTACAAAGTGCTATCCCAGATTATCTTCCGTCGTCTATCACCAATAGCAAATGAGTTTTGTGGGAAGTTGTCAAGCTAGTTTCATCAACGGCCGCTCGACGACGGACCAAAACTTCACTGTACCGCAAATCCTCCAGAAATGCAGTGAATACCAAGTCCCAACACATAATCTATTCATCGATTTTAAAGCGGCTTATCATAGCATCGATCGCAAAGAGCTATGGAAAATCATGGGAGAGTACAGCTTTCTCGGAAGATTTCGGGCGAACAATCCAGTTCGTTCGAATCCCACCGGGGACTTGGACAGGGTAATGGACTCTCGTTCCTGCTGTTCAACATTGCACTAAAAGGTGTCATGCGAAGAGTCGGACTTAAAAACCGAGATACGATTTTCACAAGATCCACCCAATTTGTTTGCTTAGCGGATGATATGGATATTGTCAGCAGAACATTTGGACCGGTGACAGATCTAGACACCCGCGTGAAACGTGATGGGACAAAAGTCGGTTTGGTGATGAATGCGTCAAAAATAAATTACAAGCTGATAGGCCAACCGAGTGCGACAGAACTCTCTTAGGAAGCAGTGTTACGACAGACTGGGATACTCTCGACGTGGTTGATGAGTTCGTCTACCTCGGATCCTTGTTAACGGCTGATAACAACGTTAGTCGTAAAATACAGAGAAACATCATCAGTGGAAGTCGCACCTACTATGAGCTCCAGAAGAAGCTGCGATCCAGAAAGATTCACCCTCTCACCAAATGTACCATGTACGAAACGCTCATTAGACCGGACCATGCAGGAAGAGGATCTGCAAGCACTTGGAGTATTCAAACGACGGGTGCTTAGGACCAACTTTGGCGGTGTGATGGAGAACGGTGTGTGGTGGCGGAGAATGAACCACGAGCTCGCTAGGCTCTACGGCGAACCCTGTATGTGACGCAACCGGAAAGGTGCGTTGGGCAGGGCATGTTGCAAGACTACCGGACAACAATTGCAGGGACTACCGGACAACAATATGGTGTTCGCGTCGAATCCGGTTGGTACAAGATTTTTCTATATAAATAATTTCTAATATAGCTAATTTCTAAACTAACGTACAGTACTGGACATTAAACACGCACCAATGCCGTTTTGACGTTAACTACGTCTTACGGCAATATACTGGGTGTCAATTAAAAATCTAAAATGTTGCGACCGTCACGAAATTATGTAAAATTTTGAATACTAATAACTTAGCCATTTATCGGTAGATTTTCAATATTTTCCCACCAATCGGTAGGAAATTTATACAACATTTTACTCAAATGGAGAAAACTTTTGATTTCTGACGATAGACTGTCGAAAATTGGGAAAATGTCGACTCTTTTCTTACGCAACCAAACACACGGGTTGGAAAGCGCACTATCAAAGCTTTCTTTTTCGCCCATTCTTCTTTTGACGTTAACTACGTCTATCGGTAATATACTGGGTGTCAATGGATTACCTGCTTTGGTCTTGTCCACAGTTGATCAGCAGAAGTTTACTCGTTTTATTTTGTATGGGGAAAGGCATCTAACTTCAAATTTCTCGCGAATGAAAGCATTAATCGAAAAAATATTTGGTAGGCGTGATAGTCATTATTGTTACGTACAACCAACACCAAATATTTTTTTCGGAAAAAGGTCCCGGCTGCAACTATGAAAATCGACTAAAGTTCAAATGCAGAAAATCACTTGGCGTAGTTAACGTCATGCGGTCGTGTCTTGTACACAACCCCCTCTGATTTTTTTCATAACTTCAGATCCCCGTCGTTTCTAAAACGATTTATTCCGTTTTTCTGTGTCCAACTGCAAATTACCTCAATTTTTGAAAACTGTTGAAAAAGCTGTTTGACAAAAAAATGCATCAAAACCAAAAGTAATATAGCAAAAAAACTATGTTTCGAATGAACTTGGTGTCTTCAGCACATTTGTTCATGAAGTGAAGGGACAAACGCGCTGAAGACATCAAGATAATTCGATACGTAGTTTTTCTGCTGGATCATTTTGGGTTTTGGTGCATTTTTTTGGTTCAAATTCAACCTATCTGTAACTTTTGAATCAATAGTTTTCACGAAACTTGAGCTTGAGCTTGATTGGCCGCCCGTGGATGCTACTCCAGAATCGCCAGATCAGCTGCACTTACACAAGGAACCAACCGAATAACTGCTTGGGACTAACAGGCATCCTCAGTGTATAAGTGATGGTGATCTTCTATTTTTAGACGATAATGGTGCCTGCCACGTCAGAATGCAGACCAATGTGGGGAAGGGGGAGGAATCGGTGATGCATTATACTGGCTCCCACGTAGACCGTATATACCACTGCATCTACGCCAGTTCATGCGGGAGTGTTTGGATTGGGGGAAAGGCATGGCAGAGAGGTTTGCTTTTGTGGTTAGCAGACTGCCTATGAATCAGGCATAAGGAAAGGCATGCGCGTGGAAGAATGGAAGCGTTAGGGAAACGGTTTCTTGTCCGTCTCTGGTTCTAGCGTTTGCTATGAACGAATAGTTCGAGTGTGATAGATTTAGAATGTAAGATAGAAGCAAGTGAGAGATATAAAACATACAAAGTACGAGGAAATGGACGGGCCTGGGATTAAACCTATGACCTTAAGAATTCTGCTTATGAAGCAGAAGCGGTAGCCATCAGACCACCAACCCCGTCATATTGAATCAATAGTTTTCACGAAACTGTTTCAAAAGTTATCAAAATTCAGGTAATTTGTAGTTCGTCACAGAAAAACTGAAAAGAATCGATTGAAAAATGACGGAGATATGACTATCTGAAGTTGATAATTTTGTATTAGAGAACGGCTTTAATGATATGATAATGATAATCCGATACTGTACATTGTCTTAAAGCCACCATTGAATCACCACCGAAAAAAAACTAAACAATTTACAGAACACTATTTTTATCGCATGTATCGTAAGAAAGATATGGGAGATTGGATTTTCAAACTTAACTAAATCATGATCGCCCTAATGTGCCTAAACTAATAATTACCTTGTATTTCACCGTTGTGACATCATCAAATCCCAGCCATTGGTTATTTTGAACAGCATATAGGCCAAATTGTTCTGCACTTGAGTGAATCGCCCATTGTTCAGTTTGTAGTTTTTCACAAAATTCATTGTATCCCATCACTCCTGGTTCCCTGGAGTAAGGCCCTGCGGTTCCTGGACCATTGACGGGTGCTCCGACAAAACTATTGGCGGCGTTCGCAAGAGTGAATGACCGCCCGTACAAAGGGATACCCAAAATCAGTTTCTCCTTCGGTGCGCCAGATGATAACCAGTAGTGGATGCTAGCATTCACATTCATTTGCTTCTGAACTTCGGTTATATCGGCAGGTCCTGCATAAAGAGGTGCATTCAGTCCACAGTGGTCTTCCCATGCTCCATGCATGTCGTAGGTCATAACGTTGATGAAGTGGAGTGCAGCCGAGACACGAGGAATGATGTAGGAAACTGATGCTGAAAATTCGGCGGATGCCACAGCTGCACTCAAGATCAAGCCATATCGATCGAATCTGAAATGATGTTAAGTGAACCATTAATTTTCTATGTTTATCGGCGTCACAATTAGTTTCATTGGAGAGAACAGTATTTATATCTACATTTCCAACTGCTCTCGTCGTGATAAACGGGTTTGTATATTCTTAGATGATAGTAAAAATTTAAGACAAAATAACTATTGTTGTATTTGGATAATCATAACTAGAAAAGAATTGATTTTTTTTCTTGAAAATGGTAATTAAAATAGGTTCAGCTTTAAAATATATGAAAGCAACAATTTTGTTCTGTAAAAACAGAATAGGGTTGCACAACAAACTTCACAGAATTGCAAATATTCTTTTTCTTCTTGGCATTAACGTCCCCACTGGGACAGAGCCTGCTTCTCAGCTTGGTGTTCGTATGAGCACTTCCAAAGTTATTAACTGAGAGCGTTCTTTGCCTAAATTGCCATTTCTGCATTCGTATATCGTGTGGCAGGTACGGTGAACCGAACCCAGATACCTTCAGTAGACTTTGCTTTGTAGCCGCGGTTTCTAACCACTCGGCTAAGGAAGGCTCCACGAAAATTGCAGAATGATGGAATTCAATATCCAACGCTTGGAAACGGATGGAGTAGCTACACAGTACCGTACGCAGCAAGATGGGCAGTTTAGAAGAATCAATGTCAATAGCGCAGTGCGCATCGTACCTTCGTGCTGTGCGTACACGAATTCTCTCTGCTCTTGGAAAGTTTTTAAAAAGCAATAAAACAGTACTTTTCAGTGCTAAAATTAAAAACGGTACTTTTCAGTGCTACAAAAACAGTACTTTTCAGTACTATTTTTTCTACTATTGATCCCTTTACGATCCTTGTTTGGACCCGTTTCTTCGATTTTTCGTTGGACCCGGTTTCTCCGGAAGGCGAACTTTCTTCCAAGGGTGAAATGAATAATGTTGATAATTGTATCGAAATGAGCAATCAGTTCGATGCTTTAGACAAATTTTCAGAACACCAATTCGAAGCAGCCTCTAGCCCTGGCTCTTCGATTCAAGTGAGGAAGCAAAGGGTGCCGCCTATCGTGGTCAGTTGTTCCGAATTTAGGGGATTTAGGCAGGAGATCTTGAACTCCATTAGGGGAATCAAGGTTTCCTTCCAAACCGCAAAGAAAGGAGACTGTCGCGTTTTGCCGGAAACTTTTAAAGATCGCGAACTTCTTCTCAGACATCTTGAAGAGAAGAAACACATGTTTTTACTTATGACGACAAAACTGAACGTTTGTTCAGAGTTGCCTTGAAAGGTCTCTCAAGTGACTATAAATCACTTGAAGAGATCAAAAATGAAATTAATGATTTACTTGGATTTTCCCCAGCCCAAGTAATCATTATGAAAAACAGAACCCAATCTGGCATTGTTCGGAAAGGGGTTTCTCAAGAATATTATTTAGTTCACTTTAACAAAAAAGAACTAAATAATATTAAAGCTTTAGAAAAAGCAAAACTTATGTTCGATGTCCGTGTGACATGGGAACATTTCCAGAAACCTGGAGGAAATTACCAGAACCCCACTCAGTGCCATCGGTGCCAAAAGTGGGGTCATGGTACAAAAAATTGTCGTACTGATGCTAAATGCATGATTTGCGGAGATTCTTCTCACGCCAATGACGTCTGTCCAGTGAAGGAAGATACCACCAAAATCATATGCTCTAATTGTGGGGCTAATCATAAGTCAAATTTTTGGAATTGCCCTTTACGACAAAGAATCATTGAGACTCGTGCCAGGCAGATGAAAGATAATATCCATCACGATAGCGGACGTTTCCGGAATTTGCCTGGTAGAGTATCGAACAATACTCATTTTTCAGTTAACGATCGCTTGATCATGAATCATACCCATCAGGAAGATCATAATCATGCTCATTCACAAACTTATTTTATTCCGTCAGGTAGTCGTTCGAATCTTTCAATTTCGAATGTATCTACCCACGGAAAATCCTTTGCCGATATCGTAGCAGGTAATTTGAACTCCTCCCCTAAAGGTACTATGAGTACCCATTCTACTTGTTTCAAATCAAATGGAAAAAATCCTACCGCCACAGATAACTCCTACTCCGCTTCTTCGTCTACCGAAAATTCTAATGGGAAATCATCAGATAATGTACCCACTTCAAGTGATATGTCTGTCTTTGATACTTATTTTCTAACTGAACAATTGAATCTAATGATTGATGCAATGTTCAAAGCCACCACTATGACTGAAGCAGTCCAAGTTGGTGTAAAATTTACGAATCAAATTGTTATTGGATTACGTTTTTCTAATGGATCCAAATAATAATTTAAATATTTTAAATTGGAATGCTCGTTCTCTGAATGGTAAAGAGGACGAGCTGTTTAAATTTCTTACAGTTGATACCGTGCATGTAGCAGTTATTACTGAAAAGAATTTGAAACCTGGATTTAAACTCAAAATAGATCCCAACTTTTTTGTTTATCGTAATGATCGACTTGATGGGGCATGTGGGGGAGTTGCAATCATCATTCATAGGCGTATAAAACATCAACTTTTTTCGTTTTTGAAACACATCTTGGTAAGTATACTTTCATAGCTGCCTATTTGCCTTTTCAATGCTCTGGACAGCAAGTTAATTTGCTCCAAACTGACTTGCGAAAATTGACTCGCAATAAGTAAAAAAAAATTGTCTTCTTCTTCTTTCTGGCGTTACGTCCCCACTGGGACAGAGCCTTCTTCTCAGCTTAGTGTTCTTATGAGCACTTCCACAGTTATTAACTGAGAGCTTACTTTGCCAATGACCATTTTTGCATGTGTATATCGTGTGGCAGGTACGAAGATACTCTATGCCCTGGGAAGTCGAGAAAATTTCCAATCCGAAAAGATCCTTGACCGGTGGGATTTGAACCCACGACCCTCAGCATGGTCTTGCTGAATAGCTGCACGTTTACCGCTACGGCTATCTCGGCCCCTCAACGACAATTTTTTTTGCCATTGGTGACTTTAATGCCAAACATCGGTCATGGAATAATTCTCAAAGTAATTTCATCGGCAGAATTTTATTTGATGAGTGCTCTTCAGGATATTTCACAATTCAATACCCTGATAGCCCTACATGTTTTTCCTCTTCTAGAAATCCATCTACGATTGCCTTGGTCTTAACTGACTCTAGTCATCTTTGTAGCCAATTAGTTACTCATGCTGATTTTGATTAGGATCATTACATTTACATTTCAAATATCCCATGAAGTGGTTCTCAATCGTATCAGCTCCACTTTCAATTATTTACGAGCCGACTGGAATATATACATGAAACGTATGTTGACTCTAATCTTGATGTTAACAAACAAAACTTGATAATTACAATGCAATTCCCAAAAGTGAAGTAAAATTTGAATCCGTGATTATAGACGATGACCTTAAACTGTTGATCCGCCTTAAAAACGTGAGGAGAAGGCAATTTCAACGCACTCGCGATCCTGCTATGAAAATTATATGGCAGGATTTGCAGAAAGAAATCAAGAAACGTTTTACACGATTAAGAAACAAAAATTTTGAAAATAAGATTTTTCAATTGGACCCTGGCTCTAAGCCCTTTTGGAAATTATCTAAAATTTTGAAAAAACCTCAGAAACCGATACCGGCATTGAAAGAGGACAACAAATTATTACTAACTAACTGCGAAAAAGCTCAAAAACTTGCTATGCAGTTTGAAAGTGCGCACAATTTTAATTTAGGACTTACTAGTCCAATTGAAAATCATGTTACTCAGGTCTTCGAAAATATTCTAAATCAAGAGAACGTTTTCCAAAATGCCTGGGAGTCTGATTTGGAAGAAGTGAGAACTATTATGAAAAAAATTCAAAAATATGAAAGCTCCTGGCGATGATGGAATTTTCTACATCCTCATCAAGAAACTTCCAGCAAGTAGCTTATCATTTTTAGTTCATATATTTAACGAATGTTTTCAAATACCATATTTTCCTGACAAATGGAAAAATGCTAAGGTTGTTCCAATTTTAAAACCAGACAAAAATCCTGCAGAAGCTTCTAGCTATTGTCCAATCAGTTTGCTTTCCTCCATCAGTAAACTTTTTGAAAAGGTTATTTTGAACAGAATGATGGCCCACATCAACGAAAATTCATTTTTTGCCAATGAACAGTTCGGATTCCGCCATGGACATTCGACCACTCATCAACTTTTACGTGTAACAAATTTGATTCGTTCCAACAAATCTGAAGACTATTCTACTGGTCAGCATTCGACAGCGTTTGGCATGCAGGTTTGATCGTAAAATTAAAAAACTTTAATTTTCCAACATACATTGTTAGAATAATTCAAAGTTAACTGTCAAATCGTACACTTCAGGTTAATTATCAGAACTTCAGATCTGAAAGACTTTCTGTAAGAGCTGGTGTTCCTCAGAGCAGCATTTTGGGACCAATATTATACAATATTTTCACATCTGACTTACCTGGGTTACCTCAGGGATGTCAAAAATCTTTGTTTGCGGATGACACAGGCCTCTCCGCCAAAGGACGAAGCCTGCGTGTCATCTGCAGTCGATTACAAAAAAAAATGGATATTTTTTCTTCATACTTGCAAAAATGGAAGATTTCTCCAAATACTTCCAAAACTCAACTAATAATATTCCCACATAAACCCAAAGCTCTTTATTTGAAACCTTCAAGTAGACATATTGTCACGATAAGAAGGGTTCCAATACATTGGTCAGATGAAGTTAATTATCTAGGGCTCATGCTAGATAAGAATTTAACTTTCAAAAATCACATTGAGAGCATTCAAGCCAAATGTAATAAATATGTAAAATGTCTCTATCCTCTTATTAATAGAAAATCAAAACTTTGTCTTAAGAACAAGCTTTTGATATTCAAACAAATTTTCAGGCCAGCCATGTTGTATGCTGTACCAATATGGACTTGCTGTTGTAATACCAGGAAGAAAGCTCTGCAGAGAATTCAAAATAAAATTTTGAAAATGATTCTGAAGCTTCCTCCCTGGTATAGTACCAATGAGTTACATAGAATATCCAATGTTGAAACATTGGAACAAATGTCAAATAAAATAATAAATAATTTCAGGCAAAAATCGTTACAATCTTCTTTTGCCACGATTAATGCATTATATGCTTAGGTTAAGTTAGGTTAAGTAAATTAAAAACGTAATTTTTTTCTCTTATAAGCAGGTGAAATCAACTCACCTGTAAAAAATCTGAACTGCTACGGAAAATTAAATGTACCGTTTTGACTCATATTCCGAACACTTAAGGCCAACAGTGACTTCAAATGCATCTGAATGGCATAAATTGACAGATATTTGTGTAAATTTCAATTTCCTCGCGAAACCTAACTGTTAGCTGTTGGGTGTACCGATAGTAATGTTGATTTAATTAGTTTTAATATTCTTTTAACGTTAAAGTACGGAACAGCATTTTGATTCAAATGCCGAACACTGTGTTCATTCTGTCTCATATTCCGAACACCTTGATTCAAATTCCGAACAGCACGAATAAATCGTATTCAAATGAACAATTTCGCAAATAAATTTACTTAAGCTTGTTCTTCTGGTCTGAAAGTAGAGAATCATCACTACTCCCGCGGTATTAATTATATTGAAGACGTTAAAATTGAATTGCAATTGACTGCCATTTCCTTGTTATTTGGTGACATATTTCAGCGAAACATTTCAACCAAATTGCCATACAAAAACCGAGTGTTCGGAATATGAGTCTGTTCGGAATTTGAGACAAAACGGTAATTATTGTTAACAAAATGTTAATAAAATCTTAAATTTGTTTTACCAAATCAGGATGATAGTGTTGTCTGATAACACAGAACACCTAGATATAAGAAATGAATGTAATGTTTGGAATGATACTAATTAATTTATATATATATAAAAAAATGTCAATAGCTTGTATTTCAGATAATATCCACGAAGCTGTACCTGTAGCTATAACTGAAGAATTGCAGGGTGTGGCAGACGGAGCAAAATGAATAAACACACAAAGAAACGCAGTACGAAGCAAGCATCATTATCCGCCTTGTGCAAATATCAAGAAGGGAACTAACATTTAGTGCAAATATAACATTCTCTAAGCCCTCTTTATACGGCTTCATGCTGAGTACAGGCGCTGTATATTCGAACAAAAGCTTCTATGCGATCCTTTTACTAACAAATGTGGCGAATCTACTCAGCTATTTGTAAACTGTGTTGGCAGCTCTTATTCATACCGATCATTGCTCTAACTCGACAGTTATACGACTTGTAAGCTGTGTAAACATCTTTGAAAGGCGCTTTCTCAATTATTTTGCAACTGTTGAATATATTTTATACGGCTCCATGCCATTACCTCGAACGCCATTACCCCGAACGCCACTACCCCGAATGGGTCACTACCCCGAAAGCCATTACCCCGAATAGTATGAGATACAGTACAGTATCATGTTTTGCGTGCAAAAATGCGTCTCTAATGAAAGCTGGTAATTAATAAAAATGTTCATCATATATTTATTTTTTCGAAATATCTTGATGGCAACTATATTCTTCTCATTCTTTCTGAGACAGTGCCTGTTTATCAGCTCAGTGGGCACCTTCGCAATTCAAGGGTTCATTCACAAATTTCATTTCGCCAACAATTGCCATTTTTAACACCTCGTACTTTTTTTTTGTATGGAAATTCTACATATTGAATGGACTGTAACATTTTGAGGACAATCACCCACAAACTTTTTTGCTCCGTTCAGCGTTACGAAATTTGTGAATTGGCTTTAATATAATAAGCCTTTTATTGACTGAAAGGAATTCGAATCCATAACCCTCAATATGGTGTTGCTTAACAGATGCGTAATCACCGGTATTTGGACTTGTTGGTGGTGTTCATATTTCAATTTTGTTTTTGAACAAATATTTTTCTTTCTTATGAATATAGATTGTGTCATAGCATCACGTTGTTACAGTGATCATTCACGTCATAGCTGCAAACATTTCACCAGAAATTTGCCCTTCTTTTTTAAATAGGCTGTTCTTTCACGTTTTCGTTAGATAAGCTAGTCACTAATATTTCCATATAGAACAGCTTTTTATAAAGGAATATATCTTGAACGCATTCACTAAAGTGATTCCTGCTATAATTCTAATCGGAAATTTTCCCTTTCTTTTATCTTCTTGTATTAAAACAGACAGGTCACTTATTTATTTACTCACCACTTTTCTGCCATAATCATTTCTTCATTATCTTGAATCAAAAAAAATTTTTTTTTTGTGGTTATCTCACAGAAATTGAAATTAATGATCCCACAAATCAACAAAAGTTCTTACTGTAGCGTCAATCAGAGTCCGCCGATTTTTCTAACATGTACAAGTGTACAAGTGCGATAGCGGAACGGTCATCTATTAGGTTGGTTTTTAGGCGGGTTCCATAGAACAACTTTTGCAGCGACTATCTCAGAGTGAACTTCCATTACCATCGTTTACGAAAGATTTTGATCTTTAAGAAGATCTTAATTTGAATGCCCGACACCTATAAAATGAGTAAAGGAAGTGGCTACCGACGTCCAATAAGAGACTTTACTACATCCTAATTTTGTACATATTATAGCTATCCTTCTCATAATAAATTCACCCTTCTTTTCGAAATAGGCTGTTCTTCAGAGCATTGCAATGTGGCTGTGTGAATCTTCCCAAAAATAGAGGACAAAACTTAGTGTGTAAAAATTATTTGCTGAACAACTAGCTGCTTTTTTAATTTCTAATATTTGAAAAATACATTTTTGAGCCAAACTCATGAAATACTCAAAAGGAATCGTACAATTATCTCCCCAAACTCTAACTAGAACATGTCTCAAAATATTATCCATTCGGGGTAATAGCGTTCGGGGTAGTGACCCATTCGGGGTAATGGCGTTCGGGGTAATGACCCATTCGGGGTAATGGCTTTTGGGGTAGTGGCATTCGGGGTAGTGGCATTCGGGGTAGTGGCGTTCGGGGTAGTGTCATAGAATCATTTTATACAGCTTCGCTGTATTATCGATTAAATATTATTTCCAAGCTGTTTCACAGCTTCCAGAATTTTAAATCATAATATGTGAATGTTCCCTACGTTACACAATTAAAGTATCTGCCACCGCCTAGAATCGAACTCACGATCTCTGCATCCACAAGTCTTGACGTGGTCTTTGCTGCCACCACAGTATATATGGAAGGCAAAGAAAACACACCGTTTTGTTCTACATCGGTTCATATAATATTCTATAATGACATTAAAAGATGTTATAGCCACGCTTACACCACTTCATCAGGCTGTAAAAGGGTGTGAAACGTCAAACGAAATGTTTACATCCATCAGGATATGGTAACAGAAATACTGGAAACCCAAGCGGCTGGGAATAGGGTCCTAAAGGCCTGTCCCGATTTTAATGCCAAACGCTTAAGTTTCTTTTGTTTAAGTCCAAAAAACATTTTGTTAGATTTTGTCACATTCCTTGGCTTCAACTTAAATTTTGGGTGTATTTTGCTGTCCGTGTCCCTTCCAAAATGTCAGATAGGAACAACCCCGGTGTAAAAACTAAAAGCCCTGTGGTGTTTTTGTCGATTAAGCAGCGTCAAACAAGATCAAAAGTGTCAAGGTTCATTTATGGACCCACATTTTAAATTAAAGTTTAAATATGATGTAGCCGTTATTTGAGCAGGAAAAATTGCTAAAATAGTTGCAGCAACATGCTTTTTCGTGTCATTAAATAAAAACAAGATTTCATTAAACATTTAAGGACCCAATTGCCCCGTTCTTCCAGGTCATCGTCGGCGGAATGGTGTTTGTCTATGCCATCAACTGCGGCAAACGGAAGCACCACAGGAACTACAAGTACCATTAAACTGGAAGCAGGGCACTTAGAAGCGGAACCTATCCACAGCTCATTATAGAAGCGCGATCCGCGGAAAATAATTTTGGCAGGATCCGGAGGGTGGTTCCGGCTTGTGGAAGATAGCAATTAGGCATAGATTGGCAGACGGATGCTGGCATACAGTGAAAAGCTCCTAATTTTGTTCGGAGAGTAAATTACATAATTAGCGAAAAATAAAATGTGAAAATCTATGAATTTTGTTTATCTGCTAAATGATGGTCACTGCTCCTGAATTGATTCTTCGAAAATTAAGTATGAGGTTAATAGAATTGCAATAGATGCGTCACAAGTTGTTGTTTTACAGCTCACAGCTGTATATTCGCTGTATAACTAACGATAAAGCGCTTCTTAATTATATATTGTGCAGCCTAACAAATCATATTGTATAGAAGCAGCCGGAATAATGATGGAGACTTTTATTTCCCATCATTGGGTTGCTACTTTTTACGGTGTTGAGTTACAGCTTAGTGAAATCAGCAAAAGCGATAACTAACGAAGTTTATTCAGCTAATATTTATAGCTGCAAATCGTTTGCGATACAGCTGTATTAACGCTAATAATTCTATTTTTGACGGCTTTCAATTTTTGCTGTGTTTGCTGCTTTAACCCTCTAATACCCAAATTTTTATTTTCGACCTAAATATCATTTTTAGTTATCTAAAATCGTTCTAAACACGTTTTGGGCAATGATTTATTTTTATTCGCAAATGTATGAATTTTGATTTTTGAATTTTATAATTTTTATTTTTGAACATCCCTATCCTCTTTCATTTTTTCTTGAAACCTCTTCTAGTTACTGATTTTTGGCAACAATAAAAATTCAAGTTTTTACTGTACTTTTAACAATAATAAAATTTAAATATTTTTCTGAAAATAATTTTATTTTCCGTGTAATTAACGGAAAAAGAGGTTTGAAATTATTTAAATATCACCAAGCTCTTCTTCTGTTATAGGTTAATAGTAGAAAAATATAAAAGGTACGATTTTTTATATTACACGTTAAATGAACCCTATGCATTTGTAGGTCATATAAGAATACAATGTTTCAAACAATTTTCAAAAATACAAAAAAGTTTCAAAAGTCACAAAAAACTTTTCTCACATGCGTGTTATGAGTAAAAGTTTAAGCCAAAAATAAAATCATTTTGATTTTCGAGCTACGAAAAAATACACAAAATTCCAAAGTGTACCCCGTCTAAAGACGGGGTTGGGTATTAGAGGGTTAATTTAACTGTTATACAGCACAAAGTAAATAATCTTGGCGTATAGCGCTAAAATTGTTACACGCTAACATGGATGTACCCATTAATGGGTACTATGGTACCCATTTTCAAGAAAAGTGGTTTAACTCATTAAAAAAATAAAGTCGATTTACTCATTAAAGAGTATTCGCTTTGAACTTCAAATAATGGGTATTTTTCAGTCTTGGTCTCTAGTATGAAAAAGGGTAATAAAACCCCATTATTTTGTGAGCGATTGTGCAGTTTGAGGTTATGGCAATGGTTTTGGATTAAAAAAGTTCCATATAATAAAAACCAACAACAAAACAGGGCGAAATAAAATACAACGTACATTTATTTCAAAGTTAAAAAAATGAATTCCAACACGTATGCGATCATCTAGCAGACAACCCAGGCACTAATGAAATCGCTGCAGTCGGCAATGAACTACGCTGATGCGGTCATCCACAAATCTACAACCAGAAAACCGATTATTAATAGATCAATTTACGGGAAAGTAACCGCAGATTCTACTTACGTGTCGAAAATAGTATGAGCAATCTTTTCGTCCATAAGAATATATCGTACAATTGATAAAACCACTAACTTTTCACTAACACCGAGCGGTAAAAATAAACAGAAATTGAAAAATTACGATGTTGATTTGCAAACTATCATGTGCACACTATTTACCCATTTATATTAGCTGGAAGGATACTTCACAATGAGGTTAAAGTACCCTTTTTTATGTCACAGAAAAGTACCCTTTTTCTGACAATTCCATACTGGCCATAAAAATGGGTACAAGAAACTCATTTCATGGGTACTTTTATGTTAGCGTGTAGTTGGGGATTTTGCTAACCCATAAATTGGCTGTGTACTTTTATATCCTGTACAGAAGAATAAAATAATATGATAACCAGTCCACAGTCCGGGATGTCAGCCAGTGTTTATCACGTAAGTATAAAAAAGTGAAAGGTACCAAAATCATAAGACAGAATGAAGAATACCGTTTGAGATAGGTAGACATAACAGTTACCATTGTAGGAGAACATTGAGCACTTTTTGCACGAAAAATTGAAATATACTAAGAAACCGAATGAAAATAAATTATAGTGAAAAAAAAGTACACCTTTAAGGCCATAGCAATAAAAAACAAGAATGTATTTATCCATTATTTAAGTAAGAAACTCATAGTAAAAATAAATAACATTCAACCACTCATCAACTTTTACGTGTAACAAATTTGATATGTTCCAACAAATCTGAAGGCTATTCAAATAGTTTTGCTCTTCTACACATAGAAAAAGCTTTCGATAACGTTGGACATGATGGCTTGATCGTTGAATTTAAAAACTTTAATTTTCCAACATACATTGTTAGAATAATTCAAAGTTTACAGTCAAATCGTACACTCCACTCCAAGTCCGAAAGACTTCCTGCAAGAACTGATGTTCCCCAAGGTAGCATTTTGGGACCAATATTTTTTTATTTTATTTATTTATTTGTCGTCAATCAATAGTAGACCGTTTCATTACACACTAATTTTACATGTTTTTCTTATTTCTAACAGGAATTATAAAGGAACATTTTATGCTGCAATGTTTTATAAACGAGTTTACAATCATCGAACTGAATTGAAATATCGCTTCAATTTGGTTTTTGTCGTTGTGAAGTCAATACTAGCGCAATGTTTATTATATGTTGCCATCATCTGATTAAGAGTCCCATATTTGGCATAGTTAGTACGATGATGGCACGTAAGGAATATATTCCGGTTTCGCAGTTGTCGGAAGGGTGTATAAAAATTTAGTTTTGCTAAGAGTTCTGCGGAGTCAATACGATGTGAAACAATATCATTTACGAAGGACACCATTGCGAATTCACGACGCACTTTTAGAGTTTGTATGTTGATAAGCATGCAGCGTGCTTTATAAGAAGGTAGTGGAAATCTTGTCCAACCTAATTTACGTAGGGCAAACAGTAGGAATTGTTTTTGTACTGATTCTATCCGTTCTTCATGTGTTATTGAAAAAGGAGACCAAACTACACTACAATATTCAATTATTGACCTTACATATGCAGTATATAACGTTTTAATTGTGTACGGGTCATGGAAACTATAACTAAACCGTTTTATGAATCCAAGCATGTTATTTGCTCTGTTGATGATTGTATTACAATGATCAATGAATGTTAGTTTTGAATCTAAGTCTCTGACTCTGTCACATTTTACCACTGGCTGATTTCCTAGGGTGATTGCAACGTTTGGTGTGTCTCGTTTTCTACTAAAAGCTATTAAGTTACATTTTTTTACATTCAATTGCAGCAGGGATTTATTACACCAGGTGTAGAAGACTTTTATTTCATTTTGGAATATATTTATGTCCTCTTTATTAATAATTTCTAAATAAAGTTTCATATCATCAGCGTAAATCAGAACTTTTATGTGTTTAAGGATCAAAGAGATGTCGTTGACAAACAGTATGAAGAGAAGAGGGCCCAAATGGGAACCTTGAGGGACTCCAGAGGTGACTTGAATGGGATTAGATTTACTTCCTTTGAATCTAACTATTTGTTGACGGTTGGTTAAGTAGGACTCAATCCATTTCAGAAGATTAGACTCTATTCCTAGTCTTTGTAATTTGAATAGTAGCATAGGTATATCAACGCGGTCAAATGCTTTACTGAAGTCAGTATAAAGTGCCTCTACATGGTGACCATTATCCATTGCAGTGAGTGTGTAATTGACAAATTCTATTAGATTTGTATTTGTTGAACGTCCTTTAAAGAATCCATGTTGAGCATTTGTTATTCTGCTTTTAATTTGATTGAATAGTTTTTCATTAATGATTGCTTCGAATAGTTTAGGAATACAAGAAATAATGGCAATACCACGATAATTCCTTATGTCAGATTTTTTTCCATTTTTAAAGATGGGTACCAGGTATGAGCTTTTCCATGATTTTGGAAAAGTATCAGACTCTAATGACATGTTAAAAAGCCAAAACAATGGAGTTGTAAGTTCTACAGCTAAGCTCTTCATGAATAATGGTGGAATTCCATCTGGTCCAGACCCTTTTGAAACATCTAACTTATTCAAGCCTTTCATGACGTCCTTTACGTTGATATGACTGATTTCAATGTCTCTAGTATATTCTGGTAAGAAATCAAAGTAATTGCAATCGCGGTCTTCATCATCAAAAGTAGTATAGATTTCTTGAAAGAAAAATGCAAAAAGATTGCAAATTTCCTCGGAGCTATCACCAACGTTTTTGTCAAGATGCATTATCGAGGGAAAATTATCTGACTTCAGTTTTGTATTGACGTAATTAAAGAAATTTTTTGGGCAAGATTTTATTTCATTTTCAGTTTTTAAGTTGTAATTCTCATATGCGTTATCTATGGCTTGATTAAGTAGATCACAAATTGATAGATAGCTTGTTAAGTTTTCATTATTGTTATTTCTTTTGTATTTTTTATGTGCTTTCTGCTTGCGGTTTTTCAAATTTTTTATTTGTTCATTGTACCACACTGGAGTCTTGGAATGGTTTCTTCGGCTTATTCTTTTTAATGGAACCTCGTCAAGAATAATTTCAAATAACAATTTGTAAAATACGTCGACTGAGGCTTCGACATTTCTTTCGCTTCTTAAAATCGTTTGCCAATCTATCCTGTTTAACCTTTCCCTAATATTTTCATAATTTGCCGAATGATATTGAAAAACTTCTTCATATTCGCAGTCATCAGGTCTGTTATTCTTGTGTACAAAAATTGAGAGCTCAATTGCCGTATGGAATGCTTCATTTTTCCATAATGGGGTTAGTGATTCAGACACACAGAAGTCCTCATACATATTCGTTAATAAAAAATCTAAATAGTTATTTTGCTTATTTTTAATGTGGTTAACTTGATTGAGGCCTAAGCTGGCGATTCTGTCAAATAAAAATTGCAATGTTTCGTTATCACCAACGATTGGAAGCAAGATGCACTCATTGTCAGCGTCTGGAATAAAGTCAATGCTTCTTTGATTAAAATCTCCGAATATGTGAACTTTTACTTCTGGAGAGAGCTTAGACATGATTTCGTCAGCGATTTGGAAAAATTTATCATAAGAGTTTTTACGAGCGTTATTTGGGGGAAAGTATACCGAGGCAAACACATGTGTTTCGCCTTCCACAAGTATTTTCACCCAAACATGTTCGAATTCTTTACATTTTTCAGTGCTGATAATTTCCGAATTAAATTGAATTGAAACAGCAACTAGAACTCCACCCCCTGACTTCTTTTCAGACGTTTCAAAATTCCGGTCATCTCTATAAACATTATAGTTACACCCAAACACTTCTTCACTCCTAACTCCTTCATCCCAACTTGTTTCATTTGCTAAAATTATTGGGAAGGAACAACTCAAAATTTTGTTATGAATTTCTCTTATCTTCAACGAACTTTTCATTCGGTTGAAATTTTGGCAATATATTACGATTTCTGTTCCAATTTGTGTTGGATTTGAAGAAGTGTTCTGGGTTGAGTCAATTGGAATACCTGATTCTTGGCTGTCTCTTACCTCTTCACTGTGTGTGGAATGTGTCAAGTACAGTAAACTTCTATCTTGTCCTACCTCTATAGAGTGCGTTAAGTCGAGTCCTTCCTCTAAGGAGTGCGTCGATTGCGCCGAAAACACGAATGTTGAGCATGGCACGCTTCACATGATGCAGCTGAATTTGATGAGCATCCGGTAGAAATCCTATGTGACTGCCTGCCATGCGCAGGTTGCTGATTTTCGACGCATGTCCGGCTGGGATTTAAAATTTCACCTCGTTGAAATTGTATGGGCCGTTGAGCAGCCGGTGTTCCTGATGATGAGCGCTGTGGTGGTCTGGAAAATCTCTCCTTTGCTGCTGCCAAAAGTACTCGGTCCGGTGGTAGAAAGCTGTGACCGCCTGCCGCTATGAAGTCTCCATCCAGCCGACCCGCACTATTCCGATTTCGACTGTCGTTTGGATGATGATTCATTCCGTTGTCAGCTGCACTGAACGAAAGCTTCAGCCGTGTAATGAATGATTTGTAATTCACATGGCTACCAACTTCCATATTCATTAATTTGAATGAATATGGAACAATATGATTCATCCATCGTCAATTGAACGAAAATCATCCGTTTCTAAGATGATTTCTTATCTATTTCCGTATGACTTTAAGCAGGTAGTTGAGTTATACTAATAGAAATGAATAACATCGGACTTTTGACGGATTGTAATTTCTTCCATGCCCCGAATCAAAAATCATTCAATTATCGTCTTAACTATCATACAAAAGTTTAATGATCCGAGATAGAAATCATCCTTGTTGACAGTCCTAATTCAAGTATGGCGTCAGTAGCGTGGTTACTCCGAACTTCTTCGTAAATGTTGCAGGTAAGTGCAATTTATGGTAGAATAATCCAAATTTGTACCGTTTTTAAGCATTTGTTTACTCTTAAAGGCTCGTTTGACTGCTGATTCCTGAACCGCAAACCACTCAAGCTCGAGGATTTTGGAGAATAAACAACTCTCAGCATGTATGCGGTAGGCTGTCATCTTTTCCGGCAGTCAAGAATAATAATTATTTATAATCACTTATTCAATACATTGCTAATAAATCTCCAGGAATCGTGTAAGAAATAAACTATCTGTAATTTTATTTTATCTCTTTTTAATGATTAACCAGCATGCAATGGGGTTTGTTTACAGCTATGAATGATAATCATTCAAATTCATTCAGTTTCTACAGAGATTCAAATCATTTCAAGATTGGATGATTTTCATTCGGTGCGATATGTAATCAGATGATTTCAACGAAGATGAAAATCATCCAGAATGTGTCTGAAAATAGGAATGGGGCTCGGATGAGACAAAAATCATTCAATACGTGGCGGGGGATTTCGTTCAGTGTGTGTTATTGCGGTTGATTTTTTGCTTCCTTCTCCGCTTAGCCTTTGCCGCCTGTTTTTGCTGATTAAGGCGGACTATTTTGCGCGCATCGTAGTCCGTCCAGTCAACCCTCCACACCTTTCTTGTTCCAAGGCAGCGCCAACCTGAGTTATCGGCATCATTTTCGCGGTTTAAACTGGTGCATGAACCGTGTGACGAAGTAGAAGGTTCAGTGCTCCTCGGGGCTATGATTTTCGCTGACCAAGTTTTCAATTCGTCGAGAATGTCAATGCCTAGATATGGGTTCGAAGACATTGCGGTTGTGGCTGCCAAATCCAGGTGCAGCTGATTGATTTGGCATATGCCATCATTAATGTTTTTGAGCTCAGTGGCCAAGTTTGATGATACAGATTCGAAAGACTTCGAAATGTTGTCGTTCGTCATTTTAGTGACAGTATCAAGTATTGTCGTTATGTGGTTTTTTATGGCTACTACGCAACCAGCTAGACTACTGGTTTTGTTAATGGTAGCAAGCTCATTCTTTATTGTGGTCATCAAAATCTCGAGCCCTTCGAAAGCTTCATTTACCATGCTTTGTTTGTTCTGCTGCAGATTAGACCGATGAGCCACTTCGGTGTTTGCATGGAGCTGCTCGGTAAGAAGCTTTTGCTGCTCAGTAAGGCGATTAAAATCCAATTTCGCCTGGAAAAGTTCTTGGCAGCTATCGCAACAAGGCAGAACATATCTGATTTCACATCTGACCTACCTGAGTTACCACAGGGATGTTAAAAATCATTATTTGCAGATGACACTAGCCTATCCGCCAAAGAACGAAGCCTGCACACTTAAACAGATCATAGGAGTTCGGTAATGAAAATCACCGAAAGTGATCGGTAACTTATGAAATTACTGATGTTTCGGTAATTGGTTCATTTTTGACATTTCCGCTTGAACAAAATAGCTGAAGTTCGGTAAACTAGCATGGAATTGTCAAAAAAAAATACCGAAAAGTCTGTAAATCATCGGTATCACCGAAGGCGGAGAACCGAGTTTTCGGTAATCGTCTTATCAAGCCACAGAGTTCGGAAACTTGTAGCAGAGGTAATTGTATAGCAGTTAATAAGTTTTCAACTAAACTGTATTGCTTGCAGCATAAATAAAGCTTCCAACACGCCGATGGGCATCGTTCCGCTGTGGCCTCCATAGTTTACCCACCGACGAAGTTTACCTCTGATTTGAAATATCAAAAGAAATGGCACTACATTACCGTAATCCGGGGGCAAATTGATAACTTTTTCACAACTTTTTGTCATAATTTTCTTTGGAATTCAAAAATTGCCAAATTTATTCCGTTAAAATCAGTACTTCATTGATCTCTATCAGTTTATGTAATCGTTTTTTTATGAAATAATATTTAACATTTCATAAAATAAATTTTAATATAAAAAATTGAAATTACACATTCACGGATAACAAAATAGAGTGTACGTAATCATTTTTCCGGTCATGTTAACTATTTTCTAAGGTTAATCTAGAGATAACTATAAATATAGTTGATTAGACAGTATATTGTTACAAACAACTATACCGTATCGTTGTTAACAACTTTATTTTTTATTGAATTTACATACATCAAACGTCAAAATTCAACCATAATTTAGTTGACTCAAAGTAAATTTAATTGAGTTTATAATATAATGCAATGTTTACTCAGCATTTTGTTCTGCTATATCAACATATCTGAAAAGATTCGCTGCTGCTTTATCGTTCTAAAAAAAACATCCCAAGTAACCACAAGCATTAAGGTATAACCGTATTTTAACTTTAATTCAACGAGTGCAATGCATCATTGCTTTTATTCTACAATATGCGTGCAATAATGCTTTAATTCTATTTTATGAATGCAATGTAGCATTTCTTTATTGTAGCAATGAAATGTGCATTAATGAGTGATATAAGGTCACTGCCCAATGCTTCATTGCATCATCTTTCTCAATGCTTCATAGCAATACTTCAAGAATGCTGTATTAATACATTTTTAATATCGTAAATTTATCGTCAATCCTTCCCTCACTCAGACAAATAATCTATATAAATACCTAAATATCCCTTATGGAAAAAAAACAAAAGAAATCTGGTTGAAATTCGTAGGTTTGACCAGAATTTGAAAACAAAAAAAATGCAACAACCTGAAATTGAACCAAAAACCTTACGATTGATAGGCCCGTACGTACACCACACGCCTAACGATGGCTCAATGTGGCGAGATGCTAAAACGATACATAAAGCGTGCAAATGAGCAGCTGTTTTAGCCCCACACAATGAAAACAAAAAAAATCTCAACAGCAAAAAAAATCGACAACCACGCTAAACTTGTAAGTGCAACAGTCGTGTCCACCAACTTAATGCGCACTTCACCCCAAATTGGACTATTGCAAAATTTGAAGAAAGCAGAAAAAATGTGATAAAGTGCACTCTTGCAACGGATCATCTCAACGTATTTGATGCACTTGTTCCTTGAACTACAAGGAATAAGTGCACTTAAAACATCATCATGATTCGATGCAATCCTGAGCTGCTATCACACTTTGAAGGAGCTTACACATTTGTGACGGTCCAACTTGGAGTGAAATTGACAATATTTACCACTGGCAACGAAATGGCGCTGCTTGAAGTTGAACCATTTTCCCGGCCAAGACATACATCATTCATGGTTCGGAGGATAGGCGCGGCGAGTCATCGTAAATATCTCTCAATTAGTTTAGGTTCGAATCCCGACAAAGGAATTAAGCAAAATACACATATGAAGCATACTCAAAACAAAGACAGGCAAAAGCAACGCAGACACCCAACGATCAAATATTTTTGTGTTTCTATTTTTGATCTCAAAATAATGGTTTCCTTCATGCATTAAATACACTTTAGCTAAAGCTTTTAAACGGTACAGACAGTAACTATACTTTAGCAATTGCCGTCATAGAGCTAGGAAATGTAGCCGTATTTAAACTGTAATAGTGCCCTTTTCCACTTTAATACTGCTTTAATGAGACATATAATGCGGTATGACTTTATATGCCATATTCTATAGTAGCATATAAAGTGATATTAATGCAACTTTATACAGCTGTACGGTTACTTGGGATGGCAACAATCAAAATAAAGTGCGCGTCGGCAAACTTGATACGTGGTCCCCTGAGTGAGAGGTGGTCATCTTATCAACTACACTAATCCTTACAAGTTAAAAGTAAGTAGATTTGTGAGCATGACTTGAAGTCTAGGGATGTGAATGTTTTCGGTTAGTGGTAATTATCCAAGTTATAATTGATATAGGTACAAGTGGATCGTTGAATCAATGAAGTATGTGTATTTGATTTGACGTTAATTTAGTGTTGGTGTAAGTTAATTTTACTTCGAAAGAACTAACTGTGCGTAAGTAAAAGTAATTAACGAGATAGTAATCTCAACATAAAGAAATTCTTCTACGTGTTGGGGCGAAATCGATCACTATATAATAAAGCATATTTTAGAAAATAAAATTTCTCTATTTACTAAATTTGGGTCTCCTGAATCTGAAAATGATGCCAAAATTCTTACAACTCGTGTATATCATCATTTTATTGCATAATTAAACTAAATATGTAAATATGCATAATACGCCTAAATGTATGCAATTTATATTGAAACAAGCACTTCATTCAACAAAAAACGGTTTTACGAGCAAAAAAACTAATCTTTTAATGCTGAACGATTTCCAAAATGAGTTCAGCAGTTCACACTGATGCTAACACAATATTTTTAACACTCAAAGTTTACATGCAGGCTTAGCACCAGCAGATTGTTTAGTGCCGATATTGCCAACAGTATTGCTAACACCTTCAAAAACCGTGAATATTTCTATGCAAAACTTACCTTAATAAAAAAAGAAATAGTTTAAAACCATCATTAGACATCTATAAACTAGAAAACATGAAATGTCTGTGATGGAAACGAAGTATTAAGCATCCTTGAAAGGAAAAGCTATTTGGTACCGACCCGGTCAAATTCGCCCCAGTGATCAATTTGCCCCCGGATTACGGTACTGATATAACGATGATTTTTTTTCTGGAATCAATTATTGCTGGGTTCAATTCCACGTATTATTTATATGAAATAAATCATTGCAGTAATCAAATGTCGTAGCTTCTACCTTTTTTCTCGATAAAATGCAACAAAATGCAGCAAAATACCGGTGCACCGAGCTGGGCACGGATTACCGTATTTCGGTAAGCGATTACCGAACGGTCAGTAAATTTGACAGTTGCTCACCAGAATCCAATTTACAGACTGTTCGGTAATCATTGAGTTTACCGAATCGTTTACCGATTAATCAGCTGTTGAGATTTCGGTAAAAAAATAACCGAATTCGGTAATTTATGTTAAGTGTTTGCTTGTCATTTGAAGTAGATTGCAAAAAAAATGGATATTTGTCTTCATACCTGCTATAATGGAAGATTTCTCCTAATGCTTCCAAAACTCAACTTCATTTTACGTGTTATATAAAAAATCGCACATTTTATATTTTTCTGCGATCAACCTATCATAGAAGAAGAGCTTGGTGGTATTAAAATAATTTCAAACATGTTTTTCTGTTAATAACACGGGAAACAAAAAAAATAATGTTTTTAAAAGTACCGGTGAAACTTTAATTTTTATTATTGCCAAAAATCAGTAACTAGAAGAAGTTTCAAGAAAAAATGAAAAAGGATAGTGATGTTCAAAAATAAAATTTATAAAAATGGAAACCAAAAATTATAGACTTGCGAATAAAAATCAATCATTGCCCAGAACATGTTTAGAACGATTTTAGATACCTAAAAATTATATTTACATCGAAAATAAAAATTTGTGTTTTATAGGGTTTATGTACACACTTGACATAAATTACTGAATTCGATAAATTATTTATCGAAATCTCAACAGCTGATTAATCGGTAAACGATTCGGTAAACTCACAGATTACCGAAAAGTCTGTAAATTGGATTCTGGTGAGCAACTGTCAAATTTACTGACCGTTCGGTAATCGCTTACGGAAATACGGTAATCCGTGCCCAGCTTGGTGCACCGGTATTTTGCTGCGTTTTGTTGCATTTTTATCGAGAAAAAAGGTAGAAGCTACGACATTTGGTTACTGCAATGATTTATCTATATAAATAAAAATGGAGTGGTGTTCGTATGTCATGAAATGGCTTCCGAACGGGTCAACTGATTTGAATGATTATTTTTCCGTTTTGTTCGTCAAGTGTTCCGACGTGTTTGTGTGTATAAAAATCCTAGGATATTCACCGGGAAAGTCGGAAAAACGAACGTGAACGGAACTGTCATTTTGTATGGGACGATCAATAGCGTTTTTGAACAGCCTACTTGATGGCAAGACGAAGCTTGCCGGGCCCACTAGTTTTATACAAATAATACGTGGAATTGAACCCAACAATAATTGATTCCAGAAAAAAATCATCGTTATATCAGTAATGCGGAGCCTGTAGTGCCATTTCTTTCGATGTTTCAAATCAAAGGTAAACTTCGTCGGTGGATAAACTATGAAGTGGCCTTCACAGCGGAAGCTTTATTCATGCTGCAAGCAATACAGTTTAGTTGAAAAATTATTAACTGCTATACAATTACCTCTGCTATAGAATCTGCACTTCACCGCACCACACATCTAAAAGAAGTGTCATGTTTTGACTTTTCAATCTGCCAAGTTACCGAACTCGGTGACTTGATAAGACGATTACCGAAAACTCGGTTCTGTATTTACCGTCTTCGGTGATACCGATGATTTACAGACTTTTCGGTATTTTTTTGACAATTCCATGCTAGTTTACCGAACTGAATTACCGAAACATCAGTAATTTCATAAGTTACCGATCGCTTTCGGTGATTTTCATTACCGAACTCCTATGATCTGTTTAAGTGTGTAACAAGTATTTAAAATGTCTTTAGCTTCTTAATAACAGAAAATCTAAACTGTGTCTCAAACGCAAGTTTTTGAACGTTAAACAAATTTTCAGGCTTGCCATGTTGTATGCTGTTCCAATATGAACTAACTATTGTAATACCAAGAAGAAATACGAGCAAAATAAAAATGTTCTTGAAGATCCCTTTCTGATATAGTACTAATGAGCTACTCAGAATAGCCAATGTTGAAACATTTGATCAAATGTCGAATTTTAGACAAAAGTCGTTGTAATCTGCTTTTGCCACGATTAATGCATTATTATTATTATTATTATGTTTTATTTAAGACACTTTACCATTTGTCATGGCATTCGTGTCTGAAGTTAATATATTTGGGATAAGAAAGGTTAAATTAATTGACCTTTTTTTTCTTATATGCAGGTGAAATCAATTCACCTGTAAAAATCTAAACTGCTAAGACAAATGAAATGTAATAAGTTGTCAACAAAATGTAAATTATATTTTAATTGAGTTCTACCAAACTAGGATCATAGTGTTACCTAACACAGAACACCTAGATAGAAGAAATGAATGTAACGTTTGAAATGATTTACTAATAAAAAAAAAAATTCAATAAATCATGAGTGCTTGCTTGGCGTTATACCCACTTGAGTATGTAAGTTTAATATGCAATCCAAGAAACGCTCCTTTATCAACGCTACGTATTTATTGCTTTGTTGCCATAAAAACTTACTCATGTCTTATTTCTTCCAGCCACACTGCATGATTAACCATGTCGATATTCGCATCTCCGTCACGTTGCGCAGGATACTCCCAGTCAAGATCGATTCCATCGAAACTGTGTATCCGGCAAAATTCTACACTGTCCGAGATAAATCTTCGTCTCAAGTCTGGATTTGCAGCCACAGCAGAAAACTTTCTCGAGCCCTCATTCCAACCTCCAACAGCTGCCAGCGTCTTCAGACTTGGATTCACAGATTTCAGTGCATTGAATCGCTTTATATGTCCTCGGCCCCAATTTTCTTCTAAATCCAGGTAAGGGTCAATGATCCTTATCGAACCATCGATGTTGATTCCAAAGAACGCGTAAACTAAGTGCGTACACAGGAAAGGATCAATGTGATCAATATCAAAGCGACCTCGTCCTGGTCTGTACACTGCCCATGTACCAACGTAGCAAACGATTTTTTCTAAAAAATATTCGAGATTTATAATTTTTCACTTGCACTTTCACTGAAATGCTCCTACTTTCAGCACAGATATTTGTTATAACAAACGCTAGCAGTATCACAAATAATTGAGCTACAAAATAGTTCATGTTGGTGATTTTTTTATGTTGAAAACATTGAACAGAAATTGCACCTTTCTTCTACTGTGAATAAAACTGATTCGAGTGTCGCTTTTATAAACTTTTTATCAATCGTCGGCTTAAGAGGGTCTTGAAATCACTCAATACTTTGAATTGATATCACTAATGCACTTAAGCAGAGGTATTATGCATTTAGCAAATTAGCTCATCGTTATTGATTTGTTTCCTCCACACGACCATAGTGTGATTCCATTTCAAGGTAAATCGTTCATAAGGGATTGCATCACCTTAGGATCGGCCACTTTGCACAACCAACGGAAACGCTTTCCCTTGATGACCATGGAGAAGCAACGGACTTCTCTGTTCTTAGTTACCATATAATGGTAGCTAAATAACATTTCTTCCTTTACAAGAAGGTCGTAATGGCGCAGCACAGATTAATGTGCTTAATTACGTTCCTGACCACTTTGTACAACCAAATTTTCATGATCTTTTGGCTATAATTTCTATAATATTCAGTCCAATTCAATAAAATTTTGACACAACACTATTCAAGTTTCGTGATCTCCCGCATAAACCAAAACCTTGAAAGAATCATGAAAATAACTGTGTACATTCCTTTTATAATCGTAATAGATATGGTACTATGAATCATAGAAGGAAATTACTTGGATAAAGTTTCGACCTTAGTGAATACAGTGTTTAGACACTCGACCATACGAGAAACAGGTTGTTAAGAATGTTAACCGTTTCAGATTCGCCATTCTCCGCCATTTTTCTTCCTTTTTTTTTAGTGTCATTCCAAACATTACATTCATTTCTTAAGTCTAGGTGTTCTGTGTTATTAGACGTGTTGTCATCCTAATTTGGTAAACCAAATTCAAGATTTTATTAACATTTTGTTAACTACATATTACATTTCATTTGCCGTAGCAGTTCAGATTTTTTAACAGGTGAGATGATTTTACCTGCTTATAAGAGAAAAAAAAACCTTTGAATTTACTTACCCTAACTTAACCTAAAAATATAACGCATTAATCGTGGCAATAGAAGATTGTCACGATTTTTGCCTGAAATTATTAGTTATTTTATTTGACATTTGTTCCAATGCTTCAACATTGGATATTCTATGTAACTATGGTACTTTACCAGCACAGAAAGAAAAATTCTTGTAAATTTCAGCTTAAAATCATGCACATGAAGGGAATGCCAGATTTGTCACAAATTTACACGCCATATTATGTAAAATTACAATAACAGCATGTATGTTTCCGCTAGACATCGTGTAATCTAGCATGGACTCAAACCAATGACACGACAATTCGCACAAATTTACAAGATATGCATGTTATTTTACACGATGTGTCGTGTAAATTTGCGACACACTTGGCATTCCCTTTATGTGCATGATTTTTCGCTGAAATTTACATGGATTTTTCTTTCTGTGAGGAAGGAAGCTTCAGAATCATTTTCAAAATTTTATTTTGAATTCTCTGCAGAGCTTTCTTCCTGGTATTGCAACAGCTAGTCCATACTGGTACAGCATACAACATAGCTGGCCTGAAAATTTGTTTGAATATCAAAAGCTTGTTCTTAAGACAAAGTTTTGATTTTCTATTAATTACATTTTACATATTTGTTACATTTGGCTTGAATGTCCTCAATTTGATTTTTAAAGTTAAATTCGTATCTAGCATGAGCCCTAGATTTTTTTTCTGTTTCTGTTCGGGATGAACCACTGCGACCAGTTTTCTTTGATCTTTTGTGGTATACCCGTGTCCTTTGTTTAGTGCATGTCGTTCTACTCCATTACTATTGAGAAATAATGAAGTAGTCGTTTTTTATACAAATATCATTCTTTACCATTTTACATAGAGCCTCTTTAGAAGAAGATACCGCTAATTATACCCTTTGGAGAAAACAGTTTGTCACCATTAAACTCTCAAAAGCGCGCCCCTTTATTAGGTTCGGCCACTAAGCTGGTTGAATGATACTGATTTTGACCATGCATCGGTACTCTAGCGTATCAAATTATTGCTTCTACTTATAAGATTCAAAGTCGTTTTTTGAAACTGTGAACAGGTTTCATTGCATTAGACATTTAGATTCCTTGAAACAGAAAGCTTATTTTAGAATTTATGAGTTCTGCTCTCCACCGATTCGGAATCGTTTCCCTCATAGATATCGAATGATAAACTCTTGAACTCGTAAAGAAATTGTCTCATGAGTTAAAACCAACCTCAGTTGCTGATTGAGCCATTTTTCCACTTCGACCTCCTCATCATCTAGGACAAATAGGTGGGTCTTAGTGGCTTGTTACTCTCTTATACTCTTCCGACCGTAACTTATAAGTATTCACTAGAACAGATACAACAAGAGTACAATATGGTAGATCTTACCCCGTAACGCACCTCGTAAAGGTAATCTACCCGCGTTACGGGTAGCCCTAGATACTTAACTTCATCTGACCAATTTATTGGAAATGCTCTCATCGTGACAACATGTCTACTTGAAGGTTTCAAATAAAGAAATTTTGGTTTATGTGGGAATATTATTAGTTTAGTTTTGAATGCATTTGGAAAAATCTTCCATTTTTGCAAGTATGAATAAAAAATACCCAATTTGTTTTGCAACCTACTACAGATGACACGCAGGCTTCGTCCTTTGGCGGAGAGACCCGTGTCATCATCAAACAAGGATTTTTGACATCCCTGAGGTAATTCAGGTAAGTCAGATGTGAAAATATTGTATAATATTGATCCCAAAATGCTGCTCTGAGGAACACCAGCGTATCAAACTTGTTACACGTAAAATTTGGTGGGTGGTCGAATGAGTGTCCATGTCAGAATCCGAACTGTTTATTGGCAAATATTGCATTTTCAATGATGTGGACCATCATTCTGTTCAAAATGATTTTATCAAAAAGTTCACTGATGGAGGGAAGCAAACTTTGCGAGCTTTCAAACTGCATAGCAAGTTTTTGAGCTTTTTCGCCATTTGTTTTCCTCTTTCAATGTCGGTATTGGCTTTTGAGTTTTTTTTAGATAATTTCCAAAAGGGCTTAGAGCCAGGATCCAATTGAGAAATTTTATTTTCAAAATTGTTGTTTTTTAATTGTGAAAAACGTTTCTTGATTTCTTTCTGCAAATCCTGCCATATAATTTTCATAGCAGAATCGCGAATTCGTTGAAATTGCCTTCTCCTCACGTTTTTAAGACGGATCAAGAGTTTAAGACCATCGTCTATAATCACGGATTCAAATTTTATTTCACATTTTGGAATTGCAATGCTTCTGGCTTCAACAATGGAATTTGTTAAAGTTTCAAGAGCATTGTCAATATCAAGTTTTGTTTGTAAAGAAATGTTGACATCAAGATTAGAGTCAGTATTTGTTTCATATATATTCCAGTCGGCTCAAAAATAATTGAAAGTGGAGCTGATAGGATTGAGAATCGCTTCATGAGATATTCGAAACGTAACAGGGACATAATCAGAGTCAAAATCAGCATGAGTAATTAGTTGGCTACAAAGATGACTAGGGTCGGTTAAGACCAAATCAATCGTAGATGGATTTCTAGAAGAGGAAAAACATGTAGGGCTATCAGGGTATTGAATTGAAAAATATCTTGAAGAGCACTCATCAAATAAAATTCTGCCGATGAAATTACTTTGTGAATTATTCCATGACCGATGTTTGGCATTAAAGTCACCAATGACAAAAATAAATTTGACTTATTACGAGTCAATTTTCGCAAGTCAGTTTGGATCAAACTAACTTGCTGTCCAGTGCATTCAATCGGCAAATAGGCAGCTTGATGTTTTATACGCCTATAAATGATGATTGCAATTCCCCCACGTGGCCCATCTAGACGATCATTACGAAACAACAAACAAAAAAAGTTAGGATCTTTTTTTAGTTTATTTCCAGGTTTAAAATATGTTTCAGTAATAACTGCTATATTCACGTTATTAGCTGTAAGAAAATTAATCAGCTGGATCCATACACATGGACATCGAACATAAGACTAGCTTTTTCTCAAGCTTTAATATTATTCAGATTACTTTTGTTAAAGTGAACTAAATAATATTCTTGAGAAAGCCCTTTCCGAAGAATGCCAGTTTGGGTTCGCTTTTTCATAGTGATTACTTGACTGGGGAAAATCCAAGTAAATCGTTTATTCCATTTTTGATCTCTTCCGGCAACTTATAGTCAATTGAGAGACCTTTCAAGACAACTTTGAACAAACGTTCAATTTTGGCGTCATAAGTAAAAAAAATGTGCTTCTTCAAGATGTTTGAGAAAAAGTTCGCGATCGTTAAGAGTATCCGGCAAAACGCGACAGTCTCCCTTCTTTGTGATTTGGAAGGTAATCTTGATTCCCCTAATGAAGTTCCCCCAAATTCGGAACAACTGACCACGATAGGCGGCACTCTTTGTTTGTAAAGTGGGGCAAGAGTTTTTTTTTCTGAATTTTCTATCTCACTTCAAACCTAATGATATAAATGTCATGATGCTTCGAATGCTACTCAGGTAGAGGACTTTAATTCCAAACATTATAGAATTCGATTGAGATTTGGAAAAGATATGGCTATTTAACGTTTTCATATGTGAAGCCGTGAAAGTTTTACGCAAATTTAACATCAATTTGTTCATTTAATCCAATTGCAAAATATATGTAATGTTTAGTTTTTCGGTAGCGATTTTTAATGTTTGCTGTTTGATAAAAAATAAATATTATCTCCATAAGCACGTAAAAAAATCGGTTGACTATGCATTATCACTTGTGTCACATTTAAATCTTAATATTGATGCTCGGACTTTAGGATTATCTTTTCATTTGGTTTAAATTTTGAAGAGCACACGATCTTTCGGTTTTGAGTAAATTCTTAAAAATAAGCCACAACATCTCATAGTTTTACAGCATTTGCATATTTTAAACTTTATTAGTAAATATTGTTAGCACTCCACAACATTTGACCAGTTGCAAATTAAATTTTCCGGATCGTAAACCAATCCAGCAGGACACTCAAAATCATACCGAGAGGTTTTATCACAGTAGTAAAATTTGGCACAATTTTCGGGATCACGGAAATAACCAGTCGTAACACATACAAATTCACCCGAAGTAGTACTTGTGCTCTGCGTAATAGTTGATGTAGAAACTGTCGTTGTGACTGTAGTTTCCACTGGAGATGTTGACCACGTTGGTGCACTGTCGTTTGTGGTAGTTGAAGGCTGCATGCTAGTTGTAGCTACCGTAGACGCTGTTGAGCCGAATAGTTTGCTGTTCAATGTATTCAGCAGAGTAAATTTTTCACCACACCTTCCATGAAAATCATCAGTTTCAATAGACCATAGCATCACGCCACCGAGCTCATATTGATCTACAAAATCACACTGTAAAAAAAACACTTACTAAGTTAATGAATTTCATAGCTTTTCATGTATCACACCTTCAGAGATAAGCTTTCATCATTATCGAATCCAACCCACTGATTGCCACTATAGGCGTAAGGTACTTTCTGATCAGCATCCCAGTTCTGATTCCACTTGTCAACTATCAATTTCTCACATATCTAGGAAACAAAAGAAATTTAAAACACTAAACTACAAGTTCTAACTCAAACATTTCACCTCGTTGTATCCGAGGAATCCAGATTCGTATGTATATTGGCCTGCTTGTCCTGGGCCACTTGTTGGAGCTCCAACGCCGTGCTCACTATTGGATCGCAACGTAAACGATCTACCGTAGAATGCTACTCCCAGCATAATCTTCCTTGCAGGAACACCTTGATGTAACCAATAGCTTATACTGCTTTTTACATTAAGCTGCATTTTATTCGTAGTATTATCGTGGAGTCCTACAAAGAGTGGGGCATTGTGCCCAGTTTTAGACTCCCAAGGACCGTGTAGGTCATATGCCATCACGTTAATGAAGTCCAAGTACTTGGATACCTCCGGAATATTGTAAGATATCGATGCTGACGATTCAGTGGCTGCAACTGCTGCAGTCAATAAAAGCCCGCGATTTGAAAATTCTTCCCTTAGATCAGCCAAAAACAAAACAAAGTTTTCTCGGTCCACGGTTGGATCTCCATCACGTTGCGCTGGATATTCCCAGTCAACGTCCAGTCCATCGAATCCGTGGTACGAGCAGAAACGAGCTGCATCTTGGGCAAATCTCTTCCTTAGAATAGGACTCTCAGCAACGGTGGAAAATTTCTCAGATCCCTCGTTCCATCCACCGACGGCGACCAAAGTTTTCAATTTATGATTGGAATTTTTCAAATCGTTGAATTGTCGCATAGTTCCGAGACCCCAATTATCCTCCAAGTCAAGCCACGGATCCAGAACTCGGATGGTACCGTTTGCATTGATTCCAACAAAAGCATATATTAGATGCGTACAAAGAAAAGGGTCTATATTGTCCACCACGAACTTTCCATTTCCATTTCGATATGTGGCCCAAGTGCCGTAGTAGCACACAATATTTTCTAAAAATGAATAGTTTATTTTTTCAAAGAACAGCACACGATATATGCTACTCACTTGCATTAATTATCTTGGACAGAAAAACTATTGTCGTCAGCACTAATCCTGTGACATTTGCTGATACCATTCTGAAGTGGTGCACTTGTGGAAAGTGGATTTCAATCAAAATTGGAGACAAACGTTTTTAATGGAAACCTTGTAATGAACTGAGCACACGAGTCATACTTCCTGTGTTTATATGAAGCTCTCGAAGTATTGAGGTAAATGGATTATTCGCATCGATACAAAACATTGTTCTTCAATTTCGGCTAGGAGCTACATTTCAACTGAAGTAAATTCATTTTCAGATAAGTTAGATTAGTTTTTGTGGTGCTATGGAAAAGAATTAGAACACTGACTAATTAATTTCTATTCTAACATGTAAAAATATTCCAGAACAAGATTAATCCTCATAACTTTTTTTTTTCTTAGTGAAGCTTGATGAAATTTAAAATACAATCAGAGCAGTTTTTATTATTACTACTTACTTGATGCGCTGCAAGAGACTTATTTTTTTAATTTGTTCATTAGTACCGTAAATTCGGGTGAAATTGATCAGTTGGGTGAAATTGATCATCGTGTCACTAGATTTTATGTCTTCCTTATGGAGCACAAATATCAATTTAACTTGCAGTGAATGAGCATTGTTTGTCGTAACTATTGTCGAATTGTGTGTTGTGATGTTTTTTGCGTTAACGAATGTTAATTACTATGAAAATAATGCAAAATTTCAAAATCATGTACGGTGCAGTATTGACAAACATACATAAACTCCTAGTTATAAACAAGGATTCGAACATGGTATAAACCTGAAAGTTTGAGAGGATGATTAAGATATATCCCCAAAGCAGATTTCATCACCAAAACTCGTAACAATTTGCTCATTTGGTTGAAATAATTGAATTTCTGATAGATATCAGGGAATTCCTTAGGAAATTGCATACATTTAGGCGTTTTCCGCGTAATTCTTGAAATTTAACTGTTCAATATTCATATGAATACTGTATTGTTAAGAATTTAACAAGCATATTCGGATTCAGGGAGCTCGAATTTATTAAGAAAAATTGTTTTGGAAACTAACAATAATCGCATTGACAAGTGATCAATTTCACCCCGAAATGAGATCCCCCGATTTTTTATTTTAGAGATATTTGTTAGCACTAAGATGACATTTGTTAGAAAATTTCAGTACGTGAGCCGATGAGGCTCACCTTTGTACTTGTTTTCCTGCATTTAGTTGTTCGGCATTTTCAAAATTATAGAAAACAGACAAGAAAAACCGTGAAAAGTGATCAATTTCACCCGAAATTACGGTATCACTCCTGTATCATTCATTTTTTATGACAAATTGTGATACTTAACGCACTACATTTCAAAATCAAATTGTGCCATTGTTAACATTTTATTAAATAATGTTTTTATTTTTATTTTCCATGACAGTTTAGAAATTAAAGGGTGATTAAGAATTACTTGTATGTAAAAGCAGTTTTTCTAAAAACATATTCGATGAAAATGTGTCTACTGTGTTTCGGTTGGAAAATATAATACAGTGAGGACATTTTTATGTATTTTTTCTTGATTTTGAATGAAGATACTAATTTAAAAACTCCTGAAATCAATAAAAGATCCTGCCATTTTCATTTTTTAAATTGAATCATAAGAAGCTTATTGTGACAATAGAAAATTACAACGGTTTTGCCTAGAATTATTGATAATTTAATACAACAGTCCACAGTGGATATTCCTGAGCCAATTTGAAATGTAAGAAATAGCACTTCGTCATCAGATTGATTTCGCGTAGAAGCATTTGATTGATTTTGTGATGTAGGTATTCTTTTTAAGCTTTCCTCGCAATACTTTGTGAAATATAGGGGACTACCTTAATCCTATGGCTAAAAGGGTGCAAGCAGGGGTGACCCATTTCGCATAAAGACGTTTCGCACAAAGACGTTTCGCATACGGACGTTTGACATAATGGACATTTCGCATAAAGCAGTTTCATACAAGAACAGGTAGCATTTTAAAGCAGGCATATAATTCTCATTATGCTAAATGTCCATATGCGAAACGTCCTTATGCGAAATGTCCCACCCCCGTGTAAGCTTTCTTCGGTAAATGGCTGGGTATGGCGTACCATTGGTACCTCGCTTACCTGCAGGGATAAAATAGACCCCTTTGTGCGGTCCTTAGCCTCTTGCCCAGCAACTCCTATCCCTACCTCCTCGCGGTACTGGCCGGGGTACGAGTAACCTTAGGGAAGATCGGGTAACCAACCCCGTTGGGAACTCTAGTCGTCTGCTGACAGGGAAGGGGGGTTTGCTTTTGCTTTTGCTGGAGCGTCTGTACTCCATGTCAGGGGCGGCTGATCATCGTCTGAGTGCCAGAGAAGGACTCTAAGCTAATCTGCGCACTATGGTCCTCCGATCATTTAGGAAGAATGGTCCTCCGGAAATCTAGAGGGCTGGTGTCAGGCCTTGCAAGCCAGCCGTAAAAACATCAAGCAACGTATAACCAACGAGAGAATTCGAACCGGAACAATCGGCGAAGACCAGCGACGTAAAGGGACTAACGATTGGAAGCTCGGTACGTGGAACTGTAAATCTCTCAACTTCATCGGGAGCACACGCATACTCGCCGACGTGCTGAAGGACCAGGAAGTGTGTTGGAAGGGATCAATGGTGCGAACGTTCAGAGGCAACCATACCATCTACCAGAGCAGCGGCAACACACACGAGCTGGGAACAGCTTTTATAGTGATGGGTGATATGCAGAGCCGCGTGATCTGGTGGTGGCCGATCAATGAGAGAATGTGCAAGTTGAGGCTCAAAGGCCGGTCCTTCAACTTCAGCATAATGAACGTGCACAGCCCTCACTCCGCAAGCACTGATGATGATAAAGACGCTTTTAACGTGGCCCTATCGTGGCGCTAACATCGACTCTGACCACTATCTTATGATGGTTAAACTGCGCCCAAAACTCTCCGTTGTTAACAACTTACGGTACCGACGGCCACCCCGGTATGATCTAGAGCGGCTTAAGCAACCGGATGTCGCAACTGCGTATACGCAGCACCTCGAGGCTGCATTATCGGAAGGGGGGGGGGGAACTGGGGCTGGATGAAGTCCCTTTTGAGGGCTGCTGGAGAACAGTAAAAGCAACCATCAACAATGCAGCTAAGAGCAACGTATCACGTACCCGACACGTGGGACGGAGTCGACGGAACGATTGGTTCGACGAGGAATGTAGGCAGATTCTGGAGGAGAAGAATTGAGGAGGAGGATCAGCGCGGGCGGTCATGCTGCAGCAAGGGACCCGACAGTACGTGGAACGCAATAGACGGAAACGGCAACAGCAGACCGGCCTCTTTCGGGATAAAAACACGCCGCCTGGAGGAGACGGAGTGCGAGGAGATGGAACAGCTCTGCCGGTCTCAAGAAACACGTAAGTTCTATCAGAAGCTCAACGCATCAAGCAACGGCTTCGTGTCGCGAGCCGACATGTGCAGGGATAAGGATGGGATCATTTTGACGGACGAGCGTGAGGTGATCAAAAGGTGGAAGCAGCACTTCGACGAATACCTGAATGGCGCTGAGAGCTGAACTCATTAAGATGGGTCCGGAGAGACTGGCCATTTGTCTTTTTATTCCTTCTAAGCAATGGGGAGATAATCTGCTCAACAGACTCCGGACCAAGGTCCAGGAGTGTGGGGTTGGGGACCATTTACTACATGCAAGCAGTAAACAGGACTACACCCCCGACCCACTAAACCATTTCCATTGCCACCAAACCCTTCGTCTCTCCGGGACCACCAAGCAGGCATTGCTTCGGAGAGGGGCTATTGCACATCGCATCCTCCAGGTTAGCTGCGTAGCCATGCAGCAACGAACATCGATGACACGCTTAGGGGGGTCCACCAAGGTAGCATGCTGGCGCTTTGCCAGCTTCCCAGGTGGTTCTTACCTCCCATTGTCCACTGAAGGCGGGCAGGGTCGACCACTACGCCCGCGCCCAGCTACACCGCAGGTATCTAGAACTGATACTGCGGGCTTCGCAATTTGACCTACTGAAGGCTCAGGCCCTATCAGCTAGCACCAGCCGGGATTGCTGACGAAGGGGCCTCCACCTGCCCCGAACAACCAGAGGCTCGTATCCAACCCAGTAGGCCGGCGCCACGACAGCAGCGCTACCAGGATGTTCTTCCCGCGGCCACTTAATCGCTGTGAGGGTCGATTTCGACCGTAGGGCACCGGTATGACCTACATAGCCGACTGCGAACCCTTGGACCACCTGTTGTTTAGCGTCTGCACTAGCCACTCCTCGAGTCCACTCGTCACCTCCTTTGTAATTCCGAGACGATGTGGGTGATAGCCGATAATACGTCATTCCAGCCAAACTCGTCTTCACACATCCTCTGGACCAAATTGTCCGTGTCCCGACCGCATGTGGCAAACATGCGGTCACGCATTGTGTGGAAACGCGGGCACACAAACAAAACATGTTCCGCCGTTTCCTCTAAACCTGCACAAACTGGACATTCGGGAGAACCCGCATGACCGAAACGGTGTAGATACTGTCTAAAAAAGCAACCATGGCCCGAAAGGACCTGTGTCAGGTGGAATGTTAGTTCCCCATGGCGCCTATTGACCCAGATATCTATCCTCGGAATCAATTTGAAAGCACTTCCGACCCACCTCTGTGTCATAGACTAATACCCGATTCTGGAAGTAACTTCCGAGAATCTTGTACAGGTACTCGGGTATACCCAGACGCAGGAGCACATCAGCAATAGCCACCCAACTGGCACTATTAAATGCGTTCCTTACATCCAGAGTCACTACTGCGCAGTAGCGAATACTCCTCATCTTACGCTGGAGTGATATCTCAGCGGTTTTCTTAACCGTCAGAGTAGCGTCTACGGTGGACCTCCCTTTCCGGAAGCCGAACTGGTTGCTTGAGAGACCATTTACACCCTCAGTGTACCTCAACAGTCTGTTGAAGATGAGCACCTTCCCCGCCGTGTCAATCAGGCATATTGGTCTATACGCCGACGGGTCACCGGGTGGTTTTCCCGCCTTTGGCAATAGTACCAGCCTCTTCCACACATCTGGAAATACTCCCTCGTCCAGGCATATCTGCATAGCAGATCTGAACATCCCGGGAACCTCCAAGATTGCGACTTTGAGGGCCAGGTTTGGAACTCCGTCCGGACCTGGTGCCTTCCCCATGCTAAGGGATTTTGTAATCCCTACAAGTTCCTCATCGGTTACCCTATCCTCATCGCCAGCCCCAATCCCCGGCTGTCGACTGCATTGGCTATTATTACTGGCCTTCACCCTGTCAGCACGGTCGTCATACAGTCCAGCATCTGGGTGAACCGCTCGGTCGACCAACTCGGAGGCGCATAGCAGCTACAGAAGAGGACCCCGTTTACCTTGGCGATCACGAAGCCCTCGTATGTAGTAGACACTAACTCATGGATGGGGTATTTACCCGTCGTCCATATCGCCGCCATTTTTCCGGATTCATCCACGACCCAGTTGCCATTGCCGGCGGGTACTCAGTATGGGTCCGATATGATGGCGATATCCGTCCCCCACTCAGCAACTGCCTGATACAGCAGTTGCTGAGCTGCGTCACAGTGGTTCAGGTTCAGCTGCGTTACCTGCACTGTGTCTTTTCGATTATGGCTATTTTGAAGGTCGGGCACCTTGAGCCTTCCGTTGGATGCTTGTTGTTCGCGGACTTCCCGGAACAAATCAAGCACTTGGGAGGGTTCTCGCAGCCTAGTGCCTTATGATCTTCCTCACCACATCGCCTACACAACCTGGTCCTATCAGAGCCTTTACAGCCCGAGGACTTGTGTCCTGGTTCCCTACACCTAAAGCAGATCACTGGTTGCTCATGTATGTTCAGTGAGCATACTGACCAACCAACCTTGATCTTACCTACCTTAGCTGACTTATTTGCGTCCGCCACAGGTAGGTGTACTAAGGCCACCTGAGTTCCTGCCGGACCTTTCCGTAGCTGAACGGCAGCGGTGGGCACCTGAATCTCGCACTGTTGCCGCAGTGCAGTGACGAGCTCTTCTGCGTTGGTGATCTCGTCAAGGTTCATCACCTTCAGAGTCACTGACTGCGTTAGAGCCCTCACCTCGACACCCTCGCCAAGGACCTCTTCCGCCAATTTTTTGTAGGCGGCACCCTTGCGCTCCTTGTCGCGCTTAAGCTCGAGGATCATTTCACCTGTACGAGTGCGTCTGACACTGCGTACGTCGGCTCCTAGATCTGCGAGCTTCGCGTCACAGCGCATCGCCTTCAGGACTTCCGAGTACTTGGACTCTTCCGTCTTAATGATGATCGCATCACCCTTTTTGCGCTTGGCACCTACCCTCCTACCTTTCTTTGGCCTGGTGTCCCTGAGCTCCTGCACTTCCTGTTTCTTCTTCTTCTTCTTTCGCTCTACGATTGTCCAGGGGGCGTCCCCCCCTGATCCGCCCTAACCTGTGGTGATTGAGGACCTCTCAAAGGTCGCAACCCCCTGGTCCCACCGCACTCCGTGAGGGGCCAGCATTTTCGGGCCCACCCTTCTCGGCTTTCCGGGACACCTGGCTGTGGTCCGATTTTCCGGCACTTATGCCATCTTTCGGGGTTAATATTCGCCTGGCCTTGCGAGCGCCGCCGGGTAGCTCCTCCCCAGACGGCTGCCTCGCACGCTTCTGCGATTGCTTGTTGTAAGCATCCGCTTCCGTACTTTTGGGGCTACCCGCGAAAACGAAGGGCTCCGTCTGGGTAGACTTCGGCACCTTCAATTCCACGGGTTCTGCCGCTGCCACAGTCGCCATGGGTTCAGCATGGTTCTGCTTGGCCGCCAACATCGACTTACGAAGTCTGAACAGGGCCTGCTTAAGGTCCTTGCTGATGTTAGACTTCGAGGACGCAAAGTCAATGATGGAGTCAAGCTGCTGTGCAGCCACTTCCATAGCAGAGAGCCAATTTCTACTTTTATTGATGGCCCTCATCAACCACGCTCCATCCATAACTTCACCCGATGCGTTAGCCGGGGATGAGATATGGTGTCCAGCACTGGCACTACGTGCACTGCTGCCTCCTCCTGCTTCCGCTCTCCTCAACGGAGACCTAGCTAACCCACTTCTTGTGAAGGGGTTCGCTTCCATACTACTGCTACTACCTGCACTACTACTGCTATTTTGATTTGAAATTGTACTCATTTTGGATCCCACAAGTAGCACGGGAAAAGAGGCCCACCACGCCAGAGCCCTGCATTAACGCGGTAAGGGACAAATTACTGTGAGGGGTGACCAGGTGCCCCACAGGCTCCGTTAATGGCCGAACATCTTTTGCACCCCCTCGACCATTCATTCCTCAGCACGGTTTTTCGCTTCACACCTTGAATTGGGGTTACCCTGTTTGGTGGACTCTTACCGCCGGAACAGGTCATCCGTAGTTATATTATATAAGCCGGAAACTACACAGCAATGGCCAATTGTCTAGACCAGCTGGTAGTCACAATCTGAGAAACAAAACAGCTACCGAAAGAGAGGAAGGAAGGGGTAATATGCTCCATCTACAAGAAAGGCGACAAGTTAGAATGTAAAAACTTTCAAGCGATCACCATATTAAGGTGAAACATCTCAGAATCCAAAGATGGCCGGCACAATGGCCGACTTGTGCCCCTACTCACGATTTCAAAGGCACAAAACTGGAGAAATAGTTGGCAAACGTTTCTGATCTTCTTATTTTAAGCTTACTGCTAGTGCATAAAGCCAAAATAAAAAGTGCACGGTTGTTGGATGCTTTCTTTGCGAAATTTGTGCCTTTGAAGTTTTAGTGCAATCTTAGAAGTTGATTCAAAACTGTTTCACCTTAAATGCGACCTACAAAGTACAGGGTTTAGGCAAAATGATTGAGATAGGCAAAATTTTGCCCAAAAACAAATGCTTATAACTTTATGAAAAATGGATGAAATTGGATGCATCTGGAAGCAGTCGACGGCAAATTTGGTCCAGTTTTAGGAACTTCCTTGGCCATGCATATTGGCCATTGGACACCGGAGATGTTCCGAATTTTCTGAGGTCATGTCCAAATGTCATTTTTTCTGTCGCTTGTATTTTTGTGCGGTGAAAAGTGAGATAGATGTTTGCAATTTTCCTAGAAACTATAACTAATAGGAAGTTGAATGCCACCGGACGCATTAAGATTGGTTCAAAATCTTCAGAAATATGACCATTTCCGTAAAACTGGTTCCGGAAAGCATGGTCAGTCATGTTTGTATTTCCAATCATGTAAATAATATCCAGAGCTATATCCAAGAGGACATCAACCTTAAAAATGATGTTTCTTGCAGCGTATTCAGAACCATTAGATGCACAGACCACTTTATAGAAGGTTCCAGGTGCCCTGGGGGAAGTGGTCAATTAGGAACATATCCGGAACCATGTCAATATGGGCATCAAACTTCATGATTTTCAAAGGATATGCTTTCCGAAGTATTTCCAGCATCACCGGCTGCCATGACCACTTTATAGTAGGTTATAGTTCTCAACGCATCACTTTTTCATAAATTTCAAGGTGGCATACGATAGTATCGACCATGTAGAGCTTTCCGAGAACAGCTTTCCCGGGAAGCTCACGAGACTGATAAGAGCGACGATGGAAGGTGTGCCAAATTGTATGAAGGTTTCAGGCGAACACTCCAGTTCGTTTGGATCCTGCCGAGGACTACGATAAGGCGATGGTCACTCGTAGCTGTTGTTCAATATTGTGCTAGCAGGTGTTATGCGGAGAGCCGGGCTTGACAGCCAGGGTACGATTTTTACGAGATCCAGTCAATTTGTTTGCTTCGCGGATGATATGGACATTGTCGACCGAACATTTGAAAAGGTGGCAGACATGTACACCCGCCTGAAATGCAAGGCAGCAAAAGTTGGACTGGTAGTGAATGCGACCAAAACAAAGTATATACATGCTAGCTGGTGGGGCCGAGCGCGACAGGACTCGCCTAGTTAGCAGTGTTCGAGGTGGTCTACGAGTTCGTTTATTTTGGATCCTTGCAGACGACTGACAATAACGTAAGCCGTTTAATACGGAGGCGCATCATAAGTTGAAGTCGAGCCTACTATGGCCTCCACAAGAAGCTTCGGTCAAAAAAAAATCTCACTCACACCAAATGTACCATGTACAAAACTGAGAGAGAGGAGACAGTTGGTTTGGATTGCGAGCTCCCAAAAGTCAAGGGAACCTGGAATCATCTGTCACTGGAAAACCGCACATTCAAACGGTAGAGCGTGAAAAACCGTCAAAATTTGGTCAAACTAAAACTGGATGTGATTAAAAATACAGGTTGCTTTCCTGTGCTCTCGCATATAGAATCGTTGAATATTTAAATATTGTCGAATGGACTATTGAAATTCTTTAATTTTATGATCTTTTTGATAACAAATGGGATGTGAAAATGGTTTTGACCTAGTTTGTGCTCTCCGAACCATTGTGCACAACCCACTTTGAGAAGAATAAATCAAAGAAGCCAAGAAAACAAGCCAGTTGTCAGTGAGCTGTCTCCTCTCTCTCAGGTACAAAACGCTCATAAGACCGGTAGTCCTCTACGGGCATGAAACGTGGACGATGCTCGAGGAAGACTTGCAAGCACTTGGAGTCTTCGAACGTCGGGTGCTTAGGACGATCTTAGGCGGTGTGCAGAAAAATGGTATATGGCGGCGAAGGATGAACCACGAGCTCGCCCAACTCTACGGTGAACCCAGTATCCAGAAGATGGCCAAAGCTGGAAGGATGCGATGGGCAGAGCATGTTGCAAGAATGCCGAATAGCAACCTTGCAAAGATAGTGTTCGATTTGGATCCAGTTGGTACAAGAAGGTGGGCGGATCAAGTGCGTATCGATTTGGCGAACGTGGGGCAGAATCGAGGATGGAGAGATGCGGCCACGAATCGAGTATTGTGGCGTGAAATTTTTAATTCAGTGTTATCTGTTTAGATGTTAACTAAATAAATGAAAATGAACGATGAAATATTTTCAATGCATGAATGGTTTTTCTTTCCCCGTTGAGGTTTTTGCGAAAATTAAATTGTGCTAATGAGCAAATTTTTTAACTTTTGGAAACATTGATTTTCATTATTATGGATGACACGATTAAAAAATCATGTCTCACATGAGTTCTGAAAATGATATGAGCAAAAAAATGCGATTGTTGCTAAAAATGACATCGCCGAAAACGAATCCGTTTTCAAAACTTTTATAAATATGTTCAGTGAAACATAATTCACAACTTACAATAATTTTCTTAGGAAATTGCCTACCTTCAGGCTTATTTTACAATAGGTTCCTTAAGCCCTGTCCCAATTTCAGCGTAGCTTAGCTTAGCTTAGACTGTCTACAAATATCAATGGTTGCTATTCCGTGATTGACCGAAGTCAGTGAAAATGCACAAAGAATCAACTAGAATTTCGGCTGGGATTGGCCATAATCTTCTTCAGTGTGCATAATTCAATGCCTTTATTTATACAGGGTCAATAACGGCGCCGGCCACGTCCTTGCAGTCAGGTGGGATTGGGGGAAGGAATGTTAGTGTGTAATCTTTGCTATTTGGAGACCGTGTTTTCCTCTGCATCTCCACAAAGGTTACTGGGAGGGATGTTTGTTAATGGGGAGGATCGTTGGGTCACAGGATTCACTTTGATAAGCGATTAGACCATGATAAATAATTATTTGTGAGATATAAATATGCTTGTATGTAAAAAAATATTTTCATTTAATATGAACAATTTCTATGTAGAGGAAAATTATGCCGACACTTGAGGTGACGAACCATTCAAAGTTTGTTGAACAAATATCTAAATGTAACATTTCTAACACCCTTATACTTATGCCGACATTTACAGTGGCAAACCATTCAAAGTTCGTTGAATAAAGTGAAGCTTTCGCAAGCCTACACTTGTAGTGTCGAACCATTCAAAGTTTTTATTTTAATTACAAAAATAAAGGTAAAAAGGAAGGGGTGTTTTGAAAAAAAAAAGGTAAACATAAATAATTTAAGAATCAGAGTTTATGTCGACACTCACAGTGACGAACCATTCATAGTTTGTTGAAAAATCATATTTACGTCCCACCATTGTAACGATTAAATGTGCAGTCATATATATTTTATAGATTAGAAATAGTAACATGAAACGAGCTCACCAATTGATCTGTCATCCTTGACTGAGCAGCAACAATCCACTATCAGCTTCACTCGTCTGCCCAGGAGCAAGCGTCAAGGTCGAAGGATAAAAAAGAACCAATCGATCGCGGCACTTTTTCATTTTACTCGTCCGACGCGCGACATGTTCTGCCCTCATCGCCCGCCCCCGCTGGAGCAAGCGTCAAGGTCAAAGGATCAAACACTACTAAGGGTTCATTCAAATATTACGTAACGCAAAATTTGGCAATTTTAGACCCCCTCCCTCCCCCTGTTGGAGGGGCTAACAGCTAACAGCTTTTTTTGTATGGACAATTTTAAATTTTTGTATGGACCGTAACACTATTTGAGACCCCCTCCCTCCCCCTGTTGCGTTACGTAATATTTGAACGACCCCTAACGAACCGATCACTTTTTCACTTCTAACTACCGACGCGCGACATGTTCGATCCTGCCCTCATCGCCTGCTCCCGCTGCAGCAAGCGTCAAGGTCGAAAGATCAAACACTACTCTTAAGCCCTGTACCAATTTCAGTGCCAAAAACTTAAGTTTAGGCCAAAAATACATGTTTAATCATTTTTTTTATGTTCTCCGATGGTTTAAGTCCAAAAAACATTTTTTCATGTTTCTTTAGATAGAAGGCTATCCATGAGGACTTTCCGCGATAGGACTGACAGCTAAAAGTGTAAATGCAACCGAAACGGAAGGGTAAACAAAACATGCAAAAATTATCAGAGCTTAACATTTCCCTTTGTAATCGACCGTCACTCCGACCGCGAAACGTCAAAATCTCATGATAAACAAAAAACCAGCTGATCACAGCTGTCTCATGGATTGCCTTATTGTCACACCCCTTTGCTTAAACTCAAATTTTGGGTATATTTTGTTTTCCATGTCCCTTCCAAAATGTCAGATAGGAACAACCCCTGTGGTATTTTTGTCGACTAAGCGAACGTCAAACATGATCAAAAGTGTCAAGGTTCATTTATGGACCCAATTTTTAAGTTAAAGTTTAAAAATGATATAGTCTTTTTTTAAGCGGGAAAAATTGCTAAAGTAATTGCAGCAACATGCTCTTTCGTGTTATCAAATAAAAACGAAATTTCATTAAAAATTTTAGGACCCAATTCAAGGTGTTTTTATTTTTGAAATAACTCAAAAAGTAAATTACTTTCAAGAAATTGGCCTTCATATTCGGCTTCAGGGACCATGATTTTAGTTATGTTTTTAATATTACCGAACGTTGTTGTTATGGGTGATCAATGTTACCCCTTATCAGCTAAATAAAAAAATCACTCTAAACATTTTTTCAAACATACTTTGAACTTTCAGAAAGCAAAATACTGTATATAGACACGAGGAATGAGTGTCAGTACTTGTTTTAAAAATTAAAAATTGCAAGGTATGCATTTTGAAATGATATTTTTAAGAAAAATAAAAAAAAAACTGATCAATGTTACCCCGGATTACGGTACGATTTTTTCGTGCTGTTCGAAATTTGAATCAAGGTGTTCGGAGTATGAGCATTTGAATTAAAATGTTGTTAGGTACATACATTTACGTAAAAACAATACTAGAATTTATTGAATCAACAACATTTTCGGCACACCAAACTGCTAACGGTTGAGTTTTGCAAAGAAATTGAATGTTTTACAGATATCTGCAAATTCATGCATATCAAATGCATTGGAAGTTACTGTTAGTCTTAAGTGTTCGGGACTATGAGTCAAAACGGTTTTTTTTTCTGGCATGTTAAATATCAAAAATGAGTGCAAATAGTTTTAAACGAACCTCATCACTTCTTGACTAAATTGCGTTTTGTTTAATCAAGCGTCAAACGGAGTTTTCGGATGTTGGTCTAATAGCGTAGAAAAATTGCGCGTTGGGCATTTCAAACACAAATTTTATTTTGAATATTTTCGACTTATTTATTACTCAACAAATAGCATTCACAGAATCACTCGTTTCACTTATCTTATTCAATGAGATCTGATAAATCGTTCACAAACGTACTTAGGATAGATTAAATCAGCATGATAATACCTACACTCACTGTTGCACAACTAGTGAAAATTGCGGAGGAATTTGTCTGATACGTCTTCGCTCTGCGTACTGGGACTTGTAACGAAACACTGGCCGGAAGAGATGCGTCTCTGCCACTTCCATATCATTTTGCTCAACCGATGAAGAATCTGAATCTACGACTGCAGTTTTTTGCTTTTCCAATGTAGCAATAATACTTCTTTTCACTATGGGCAGCTCATATAACAAGTATTGATCGGTTGTCGCTTCTACCGAGTCGAAATTCACCACATATGTTGGAGCAGCATCTGAGGATGTGCCTTCTGACGATGTGTCCAACAACTCCCGTTGGAGCGGGACACCGTAGACTCCAACTAATACTAGTGGAAAAAACTAAAGAAATAAACCACTGTCAAAATTGTGAATTGATTTTAATGCCTGTATAGCCTTACCGAAATCAAAACTTTCACAAGAAACATTGTTTTTGATATGGATATCGCACGTAGGATTTTCTTTAGCACTTTAGTCACACTTGTTTATCACGTTGGATTGACGTCCGACTTAAAATGCGCACTTGATCGATGCGATGGATCTGAGCCCTGAGAGATGATTAGCAATCGCATTTATACGTGATCCCTAGCACGATAATTTTAGTTCTAAGAAGTTGCAAGGCATCTGTCTATTATTCCGGAGGGTGTGAAAAATATGGCACCCTACAAGCCGTTCTTGGTTCGTTACTCATAACTACGAACTAGACACGTTATAGTTCTGATATCAATTAGCACAAAACGGTCACCTGTAGTCTGTCGTGTGTAATGTGTACACATCCAACAGTTTAAGGAATATTTGATAATTGGTTTGCTAAACTTTTGTATGATTGAATGAGTTTCATCAGGTTGTATAAATCATCAGTTGAGCATACTCATTTTGGCTAATTAGAACATGTGTAGGACGATGACTTACCATTGTGAAATTTAAAGTTTACATCAGTTTGTATGCGCTACCATTTCTGACGAAATACCCGACTGAGAGACGCCACTGACGGTGTTAATCTGTAAACATTTGGTCAAAATGTAACCTAAGTTATATGACTTCTGAATTCGATGTTATTAGTTAAAACCACAAGCGATTTACCACCTCCATTACCACGAAAAAGTACAGACGAGTACCGTTTTGTCTCGCATTTCAAGCACTTGGAGATTACAAAGAAATATTTCATTGTAAACTGTCAATTGATATTCAGAATAGGGCGTTCATTTGCATTTCATGATTAAGTTTATGAGTTGCAAGAGTTCAAGGTCAAAACGACTAGCTCAGATAAATTTATTTGCGATATTATTAATTTAAATGCTGATTGTTCATGTTGCTTGGAATATGAGACAGAATGAGAAAAGTGTTCGGCGATAAGGTAAAAAATTCCCACTGTTATCACGGGAAGGATGCTTTTCAAACCTCTACGAGTAAACTCGTTATCTTCTGCTAGAGTTAGCTTTTAGCTACAAACATAAAAAAAACATGTGTACTACCATTTCAATTGGTTTAGGTTAAGTTTTACTTACATTATCAGTCCTACATATAAGAACCCGCCGATCTGTGATACTGATAATATAGTTTCTGTTGGTTTCTGTCCCTACATGTTACATGTTCATAAAGTTATTTATTGTTAATTTAGGTACGTACTTACATGGTTGCAATATTTTAGAAACAAATTGAGTTTTTTTTTGGCACAAATTTAGTTAATGATATATGTGGAAGATGTAAACATGGATTGTAGTTCTTGCTATTCTTTTGTCCTCGATCCAAAACATGCCCTATCGAACTTCGGGCTTCGCGCACATCTCTCGTTGAATACGGGTGATATAGAACGAGTCGACCTGTATTGCCAACACACCCGGCCTGTATTGCTTCAAGAGTTCTTCAGCGGTACTCTCTTCCTTGGCAACAATCAATACCGCGAGCCTCGTCACAGGGCGTCGCATGATACCCATCGAGGTCTGCACATCCGCACTGCGTACTCATCCATCGCTTCCAGTGTCCCTTACTCCTTCATTCACAACAATTACCAATTCACCGACAGGAACTACTTCCCCAAACCATTTTGGCTGCCGAGCAAAAACCGGAAGATACTCGCGAATCCAACGTTGCCAAAATCGGTCTAACATAACTTTGATATGGCACCAGTTCGACCACGAAGCTGAACTAACTCTATTAGAACTGAGCAGCAGAAAGTGGTTCGGAGTCAAGGCCTCACTTTCTTCGCTGTTTCGGCGTTTGTGAATACCTCCGCCAACTCCTCATTAATAGCTTTGATCTCATTAATAGTCGTAATTCTGCACTAGCCCCTTGAAAATTGGTCCCCCTGTCGGAGTAGATCTCTTTCGGTGCTCAGCGACGAGCGACGAACCGACGAATCGCTGTTTTGCATGATTCAGTGGACAAAGAATATGCGAGCTCTAGATGGACTGCACGCGTTCCTAAACACGTGAAGAGCGCCACCCATCGCTTGATACAGCCACGGCCGAAGCGTACATTCAGCGGCCCAATATAATCCAGACCCGTAAACGTGAAAGCTCTAACATATGGTTTAAGACGAGCGGCTGAAAGTGGTGCAATTGGGGGTGCTTTCGGCGAGCATTTTTATATTTTGCACAAACAACTTCTGTCTACTATCGGCCTACTATCGGGAAACTGCACGTTGTCGAACCGCCATAAGATTCCAGTCTCGAACCTCCCGGAGTCGATTCGTTTAGTAGTGGATTCCTGACTCCTGACTCCACCGCCGTCGTTACTGCCACTCCTACACTTTCTACGGAGAAGATGTAGCTCCTCGTCCCTGGATATCGGATATCCTCTCTTCGCCTGAGCGTCCATTGTTACTGCTAGGTTGGACAACACGTGGGTTGCCAGGACAAAGACCTCGGCAAGCTTGGCTGAGCAACGGCATGCCTTTTGAGGTTGGGTGCGTCAAGGACCTCTTTTCTTGGCTAGCGCGATCTGGAGCACCTCTCTGGTCTCAAGGTCGGCTGGAATACTCTATTAGGATAATCAGACCTCGGATATCGGGTTGGGTGTAATTAAAAGCTTTAGTTTTTCACAATTTATCCTGTATATTGCCCTATTTGTACATAGCTGTGTGGTGGGTGTGCAGTGTATTTATTTATTTATATATTTATTTATTTATTTATTTATTTATACTTCATCTTCGACTAAGTCGTACAGATTGCTAGTAGAGTGATTCCAAGCAACAGCACCAAAATTTGGTAAATTTTTTAATTCATTTTTTTCTATTGAGCTGAAACTTTGCACAGTTTTCCAGTTCCATCTAAATCGTCATTTTCCGATATCAAATCTTCAAGTTGAGTCACGACTAACTTTTCAAAAGGGTGTATGTGAAAATGGTTCAAAAATATTCAAAAAGCTGCACAGCAAAAACGGTTCGTTCGATTGTTAGACAACTAAAGAAACAAAGTTAGACAACTAAATAAAGATTCCAAAAAAAAATACACACAGTAAAAAATTTTTTTTTTGCATTAAAAAACATAATTTTTGACACAAAAACTCAAATATCTCAAAACCCTATCGGAATACCAACGTAATTTTTTGAGGGAAAACGGTCCATTATATTAGCTATCTACCATAAAAATTTGGTGATGGTAAACCAATAAACAAAAAAGTTATGACATTTCAAACATGTCACAATTTTCACATATAGTAGAAAAAAAAAATTTTTTTTTCGTTGTAAATTATTACGGGAACCGCAGTTTGTTGCTGATTTTATTGTTAAGGGCCTTGCGTGAATTAAACAAGTCTTTTTCATGTATTCATTAGTATTATGTATATTATATGTATAAATATTATGTATATGTATAAATATTATATGTATATGTATATATGTATAAATTAAAATGAATTAACAGATTACACGAAAATATTTTTTTTTTTTACCAGGATATTTTTTTTTAGAGTATGATCGATGAGTTTCTAAATGTTATATATAAACTTTAAAAGTTTTGGATTTAGGTATGCGTTATGAGATCATGAAAACATTTTATTAATACTTATTTATTTATTTATTGTTATTCAATTTTTTTACAATATCGAACACTTTTGCATCATTATCAGTCATGAAATTTTTGGGTTCCTTGGATCGTTTTCGCGTTATTATATTGCTCGCTGAGCTCTGATGCCGTTAATTCGTACTCTTCAGTAGTAGTAAAACAAAATGATAATTTTGTTAAATCTTCTTCTTTTCTGCGATTCGCCCAATCAAATAGTTCTTTTGCAGTTTTAATTGGATGCTCACGTTCTTTGACTAAACTTGCTCTTGTGGCCATGCGCTTTATGGTTCCTCCAATAGCATCACAAGGACCTTTGCCATGTGACGTAGCAAAGAAATGCCATTCTGCATCAATTCCGTACTTTGATTTAAATTGACATAGGCTCGAAAAATTCTTACGGTTTTTGTACTGCGATGCTGCTCCATCAGACATGAAATATATCTTTCTGATTTCTTTATCCTTATCAACGCGTAAAAAGTTAATCATTTTGGCAATGAACAAATTTACAGATACTGAGTCGTGTCTTAAATCTTCGGAAATTGCAATAAAACTAAAATGTTCAATTTGCGTACTTCCATTGAAATAAATAACGAATGGATGAATTGTAGCTTGTTGTACGTTCCAGTGATGGGACTGCACTTCATCTTGCAATACAAAGCTAAATTCAGAAAAATCACAAATGACTAAAAATTCACCATCTTGTAATGTATTTTTCGTATTTTTTAAAAAGCGGGATTGCTCTGTTTTAATAAAGTCGTGAGGAATTAAACTTTCTAATTTCAAGCAAAAAAATGACACAAACTCATCTACAGGTTTTACAATAGTTTCTAGGTCACACCTATCCGTGGTCACCCATTGCTCAAATGATAACTGATCAATATAATTTTCTTCAAACTCAGCGAATAAAGTATTTTCCAATGATGAAGAATCTGGACAATCCGAACAAGATCGTAGATAGCAATTTGATGTTGTATTTTCACACAAAAGACTACCAGTTAACATTTTAATATCCTTTGATAAATTGATTCTTTTCAAACTATGTAAGATTAGGTTAATATTTTCGTGTGTTGTGCACACACAAACATTATGAGTTCCTGAATTGGATAGAAGCTTGCATTGCCTTGGACGAAGGCTTGCAAATGAGGAAAAACCTACCTTAATATTTTCGTTAATTTCCTTGAAGCGTGTATACGCTTCTTTCAAAGTAGTCATCATTAATCGTTTTTGGATTGCTTGACGCTTTCCATCTTTTTTTACAGATACATAATCTTTTTGGCCAGGCATAGCTCTACTTACTTCATCGTCTTCAAAATATTGAATTATTTTTTCTTTTGTCTCATCTGTTAATGAAGTACTCGACCTAGCATTTTTGGTTGCAAGACAGTTATTTTTGAATTGTTTTGCCTCTTTTGCTGTATTTCTATTGGTTTTGAACTCATCAATGGCGTCTTGAATAGATCACGAGCTTGGCAGCATCGACACAATCAATAATTTTTCTTTCCTTGTCGTGGCTAGATTCGAGAACCTTTCCTTCATATTCATAATTACCTCATCGTAGTCTGTATTTTCCACATCCTCAGGTCCTAATTTGAAGAGGTTTCTTCGTACAGCTTCGTTGATTTCACGGTATTTTTTCTCGGGATAATTGACGTAACCCATCTTCGTCCATTTAATCGGAGTCACTTTTATTCCAGCTATCCCTTCGTTGAAGCGTTCGATGTTGACCTTCTGGATGCACTCATCTTCTGATTGATTTGTTGAAACAGATGTCGCTGATGGTACCGTGGCAAGACTATCTGCACTTGGTACTTCTGGTAACTCCTCAGTTGTTGTCGGTGCATCTAGTAATTCCTCAGTTGTTGTTGTTTTCGAACTTCCTGCAACCTGATCCACCGATGATGTACAGATTGCCCGTTTGTCAACGTTTAAACGGCAGGACGTACAAATGCGTAAATTTATATTCAATGTAGACATTGGAGCATATCCAGCCGCTTTCAGTTTATCTATGGTGCTTTCGGTGAGATTTCGTAGCTCTTTCGAACACTTTTTTTCTGCAAACGGCCTGCAACAGTTGAGAAAGCGACTACTCATGTTGCTCGTTAGATTTTAATAAACAAAATCACTTTTAAGTTTTTACTGACTAGTTTGGTGTCGTTTGCTTGACTGAAGAAAAATTTTACAATTAAATCTTTTATAACCATAGTGGTAGTATATTTTTAGCTTTTTCGTGAGTATGTTCATGGTATGTACCTATCATGTTTTTAATGTTGTTGAAGTTACTCGCTTTCTCCTAAATATGATTAACAAAGTCTATTCTCTACCAAGGCGGGTCTATACCCAGGTGTAATCAGATTTTAACTTTGTGGAGAAAACCAGCGCCGAGAAAACCGACCTGCTTTACGTATACTAGATCACCTGGGTATAGACCCGCCTTGTTCTCTACGAGGTAAACTTTTTGCAGGTAAACAAGTCGTATACCTGTATAGAAAACTTTTTTTGTAGCTTTTGTCTTCAATATTAGATTTCTTATAGGTTTCTTTTATCAAAAGGATTCAACACTATTGAGAGAATTTTTCTTCAGTTACGTACAATAAAAAATATGACACTATCAAGATTTTAGATCACAACACTGGATCGCGTCTAACTTTCTAATAGATGCTATAATAGTTATGAATAATTAAATAAAATATCATGAAAACAACTTGTTAACCTCATGTGGTACCCTTAACAAAAAATTCAGCAACAAACTGCGGTCCTAAAAAAAATTAACAATGAAAAAAAAAAAATTCGCCAAGTGTCAAATTTGTGAAATATTTGAAATGTCATAACTGTTTTGTTTATTGGCTTACCATCACCAAATTTTTATGGTAGATAGCTAATATAATGGACCGTTTTCCCTCAAAAAATTACGTTGGTATTCCGATAGGGTTTTGAGATATTTGAGTTTTTGTGACAAAAATAATGTTTTTTAATGCAGAAAAAAAAATTTTTTTACTGTGTGTATTTTTTTTGGAATTTTTATTTAGTTGTCTAACTTTGTTTCTTTAGTTGTCTAACAATCGAACGAACCGTTTTTGCTGTGCAGCTTTTTGAATATTTTTGAACCATTTTTACATACACCCTTTTGAAAAGTTAGTCGTGACTCAACTTGAAGATTTGATATCGGAAAATGACGATTTAGATGGAACTGAAAAACTGTGCAAAGTTTCAGATATTTTTGAAATGGTCGATCAGAATCGACTTGCATGCCTCCGTGGAATCCCTCAGTAGTATGATATAATTCTTAACTAAAATACATTACATATCAGCAAAGTTACATATAAAGAGATGCAAATTTAAAAGAACGGTTTAGATAAATCGAAATAGAATTATGTTGTTCGATTTGGTCGCCATACAACGTTTGCGTGTTCATGAAACTCACGGCATCTTACTCCGTTTGGCCAACTAGATCTCCTCAGGGCAGCATCACGGAATCGTGCATCGACGGAAACTTTGAAAGATACATAGTTCAGTGTTGAGCAGGCTTCTTCCTTGCTCTTGACTTATCCTCTTTCTCCCCCTTTTAATGATCAACTACAAAAGAGAAGCGATTTTACCCATACGCAAACTGAGCGTACGAGCTCTGCGGGATGAAGAGTTCACACGTTTGTGTTTTGTTATTTTCATTCCCACAGTGGTGAAGAGCTTGTTTTGACAACCTCAGTGCTTAAAAGAGAAGGAGATTATTTTCTCCCTTTCTCAGTTAGGGGGAGAGCATGTTTTCCCATTTCTCAGTTCGGGGAAGAGCATTTCCAGACAGCTCTTCGTTGTCTCTTTGTAGCTCTTTGCCCAAAAGGGCAAAGAGGACAGCGAAATCATGCTCTTGTGTTGACGGAGAAACCAACCTCAGTTCATCCCAAAACCAATGATGATGTGTTTGCAGAGCCTCGCAGTAAGCTAGAGCTGTCAAATGGAAGATGTGCGTTTGGATAGAGCCAACGTTTCTCTCCACTCTCTCAGCCACGGATTATTCAACCAACAGCGAATGCTGGTTCATAATTGTTGTGAGCGTACGAGGTCGCTTCATCTATCAGATCAAGATGAGCAGAATAAAGCCTGGTGTTGAGACGTTCATCCACGAAGCTACCAAACATTTTACATGCAACACATTTTCCGCTCCAATGGACTCACATACCATCATCTTCAGTTCATTTTCGGTCACGTCGGTTGCAATGTTCGATACGTACAGATCTATTGAATCGTTCATAGTATTGGCAGCCAGGTCGTTTTCATGCATCAAAATTGAAGTAACAGGAGTAGAATGTTTAGCGATGTAGTTATGATGTCGTTGACTAGATGAAGCGGATGTATCAATTACAGTCTCGCAGTTCTTTTCAGTTTGGGACATTATTTTACTAATTCGTTCCACCTCGGATTTCAAAGAGTTGAGCTCATTTCTCGTCGCATATTCGACATTTTCCTCATCCTTAACCGAAGTTCGGAATCGACCGGTTTCGATGAAGTTCCTGCAGGAGTCACACATCCAAAAAATGTTGCGATGTAAGCACGCACAACCTTCGTCGTACGTTAGACCCACACACTTAGCATGAAAACAGTGCCGACTTTCACATAACATGTCACAAGAAACAACGATATCTTCTGGACGGATTTCGGCTTTGCATGCATTGCAGCTATCCATTACGTCACCAACTGTTATCGACGAGAAGTATACGTATTGATGGCGTCGTGTAGCAATCTGGAATAACAACTGTGTTGGATGCAAGTAGAGTCGAAACGATGGTGATGAATATAATTTCGTTCCCGCAATGAAATAAATCGGCAATAAATGCACGTTCGTAGACTCAGGAAGATGTTTTCTTGTGCAGTGAAATTGGCGTTTCAGAATGCAATACACTACATAACATTAAACAAATAATATACACCAAATTAAACGTATTTTCAGACAAAACACTCCGACTGTGGTAAGCGAGGCAAACAGCTCAAGCGACGAAGACTGGAAAAGGTAGTAGTGTAATTACTTAAATCTAAACCTACTTAACCGGCCGGTATGCTCGGGATCTCTGGAGAGATGGTGGTACGGTAGACTGCGGAACTCTTTCGGTGGAGGTGGTAGCGTGGAAACACCGAACGGGTACTGGAAATGGACGTTCGTTGAACTCATCTACTAGGACCTACCCGTCCTAGGAGTTCCGTCCACGCGGCTTTTCTGTCCTTCGGAACCGTTGCACTACCGAGGGACCAAATGCAGTACTAGAAGTGGTACCCAATCTGAGCCCGAGTGGGACGGACCTGCTTCGAGGATCGCCTTGCATTGGTGCAGAAACGCCAGTAGTATTTGGTTGGCACAGGCAGTCGAGCGGTTGACGGCATCTGGGAAATTCGGTACACATGTCGTCAGCAGTGGAATGGCTCCGATCAGGATGTCAGCTAGGATGGAAATGTCGACCTCGAAGGCGAAGCAACGAGCGAGTACGGACTGAACCTGGACAGAGTACCCAACGCATTGGTGGACACGTAACCAGCCGAATTACCGTGTTCTTCAAGAGAAAAGGATTTGGCAAACTGTCGAGTAGACCGTGTTAATATGGAGGATCATAATAATGAAACTGTCATACAGTGAAGACATGAAAACTCCACAATTTGCATGGCCATTTTCCGTGTCCAAGATCCAAGATTTTCTCAAGAGTCCAGACAAATTCTGGAGATCTGTAAAAGGCTTCTCTTTAGTAGTTTGTAGGAATTAATCACGAGTTTTTTCCAGGAATTCTGTCCAATTATTTCTGAAAAAAATTTCTTAGTAGCTCCCAGGATACGCTCTCAGAGAAATCTGGAATGACTTGAGAGTTTCTTTGAGAATTTTTTGGAAGAACGATTCTTCAAGAACCTGTTGAAAAATTCTTCCAATTCTCCATAACTCGAAATTGAAAGGACCATCAAGTAAGGGAGGTATCGAGTTATACAACACAAAACCAGTGCAAATGCGATCCTAGCACTATGGGCGATTAAACCAATAATCGAAAAAATGGCTTGTTCTGATAAGTTTTTCATGTACATTATCCTGGGACACGGTGATATGAAAAATTTAGATTCTCGCTCCCGTTCACTCTTTGGATTGCATTTGGGTTCCATACGAACTGTGCAAAATTTCAACTCGATCGGTGAAACTATATTTTAGCGCCAGCCGTTCAAAGTTTGTATGGGATTTACTATGGGAAAACTTACTTTTGCAAGGAAAAATCGCCAGAGGTCGCCCATTGTCCTCTATGAAAATTCTGAACATCATTCCATAGTAAACACTTCTACTAAGATATTCCTGGAATATCCGGGCAAGATCTTTTATATTTTAATTGATACACACACTTAGGATTTTTTTCACGAGCTCGGCTGTGCAAATCTCGGTTTTCCGATTTTAACCGAGACTCAGCTAACAATTTGTCCGGTTGCTTAAGCACGATTTACTGATACTCGGCTTTTATTTACTGAGATCCCAGGAAATTAGTTTGCCGACTTCTCGGCTGTGCGGATCTCGGTTAAAATTAGCCATTAAAATCATTATGACATATGAAAAAATGTGCATATCTTTTGAGTTTGGATTCAAGTTTCAAAAAGATTTCAGTATTAACTAAAACATACGAGCTATTAACTGTAAAAAAAACTCGTTGAAAGAACAATTCTTCATATTTCAAAACATTATTGTGATGACTTAGAACATCGTAATCTAATTACAATTTTATTGGAAAATTTCAAGCCAACTTCAACTGTTTCATACATAGTTGCAATTTTGAGCATTGCGCCAATTATCTATTACAATAGTTCAGATAAGAAATCAAAATAAGAGACAGACATGTGGCCAGACGTAAATGCATTTCGGCTACTCCTGAAATGGTTTGAGAAGTAGTAGTGGAAAAGCACTATTTTTCGACCTACCAATTTTCGGATTTGCATACAAAGTAGGCCTAAGTCGTATGAATGGGTGAAAATTAGTTCTAAGTCGAAAACTTGCACTTTTTTCCTACGTGATCTCTAAAGGTTAAGGAAAAACTTGAAAGTCCAAAGACGATTCAGAAACAAACCTTTAGTCCACTAATGGAGTTCAAGATCTCTTGCCTAAAGGCAGTGAATTCAAAAATACTGACTTTGATTGGCGGCTCTCTCTGCTTATTCACTTAAACCTGATTTAAAGGTTGCTTCGATTTATAGCTTGTGGAATTTGCATAAGATTGCTTGCTCATTTCAAAATAATTTTCAACATTATCTTTCGCAACCTTTGAAGAAAGCATGCATTTGGAAGAAATACTATTCCTTTCATTTTTACCACTTTTAGTAACAGTTGAAGAATCCAAATTTTAGTAATGTTAGTTAAGAATCTAGAGATTTACCCTACCATTTATTCGTAGTAGTAATCATCATCAAAGTTTTTTGCCCAAAAGGGATAACCACCGCTAACGCATAATAGCAGGTCAAACAAAAAATTGAAAGCAAGAATCGTAAGTGATCGATAATTATGAAATAGTGAAAAGTACTGTTTTATTGCTTTAGGTATGCTATTCCGCTCAAGAAAAGTAAAAATTTCTGCCCAAGAAATGGTCAAGAAATTTCCTACAGTGAGCTCCATTTGAATTGACATTTCGTTTCAACTGCGTACTGCGATCAAAGAAAAATGCTTTTCTTGAGCATTTCTTGCAAGAAATTTCCCACGCAACGAGATAGGCGATTACTTTTCTGTTGAAGTGCATACTTCGCTTTAGGTAGAACCAAGCTTCCGTCTGCAGAAAGATTTTGTGTACGCAATGTTAGCATGGAAGTGTAATATGCACTTAAATTTTGCTTTGGATATTTTTAATTTTGATCTTTGGATTTACTTGGTAGTAGCCCCAAAGTCCACAACTCAATGAAGGTGGAACGGAAATGGAGTCCTAGGGGAAGCGTACAAATTTTCGACCCATTCATATAATTTTGGTCATTTTTGTATGAAATTCAGAAAATTGGCTCATAATTACATGGCACATGCAGGTCGAAAATTAGTGCCTTTCCCCTATCAAATTTGTTTTTCTCTTAGAGACATAGACTTTCGCTGTGAAAAATGCAACACACAACATTTGTTTATAAAAATAACATTTATTCGCCTAAATCTAAAGATAAAATACTCGTACCGTTATGTTCTTTGGGTGGTAGTGCTTGAAGACTGCCGCCTTATGTGCTGCCGTTGCGCATTTAATGACTGATACTTGAATAAAGGCCTAAAAAGATGCGTCTCAGCTACCTCAAGGTCATCTACACCTCCGGACTCCGATTTGAAAGCAAGCCGTCCTGGATCCACTAAATTTTTGGGCGAGGTATCACGTTTAACTTTTGCATGTTCATCTTCTGAGGATTTGAAAATTTCTCCAAGTTTAACGATTTTTGTATCGTAATCGTACTCGGGTACAACTGTCGATGATTTTGTCGGTAATGTTGTTTGTTCAGACAACGAATTCTCAGACGATGAACGATGGCTATCAGATGTCGTCGTTGGTTTTGTAGAGTCAGTAGACGTGAGAAGTCCATCATCAGATTGATCTACAGATTTCCGGCGTACATCGTTTCGAATTTTCCGATTTGTCGGTACTGGAGAGCAGCTTTGGTGCTGAATGAACACTGTGGAGCACAGGAATAGCTGTGGAAAATATTTCACTGATTAAAACTTCATCTCATCAACGGTAATTTATCACTCTGTTCTTACATATATTGCTTTTCTTGAAATCATTTCTCTTAGTAATGGTACCACTGCCTTCCGAAGTGTTAAATCGTGATGTTTATGATTCAAAATCAAATTTATAACTGCGCATCCGTGCTGAAATCGATCTATTTATATGATTTCGAAATTTGTCACATCGCGAATGTTCGTGGATTTTCAAATTATGAAGTATTGTAACCAGTCTGTCGATTAGGACAAGCCCACCGCTGCCAAGTGCCATCTGCTATAAGGCAAACAAAAAGAAGACAATGGTCGATGACGTTACAATCGGCGCGTTTCTTCACTTAGATCAACTTTAACAAATTTAGAGATGAGGCGAAGTACTGAATATGGAGCGGAAATAGTGTCGAAAATAAAACAGACGATAAAAGACATATTACTGTAATCATGGCAAATAGTTCAAAGCTAATGGATCTGTTGTTTATTGAGTTTCAATTTTAAGTTCTATATACGAGCATTATACGTTCAAATAAAGTATTTAATTATATTATAACTTGAAAAAGCAATCGGATTGGAATATTATTCAGAAATGCTTTTTCATTGATTACAAGACGTCATCAGTATTACTTCCTAGAATTATGGTAAGTCATAGACGAGAATTGATTTTCAGAGAGGATTCTAATACTGGTAAGAGAGACTTTCGTTTTTGTAATTGAAGATAGGCTACAAGGTACTATGCAGAGAGCCGGTTTTAACGACCGGTGCACTATTTTCACTAGATCCAGGAAATTTGTATGTTTCGCGGATGATGTGCACATTGTCGGCTGACAAGGGAAGGTCACGATGGTGTTACACGGAGTTTTCAACCGGACTATTTTTGTTAGATTCTACATGTCGAACATACATCGTTGTGTTGTTGCAAAAAACTGAGATTCTCTTTTCGTAACATATTTTCGTGATGTAGAATGAAGAATAAACATTGTTTGAATGACCTCAGTATCATATTCTTTGGCATATACCTGGGAGGGAGGCACAGATACTACACACGAAAAATGAAACAAAACTTTTCTAAACTGCGAGATAACTCCAGCTCCCCAACGATAATCAAGGCAGGCTTGGGGAAAATCGCTAGTTTTCATTTGTTGTGCACTCTCGATTTTTCTGGACAAACATGGGAAAAGGGCCATAGTTTTCTGTGCATTTTATTTTCATTTTTATTGGAAAGGTGTAAAAAATGCGTGTTTCAATACTTTATATTCAATCAAAATAAAATGTGCTATCGTGACGTTGCTTTTGGACGAGCAGAAATTGATTTTCAACCGATTGTAATCAACTTGGATTAAATGCAAAAATATGTTTTGATAAATTACGCGCTTTTTCATGTTTGTCCAGTCTTTAAGATCCGGGCTCACAGTGACAGTTCATGACAGCAGAAATCTCGGCTCACCTTGACGTAGGGTAATTGTTCCCTTAGTTGTGGGTGTTCCTATAGTTGCGGTAGTGCCGTTTTCACTGATTTTATTACATTTACCACAGAACCGACACTGCCAATCGACGTGTTGGCTTGTTGATACGCGGAATAGTTGAAAAGATCGTTCAAATTGCTTGAAAACTGATGAAATATCACTAAAATTGCTAAAACTTTTCTTGCTTGTACCAATAGTTGCGGTAAAGTGTTCCTATAGTGGAGGATCCCATAAGAAAACAACGGATACCGCAACTATAGGAACACAAATTAAAAATATACCGCAACTAAAGGAACAGTGTACCAATAGTGGAGGTATTATTTTTCACTGACATGCCGTGGATTACTGCGATGAAATCATTTTTCTCATTAAGCCAATGGTCGTTACTTTCCGTTACATCAATAACATGTACATTAATTGCGCTTCTTGAATTTAGGCAGTTAAATGAAGTTCAATCGTGCTTAGTACCTCCACTATTGGTACATCTACCCTACATAAATTTTGTATCGGTTTCTCCCTCCCAGGCATATACTATAATTATGTTTATGTCTGGATCAAAGTATGCTTCGGATATAACAATGCTGTTTTATTAACATGAAAAGTCAAAAATTTTCATTGTTGATTATACTGCCGTGAATCGCAAGTCAGTCCCATCTGCATTTTAGTCAAAATTGAGTTGAGTTCAGTTTTCAACATATCTTCTAATTATATTTCAGCTGCACTAATGAAATAATATGATTTGTTCGGAAAAAAATCGGAAAAACAACAAGTCAAATTGTTCCATAATGAAAAGTAACCGCATATCAGTCCCACTACAGATCTCCGCACCGTGTAACACAAAAATGAAATTATTTTTAATCATCTTTATATTTTTCTCGGAAAGATATCGTAGTGAAAAGCAAATTGTGAAAGTTTCATTGAGATTTGAGCATGTTCCAATCCTCTGGAATTTTTTGAATATTCGTATGGAAAACGAATTTGAAAACTTCACAGCTCATTTTCTCAATGCCTACTTTTTACAGATGGGACTGACTTGCGATTCACGGCAGTATAGGGAGTCGATGCCGGTTATGGACTCTTTGCGTATTATGGACCCCCTACAGAAAAACATAAAATTAACACTCAAAGCAATTTAATTCCTATGAAAATCCACCGGAGGAACTTCGATTACATTGTTAGTCAGCAGTTTCAGGCAAAATATTTGGTTTGAGACGCATAAATACAGATAATTGAACAGTTTTGTAAATGAAACCACACAAGAGGGTCCATAATACGCACTTCCAGGTGGGTCCATACTAGGCTCGTCGGCAGCGAGCCGGATTACATGGGAATCAAATGGAGGGTCCATAATACGCAACTTCAAATTTGTAAACAATCCTATTATGGACCCCGGGAGGGTCCATAATAGGCATTCGGACAACAGTTTTTCAAATGCATATTTCGCTGGAAAAATCGAATGATTTTGTATGTTTCATAGACGTACTATGAAGTAAAGACATTGAATTTGTTGTTAGACTCCACAAAACGTATATGCGTCTGAGATATCATTGCGGAAAAGCGTCTAGAATGAATTTCAGTTATAAGGGGTCCATTACTAGCATTAAAACCCTAGGATATCCGAATTGCAAATCCAATAATTTCAATTCTTCAAATAATGTCGACTGTTTTCTATTTTAGGATGAAGAAAGATCAATGACGGCAGGTGGAAACCCAGAACGTGGTCATCCATCAGGAGAAATTGTCGGCGCGGTAAAAAGATAGAAACGGTTTCTCACCGAAGTTGATTTTTTCTCAAAATCTATGCGAGATACTAACTTTGGAAGTGGTGAATTCGATTTGCTTCCGGATGGGCTCTGATGCGTCCTTCTTCCGAAGTAGGATATCTCGCATAGCTTCCGAGAAAAATACAACTTCGGCGAATTATTAACCGAATTTCCGTGGAATATTATAATACACAAAGTTTATAGTATCTAGTAAAATTGAACAGTTCGTTTCTTTGGGTAAAACAACTGGTGTTTTTTTACTTGATTTTTTGGATTTTAAATTCTAGCCGTGGTGTTTTTATGACGATGTTCACACTCATGCTGTTGAAAATTTGGTTTCCACAACATGCCCCCCATCTTCTCCCTTATAAAATATAACATTGCTACCCGAAACATTGGATGTATATGGTACTTTCCATGACCATGTCAACAGATTGATTTTGAAACTTCTCAAATCATCCCTCACATATTTTGCCTTTCAAATTATAATTCAATCAGCCCTGTCGTCCCGTCCCGAGAATAAGCGAATCAGCGAAAAGTGGCGTAGAGTATAAATTGGCTCTATGTCTTAGGTGCAACTTGATCTAAATGGTCTCAACGGATCTGCCTGCAGATCTGCCTGCGCAAATAGTTCCGCGTACCTAAAATTAAATAAAATCAATTAATTTGACTGATAATAAACGATAAATAATCAACAATTGAGTTCCCGCTAGATCAATTGTTGAATGCAAAACAAATGGTGAACAATTTTGACAGACCAATCAACAATTTTAGATTATCGCTTACTTAGATCATACTATAAAATCAGTTCACAAGAAACGTCAAATTGAATCACCCCCTTCAGTTTTATAGCTAGCGTAAAAAGTTGGATAGGATATACCTGGAAGGGAGGCACCGATACTACACACGAAATATAGAACAAAGTTTGTTTGAACTGCAAGATAACTCCAGCTTGCCAACAACAATCAAGGCAGGCTTGGGGAAAATCGCTAGTTTTCTTTTGTTGTGTACTTTCGATCTTTCCTGACAAACATAGAAAAAGGGCCACAGTTTTCTATGCACCATATATTAATTTTCATTGGAAAAAGTAAAACCATGCGTTTTTCACTACTTTATATTCAATCAGATGAAAGGCGCTCACGTGACATTACTTGCATTATGTCCATGAATTGATTTTCATTCAATTTTTGTCACTTTTGATGAAATGCGAAAATGTGTTTTAATCAGTTACGCGCATTTTCCATGTTAGTCCAATGTTTGAGATCTGGGCTCACAGTGACAGTTCGTGACAGCGGAATCCCGGCTCACTATGACGTACAGAAATTTTGTATTGGTTTCTCCCTCCCAGGCACGGATATGGCAACCCCTATCCTACTTATTGTATTTGACAGTAGCCAAGATCATTTGAGTATCCACATTACAATACATTTGAGTATCCAACGGTTGCTTAGAACATGTTGGATTCGAAAAGATGGCGGCTTCGCATACTGGTGCTCCCAGGGATATACTAGTTGAATTTTCGAAGAAGTTCCAAACGAAAATCTTTTAGACAATACTAACGGATGAATTTCTGAAAGACTGAGAAGTCTCTTGACAAATTCCGTGGAGAGTCTGTCGAGGAATTCCTAAAGAAGTATTTGAAGATGCAAGATTTTCAAAGAAAAGCTGCAAAATTCCACTAGAGTAAAGTGACAAGACGTCGCAGGACAGACCAAATTTTCGCGGAACAGTCCCGCATTTTAAAAATTGTCCCGTGCTGAAAAATGTCCCGCATTTTAGTCAAATCATGAAAATGTCCCTCATTTCTATAGAAGTTATTACTAATGCCTACTTTTAATCGAAAGGATCGTAGTAACCAGGGCTGTGCATTTTCGAAAGCATTTTGTGAAACACGAAGGCTTGGTTGTGTCGTCTCGATGGTGACGAACAACTGCGTCGCTTCGTTTTTCGTTCCACACTCATTCGTTTCGTAATCCGAATTGAAAGCAACGAACAAGAAAGGTGAAATGAAAGAGTAAGAATTTCGTTTCATTTAATTTCATTGAAATCTATCAAAATGTTTCAAATTGCATTTTACCTATTTTTTGTAGTGTAATTATGTAACTTGTTGAGTAATTAATTAAGATAGAGATACTATACGGGCCATCACGTCGTTCATTTGAATTAATTAGCTCCTAAAGTTAGAGACTACCGATTGAAAGACCAGCTCGCTGCGGTGAGGCTCCGATTTATGACGCGCGACGCATAAGCAGCACGAAAGAGATGAGAGACTACGCTTGCTGCGATGAAAGGAAAGGTTCGTCGGATTGAAACGAAACAGTAGAGTTTCAACAGAAAGGCAAGCTTGAGTCAGTCAGTTGGGGACTGAAAATGCTTTCAATGAAATGAAAATGTACGGCCCTGGTAGTAACCCGCGCGTAGGTTCGCTTTCGTTTCTTCGACTTTCCTGGTGAATATTTTGAACTTTTTATAGATACAAACACGTCGGAACACTTCACGAACACTTTAGTGAAAGAATTGTCAAAATCTGGTGGCCCGTTCGCAAGCCAATTCGTGACATACAAACACCACTCCATTTTTATTTATATAGATAGATTGTAGGCTCCGTGGCCGTGTGGGTAGTGCTATCAAGCATTTAATTGCATGGAGTCAAAAAGTGTGCATTGGGTGTTGCATTAGAGTGGTTCAAAAATCGTTTTTGCTCCATTGCTCGATTCTAGATCAAATTCTAAGTGTCCTCCCAAAATTTGAGCTCATTCGGAAAACTGAGACTGCACAAGCCGTTTATAGTTTATATGGGAATAACTATGGAAAAACCAAGCAATTCATTCAATCGGTCATAATGTTTGTCCATGTGCTCTTGGAGATTAGAACTACGTTGATGCTGTGAGCTACATTCATTAGCTACAACTTTGCCGAAGACCGTTTTTAAATTGGACGCCCCAGTAATTAGTTATTGATTTTGATTGAGTTGTTAAACTTTGGCTATAATTATTGGACTGCTCTGCAGGCATCACTGGATATATGCAGTAAAACATAGTAGCCATGATTTGTGCGTGCTTTCTTTCGCGCCAGGTGCAGCAATGTTGCCTGTTAAAGCTAAGTATGCTGTTTCGCTCAAGAAAAGTAAAGAAATTCCTTGACTGAAAGGGTCAAGAAATTTCCTCCAGAGAGCCCCCTTTGAAGTGCAATTTCTTCACAACTGCGTACCGTGACCTGCTCTAATTCCGTGTGTTGCCTAATACCGTGTATTTGGGAATTATGTGGATTTCTAGCATATTATATTATTTATTTTTCTAAATGATTGTCACAAACGTTAGCACATTAAGTAGTATTTAGAAAGCCATGACAAACTTGAGCTAAAGTTGCACACACAAACAAGCAAAAATAATATTAGAATGTAATCGCCTGGTGCCAATACACGGTATAAGGGCACGGTTGCTTATGTGTTCCAAACACCGTGTTTCAGTTATAATTCCAAAATGGCGAAGTGAAATATATATTTTATTTCCCGAATCAATCATGCAAACCTCAATACGTTCTTCGATACAAAAGTTTTATTTTTGATGCGCTTCGTTCGTTCAATTGAGAGATATTTCAAAATGTGACTCAGCAGTCGGGGTCAGATGCACGGTATTTGGAACACTGGTATGTTTAACAACATCAACTGTAACTATTGTTAAAATTTTCAAAATGGTTCAAATCATATTTTTTATGCAAAGTATATAAAACGGTCTACTATATAAAACATAAAAGACTTGAAAATAATCATACGTTATTTTTATCTGATTGATTGAAACTTGATTTTTTTTAACCTCACGGTAATAGAGCATGTCACGGTACTGCGATCAGAAAAAAGTGATTTTCTTGACCATTTCTTGGGAGAAATTTTCCACGCATCGAGATAGGCGATTCCTTTTCTTGTCAGTAGCAAACCGGCCTTAAAGCTAAGTATGCTGTTAGGCTCAAGAAAAGTAAAAAATTCTGCCCAAGAAATAGTCAAGAAATTTCGTACAGTGAGCTCCATTTGAATTGACATTTCTTTTCAACTGCGTACTGCAATCAAAGAAAAATGCTTTTCTTGATCATTTCTAGCAAGAAATTTCCCACGCATCGAGATAGGCGATTACTTTTCTGTTGAAGTGCATACTTCGCTTAAGAAGTTAAATGAGCACTGCTGAAGAATTTGTGACTGGATATAAATCCACAAATAATTACTGAGGCGTCCGATTTGAAAACGGTCTTCGGCAAAGTTGTAGCTGATAAATGTTTCTCACAGTATCAACGAAGCTCTAATCCCCAAGAGCACATGGGCAAACACTATGACCAATTGAATGAATTGCTTGCTTTTCCCATAGTAATTCTTAGCTTAGCTTAGCTTAGCTTGACTGACTACACATATCAATGGTTGCTATTCCGTGATTGACCGAAGTCAGTGAAAATGCACAAAGAATCAACTAGAAGTTTGGCTGGGATTGGCCATAATCTTCTTCAATGTGCATAATTCAGTGCCTCTATTTATACAGGGTCAATAACGGCGCCGGCCACGTCCTTGCAGTCAGGTGGGATTGGGGGAAGGAATGTTAGTGTGTAACCTTTGCTATTTGGAGACCGTGTTTGCCTCTGCATCTCCACAAAGGTTACTGGGAGGGATGTTTGTTAATGGGAAGGATCGTTGGGTCACAGGATTCACTTTGATAAGCGATTAGACCATGATAAATAATGATTTGTGAGATATATACATGCTTATTTGCAAATATAATATTTTCATTTGATATGAACAATTTCTATGTAGAGGAAAATTATGCCGACACTTGAGGTGACGAACCATTCAAAGTTTGTTGAACAAATACCTAAATGTAACATTCCTACAGCTGTCAGGACGAAAGCATGTGTAATTATATTTTACTTATTTGAAAAGAAACAAAAAACTTGATTGGTTGGAACATCATAGAACACTCTTATTCTTATGCCGACACTTACAGTGGCGAACCATCCAAAGTTTGTCGAATAAAGTGAACTTTTCGCAAGTCTACACTTGTAGTGTCGAACCATTCAAAGTTTTTTTTTAATTACAAAAATAAAAGTAAAAAGGGGTGTTCTGAAAATAAAAAAATGTGAAACATAAATAATTCATGAATCAGAGTTTGTGTCGACACTCACAGTGACGAACAATTCATAGTTTGTTGAAAAATTCATATTTACGTCCCACAATTGTAACGATTAAATGTGCAGTCATTCATCCCAAAGAACACACATGTTACAATTGATGCCCGTCAACTCTTATAAGACTATATTTTGTCATATAAGAGCTAACACGCATCAACCATAACACGCGCGTTACTCGGGATATTTTATAGATTAGAAATAGTAGCATGAAACGAGCTCACCAATTGATCCTTTATCCTTCACTGTGCAGCCACAATCCACTCTCAGCTTCACTCGTTTGCTTGGCTATATAAAAGCACTCAGAAAAAAAAAAAAAAAAAAAAAAAAAAAAAAAAAAAGGCGCGCGACCCGAAAAGGAAAAAAAAACTTGGCTTTCTTGACGCACTGCCCAGCAGCAAGCGTCAAGGTCAAAGGATCAAAAAGAACTAACCGATCACGCCACTTTTTCACTTACTAGACCGACGCGCGACATGTTTGATCCTGCCTCCGTCGCTCGCCCCCGTAGGAGCAAGTGTCAAGGTCGAAAGATCAAACAGAACTCAACAATAACAAATTCCCGGCGTCTCGAAAACAAACTGTCTTGCTTGGGCTCTCCGAAGCACTGCCCAGCAAAACGCACGAGAACGAAACACAAACTCCCGGCGTCCCGCAAACGCGCGAAACTAAAAACAATAACAAACTCCCGGCGTCCCGAAAACAAACTGTCTTGCTTGGGCTTTCCGAAGCAGTGCCTGCTTGCTTTTCCCATAGTAATTCCCATACAAACTTTGAAGGGCTTGTGCAGTCTCAGTTTTCGTCCGAATGAGCTCAAATTTTGGGAGGACACCCAGAATTTAATCTAGAATCGAATGAGCGGTGTGGAACAAAAACGATTTTTCGAACCACTCTATTGTTGCATGCTATTCCGTTGTCCAGTGTGGTGCTTCTATCAAAGGTTAATCGTCCACTGGAAGCATTAATGTGTCGGTATTTCTATCATGACAACGATAGGATTCTCACTCTAATGCATTTATACAATAGAATATGAATGGTTAGTCACTAGAAGTGTCTACAAAAACTCTTGTTTATGTTTAACGTAACATACCTTTCCTTTTACCTATTTCTTGTAATTACAGAAACACCTTTGAATTGTTCGACACTAAAAGTGTCGACTTGCAATAGGTTTAACGTTGTCTTTAGTGTGACTTTTTGAACTGAGGCTGCATGAATCGCATCACTTACCAAGATGAATCCTGATTATGTAGTAGCATTTAAACCCTCTCCACTAACAAATACCTTCCTGCGACAACCATGGAGATGCAGATGTGATCTCGTTCTCTACACGGAGAACAAAATATAGTGTTCGTAATCATTTTTCCGGTCAAGTTAACTATATTCTAAGGTTAATCTAGAGATATAGTTGATATAGTTGATTAGACAGTATATTGTTAAAATCAACTATACCGTATAGTTGTTAACAACTATATTTTTTATTGAATTTACATACGCCAAACGTCAAAATTCAACTATAACTTAGTTGACTCAAAGTAATTGAGTTTATAATATGTTGCAATGTTTACTCAGCATTTTGTTCTTCTCTATCAACATATCTGAAAAGATTAACTGCTGCTTTATCGATCTAAAAAAACACATTGCAACAATCAAAATAAAGTGCGCGTCGGCAAACTTGATACGTGGTCCCCTGAGTGAGAGGTGGTCATCTTATCAACTACACTAATCCTTACAAGTTAAAAGTAAGTAGATTTGTGAGCATGACTTGAAGTCTATGGATGTGAATGTTTTCGGATAGTGGTAATTATCCAAGTTATAATTGATATACAGTGGTCACACTATTATGGGTCACCCACTATTATGGGTCATTTCCATTTGAATTGCATGCAAAACGGAGTGACTAATAATCGTGACAGTGACCCATAATAGTGTGACCACTGTAGTAGGTACAAGTGGATAGATGAATCAATGAAGTGTGTGTATTTGATTTGACGTTAATTTAGTGTTGGCGTAAGTTAATTTTACTTCGAAACAACTAACTGTGCGTAAGTAAAAGTAATTAACGAGATAGTAATCTCAACATAAAGAAATTCTTCTGCGTGTAGCAGTGCTGTGTAAATCGGTGAAAAGAGTCTGTTCATGCACAACAGAAAAATGCTATCGCATCGGTGGTTCCTTTTGTGCGATTGTGTTCTTGCTTTCTTTGCTCACGATCGCCCGAACACAAATACTGTAGAGGGCATCGCATCATTTTATTTTGACATACATTCACGCATCCGATTCCCTGTGTTATTTCTACAATAACACCATATATCGGTTAATTTTCTTAATACTGTCGTACATTAGTTCTATCTATTATAATCATAATCCACCCAATTATTTACAAAAATAGCTATGAACGAAAAAAAATAACGGCTGTGAGCAGACTCTGCTCATCCAGCAATCACGCTCCTTTTACATTTGTTTTGTTCTGGTTCTCCAACGCAAGAATCTGTGAGCAAATCGGTCGCTGTTGGTTCGTGAGCGTGTGATCGTGGATCCTGCTTAATATTGGTTCATTTTGCGTAAACGGCATGATTCTTTCCACCACTGGCCTCTAGTAACAATGAATGTCACACTCATTATCCTTCCCTTCCCCGAATACCGTAAAGACGTGGCCGGCACCGTTATTGACTTTATAATGTTTGGGGTTCTCGAAAGTGTACATTGAAGATGTAAAGCTACTCCCAAGCTACATCTGTTGATTCCTTGTTCATTTTCATTTATTTAGTTAACATCTACACAGATAACACTGAATCAACAATTTCACGTCACAATACTCGGTTCGTGGCCGCATCTTTCCATCCTCGGTTCTGCCCCACGCTCGCCAAATCAATACGCACTTGATCCGCCCACCTAGCTCACTGCGCTCCACGCCTTCTTGTACCAACCGGATCCGAAGCGAACACCATCTTTGCAGGGTTGCTGTCCGGCATTCTTGCAACATGCCCCCCCTGTATCCTTCCAGCTTTGGCCACCTTCTGGATACTGGGTTCGCCGTAGAGTTGGGCGAGCTTCGATTATTCTGGTCAATCACGGTGTAGCAACTACGAATTGTACGGTTATCAATGCTTGTGCTTATGCTGCTTAATACTAATGCCTATTTTTCATCATTTGAAAATGTATTTTTTTTCATCTGAGTAATTCTTGCTGAGACCGGCCCACTAATTACACTTGGTCTTTATTATGCTCATTCGAAAGCTATAATCGAGTAACTAAAGGAACTGCATTCGGTTGGTCAGATTGATGGACCCATCGATAGTTATAATTGAAACAGTTATTGAGGTCCACTCGCCATCCTTTCAACCAATTCGGACTACTAGAAGATGAAATACAGAGCCTCAAACTTGGGTATTTTGTATGGAAAAACAGCATCTGATTACTAACTTTTGTCACTGACTGTAGATGCCTGGTAGGATTCTTTGAAGAAACCTCAAAAAATCTTTTGGAGTAGGTACACAAGTTACCAGCCCTGCTTATGTTACCGGAGTCTATCAAATAATCGTGCTAAGTAAAGAAAGAAAGAACCTGTTTATTATTGTTGTTCCAAATATTACTAATTTTAGCCAGAGCTACATTTGTGTAGCTGAGATTAAAAAAAAATGAATTTATTTAAGACAGTATCTTCTTCGGTTTAACTTCTCTGATTTCTCATCAAAGACAGACTTAACATAGTCAAACCAAGATAGTCTAAGTCATCCTCCAGCTACAGCACTCGATTTGATCCACCGCTCACATTTTTCTTCCGATTAACACGTATCCTCAAACTACGATTATTAATTGTGTTAACAGTCCCTCCTCTGATAATGAACTCGAAATCTACATATTTTTTCAACGTTGGTTGGGCTGAAAGAAATGGCAACAATATTCGTTGACCATTGACGGAGCTCGAGCGTTAACGTGTGAAATCGGATTAAAATAAATAATGCGTTTTATCCATTGCATTCTTACAGAAAATAGCAAAGCCGATTTCCGTCATCTTCGAAAGCTCAAAATATTTACCTCCCACATTTTGTTATTTGGTGTGGATGGATGTATGGTTAGCTGCAATCAATAGACATGATTTTTTCAAAGTGATAAGGTTATAATTGTCCCAAATAGTTTCAGTCAAATCATATTTAGGATAAGAATAGAGTGGCACAAACGCAAAGTGGTGTAAGTGTTATTTTTATTGAATTGAAGAAATATATTCTAGAATAGTAGTTTTAGGCTTTCAAACAATATTTTGGTTGATTTTTTCATTCAGTCAGAAAATTGACATAATTTGTAGAATATTTGCTTGTTTTTAACTCCCATACAATTTGTATAAAATGCATGATTTTTTCCCAAAAATAGGATTTTTTCACTTAAACTCTCTGCTATAGACAACATACCTATTGATGGACAAATATTAAATTATTGCAATACAATTAAATATATTTTTTGTAATTTTATTCCATGATTTGTCTGAAACTCATTGGCGTTTCAAACAGTTGCAGTAAACTGAAGTATTATATCCATGTTGTTGTGTCTCAAACTAGTAAGATAAGTTGAAAATTGAACACTGAAACCTTTGCTTATGAAAGAATAAAAATACACTAATAATTTGAATTTCATCTCACAATCAAGGTAGGTTATTTCCATATAAGGCAGTTTTACCTTTAAAAACAAGTTACCAATACAGAAACCTGGTGACTAATTCCTCTATTTGATCGTTATGATAGTGTTAGCACCTGTGTAAACAATGTGCTAATTTTCACACCGTGTTCAACCGGAATGGCAAAACAAACGTGTGATATATTACGGATCTTTTACGATTAAATTCCTTTTCTACTGGTTGACCTTATGAACATATTTCTTTTTCCTTGTCGTAAATACAACTAGACGTACCGTAATTCGGAGTAAATGGGAAACTCTCTTGAAGCATTGAGAATAAATTTATTTTTTATTGGCTTTCTACACATTTCAGCCGTCTTCATAAATAATTACCTGAAAAACAACCTTGTGAAATTCGGTAAGTGATACAATTATTTATATCTGTAACCATTTTTTTCCGACGTGTTTTTGTTACGATGTACCGTGGTGAATCAAAATCCGGACGGTACCAATATCCGGACACTCTGATAAAATTAAGTTTATTTGTTTTGTTTATTTGTTTACACCAACAGACAATTAGTCCCAATGATGTGTGGTTTCTTAAATTCACGTCAAAATAGGTCAAGATATATAAAAACAAATACACAATAAAAATCAAACAATTTTTCGAGTAAGTATTTCGGAACAATTACGGCGGATTGTATGTCTTGGAAGATGAAAGTCGAACGCTGGTGCTACTCTGTTGAATACGCGTTGCAGCCCATTCATAGCTACATTTTGTCCAAAATTAGTTCGTCGTAGAGGTGGTCGTAACATAGAATTAGCACGCAAATTCCGGTGGCGAGCACTTATATCTACCTGTCCAAGAATAGCGGGGCAGTCGATTCTCCCTTGCAACAGGTCAGCAACTATCATCGCTCTGTTTATGTCCCGGCGTGACTGTAACGTCTCAAGATGGATCAATTGGCATCTACTATGATACCTTGGTACTATGATACCGGTGTGGATCGCGCCAAGGAAGTCGGTGGAGTGCGAAACGAATAAAACGACGTTGAACCGATTTAATCCTTTCAACGCCGTTCTGATAGTGTGGGTGCCAAACCGTCGAACAATATTCCAAAGTCGCACGTACAAGCGAACAGTAGAGCGACTCGGTGAATTCCTTAGCAATACGGAAGATAAATCCTAAAGTCCTGGAAGCTTTCGCGATGACGTAGGACATATGGTGCTTGAACGTTAGTTGGGCATCCAGAATGACACCCAAATCCTTCTCATAATCAACTCGTTGAAGTATTTTTCCGAATAACTGGTAGTTGAAATAGACAGGCTCTTTTCTCCGTGAGAACGATATAACATTATACTTTTCAGGATTCACCACCATGCGGTTCAAACTACACCATCCTGCAAAAGCATCCAAATCGTTCTGTAGAGTTATAGCATCACAGATGGAACGGACGCGGAGATACATTTTTAAATCGTCGGCATAGCTTAATCGTGGCCCTTTAATTGCGTACACTCCCGTGCAAAAGTTTGGGTTCACCCCCTCAAAAACATACAAAAGTGATCTGTCCATATCTCTGTGATTACACGTCCAATTGAAACTCTCTAAGCCGCATTCGAAAGGCAAAGAGTTATTCTGACTTCGTATGTATTTTTCCAAAAACATTTTTTGAATTTTGTATACTAAACTTTTACTTAAACTTGTGACATTTTTCAAAAAACACACTGAAAAATCATATCTAATTTCCTCAGCATTAGGTCGACCAAAATTTTAAATCAAGGTGTCATTAGAATCGTAATCTTATATTCTTTGAGGAGACCCCACGAAATTTTGGCGGAAAAATTTGGAAAGTATTCAAAATCAATGAAACAGTCAATCAAGTCATCGTGCAAAAGTTTTGGTTCACCTGAGCCACTCACACAACAATTTTGTCAATATCTCCGCCATTTTTCAACCGATTTTAATAGTTTAAAGCTTTTTTGAGCGCAAATAATGGCGCGTACATGATTGGTTTGAGATTTCACAGATTTGAGTAAGTTCAGGTGAACCCAAACTTTTGCACGATACACCATACTGAGGGGTGAACCCAAACTTTTGCACGATGACTTGACTGACTGTTTCATTGATTTTGAATACTTTTAAGATTTTTCCGCAAAAATTTCGTAAGGTTACCTCAAAGAATATAAGATTACGATTCTAATGAAACCTTGTTTTAAAATTTTGGTCGATCCAATGCTGAGGAAATTAGGTTTGTTTTTACAGTGTGTTTTTTGAAAAATGTCATAACTTTAAGTAAAAATTTAGTATACAAAGTTCAAAGAATGTTTTTGGAAAAATACATACGAATAATACAGAATAACTCTTTGTCTTTCGTATGCGGCTTAGAGAGTTACAATTGGACGTGTAATCACAGAGATATGGACTGAACACTTTTGCATGTTTTTTAGGGGGTGAACCCAAACTTATGCACGGGAGTGTAGTTCACATCGTTAAAGTACAATAAAAAGATCACAGGACCTAAATGACTTCCTTGAGGTATTCCAGAAGTAGCCGTGAATGTTTCTGAAAAATGTCCTTCCAGTCCGACCGTCAACTGTCTCTCTGTAAGGTAGGACTTAAACCAACGTAGCATTAGTCCGGAAATTTCGAGCCTTTCCAGTTTTGCGATCGTTATCAAATGGTTGATCTTGTCAAATGCAGCAGTCAGATCCGTATAAATAACATCTGTTTGAACACGTTCAGTGAAGCTATCGGAAACGTGGGATGTAAGACTCAAGAGATTGGTGGTAGTAGATCTCCCAGGAATGAAACCATGTTGCTCATTACTTATGAACTGCTTACAGTGAGCTATTAGCGGTTCCATTACTACTAACTCAAAGAGTTTTGAAATAGCACAAAGTGACGAAATCCCACGATAATTACTAACATCCTTGCGGTCGCCTTTTTTGTAAACTGGAAAAATGATAGCATTCTTTCAAACCGATGGGAACGTTCCACTCGTTAGGGACAAAGCAAACACATGACGGATAGGTAAGAGCAACTGCTCGATATACGATTTCACGAAGGAAGAAGGAAATCCATCGGGGCCGGAATTGATCGAAGATTTCAATTGGGTGGCAGCTCTAGCAATCATACCATCATCGACACTAAATGCGTTCAATGTCTCCATGACCAACGGAACGTTACTAGCAGCAAGTGCTACATACTCCTCTGATAACGTCTCGTCACAAAAAACGCTAGAAATTTTTTTGGCAAAAAGCCGCAAGCTTGATTTCTATCAGAGGCAACTTCATCGTCTAGTTTCACAGTAGAAGGCAATCCGGATTCCTTTCGTTGATGGTTCACGTACCGCCAAAATGATTTAGGTTTCGTTTTGAGATTTTGCTGAATGTGCTGTTGATATCGTGATGATATGTTTGGTTTTTATCCATCCCCTTTTTTGAACAATGCTGATCATTTTACATTGATTTCTAATCTAGTAAGCACTGTCAAATAATTTATAAAAATAAAAACAAACAAAAAATGTTCATGTTGGACGTCATTTCACCGCGATGTAATTTCAACTCAAGTTGAACGATCTATAAACGCGCAAACAACGTTTGTTTAAAGGAAAAGTTAGTAATATATATGTTTTTAAAATGTTTGATCCGAAACTGTTAAAAAAGAGATATTTTGGAAGTATGGTGACTCCACTATCAATAAATACGTTGGAAATATTAATTTACCGGAGTGTAAAAAGACTGTCCGGGATTATGAGCCAGTGTTTTAAGATCCGGACATCGCGTAAAAGACCCCCGTTTTACTAAGTAAGATTTTTGAAAGAAAAAAATAGGTGAAAACTTGAAAAATTACTATGAATAATGTAAAGAGTATTCAGAATGGATAATTTGTATATATCTTCAATCACAACTGTTCTAGCCGCATCGAATGCAGTTCAAGCTACATGTGCTTCAGCTCAGGTAATCAAACCACTTTTATTAAAAACGCCATTGTAGGGCAATCGCGGACATCAATTTTATTAAAGATTGTTATTTATTTGCATGTTGATGGTATTTTCATTAAAATTTAACGGATATTGCCTGCTATAACATCGTTGTCCGGATTTCGATCCAAAAGTGTCGTGCATTAAGGTGAAGATGAAACGAAACTAAACTTCAAATTTTCAAGAGCACAAATCTGGAGAACCAAACGCCCGTTTGAGCTGAAAACTTAATCGATTGGTCTCCACCAGCTAGTGACTAATCGATTATCGCGATTATGGGAAACTCCGCGTGTCCTTTTGAGCAAATGCGCTAATACATCTGAAAGCGGAACAACCTCAAAAATTGTAAACTTAAACGAGTATAAGTTTGATTATACACCGATGACACGCTAAACAGAAAACTGCCGATGTGAAGTGAGCTCGGCTTCAAAAATTGTACGTTTAAAGGTATTTACAAATGTACTTGAAGTAGTTCTCAAACACGCAGTTTTCCGAACATTTGTCTTAGAGAAATCAGGAGGGGCAAAAGCACCCTTCTGTGCGAACGACAAATTTGTTCAATAGGCTGAAATCTGAAAATTCCTCCAAAAGTTTCGGAAAATCTAGCTGAAAAAGCAACTTCCTCTGATAAATTTTAGCAATTTGTCCTCTATATGGCAATGAATTGATATTTTTAGAGTTCTATAAGATTTGTCTGTGCAATCGTCGCAAAAAGCCGTCGCTCAATGAAAAAAACATCAGCGGCATCCTCGCCTAACAGTCAGACAAAAATGGATCCGAAGATTTGTTCAAGATAAAAATCGACAGTTCCTTAAGCTTGTGCAAAACGCTGGGTAATGTTCATATCAGTTGAATGATCTTAAAAGATCCTGTGTAAAGATTGAATCTGGAACGAAAGAAAAGCTATCTAAATTAAAATCACAACTGAGTGGTTTTTTCAGTATCACAAAACTTGGAAAAGTGGATAGAGGTAAAGGGCGAACACGAAATTATTGCGACATCGGAAATGTCATGCCAATTTTCTTAAAATGTTTAGAATCAAACCAAAATTTTAGGGTAGTTTTATACATATATTTACTCCAAAAATCAAATGAAAAGTTAATCTATGGAGCTTTGAGTGTAAAATTGAAGGTATTTTCGTTTGATGCCCTCAATTAAAGTCTTTATAGTGTCATCCGGTACCAGTTTCTCAGTTTTTTTTATCATTTTCTTAACATGTCCTTCTCGTCTTTGACTGTCTTCTTGTTTTTCCGAAATTCCCACTTCATTATTGCCCAGTACTGCTCCACCGGGCGTAGCTCCGGACAGTTTGGCGGATTCATGTCTTTTGGAACAAAATGGACAGAACTGGTCTCAAACCACTCCAGGATACTTTTAGAATAGTGGCATGATGTCAAATCTGGCCAAAATAGCGGAGCTTCGTCGAGATGCTGCAAGAACGGCAAAAACCGCTTCTCTGATTTGTAGATCTCGCCATTTACTGTGCCCTTTGTCACGAAAGGCTCACTCCTCAGTCCGCAAGAACAGATGGCCTGCCAAAAGAGATATTTGGAGGCGAACTTCGAGATTTTCTTCTTCTTAAACTTGTCGTCCACATCGAACTTGCTCTTGCCTGTGAAAAACTCCAACCCCGGAATTTGCTTAAAATCGGCTTTTATATACGTTTCGTCGTCTATCACACAGCAGCCATATTTTATCAGCATCTTCTCGTAGAGCTTCCGTGCCCGAGTTTTAGCCGTCGATTGTTGCCGCTCATCGCGGTTTGGGAAGTTCTGTACCTTGTATATATGTATTCCAGCTCTCTTCTTTGCATTCTTGACGTAGCTCTGCGACATGCCGATCTTTTTAGCCAAATCACTGCTTGAGACGTTGGGATTTGCTTTAATCATTCGCTTCACCTTTCCCTCCGTCTTTTTATTCTCCGGTCCCGGTTTTCTTCCAGCTCCTTTGCAGTGGTTCAACGTCAACACTCTGGAGACGGTTGAATGGTGAATGTTCAACATTTTTCCCAACTGCCGGGGCGACAGGTCAGGAAATTCCAGGTGTTTGGAAACAATTTGTTCTCTCGACTCGCGTTGGTTCACCTCCATTTTCGTTGAATTGAAAAACACGACTTCGAGTTTGAAACAATACACATCAATGAGAAAGTGTACAAAATTTGACTGATTTTTACCCAATGGTAGAAAAGCTATGCCCTGTTGAATGTGTCGCAATAATTTCGTGTTCGCCCTTCAAATAGTAGCATACCATTTTGTAAAAAATACTGGTTGATCAAATGCCATATAGTTTTCAGCCGAAAACATGAGATTGGAAAATTATGCCAATGTTCCAATTATCTATTGTAGCAGTGTGCAAAATCCCATTGAGCAGATCAAGGAAACCCGCCAAGACCAAGATGATCAAATATTAAACTTGATAATGATAGTGGAGTCAAGCGTTTACACATTATTGCATTGGCCCCCAATCTTCCGGAGAAATATGAATATATTTCATTAATCTGGAACAGTTGAATAGTTTAAAATTTATTGTCGCTGGAGACATGAAAATTATTAACAATGTCGTTGGTATAACGGAGCATTCATCGTCACATCCTTGTCCGTACTGTGAAGTATTGAAAAAGGACCTAGCGTTGCAGGTGGTTGCAGTGCGGAGAAGCAAGAACAATTGGCAGCATTAAGAAAAACAGTTTAGAAGGTGAACGGTCGAAGCAGCGAGCCAGCTGCATTCATGTGCCATTGATACCCGGAAATGACGCCTCCTTCACATATTACACATGACATTGTCAATGCAGTATTCCCAGCAGTGGAGAAGGGGTGTCCTGACTGGGCGAACTTATTGGCCCATAAAGCACAGGTACGTCATCAGCAACGAGCTTATGGTTTTACGCATGCCGTAGCCTAATCCGTACTGCTCATATGCTCCAAGAAAACGAAGATTTGAATGGTTATTTCACTGTAAGTTCAAATGAGGGTTTCAACTTATATATGTTAAGGTGAAGATGAATCGAAGCCAAACCTCAAATTTTCAAGAGCACGGATCTGGAGAACCAAATATCCATTTAAGCTGAAAACTTAATCGATTGGTCACTAGCTGGTGGTGACCAATCGATTAAGTTTTCAGCTAAAACGGGTGTTAGATTCTCCAGATTTGTGCTCTTGAAAATTTGAGGTTTGGCTTCGATTTATCTTCACCTTAATGTTTATGTATTTAAGATATTGAAGCATTTCGAACAAGTTAGCATTAAATGCTTTTCATTCGAGCTGGATCCCAGTTTTGAAGATGATTTGAACAAATTTGTCGAGAGCTGGGAAGAGCTGGGTCTGCCGAAGTCTTCGAAGTATCATATTACCAAGTTTCATGTAAAAGACTTCTGCAATGCTACTGGTTGAGAGCTAGGCTGGCACAATAAGCAATAGTGTGGAATAGAATTTTAATTCTCGCTCCAGTCCACTTTTTGGATTGCACGATAAGAACTGTAAAAAATTTTAGCTCAATCTGTGAAACTATATTTTAGCACCAGTTGAAGGACTTTTGTTTAGAAAACTTACTTTTGTAAAGAATTGATGTTGACTATTCGGAAATTTAGCCTAATTTTATTATTATTCTTTTTTCTTTGCGTGTTAACCAACGTCATCTTTCCATTCGGTTTTCATTGAATATTTTTTTCACAAGTTGGATTGTTTCGTGTTCCTCGGCAATGTACTTCATCGTAAAAATGCCCATCGAGGTCTATGTTCTATGTTCGACCTCTGGCGATTTGCAAAACTAAGTTTCCCATAGTAAATACCATATTTACAAACATTTGAAACGATAAATTATAGTTTTCCCGATCAATCTGAAGTTATACACAGATGTTATGAGACCCAAATACAATCGAAAAGGTGGACTGGAGCAAGAATCTGAATTTTGTACAACTTCAATGTTCACCTTTTTTTATTATTATTTTAAAGTTACGTCCTAAAATCCATTAAAAAAATGAAAAAAAGAATTGCACTAGCCCCCCGACCGATTTGTTTTGTTAAAATTGCAAATGAAAGGAGCTTGCTTTTCTTGTGTAAACATTTTAGACATGAGCGGTTCCACAGAAAATGACGACATTTTTCCCAAATTTCATTTTTATATTTTTTGATTTGGATAAAATTTTGCACATGCTTTCTTCATGCCCAAAAATGCCTTTTTGCATCATCGGTTCGCCGTTTTGACTCTAGCCTTACTTTTGAGAAGGGTCTAAGAAAAAGATATGATTATTTAAAAAAGGTGAATTTTTAAAAAATGGTCATAATAAACTTTTTAAATGTTTTTTCAACTCGATATCATGAAAGTACACAAACATTACAATTAAAATGGTACACGGGAAAATCAGGCTAACTTTTACCGTTTTAATGATACAGCGATTTTTATACAAATATATAATATAATTTTCAATTTTCGGTCATTTTTGAATGTTTTTCGAGACTCATAAGCCTACAAATTTGTTCATTGTCTGAAAGAGCAGATAATTTTTGACTAAAATGTTTGAAAAAATATTGATTTTGTAATTTTTCATGGTATGAGGCGAAATAAAAAATGTGCCCTGTAAAAATGATTTATTTATTTTTTTTTTAACGAAACACAACTTCAACATTCAACATTGTGATATTTTGATATGTAATTATCAAGAAAATATGGAACAAAACGTTAAAAGTAAAAAAAAATAACAAAATAACGAATATAAAGCAATCAATACGTGAAATGCATTTATATCGATTTAAGATAATGAAATATTTCCATTCGAAAACAAAAGCTTTATGAGTAGAGGAGTAACGTGCCCAGTTGTCTCTCACAAATATACCTGATGTTTTCTTAAAGTACAGCACGTTAGTATATTTTTGTGGTCAGACAGAAACGTACCTAATAGTTGATTCAAGTACCCATGCAGAAAAGACACAAGCAAGTGATAATCAAGTGAAAAGTAAAAGATAGCTTAGAACAATGAAGTATAAAATGAACACCATCAACAAAAGTTGTGTAAATGTGTTTTCAAAAAAGTGTTCAAAAAGTTACCGAAATCTCACGGAAAGTAATATTGCCAAATTAGTTGAACTAGGATTTGCAGATGAAAATCAGCTTAATAAACAATTTAAAATTAGCGTGTCGTTTACAATCGGCCAAAAGAACTGCATTATCAAGCAGTGATGACTTATCAAGTAGTGAAGAGGAAGATGTTTGCATGGAAGAGGAAACAATAGAAGCATCAGCATCAGCAACTTCAATACAGTGAATATTCCTAGTCAGGAGTCATTAGAAGCAACGTCAGCAACTTCAATAGAATCAACGAACTCCAACTTGAATGTTTCTAGTAAGGAGACATTAGAAGCAACGTCAGCAACATCGATTGAGACAACGGATTCTAACGTCCCTGAATACATCCAAAAAGTGAATATTGATATTTTCAATGAGTCAATATCAAGTATACTCGTAGCGCCGATCGATAAGACAAAAATTAGTTCTACTAAATATGTCACGAGAAAGTAAACAGCATTAGACAAAACATCTTTGCGCTAAATAAGGAAGCTAAATTGGATGAAAATAGAACCGGCGAACAATATTCGAAAGCAATAACTATTCAGGGAACGCAAAAATACCATTCATTTATTCCAGTTTCCGTAGATACAATAGAAGTTGGACAATTTTCAAACTGTAATGATAGTAAAATAATGTAAACATTATGAAAAAGTAAGAAATCTGAATCAAAATAGGACGCTCCATCATTGTATAAGAACATGAAATAAAATGCGTTCAGAAAAAAAATATTCTTTGTTTTATCAACTCAAAAAACATCCGAAAACAACCAAAAGTTGTGAATTTTCAGTAAATTTAATTTTAAAATCGCTGTATCTCGGAAACGGTAGCAATTAGCAAAATTTTCTCATATACCTTTTTTGTTGCAAATTTTGCGTACTTTCATAAAATCGGATCGAAAAGCATTCAAAAAGTTTATTTAGACCATATTGAAATATCAACCTTTTTTTAAAAAATCATAACTTTTTTGTCCATGATTTCTTCATCTTGACCCACTGTGCAAAAGACTCTATTTTTGTCTACTTTAAAATTTAAAAAAAATCAAAAAAACGATTTTTGAGAAAATAGATTTTTAAGCTTTATTTAAAAATAAATACAACCTTTTTTCAACAGTGTATATTTTTTCCAGATAGTTCCAACAATAACCTAAAACTTTGCGGAAGACACCAAACCGATCGGACAAATAGTTTCTGAGTTTTAATTTTTTGAAAATTGTTAAGGCTTTTTTTCTTAGGCCCTTCTCAAAAGTTACGCTAGGGTAAAAATGGTGAACCGATGATGCAAATAGGCATTTTTGGGTATAAAGAAAGCATATGCCAAATTTCAGCCAAATAAAAATATACAAAAGTAAACCGACATTCGAATTCAAATGGAACCGATGCCGTTTTTTGTATTGACATTGTTCTGTTTTACGCAACACATCGTGCACTTCATAATACAGTATTGGTCAATATATTTGCAACTTTTTCGATTTTATATACAAAACGATCAATTTTAGAGGGTTAGATCTGAATTATTCATGAACCAATTTGAATGAAATTTTCACAGTATTCAGACATAACTTGAATTTCTACATAATTTTTCCAATCATGAATTCAAAAGCAATAACAATTTGACTAATGTTTTGATCCATCTTCAGGCTATTTTCATACACGCGTTGAGCCTAGAATTGAACTAGTGACATTCAGTTAAGTAAGCAGAATAAGTAGCCACTGAACTATTTCGTTGAACTTCTGTAGTAAATTCCTCATTGCTGACAACAAAATCTCCCAAGTGATTTCGTTATAACGAGCTTCGACTGTACTTAGGTTTATTTATTTGCATTTGCGTTGTAGGCTGAATTGACTACAGCCTTTAGAACAAATTAGTCCACCGATGGGAAATCACATTTACCGCTTTGAACCAGCAGTAACCGGCTAGACGGTCACAGTTTGTTGTGAAAACTCCAGGAAAATTAAATAAAATGCGAGCCATGTGAAGATGTAAATCATATTGTATCATCAGTCAGTCAATACCAAATCAAGTGAACAAATCACGGGAATTTATTCTACCTTGACGTTCTTTCCACTCGTCACGGCGGTTGATAAATGTTTACGCTAATATCGGTCATAAAATCACACGCATGGTGATACTCGACAGTGAATCAATATAGAAGAGCTCTAAATAAAGCAATTACACAGCGTAACAAAAATGACATTTTTGCGTGTCTCAAGGATCAAATTATGTGTCTCTAGTAAATTTGGGGTTGCTGAATCTGTTGCCGTTCTCAGAAAAGTTCCAGCACGTCACAATTTTTAGCTACAGGTCGCCAAAGTTGTATAAAACACTGATTTCATTGATGTTTACATAACATTTTAAGTATGATTTATCATTTTTTATGATCTAATCCACCAAGCATGTAAAATACGACTGAAACTTTTGTTTCAGATATAATTTGGGTGAAACTTTGTTGATATGTATTGTTTTACACATGTAGTATGAATTCTGTGTCAAATTAAGCAAATTAATTGCCATACAAGATGGCAAACTTGCATGCAAGTTGGCTGAAATAGTCAAATTTTGCATTTTCAGCAGCCAATATCTCTAAAACTAGTCGTGCTATGATGTTTCTGAAAACGGAAATGGATTCAGCAACCCATAATTAAGTTAATAGTGGCATTTTGATACTTGAGACAAAATCGTGTTCCGCAGTGTTATCAATCTCAATTGGCTCGGATTCCACCCAACGTTTGTTTCACCGCACGGGTAAAAATGCGGCACTCTAAAACGGGAGAAAGAGTCATGATTTCGGGAGGAAGGTGTGTTTTCATGTTATGAAAATACACCATGACCAAAAGTCCGCCGGCTGTACGTTACGTTTTTAATTTTTAGCGAAGGAAAATGTCAATTTAAATCCTCAAATCATGAAGCATGTATGCTGGAACCATGAATAAAATTCATGGAAACATAAGCACTATTCATGAATTTAGTCATCTGTCATTTAGGATTCCTTTTTTTGATGCGAAAAGTGGCAATTTCGGTCATGAAATCATGAAGCAGGATCTGGCATCATGTACACAGTTCATAAAAACATGAGCACTTTTCATGTATTTAGATGCCTGTCATTTATGATTTCGATTTTGGTGCTGAAAAGTGGCAAATTGAGTCATGGAATCATGACGCAGGAACCCTGAATCATGAACTCATTTCAGGAAAACAGGCATTATACGTCAATTAGGATCCCAGTTTATAGTTGCCATTTGTAAACAAATAAAATGAAGATTAAAATAGTTACGGTTTTTGTGCCGGTAGTTTCGTAATAAACCGTGAAAACATTCCAAAAACGTCAACATAACGAGTGCCACATCGTCAGCAGGAACGCTTACATTCGTTGGTTAGGTTTGTACGCAAAATGTTGTTTCGAGCATCAATTGAATTGGCAAATCATCTCTGGGCTCACAAAATACTGATGTGTTACATGAGTGATGGAACACTTTTTAACGACGCGGATATTGAAAGTGGAACCGGAACATTCGGCACCGAAGGACTTTTGTGTGCTGCTCTGTTATGAGATGTGAAGAATGCATCACTTCCAAACAGTTAAAATCGACGACGAGCTTGTCAAGCAAAATCTTTGCTCGAAGTCAAACATTACCCAGTTCTGCATAGTCAGGAAGAAGTAAAGTACATTTTGGAACAATGTGGGAACTCACGAAAATTTCACCAAGAATGTCATCGATATGATGACATGGTTCCGAAGAACTTAAACTTTTTCAAAAACAAAACTTTTTTTATAATTTCACTAGAAAACATCACCGATCGCCATGAGACACGTTGACTAAGGTAGAGAAAATGACAGTTAGTAACGCCCTGAGCTTACAAATTCTTGCATAATAGTCACGATTTCATGACTTTAAGTCATGATATCATGAAACATAAAATTGTATAAATTCATGACTTTTTGTTCATGATTCCGGCAACGGATTTTTTTTCCGTGCGTTCATATCATGATTCCTCCAATTTGAAAACAATCGATTACTGTTCCTTTATAAAAAAATGAAGCATAGACGTTTTATAATGAAGAACTGGTGATGATCTCGGTAAACAGAGCTACCTGTTGCTTTTTTATTTAATTAGGACTAAAATCAGACCCCACCCAGATAAGAGAGGGTCACGATAGTGGTGAACCCCAGGATTGTATACCGGACTATTTTTGTGTTATTCTATATGTCGAAATATGAAAAAAAAAAAAATCAACGCCTCTTGGTTTATGGGCACAGAATGATAGCCGAATTAGCTTCCCGAGCAAAGCTTGAAATCAGATTGCAAACTAATTTTGATGTTGTGATAACGCGAATTTCGATAATTCAGTTTGTTTTCGGTCTTTTTAACGGTTAAAATATCAAAACTGAGAGCAAAAAAATGTTTCTATGAAATCAGATTGAAAACTTTTCTTGCTATTAGTTACACTCCCGTGCATAAGTTTGGGTTCACCCCCTAAAAAACATACAAAAGTGTTCTGTCCATATCTCTGTGAATATACGTCCAATTGAAACTCTCTAAGCCGCATTCGAAAGGCAAAGAGTTACTCTTACTTCGTATGTATTTTTCCAAAAACATTTTTTGAATTTTGTATACTAAATTTTTACTTAAAGTTGTAACATTTTTCAAAAAACACACTGAAAAATCATATTTAATTTTCTCAGCATTGGATCGACCAAAATTTTCAATCAAAATGGCATTAGAAACGTAATCTTATATTCTTTGAAGAGCACTCACGAAATTTTTGCGGAAAAATCTGATAACTATTCAAAATCAATGAAACAGTCATTCAAGTCATCGTGCAAAAGTTTGGTTTCACCCCTCAGTATGGTGTATCGTGCAAAAGTTTGGGTTTACCTGAACATACTTTAACCATAAAAAATCTGTGAAATCTCAAATCAATCATTATTTGCGCTCGTAAAAGCTTTAAACTGTTAAAATCGGTTGAAAAATGACAGAGATATTGACAAAAATGATGTGCATGCGGCTCAGGTGAACCCAAACTTTTGCACGAAGACTTGACTGACTGTTTCATTGATTTTGAGTACTTTCAAGATTTTCCGCCAAAATTTCGTGGGGTCTCTTCAAAGAATATGAGATAACGATTCTAATGACACTTCGATTTAAAAAAATTCAAAAAAAGTTGTTGGAACAATACATACGAAGTAAGAATAACTCTTAGCCTTTTGAATGCGGCTTAAAGAGTTTCAATTGGACGTATATTCACAGATATAAGGACAGAACACTTTTGTATGTTTTTGAGGGGGTGAACCCAAACTTCTGCACGAGAGTGTATATCAAATTGAAAACTGTTTCTGCTATCATGGAGAGGAAATTGAGAACTCATTGAGATATACATATTTTCAATTGATATTGAAACGAGTCTGCGACAAAATAAATGCTTTATTTTTAAATTCTCAGAGTGTTTATACATGTAGCACTAGGGCGGTTCAAAATTTAAAAATGTTTGAGAATCCAATCTCCCATATGTTCCTTACCATCCTTACCATAAAAATAGTGTTCTGTGAAATTTTCAGCTTTCTAGGTGGTGATTTAAAGGTGGCCCAATGACAATGTAGGTTTATATGAAAATTACTATGGAGAAATTTTGAGATATGTTCCAAACACGGTAGTTTTGTGATATTAATACAAACTTATTATCCCATATTGAAAACTCGTTCTTCAAACCATAATGAAGAAATTTGCTGAAGAGAGAAATTCAATCCGAAGGATAGCAGAAGAGATATCCATGAGTTTGTGTGCTATTATTTAGCTTAATATGGGATTATAGCCCTGCAAACATGTACAAAAATCCCAAACAAAATTATCTCAAGGGATTTGTTTCACATCCTTTATTAAGGTTTGAAGAATAAGTTTTCAATATGGGATAATAAGTTTCTACTTACATTACATTACAAGCGTGTTTGGAACATTTCTCAAAATGTCTCCATAGTAATTTCCATATAAAGCTACATTGTCCTTGGGCCACCTTTTAATCACCACCTATAAAGCTGAAAATTGCACAGAACACTATTTTTATGGTAAGGATTATAAGGAACATATGGGAGATTGGATTCTCAAACATTTTTAAATTTTGAACCGCCCTAATGTAGCACGAATAAATTTATAATAATATAAAATTAAAACATAACCAAAAATTTAAAATGATAGCAGAACGAAAACAGAAACATATGACATCGAATATTTCAATGATAAATTGATATCAAATTATGACATCAACTTGATGCTGAAAACAAAATATGTTTACGAATTGTTTTCTTTTTGATGTTGAACTTTGCTCAGGTTATCAGCAGCCCTGGTCCTGGACCTAACCAGTGAAGAGGTAGTAACTGTGATAACACGAGCGTACGCGCGTGTGATGCTTGCCTGTCGATAAAAGCCCCTCCCAGAGAGGACAGGCCGTCGATGTACTGGTGGTGCAAATCGATTGCAAATCTTCGAGCAATCTGCCTTCGGGCTTGACGAAGATGGCAACGCACAGAAGCACATAGAGGAAAACGCGGTGCAGCATTCAGAGAGGCATAGATAGCGCTCAAAATAGAAATCAAGAGTCAGAAACGGGCATGCTTTGATTGTCCATACATCTACAGAGGGTTTGAGGCCAAGGGTAATGTCGGTGTAGCTACTGTTCACCACTTGAGCTTTTCAACCTCACGCTTCCACGGGTCAAATGATGGCAAAGACCGCCAGGTTAGGCTCGAGTACTTAGCTGGTAGTGCAGCCTGGGTGCTGTTGTCCTTCTGATATCAGCTAGAGTTAGGAGGTACGTTCCGAGCGCTTGTCTTGGTATCCAGCGTCCGAGTATGAAATGCTGTATCACGTCAGCTACACGTAATATGGCAGCCCCATCAACGTGATGTAGGTTGCGCGACCCCGGTAAAGAAGCATACCGCATTCATTAACCACCACGAAAAATTGAGAAAAATATGAAACGAACGTTACCGTCCTGGCAACGAAATAAGGACTATGATTGGAAAATCGGTACCTGGAACGTAAGGACCTTATATGAACCTGCACGAGTGAGCATTTTGGCTCATGAATTGTGAAAAGTTTGCGTCGCCAAAACTGCAATCAAATATAACATCTACCACAACGGTGGCGATAAAGCTGAACACGAAGTCGACTTCATAGTGATCGGGAAACAGCGTTATTGAGTGCAAGTCGATCAACGAGCCGATATGCGTATTGAGAATTGGGGGCAAATTCTTCAACTACAGCCTGATCAATGTCTATCCACCGACAAACGACAAACCCGATAACGTGAAGGATGCGTTTTACGAATGTCTCAGCACCTCAGTTGTCAGCCGTCGCTCGATCGGATCGGTCGTCTTTTTGCTGCATAGCAGCCAGTGATACCGTGCATTGTTAACAACGCTAACAATGGCCTCCGCACGAAGAAACACACTGGTGATCGATTTCAGTGTTTTACCAGTCAAACCAAACGCTGGGGACATCGAGAAGTTTCTGAGAAACAGTCTGGAGATTGAGATGGCATCCATCAAAAATCTTCAGCTACACACCATAAGGAATTGTGCGCTTATCGAAATGCGCAGTTTAGAAGCAGCAGAACGCGTAGCATCTTTACACCACCTCAAGCACTCAATGACAGCGGGGGAGAAAGAATACAATATACCTGTCCACATAGAAGACACAGCAACAAACGTCCGCATACATGATTTGCCGCCAAGCATGCCGAATGAAGTGGTCGCCGAACATATGAGCGCATATGGGAAGGTAAAGTCCGTTGCACGCGAGTTGTGGAAAAAGTTTTTTCCTGGCATACCAAACGGCGTTCGTGTGGTGCGAATCGAACTAGAAAAACAAGTTCCATCATTCATACGGATTTGCAACGAACACACTGCTGTGTCTTACCGCTCGCAGATACCCACTTGCCGCCAGTGTGAAAGGAAGGCTCACCCGAAACTGAAGTGCTCAGAAGCAGCAGCAAAGGAAAAAGAGAAGGAAGAAACAGGAATAGAATCTTCATGCATTGCCCCACCAGCGTGACAAAAACAACAACCAGCCGACAAGGCATGCAGTGTAGCTGACAACCACAAGCAGATGATGTGTGGCGACCCAGAGGAAGAGCGAAACAAAAAACGGCAGCAACAAACGAACAGTGGATCTTTGAGTTCGCTAGATTATCCACCACCGCAGAAAAAACCAACTATAGGAGCAATACGTTCAACTGATGCGTCCAGTCAAGTTGAGAACAGAGACGTTGAAATGAGGAATTCTGACGATGATGACTCAGGACCTGATCCAGCTCCCGATGATGTTGATGGATGGATTTTGAAATTTAATAGGCGTTCGAAACGACAAAAGAAGATTATAGCCAGTTTAAAGAAATATTGAATTGTATATTTTTTGTAATATTTTTAACCCGACATGAATGCACCTTTTGGTGTAAAATGTCGCTAAACAAATAAAAAAAAATGTCTCAGCAAAACCTATGGAGAATACCTAAAACACGACGTGAACCTTGTCATCGGCGACGCTAATGCGCAGGTCGGAAGAGAGGACTTCTTCCGTTTTGCATCAAGGGTGCATATTACCCCAGATTCCCTTAAGTACTGCTCCAACGAAGACCAATGAACGGTTTGTTCAACGAGGAGTGCCAGAGAATGAAGGGCGAGAAGAACGTGGCTTGAAGCCGTGGTACCCGTCACAGCAGAGAGCGGTACAAGGAAGGAAGGGCAGTCGAAAAACGGATCCATCGCATAAAAAATGGAGCATGAAGAGACAGTCATTGCGCAGTCGCAAGAAGCTATGGAACAGAACGACATGCGGCGGTTTCATGAATCTGTCCTTGTTGAATGGAGATAACGGAAGTGGAATTGGTAGCAGAATCCAAATCAATGACAATAGACAGGCTTTGGAACCTTCAACGCAAGATGAGGTTAAAAAAGCTGTTAATGGGCTGAAGAACAATAAGGCTGCTGAGAAAGACGAGCTCCCAGTAGAACTTCTCTAACAAGGAAGTAAGCACGAACTCCTTCAACGTATCATTTCTAGGATATGGGAGGAAGAACAAATGATTACTAATTGGTTGAATGGTCTCATTTGCCATTTGTATAACACTCCTTAATTTGGCGTACAAAATCATGACTGAAATTCTGTTCAACAGATTGAGACCGCACGAGGAGTCCTTTGTCGGCGAATACCAAGCTGGTTTTCAAGAGGGCCGATCAACGACATCAAATCCTAGCTAAGTTCCGGGAGTAAAACTTGCAGACACATCATCCTTTTGTAGATTTCAGGAGCATACGATTCAGTGAAGAGAAACGAGTTGTGGTGGCAGATTATGTCCGAACATGGCTTTCTGGCGAAGCTAGTCTAATTAGCTCATGCAACGTTTGATGGATCAAAATGCTTTGGGCTAATCACGTCAAGCAAAGATTATATTTAAAAGAGAACCCGGACAAGGCCACCGACTTCGCGGTAGACCGCTCACACGATGGCTTTTTGCAGTTGAAGAGGACTTAAGAGCACTTAACTAGAGTGTCCATCCCGGGACATCCCGGGATTTGACAAATTTTGAGATTTCCCGTTCCCGGGATTTTATTTCTGACATTCCGGAAATACCGGGATTCCCGAAATGTATGTAGAATTTGATGAAAACCACTAAATTTCAATGAACAACAATGACATTTTTCATCACTATTAACCTAATTTAATATAATAGAAAAACATGATAAAAAAGAGAATAAACGAGTAATTATTTTATGAAAGGATCGATTTACCAAGTAAGAAACACATAATTTTATTTGTCTAGTTGCAAAGTTTTAATGCTTTTCATTTCAACATAAGCTGTTTTTATAGGCCTATGCTGTGATAACAAATTTGAAAGTACACATAAACTGCCACAGATTGCAAATCAGTACCATCTGTAAAAAGTAGGCATTAATAAAATTGACTGAGAAGTGTTCTATCTCGTTTTGTATATAAATGTTCAAAAAATGCCAGGAGATTGTAACATGTTTCGATCTCAACGAAACTTTCATAATTTGCTTTTCACTCCGTAACCTTTCCAAGACAAATATAAAGATGAATAAATAACGATTCATTCTTTTGTTATACGATGCGAAAATCTGCTGTGGGACTGACATGCGTTTACTTTTAATTATGGGATAAATCGACTTGGTGTTTTTTTCCTAAGTTTACTGAACAAAAAGGGATTTCTTTTGATAGTGCAGCTGAAAGATCATAAGAAGATATAATGAATACTGTATCAACTCAATTTTGACCAAAATGCAGATGGGACTGACTTGCGATTCATGGCAGTAAACTTCAGTCAATAATTTTTAGTAATTAACTTTTAGCATGATCTACAATACCTTCAATGATCTTTAATCGTTTCTCTTGTTCTAAAGTTTTTATGACTTTTCCAAATGTTTGAAGCAAATTGCCTTAAAAATATGACCTAAGTTTTTTATCATACTTCCATTCATATGTGTTATAAAGAATTCGAAAAAATCTATAGCAAACCCGTAATTAATCAAGCTAAGTTTTGATTTTTGTTAGGTTACTTCATCAGAATAAGAAAGTCTTATAAAAAATGTGAATTGCTATAATTAACATATTATTTTGAAAAGATACATTATCTGTTTATTTAATTGAAAAAAAAAATGTATTGTTAAATTTGTACTTCCATTCCATCTGAAATGCTAGTTTTATTGAAAATTTGATAATTCCCGAGATCTTGGGATTTCTCGGGAAAAGCATAGATTTTTGTCCCGAATCCCGGGACGAGAAAAATGGCCGGGAAATGGACATTTTACACTTAACGTTCAGGACGTCTGGAAGCGATTGGCCCAGGACCGAGCCCAGTAAAGAAGATTCATCATAAAGAGTTGTAGCCCAAAGGCTCTGAACAACTAGGTTTTCAAACTTTAATAATAATAAATAATTATCAAAATTTCAAATACATGCCATATGCATGAAAACAAAAGCAAGCAACTACTAATTTCGAAGTTTTGTGATTTTCTTTGCTCTTCTCTTTTTTGCATTTGCTCAGTTTGACCAACCCTAGTATAAAATTTTAAAAGTTTTTTTTTTTTTCAAAGTTTAATCCAAAATTTATGGGTAAGGTGATGTGAACAGATCTCATACACCATTAAAGTATCATTATCAGGCATTGCAGAATTCGCTCTCATTTGAGTATGAAACACGATCAAAGCAAGCAAAGAAAAACATCCCATCTGTTGTGGTCCACGATCGTCATTGTATCGCAAGGTGTAACAAGTCTGATAAATGGAAGCAGCGAGCGAGAGCCCCAAAGAGAGAGCGATGATAAAATCCATTTTTCTCGCTTGTTTACCGTTGGGGATAGGTGTTTTTCTTTACTGGCACGATAAACAATCCACGAACTTCCAATAGCAATAGTGTCCCCCAGGATTGGAGCATGTTTAGAGGGGTTTTATCATGCACTACTATCCCCCCAACCTGATCAAAGTTGTAGCAGTATACGATAAACAGTCTCTCATAATGTGCAGCATGTTATGATAGTTACAGAGAGCGATACGTGAGAGATTCTCTCATTTTTCTAAGGATTCAATCCCTGATCATTATACTGGATAAATATTCATTAAAGATTATTTAGACTTCGAGTAAATTATTTTAAAAGGGTTGATTTTTAAACCGTGGATCCACAACATGATCAACGAATCCTTTTTTCGTTTTTTCACAAAGTAAACATATCTTTCGTTCAAAATTTTACTAGGGTAGATGTACCAATAGTGGAGGTACTAAGCACGATTCTACTTCATTTAACCGTCTAAATTCAAAAAGCGCAATTAATGTACATGTTAATGTTGTAACGGGAAGGAACAACCTTTGACTTAATGAGAAAAATGATTTAATCGCAGTAATCCACGCCATGTCAGTGAAAAATAATACCTCCACTATTGGTACACTGTTCCTTTAGTTGCGGTAAATTTTTAATTTGTGTTCCTATAGTTGCGGTATCCGTTGTTTTCTTATGGGATCCTCCACTATAGGAACACTTTACCGCAACTATTGGTACAGGTAAGAAAAGTTTTAGCAATTTTAGTGATATTTCATCAGTTTTGAAGCAATTTGAACGCTTTTTTTTACTATTCCGTGTATCAACAAGTCAATACGTCGATTGGCAGTGTCGGTTCGGTGGCTAATATAATAAAATCAGTGAAAACGGTCTACCGCAACTATAGGAACACCCACAACTAAAGGAACACTTACCCTATTCACTGATAGTATTGATTATACCGTACTAACCACAATTTAGTTCAAATGTAATAGAAGTAAATTTGCATTAGCAGGGTACTAACTATGTCCCACCTGCTCATTATGTTCCGCCTAACCCTATTATGATATAATGGAATTTCTTTCTTAGAAAATTATAATACAAATACTTCAACCATTTATAATACTTTATTTTCATTGCATTGACATTTTTAAACATAGTAAATTTTAATATAATTTAGCAACAAGTTTTACATTTTTCCATTAATAGACATTATCGCCCAGAATGTGTTCTACAGTTGGGCTTGCTTGTGCAAAATTTTCAACATATAGTACTGCTAATGAATATTCGGATCAACCTAGAGAGGCTAAAGCATCAGAAATCGGCGTGAACGGTCTTTGGTCATAGCCTCTACTTCAGCAAACAAGAAAAATGTAGACAATGTGCGGATACTTGAAATATTGATTATGAATAATTTGTCTCCCGAAAAAGTAAAAGACTTTGAGCAAGCAGTTGGATTTACTATTTATTCTCTTTTTGAACGCCGATTGTTAGGAAATCGACTTCCTAGCTCGAGATTTCTTGACATAAAATATTCATTTATCAGATACTAACAATTTTAACTCATATATATTTTCTTGCTCTGTAGCATGTAGTAAAATAAAAGACATTACAAAAATATCACAATTTTAACGAATAAGAAGGGAATAAATGGAACATAACAGCCTTCAGGTTGCATTCGTTCTAAAGCCTAACTACGATAAGTGGCACTTCTAGCCATATTTGAAATATGGTGACCAATTCTTATACTTTACAGACTATTTGGAAATGGTTCGTGATGCTTTGATAAACTGTAACTAAATACCCTCTCGGGTATTTTCAAATCCTGTGAACTGATTTTTTAATAAACAGAATCAAGGGTAAATTCGAGTACTTTGTACCGTTCAACTGCACGCTCAATGCTTTTTTTTTACAAGTATGCATATTTTGATAACTATATGCAGTTCTCCTCAGTACCTTGTACTCGCCATCTAGTCTTGATCCTGATACTAAATTAATTGGATGGAAAAATAATGAATAATTTGAAATCAATGACATCGTGATAAACTTAATTGCTTTTGATTGCAGCTACTTACAAGTTTTACTTGTGTTGTGATTGTGGTGAGTACTATCGCACATAATCCAACTCTTCTGGACCAATACATCAGGTGTATAATTTTAACACATGCTGAAAAAGCTTCAAAGTAAATGACACATAAAGAAGCGGTGCAATAGGCCTCTGCACTGTTTTGATTTTGTATGGGATTTTGACGTTTACTGGCCTTGTTGTTTACCGATTTCATGGGAGAGTGAAAGAGAGAGAATGATTTTTGTGTAGAGCCCCATACTACTACAGTCAACTCTGCCTTACTCGATATTCAGTATCTCGATATCGAGTTGAAGAACCACAGTAAAAATTAGTTTCCATGGCTACCTCGATGGTCTCTTGACTATCACATAGCAGAACTCGATTGGGAATGGAATGAAAATTACATATGAAATGGATCAAAGAAGGAAGTATTGACTGGTTTTTTTAAATCAAGCGGGACAGAATGAAGCGAGATAAAATTATTGAGCGGTGATATAATCGAAAAACTGATGTATAGCTCGATACCTTCCTAGCTCTCCTGTCGATTTATGCAGAAAAAGGACTGTAAGCTCGTCTCTATGCGTCATGAAGCTTGAGAAAATGAAGCAGATTTAGCACAAACTTGATTTTTTTGGATGTGTGCGAATAACATACAAGGTGTGTTGGCTCAGAAGAGTGCGATTTGGTGTAACTTTATTTTAGAGTGTTTGCTCAACTAGTATCATATGTTTTACTGATTGAACCAGTAAAAAATAAAGTTGACCATTTTGTTTTAGTCAGTATTTTAATTGAAACATTTGTTTTCAGCGATATCGACTGAACGAAGATCAGGGAACGATTGTTATCTTATGTTAAACTATTTGAAAGAGCCAATTGATAGTGTGCTTGAAGAGGGCACACGTCAAAAGCAATTAAGTTTTAGCGATAATTTCCAAGTGAATAAACGAAGGAGCAAATGACGTGATGAAATAGAAGAAGTGTTCCATTATTATTCATTCTTAGCCAATAGTTTTACCTGACGTTTTGTTATCCAGCTTTTTAAAAGCGCTAATGGCTGCTGCCAATAGGCTCGCTTTCTGGTAGGGATCGGTCGATTTGACGTTTGGCTTGGGTCGTTTTATATTGAGCCAACCCAAGCCAAACGTCAAATCGACTAAATAATACTAGAAAGTGAGCCTGTTGGCGGCAACCATTAGCGCTCGTAAAAAGCTGGATAATCATTGTTAGTGTGAAGCCTTCAGTACACGAGGTCAAACATTCGAATGTCATTGAAATGAAGAACGTTCGTTTGAAGCTACAAAAAACTAATAGTTTCAAATGAATGCTTGTATCGCTGTTAGATCCCAGTCAAATATTTGTCACCGTGTATCGTGTACCTTAAAACATTTGTTGACTTTATCCTTGAAAGCGAAATAATAATTTATAATTCAATCTTCAATCAGTTTTTGTTGTACAGTAAGCTTATCATTGAAGATAATATGAATAATAGGAACGCTAATCCCATAAACGGTTTTCTGTGTATTCCTTTCTTCTGCACTACCTTTGTATTTTAATTAGTTTTTTACTCAAAGACTATAAATAAATATAACAGACCATCATCATAAATTTAAACATACATTAATACATATCCATACTAATTTACAATATATTCATATGAAATGTACTGCCAGGGGAAGCATAACTGTCCCATATTACGGAAGCGACGATCGAAAAAATCGTGTCTATAAATCAAAACTACCATCGTGCGGGGTGACATTGATCCATAAGGGTGACTTTGGGCCAATATTTTTACAGCAAGCTAATGCCGGAATAATCAAAACAATATGTCAAGCTTCAAGAATACGTTATAAATAGCCAAAAGATGGTCATAGATTAGTTTTTTGGCGTTCCTGCTAGCCATGAGATGCATCGAAAGAGGCGGTCAAAGTCACCCCCTAGGCCCAATGTCACCCCGCACGGCGGTAATAAATTTCCACATTGTTTTTCGTTTCTGGGCGACTTTGAAATCGCATAGGAGAGAGACGATTTCGCGTCATATTTCTATAACGCTTTCCAGAATGATTCAAAAACAAAATGTAGAAATTATGATCATCATTGTTACATGGAACAGTCACGCTTCTAAGGCCAGTGAAGCTAAGCTACATTATTAGACAAAAAAGGTACAGGGCAAAATTCTAAACGCTTAAGTAGGACTAACCTGCGTCGCGACGCGATAACAGTTCTTGCAAACCGGCACCACGTTGCCACTATCATGACCAGCCAGTGCGAGTGATTTGTCAATGCAGCGACTGCAGTAGACCCCGCCGCATCTCCAACAGTGGTTCTGCTTTAGTAAGGTAGCCATTATTGAGATTTGCCAGACCCATCAGCATCTGAAGGCGGTCCTCGACAGGAGCACGCAACGTTACCTACCTTTCTTGTGATTTGGTCGAATGGCACCGAACAGGAAGGGCAGTTCGATACGCTCCTAAGAGGCTTCCATTCGATGGCAACCGAGTTAATTTCCTCCGTGACTTTGTTCGCGTCAACGACATTCTCATTGCACTCGGTTGACTGTTAATAAAGTAAAGGGAAATCACATTGTTACAGAGCTTTAAGCAAATATCACATGCTTGTTCGATGGTGTGATACGTACGGAGAGATTGGAAAAAGAAAAGTTGGAAGTCTTGAGTGGGTGATCGTCATCAGCAGAGGACAGCTCGCTCAGTCTCTTATCGTAATTGTAGCGATTGTCGTTTACCTCTATGGTACGGTTGTCAACGTATTTGCTGCCCTGTAATCGCTTCGCTGATTTTGAAATCATGTTTTTGAAGCTGTTGATACGCTGTAAAGAGAAAACAAAAAAAAAGGTTGAAGATACATTACACCATCGACAGTAATTACTACTCGATGTTTGTAACATGTTACGATACAGCATGACGAAGGACGATAAGTACTTTCTACTGAATCAATAACAGCAATAGAAATCAGTTTGCTTGCCTAGTAATTACCAAAACAGAAATCGATGGATAGAAATCGATCACTGCAGTTACTCCTTTATGATACTGAACGCGAGAAATGTTGTGCACAGAATGCTGAAATGAAATTTTACGTGCTCATCTCCAACAAAATGCATATACACAGTAACGCTGGACGTGAGTAGACAGGTAGGACACGAATTCTTTGACTGTTCTACCCATGTATTTATGTACGTAAACGACGTATAGGAAAACGTCATTTACGTACATAAATACATGGGTAGAACAGTCAAAGAATTCTTCTACGTATGATTCAACATGAAATGACATCACTCCTACAGAATCTCTACAACCAGATGCAGATGTTCTTAGATAAATTGCCATGAGCATTCCTGAAAGTTTTCTTGACAAATTACTGTAATATGCATGGAAAACTATTAAGAGACTTTCAAATAATCGTTGGAATATTTCACCAAAGACCAATGGCATCGTGTACTGTGTATACACATCTTAAACGAAGCTAGCACAAGTGTAGTGCTGCTGGCGATGACCGCTGATTTACTTTTTTACAAAGCAACAAATTTCTGTATTTCCAATGCTGCTGTGATTCCTTAAGAAAGTAATTTTATTTTGTTGATAGTATTACGAAAAATATTATGAATTTAAAAAATTGTGACATTCAATATTTTCATTCTCATGTGTTTTTCACTTTCATAAGGCGCATAACGGAACGCTCTAGTAGAGCATCGTATCTCAAACTTGGCTTTCGCGACCCTCCGATCTGTCAGCGCCTCGCTTTGCATGTACTACAAAAAGCGAGGTGACGAGACTCGGGGGGTCGCCAATAACTTTTTTCACAAGTGTCGGATTGTTTCGCGGACTTCGGCAATATTCTTCATCGTAAAAATGCCTATCGAGGTCTGTGTTCAGAATTTTTATAGAGGTCAATGGGCGACCGCTGGCGATTTTTCTTTACAAAAGTAAATTTTCCCATAGTAAATCCCATACAAACTTTGAACGGCTGGCGCTAAAATATAGTTTCTCCAATCGAGCTGAAATTTTGCACAGTTGTTATGAGACCTAAATGCAATCCAAAAAATGGACTGGAGCGAGAATCTAAATTTTGTCCCACACTACTGCCTATCGCTAGGCACGTGGTGGGCTCGCACGACGCACTTTAGCCTGAGTTTGAGAATGCGCGAGAGGAGTTTGTTGTCGCTATTGAGCAGCGAGATAAGTCGATATAATCGGGCCGTGTTCTCGCCTCCCTTCTCCTTTGCTAGCACGATGAGGCCCTCCACAAAAGCAGGGGGAAGATTGCCTGCTAGTGCTTCGTTGAGCAGGAGATTGAGATCCCGATAGATCACGCCGAAGAAACGCAAACAAAACCCAAGTAACCACAAGCATTAAGGTATTACCGTATTTTAACAATAGAAATAGAAGTCGTAGAACACTGGGGGGCCCAGATAGCCGTAGCGGTAAACGCGCAGCTATTCAGCATGACCATGCTGAGGGTCGTGGGTTCGAATCCCGCTGGTCGAGGATCTTTTCGTAAAGGAAATTTTCTCGATTCCCAGGGCATAGAGTATCTTCGTACCTGCCACACGATATACACATGCAAAAATGGTCAATTGGCATAGAAAGCTCTCAGTTAATAACTGTGGAAGTGCTCATAAGAACACTAATCTGAGAAGCAGGCTTTGTCCCAGTTGGGACGTAACGCCAGAAAGAAGAAGAAGAAGAAGAATGCTAATGGCGCTGTTATCACAAAATGGAATTATTTTATTAATACTTACTTTGGAAGCTTTTATATTTTATTTTATTTTATTAATTTTCTCCATCTGACACGATTGTCTTAATGAAGATTGATGGGGGGAAAAGCCAAATTGAATTGCTAGCATGGTGCATAATTCAAGTTGGCATAAAAACCCCATATCTTTTCGACAATGATTTACACATACATAACATATAAACGTCTGGCAATACAAATTAAAATACTAGTAATTATAACACAAATATAAACAAAATTACAAAATACTTAAATACAAAGAATTAATAAACTAGTAAACAATGTAAGCTTCAACTTATCAAAGGAATATTCTGGTCAGACATGTAAAAGTCGTAATGCTCAGCAGTTTCATTGTAGCGGAGGGCCATAAATCTCAGGGCATCGTGTTGTCCATAACGGCTGTTGCGGCTTGGTAAATGTAAGAAGTTTCGTCGACGAAGGGGACGTTCGGGAACGTAGAGTTGCAGCTCCGCTAAAATAGCTGGTGCATCAATTTCGCTGTTGAGAACCTTCGAAATGAACTCTGCCTGCATACTATGTCTTCTCTTTTCCAAGGTGTCGAATCCAAGCAGCATGCATCGGTGTTCGTAGGGTGGGAGATTGAGGGCATCCTGCCATGGAAGATTCCTAAGTGCTAATCGCACAAATTTTCGCTGAATGGCCTCAAATCGATCGATCCAGTTTCTGCTGTAAGGACACCAAACCAGCACAGAAGATTCCAGTATCGAGCGTACTAAAGCGCAATAGAGTGACTTGAAGCAATGGGGATCATCAAATCCACAGGCAATCCTGAATATAAACCCAAGTTGTTTATTAGCTTTAGCTATCACATCATCGAAATGAGGACGAAATGTCATGTGGCGATCCAAGATCACTCCAAGATCTTTAACCTCGTCCTTGCGCTCTAAAATATGACCACAGAGGCAGTAGTCATAACGCATAGGATTCTGTCTCCTGCTAAATGAAATTGTGCAACATTTAGTTACACACAGCTCCAAACAATTACGGGTGCTCCAATCCTCGAACGTATTTAAATTTTGCTGAAGTACTTGGCAATCATCTAAGCTGGCGATAATCATGAATAATTTAACGTCATCCGCAAATAACAGGCGGGTACCTCTAGGTATCACACGAGACATGTCGTTAATGTAAAGGGAGAATAGGAGAGGACCCAAATTACTCCCCTGCGGAACGCCAGACAAGATTGAGAATGTTTCTGAGTATGTTGAACCAATGCGTACTCTCACAGATCTGTCTGCCAAGTAAGATTTCAACCAGCATACTACCGTTATCGACACACCCATTCTTTCCAACTTGTACAGAAGAATTTCGTGATTGACTCTATCAAAAGCTGCTTTAAAATCAGTATAAACAGCGTCCACTTGCAAACCAGCATCCATGGAACGCGTACATAGAGATATAAATTCGACGAGGTTGGTTGTAACTGATCGTTTAGGATAGAAGCCATGTTGAGCACTACTAATATAATTCTTGCAGGTTTCAAAAAGAGCATTATTCATAATAATTTCGAGCAGCTTCGAACATGCACTTAAGGATGTGATCCCACGGTAGTTGGCAACATTGCATTTATCACCTCTCTTGTGAATAGGTGTAAGGTACGATACTTTCCATCCAGCAGGAAAATTTCCTCGTTGCAGCGACAAATTAAAGATTTTGAGTAATGGCGTCATCAAAGCATTTTTTGATTGTTTGTTTAGTGCCATGTAGTAGAGAATGTTTTTTTTTTGCCAAAATAATTGATTTGACACTTATAGACCCGGTACTCAAGCTGTCAGAGTTTGGCGAACTAGATGTTGATCACACGAACAGTTGCGACATTAGCATTCTAAGGCTAATGCTTCTACTTTTTTAACTTTAATTCAACGAATGAAATGCATCATTGCTTTTATTCTGCGTGCAATAATGCTTTAATTCTATTTTATGAATGCAATGTAGCATTGCTTTATTTTACCAATGAAATGTGCATTAATGTGTTATATACGGTCACCGCTCAATGCTTCATTGTATCATCTTACTCAATGCTTCATCGTATCAAAAACGGCAAGACTTCAATGCAGTATTTATCGTCGATCCTTCATTTACTCAGGCAAATAGCCTATAGAAATACTTAAATATCCCTTATGAAAATTCGCCACAAGAAATCTGGTTGAAATTTGTAGATTTGTCTTATGAGAAACCAGAATTTGAAAACAAAAAAAAAAGTTGCAACAACCTGGAATTGAACCAAAAACCTTTCGATTGATAGGCCCGTGCGTACTCCACAAGTCTATCAACGACTCAATGTGGCAAGATGCTAAAACGATACAAAAAGCGTGAAGATGAGCAACCGTTTTAGCCACACACAATCAAAACAAAACAAAATTTCAACAGCAAAAGAGCGACAGCCACGTTAAACTTGGAAGTGCAGCAGTCGTGTCCACCAACTTATTGCGCACTTCAACCCAAATTAAACAATCACGAAATTTGTAGAGTGCAGAAAAAGTATGATAAGAGTGCACACTTGCAACTCATAATCTCAACGTATTCGGTGCACTTGTTCCTTGAATCACAAGGTATAAGTGCACTTAAACCATTTATCATGATTCGACGTAACCCTGCTATCACACTTTGAGGGAGCTTACACACTTGTGATGGTCCAACTTGGTGTGAAATCGACAATATTTTCCACTGGCAACGAAATGGCGCTGCTTGAAGTTGCACAATTTTCCCGGCCAAGACATGCAGCATTCATGGTCCGGAGGATAAGCGTAGCGAGTCATCGATAACATCTCAATTAATTTGGGTTCGAATCCCAGCAAAGGAAAGAATCAAAACACACATGAATCATACCAAAAAAAAGTGGACGGGCAAATAAGTTCGTAAGCAACGCTGACCTGACATCCGATAATATTTTTGTGTTTCTATTTTTGATCTTCAAATTATGGTTTCCTTCATGCATTAAATACACTTCGGCTAAAGCTTTTATACGGTACAGACAGTAATTATACTTTAGCAATATTAGAGATGAACTAGCCTTCGGCTAAAAATCTCTTTAATAAAGAAAAAAAAAAAAAAAAAACTTTAGCAACTGCCAACATAGAGCTAGGAAATGTAGCCGTATTAACACTTTAATATTGCCCTTTTCCACTTTAATACTGCATTTATGAGACATGTAATGCAGTATGGCTTTATATGCCATATCTTATTGTGTGGGGCGAGATGGCAACAGTGTGTTTGTGACGTCTCGGCCCCGTCGTTGCTAATCGCCAGTAAGAGTTCGGTGGCTTACGAAGGAAGACGTGTGTTTCCTCTCCGAGGCAGTGATCTACATGATGGGTGATTTCCCAGTTACAGTTTGATGTGGCACATTGGCGATCGTGGCAGGTTTTGCTATGTATAACTATGGATATTATCATGGCAAAAGAAATGAACGTTTTACAAAACTCAACTCACGGAAATCACCCATTGCGTAGAGAAATGAATCTAGTGAGATCGACTCTAAGAAAACCAAGATGGCTGGCAAGTATGTATAATGTGTTGGATCAAGTTGAGAGAGTTCGCTTGCACCGAAACAAAGAGCGCGTGGATAGGACGGCTCAGATCAGCAAATAGGGTAAGTGCGCGTTTTGATGACCGCCACCTTCGAAGAATAAATAGCGAGTTTTGAGGACCGCTTGTAAATGGATTAATAGTGTGAGAGAAAACGCTAAAATCGATAAATAGGGTAAGTGCGCGTTTTGGGGACCGCCACCTTCGAAGAATAAATAGCGAGTTTTGAGGGCCGCTTGTAAATTGATTAATAGCGTGAGAGAAACGCTAAAATCGACAAATAGGGTAAGTGCGCGTTTTGAGGACCGCCACCTTCGAAGAATAAATAGCGAGTTTTGAGGACCGCGTGTAAATGGATTGATAGCGTGAGAGAACGCTAAAATTGACAAATAGGGTAAGTGCGCGTTTTGAGGACCGCCACCTTCGAAGAATAAATAGCGAGTTTTGAGGACCGCTTGTAAACAGATTAATAGCGAGTTAAGAGGTCGCTAATATCAGAAATCGACTATGCATAGAACAAGTTGTGAAAACTGTCACTACCCTTCCCGCAGCGAATTAAGAGGAAAATAACCATCATCGTTTTACAAATTTTCAAAACCAGTTTTTTGCTCAAAATCGAAGCAATGTTCACGAAAATCTATCATCGCATTGCACTTGCTATCTGAAATACGATGATAGATTTTCAAAAGGATTGATTGACATTTGGACGGAAAAACTGGTTTTCAATTTTTGATGATTGCTGATGATTGAATGACGGATTCTTGAGCCTTAAAAGGGCAAAAACAAAAATAGTTCCGTCTTCCTGGTGTGCTGGGGACCATGGGTTAAACGTTTTTCAATTATTCCCTCTGTGCCTAGATGATGGAATTTTCTGTTCCTACATTTGTTCAATCTGATTCTTGTGCTCTGTGCTCTGAAGGACGCCAGCGAAATGGTTAGTTCCGTAAAGGAAACTGATTTTAACCAACCCCCTGAAGGAAGCGCTAGTTCTTGAAGCCGACACCATCTGTGTGGCGCTAGTGCTGAGTAAACAAATTTTAGGCTTTGCCCTCATCAAACCGCGTGCGGAAGCAACAAATGTCGTATGAAAAAATATACTATTGATAATCGTTTATTATTGTGCCTAATGAAATGTGGTCAAATTATCTAGCAGTTACAGAAGATAAGAAAAACTACTACGCACTTATTACCCTCATGATAAGTAAAATATGAATGTCGCATTCCAAAACTAGTGTGTCTTGTGCCTAAAACGGTATAGAGCATAGTGACATTTGAACTCACGGACATTCCGATACGCTCGTCATACACAGTTTGTTTTTGTTTTCTTCAACGAAACATGCACACATATTCCATACTAATCAAAATGCATATGGAAATATTACCAAATTTGAAATGTTTACACCCAGATTCTAGGTGTTTTTCGAGACATAGTGCATATTGTTTTCCTCTAAGTTTCACAATCACTTCTACACTTGAGGACTTATACAATTGAGCGTGATAACCACTATTTTTGGACGAGCTGTCAAATCAGAACCTTCTCCAGTACCAAATTTTTGCCTTCACTCCAGTTGTTCGTGGATGACAGCCGTTTCAGTCCTGTGTATTTAACTGTCAATCCTAGTCGCGCAAATTCAATGAGCTTCAGAAAGATGGCACAAATAAAAGGCGTTGAAAGTGTGTTGGTAAAGTGATGCAAAAGTAACGTCACTGATTAACTTGTTCTCTTGTAATGATTCACGAAATGATACGCAAAATAAAGTATTGTTTGGATCTTCGTTCGAATCACCTTAATTATGATTGTTATTACAAATATTGTTTATAAACAATGCAAAATTTCTTTCCGCGCCACTCTAGTCTTCATGAAATGTGCCGTTATGTTTTCTTGCCCTTGATATTGATTGCTTTTGGTTTTGGAATTTCGCTAAAGGCTGATTGCCCAAGTAACAATTTCAGTGCTTTTAGATCTTAGATGTTATTTATGAAGGTTTTATTAGAGATGTATTCATTCTTAACAGATTTAATAAAGCATTGCAAAGTGCCAAACGTTCTTTTCGGTAAAACCCACTTTTGAACGCTTTGTAGATATCTACAAGAGCTACCGCTAAAACTTTTTTGCTGGCCACATTTGTTGATAATAAATTGTATTTTGAAGGAGCTGTGTAGTGTCTATTAAAACCTATATTTAAAACCTCATCTTGCTTGTCTTGTCAAGGCATAAGTAAAACTTCTAAGACTATGCTAAGTCATGTTAAAGCCATCTTAAATCTCAACTGTCTGATGCATGTTATTGGAATGCAGTCTGCGTTTGTTATCAATATCATTATGTTGATAATGATAATCATGTAGTGAATCACGAATTGATCAGAACGCAAACATAGAAATGAAAATATTCCTCTCGAAAGATTAACAGACTATCGCATACTTTTCCCATACTTGCCTGAACTTCCCGTTCTAGTGGGACAACTATGCTGCACACAACAGCTAAGCTACACGAAAAAAGCTTTCATTTTTCAGACACTTATCACTTACCGTTTTCTGCATCAGTACAACCGATCAAGCACGACGAGCTTTATTATAACAATTATTCCAATAAAACAGTTAGATACATAACGGCACAAATTTAATTAAAATGAATTGCATCACAAAATTGAATCTTCCGATTTGTTTACCTTTCTGACAGCACTAGCTTTCCTGAGTGCATTAAGTTTAAGTCAAGGCTCCCAAAAAAAACAATTTGTCTAAGTGCAGAACAAATATTCTGATTTAGGAATATTTTAGCCAGAGAGGGTTTTGCGCACGGGTTCTTAAGATCAAAAGCGTTTATGAATGATTATTTTGTTCGAAATAATCACCAATTGATCTTAAACCATCCCAGACAAGACCAACAAGATTTAACTGGATGGAATCCATTTTTATTGTCGCCGTTTCGGATTGATAATTACAATATGCGTGGGAAATTTCAATTCATTATTGAGATGAGCATGAAATCATTCTAAAAATGGAATGGAATAAAATATTGGATAGCCAATAATTATGTCGTAATTGTGGCGCGTTGCTGTAAATCGAAAAATTTTATGTCATTCCACCAGTAAATTTTTATTGGCAGGAATTTCACGCGATCATAAGGAAATTTTCTGCCACGCAAAAAAAATGATTATTTTAATTGATTATTATGAGTCGGCAGACATCATGATGGTTTCAAAATCAAAAAAAGGTTATGGTTGATAAACAAATTATTGGTTGATGTTTGTTCAATCATTAGCTCTCAACATTGGTTTTATTCCGTGTATAAGGATATCGTTAAAGATTTAATACCGCTAGTTGAGCTCAATAAGGCTATATAATAGCTCTTATGAATGTTTTATAGCATACTACAAGGGTAGATGTATTCATACGATACAAAACCTAGAAGTTTAGAAACGGTTTTAAGGTATAGTCTTAACAACCTCCTGTAGTGTGGGCCTTTTCGGGCTTAACGGAGTTTTATCAAAGGTTTATTAAGGTTATTAAGACTAATAAGCTCTAAAATGAGTTTAACGATATGGTGGTAACAACAGCTTGTAGTAAATGTAAAAACTAAAAATGTTACTTGGGTGAGGATTGGTGGTACACATTCCTCTGTGGGGACATGATACCACTGCGACCATTAAGTTGATCACATAGGTACACATAGCGAACTGGACAATCGAAGTTTATACGTAGATGAAAAACCGAATTTAGTACTACCATTTAATTTCACTATAGTTTGTATCTTTTGACATTTATACATTTATACATTTTGTCTTATAACACGGAAAATTAAAAATGAACTAAATTTACTATAAAGGAAAGCAGATGTGGTAGATTCGGTAGGTTAGAACCTATAGGCTTGGTATATCTACTATAAAAATGAATCAAGACTTCATCTAGATTTAGAACCTACCAGACCATTTTTCATATATACATATTTTCTATAAGATTTCACTGTCGGTTTATTTTATTTTATTTTTTTTTTCACCGGAGAGAAAGGGGGATGTGTGGGGCGAGATGGCAACAGTGTGTTTGTGACGTCTCGGCCCCGTCGTTGCTAATCGCCAGTAAGAGTTCGGTGGCTTACGAAGGAAGACGTGTGTTTCCTCTCCGAGGCAGTGATCTACATGATGGGTGATTTCCCAGTTACAGTTTGATGTGGCACACTTATAGTAGCATATAAAGTGATATTGATGCAACTATATTACGCGTTGCAAGAAAAATTTTGATTCCTGGAAAATCCAGAGCTATCGATCACCAAAATTTTCCACCAAAATGGTCATAGTCACCGACGACTTTGAAGCTGCTTATGTTGTATCTGCTGTCACCGTGAAATGTATGATTTCAACGGATTTCGTTGGAGTCCTCGGTTTTCACATGAATCTTTCCTGAAAGATACTAGGTCATGGAGATCTTTTAAATCAATTGCACCATTACGCCATACAGCTCAATTTTCTTAATGTAACTAAATCGAACATTTAACTCTCATTTTTGTCAGACTTCGATTAGAAGTGTTTGAATCATAAAAACAACTACACGTGATACGCTAATTGACACAGCGTAGATGGAATTCATGTACATTGTACATGGAGGGGCCGTTTGGAACGTTTTGATGAAGTGAACACAATTCCTCATGTAAAGTGCGGTTTCTAACTAAGTTGGTCTCGAACGTTGTTACCCTTGGTTAAACCGTATACATGTCGGACCGTAATCTACAAGATTCAGCATCTACAAAACATGACTTACATCCATCAAAAATTTTAATTTAGTAGAATCTCTTAAAGAATGCTTCATTCTCTTTCCACACTTCACATACCTTTTGGTACACATTGTCAATGAGTTGAATTTTGCGCTTCAAACCGCATTGCTTACTGTGGTTCATTTCCTCTATGCGGGGATTGCTCACTGCGCGTTATTTCCGCGAAGCAATCCAAATTTTTAAATTTCCCCGCAATACATTTATTTATTTACCGTTTTGACTCATATTCCGAACACTTAAGACCAACAGTGACTTCAAAGGCACCTGGTGGGCATAAATTAGCTGATCTTTATGGAAGTTTTAGTTTCTTCGCAATGTCTTACTATTTCCTGTTGAGTGTACACATAAACATATTTATTTAAATTTGTTTAGTATTGGTTTTACGTAAAAGTACGGAACGTCATTTTGATTCAAATGCCGAACAATGTGTTCATTCTGTCTCATATTCCGAACACCTTGATTCAAATTCCGAACAGCACGAATAAATCGTATTCAAATGAATAATTTCGCAAATAAATTTATCTGAGCTAGTTTTACTGGTCTCAAACTAGAGAATCATCACTACTTCCGAGGTATAAAATAGATTGGAAGATGATTAAATTGAATTGTAATTGGCTGCCATTTGCTGGTAATTTGATGATATATTTCAGCGAAACATTTCAACATCATCGCCATACAAAAACCGAGTGTTCGGAATATGAGTCTGTTCGGAATTTGAGACAAAACGGTATTTATTTTTCGTCAATCAATAGTAGACTACATGTTTGCTTAATTCTATGTTGTATCATATCTTAAGGAATTAAAATATTGTCTTAGCTTTGTTCGCGACATGGTCAGATCAATTTCTGTGCAATGCTGATTATAAAGAGACATCATTCGATTCATTTGGCCGAATTTTGCATAGTTAGTTCGATGATTATTTGATGCAAACAAATTCCGATTTTTTTACCGTCTAGCGCTACCCCTAAATGCATAACTGTCCCATATAGAATTAGTAGGCATTGAGAAAATAGAGCTCAAAGTTTGAAGTTTGCATTCTCATACAAATGTTTATAATTTTCTTGTAAATTTTTGAATGCCATATTCATCCAGCTCCACCCCACAGAATACGCATTTTACTAAACTTGATCAGTAAAATATATAAAGTGGAACATAATTCCAGTTTTGCAGCTGCTACTGGGGTTCAAAGTTCATATAGAGACTGTTATGCCTTTATTTTTCAATATGGGACTGCACCAACTTCATATTTTTTCACAACATTTCCAAACAAAGTCTATAAATTTTCATATGCATAGTGAAGAATATATTAAAACATGAATGTTTTGAAAACGATGAAAAAAGGTGTTGGTTCAAAAATCAATATGGGACAGTTATGCTTTTATGGGCAGGCAGCGGGCGTGTAGAAATTCAAACATGATAAAAGATTGGTGGAATCAATACGCTGCGATACAGTATCAATGACAAATGAAATCATGGCTACTTCGCGACGCTCATTTAATGTTTGAATATCGATAAGCATGCATCGAGCCTCGTATGATGGCAATGGAAACGTTGTCCAGCCTAATTTGCGTAAGGCATATAAAAGAAATTGCTTCTGTACTGATTCGATTCTATCACCATGTGGTTTTATATGTTGGGACCACACAATACTACAATATTCTAGAACTGATCTTACATAAGCAATGAACAAGGTTTCAATCGTATATGGATCCCGAAAATTGTAGCTAAAACGCTTAATAAAGCTCAACATATTGGTAGCTTTATGGATAATCGTTTTATAATGATCAGTAAAGGTAAGTTTAGAATCTAATATGACACCTAAATCTCTAATCTTATCGCAATTTTATACAGCTGTACGGTTACTTGGGGTGTTTCGTCAAACGCGGTCGTTTCTTTCCTGGACCGTTCGCCACGTAGATTTTTGGGCAAATGAGCGTTTTTGGAAACTTTACAACAGCCATGCGGTATATCATATCCAGCGGAACAGACAATACTCCGCTGCACTGTGACGTCACGCATCAATTTTGACAGGTACTGGTCCTGTTGTTTACAGTTTGGACTTAGTACTTTTTTCGAATCATTCTTAATTTCGTGAAAGTTTGCTGCGAGGAGAGGTCAAATCCACTGCAGATACCCACGGATCGTATTATTCTATCTTCCTACCGTGGAAAATCGTCACCATCAGCATGCTGGTGATAGAAATGCGAAGATGAAAAGATGATGGAAAAAACGACTAAGTCCGAAAGTGCTTGATAAAAACTCATCGAAATTTGTTTTTCCCCGGTAAAAGGAACGGTGTTCATTTTACCACCCCTGTTCATTTTACCACCACTTTCCCTATAAGACAAAGCCAGACATGGAAAGCTGGTCGTTTTCCACTTCTTGCAGACACACAATATCGAGGCTTTGGCTGTTGACGAGGGTGCGCAGCACTGCTATTTTCGTAGGATTCGTGATGGTGCCAATGTTGATGGACGCGATATTGTAAGATGTGATACTCATTGCGGTTGGTAATGCTCATCCTGCTCGTCGTCATCGTTTTCTCGGCGTGGCTTTTTACCGGATGGTCGTTGAAAGGAAGATGTTGATTGAAAAGTTCCAATATAAGAGAACGTGAAATGTCTATGTAAAGCTAGTTCAAAACATAAAAATGGGGTATAAGTCTACCCATACAAAAAATATTCTAAATACTTTATTGAAGGATTCCGTTCCAAGAAATGATTTCTCATGAGAAGTTATCCGACTTTCTTAAAAACAAATAATGAGCGGTAAAAATTCTACAGGAAAGAAATGCAATTACTTTCCCATGATGTAAGAACTAACATTGAAAATGTTGGAGTAATAATGTCGAAGGATCATTTGAACATATATGACTGAACAGAAGAAAATTGAATTGATAAGAATAACATTTTCTTTATTTACATGTTACGTTTGTTATTGTTCACGGGGACAGAAACGTTTTGGGGCCCAGATAGCCGTAGCGGTAAACGCGCAGCTATTCAGCAAGACCAAGCTGTGGGTCGTGGGTTCGAATCCCACCGGTCGAGGATCTTTTCGGGTTGAAAATTTTCTCGACTTCCCAGGGCATAGAGTATCTTCGTACCTGCCACACGATATACGCATGCTAAAATGGTCATTGGCACAGTAAGCTCTCAGTTAATAACTGTGGAAGTGCTCATAAGAACACTAAACTGAGAAGCAGGCTCTGTCCCAGTAAGGACGTAATGCCAGAAAGAAGAAGAAGAAGAAACGTTTTTCAAAAACTTTTTCTGTACATTTTTCTTCAATTTTACTCAAAAATCAATTTATTTCATTTATTTCAATGTAAAGTCTTTAGAATTTGAAGAATCTCAACTATACGATTTTCATTATCCACTTGCCCCACGGTACCTTAACAATTTTTACCATGATAGTATATTTTGTTATTGATTAGTTATTACATGACTTTCAAGTATAACATACCAATAATAAATTTGGCTACGATTGTACGTTTTGCTATTGCTAATAATGGTTAAACTAGATATGATTGCAAAATTTGTTCTAATTTCATCATTGTTTTGTTATTCATCTCTACCCGGAAAGACTGTAAACCGTTTCACCGATTTGTTTAACTTTTAGTTAAAATTTGGCATTTCGATAGTTATTTTCCCCTCAAATGGTTAAATTGAACTTCGCGGTCGACCCATTTGTGCTTTGACAGTCGAGTAGTAACTTTTGAACTGTCAAGTTTAACTATGCTCCATAGCAGGGTTGTGTTTAACCGGAGGGGAAATTACTATAGAACTGCCAAGTTTTAACTAAAAGTTAAACGAATCGGTGACACGTTTCACAGCCTAAGACAAGACATGTCTGGTCAAAGTACAAAAACGCAACCAATTGTCTGTCAAAAAAGACCACTTCACATAGATCGTTTTGGCAAAGGCCTACTTACATATCGTTGAATTGGACTACAACAGGGCACTTTATTGCTAGCCTGGCCGTGCTGCTAGTTTATCAGTTATTATGAAAATTTATTAGCTTTTTTCGGTGATTACAATACCTATAATCAGAGTGAAAGGGCGAAAGTAATGAAATGACAAGATGGATAGAATCGCAAGCGAGCGACGAGAGAAATGAATAGAAGTTGAAAATTTGTTTTAACAGAGGGCCATATGTATGAACAACACAATCGAAACGACAAATCGTTGCCTAACGTCATTTCATTACTTTCGTTACTCCCTTTCACTCTGAGTATAGGTATTGTATTCACCGAAAAAAGCCAATACATTTTCATAATAATAAAGTCATGCGGTGATTAAACCTTATAAATGTTGTTTATCAGTTAGGGTTTGGAAATTTTTCATGAATTATTTTTGTTCCAAGTACATTTATATTCGATGTTGAGTTTACCACATGTGCTCCTTCAATCCTAAAATCAATAAAAAATACTTAGTTAGAAGTAATATAATGTAAATTGTGTCATTTTTTTTTTTTTCCAAAAAATATCACCAGTTCTCGCATAATCTGGGATAACGCCCTAAAAGCCATTGGTAACCACTTGTGTAGCTCGTTGTTTCTGAGCAAATGAATGAATAAGTATCCAAACCAACACCACTGGCAGGTAGAGAATGATCTTTTCTTCTTTATAGCGTTGTTAAAAAACATGTAACTCCATTCAAATGCACAGAAACAACGAGCTACACACATGATTACCAATGGCTTTTAGGGCGAGATCAGAAGTTATGCGAGAGTTGTTGAATACTAACTTGAATTTTAAGCTCATCCTCTATTGTACATAATAAATGAAGCGTGCAAGAAACAATCAAATTATGATCTTTGATACAGTCGACTCTCCACAACTCCATATTCTATAACTCGATATACTCGATGGATTTTTCGGTCCCTTCAAATACATCGTGCTCTTCATAAGTCAATAATTCTATAACTCGATGTTTCCACTAGTCGATGTCACGTGCGAGGCAAATTTCCCATCATAACTCACCCACCCCCTCGTAACACTTTTTGTATGAATATTCCCCAAATTTAGTATGAGCCGTAACATCACGAGGACAACCAACCCACCCCCTACAGCGTTATGAAATTTGTGAATGAGCCCCTAATACTTGTTTAAAGGTGAATAAATACTTGCATGTTGTTATAAATGTTGAAAAACATGAAAATAAAAAACATATATTGTCAGTAAAAATTACGTGATTTTTCGAGTACTTTGAAAATAAAATTCAGTTTTGTGATTTTTTGTGTAGGTATATTATATTCTACAACTCGATAATTGTATAAGTCGATGGTCCCTTGAATATCGAGTTATGGAGAGTCGACTGCATTTCAATTTGTTCATAAGATTTGTTTAAAATGATACGGGTAGCGCTGGCTTCTGTATCGTCAAGGTTATCGACTGCAAAACAAAGGGGCAGTCTTAGTTAAGCTGTCACGCCCTGTCCTAGGCAACTTTCAGAATGCAATCTATGAAATGCTTCTTTACCACACAACGCAATTGTTTTGCGTGGTTCGTTGGGACTGGAGAATAAAATATAGAAATCAATCAAGTATAAGCGAACGGCTTTTTTACAAATTCATCAAAAACATTTTTCGATTGTTGTCCCATAAAAGTATGCTTTTTCATCAAAAAACTGACAGTAAAATCTAACGATTCGGAATATTTTGAAATTTAAGCCTGATTTGCTGCTGAACAGGATTCGCTAAAGAAATATCTCGCCGATTCTTTGCAGAAATTTTCTACAGCAACTCCCGTTTGAACTGACATTTCTTTTCAACTGCGTACTGCGATCAGAAAAAAGCGCATTCTTGAGCGATTCCTTGCAGAAAATTCCCATGCATCAAGATAGGCCGAGAAATTGCTTGTCAGCAGCGAATCAGGCTTTAAGGTTAGTTAAAAACTTTGTAGTACTAAACAGTTTCAATACGATAAATGGAATGTTGTGAGTATTAATAATCAAATAATGTCGTACTAAAGACATTGCCTAACGAATTGTTTGTTAATAAATGTTTAAAACTTTAGGTGAAATAACAGTGGTGGAAATGTTCGCATCACGAAGCATTTCACGAAAGTTAATCAACGTAAAACAAACATGACAGGCTCGCGAGCAGGCTTGATGTTCGCCTGCTCTGGAGAACATAGGGTAATTTATGGCTTCGGCATTTTCATTTCGACTATTATCGACAACCAAATACACAGTATTTTTCTACCAAAAAACACCAATGAAAACACTCATATGATTATTTGTTCTGTCAGCTTCCCGCTGATGAGATTTCCTAACAAACAATTTCGCCAGAGCAGAGATGTCATTGATTCAAATGAACCAGAGGACTGACACGGCTGTCATCTTGCATACATTTCGGCTCTTCCTCACATCGTTTTTGGTACTTCGCGTTTTAATACCCACTTTTTGGTCGGTTTGCCCTAACTTGCTCCTGATTTTCGAGTGTACGGCTCATGTGCTGTCAGTGCTAGTTTCTGGCAATTATATATATTGCGGTGAATCGTCGTATTTGATGACGCTTTTCCTCTTTTCGACATTTTGTTGTATGTTTTACGCATCAGTGAGGTATCATTGATATATGTTTTGTCAGTCCCAAAAGATTCAAACACTGGACGCCCTGCTGAATAAATGTTGGGAAGCTAATTATTGGCTCATTTCACCCCCTGAAATGAACACGCCTCAAAAAGCGACTGATTTGGAGCTGCCGAAGAGAATCACCAGCAGTTCTTATGGGAAAGCTGCCGAAGAAAATGAGGCTGCCGACAAGTCACACTGACAAGAGATGTTCGAAGCGTTGTAGAAATGTTTCCAGAAAGCTTTTAATGAATCTTTCGTTGTGAATCGATAAAGGATTTAGCAGCGCATAAATGTAAACAAACAAACACGTAATTTGTCTGCTGATGTCCAAGAAAATTACAAAAGAAGCGCGGCATCATCTTAGACTGACGAGAATACGCGCGATTATTTACTCATAAGTAACCAAACAAGATGTGATTTTTTATATAGTTTTGAAAGACAAATCGATTGTATATCCATGAAATCAACAGTAAACTACCAGTTTGTAGTCGAAAATCCTTTGAAACCAGAAATCTCGGAGCTTTTTTCGCGAAAGCTAGATAATAAACAACATGTTTCACTTACCCTAGTCAATAATTGCACATGATCATCCAGTGATGTTGAATGGTCCTTGCTAGCAATCAGCATGTCTTCCAAAGGTTCCCTCGGATGAATTCCACTTTCGAATCGACTGTACATTCCACGCCAGAACTTTATGCATTGAGGAGCCAAATTTGGTCGTATGGTTTCGTCCATTTCCGGCCGGTAGAGTGGATTGATGTACTCATTCAAATGATTCGACATATATCCCCAGAGGGAAAATGTCTTCTCCGACAGCCGCAGATCCAGACGATCCTTCTCGCAATTTCCGACAAACGTTCCGAATTGGCAAGACATAACGTGATCGTGCAAGATCAGCAAAAAGCGCTCGTTGAATTCGAATGCGTCGTTGCGCTGTTGCATCAATTGCCAAGTGCAATCTAACAGTTGGGTGAAAACAGGAGACACTTCCTTCGGATCGTTTTGGATATGTCCGCAGCGATCGCTAAACTTGTGTCCAAACGCTAGCCAGTCTTTTTCGATAAGTGCCTGAATTGTTGAAGGATAGATTAGAAAAGTTTTACATGTGTATATTAGGGCATATCGAATGTTACTTGAAATCCTTTGATAGTGCGATAATACGGATCTAACATTAGCGCTGCCAACGAACAAACTTGTGCGGTACGATCCCAGCCGTCGGAGCAATGTACAACAACGGAAATTCCCTTGTCGACGGCATTCGCAATAAAGCTAAAATGGAAAGTTGTACATTTTATTTGCACAATTGCCGTACATCAATAATGTGGGGCAATATATCTACCTAGATGTATCCAATATTGACCGTATGTGCTTAAGCCAACCGGAAGACTCAAGTGCGCTCAGAAAACTATTCATGGTGGGTGCTTTCTGTTCGCAACCTAAGGGAGGAAAAAACGAGTTATTCTTCATTTATTCATTCGTTTCCTGCAGCTCAGCTGCATTTCCATTCTGTACGAGAAATACATACATTCGATGACTTTCTGTAAGCTTGTTCGCATTATGTGAATGTTTTCGATGCCGAGGAATTGGAATTTGATATTTTCGTAGTTTGCTTCATTTTCATATCCCTTTCCGGCTGCACGATTCGCCATTGCATTAATCTGAATGATTAGGTAATGATTAAAAAGATGACAGGTGAAAACAGGTCGAGTATACATATAGTCAATAAACTGGGTGAGCATGAGCTTGTAATCGACTACAGTGACGGACAAACCCCTTCTCTCAAATTCGTCCGAATCGCTGAATTGCTATATCTTAAGCATATTGGTATTGATATTCCAACATACATTGTTGCAATATTCCAAAGTTATCAAATTTTTGTTTTGTCCACACGCAAAATCATAATAACAGTATGCTAAAATTACAGAAATTCAGCAAATATAAATTATGTTGGTGAGGTGGTCTTCATGCTTTGTCCGTCACTGTATATGTTCTTGTGCCAATCAAGGACACGCAGCAAATAGATGACTTAGCTAGTTATAGAAATGACGCGAACCAGCTTACCCTTGGTCTCGTGTCCACGACGTACATAAATCCACAGTTGGGATTGGTTTTCCTTATCGCTTCCAACATTTGTTCGTCTTCCAAACAACGGGCGCTAAAACCGGAGAGCGGCTGACTGCAACGGCAAATCGATGCCTTGTTTGAATGTAAATAGGTCAAAGCCGGAAGGCGCCCCTTAGACCGGAAGCGAGAACTACCCAGCAGCATTGCAGTGGTCGCCTCAGATGGCACGTACAACTGTTGGGGGTAGGTGTCGCATAGTTCGTAGTTTTGGTTTAGCGTGCAAAGACTCCAGTGGTCGTTGGGGGTCCGCATACGTTTGAATTCGTTCTCCAGTTTGAAATAATCCCACCCTACCGTCTTTGGCAACTCTTTGGCATGGGATGTATATTGGAAGCAATAGAGATTCTTGATGTTTACCGGCTGGTATAGTTTCATCAGCGTCGTATACACATCATGACACTCACGCTCCTTGGGAATGACAAACGTGATAGACAAAAATGTTTTGCAGCGTATGAGTAGCGGAGAGCCCGTCGTGCTCAGTGGAAGCTTTTCGACACTAGCAATGTGCATATATAAAACCTGAAACGATGCAATAAAATATCATTGATGTAATTGAGTGTTGTTATGGGATAAAACATACATTTTTTTCTAATGATAGATTCAAACAATATTCCCCAATAATAGGGACCAATTACGATGTGAAGCGTGACTTTGTTACCACAAATATACTCGTTTACACAAACGATTTCAGTTATGTCTTTCATCCGTCCATAAATAGATTTTTATACATATTTAGCAACTCACACCAGACATCCCTTATTTATCCGTAAGCTATGGTGCGATATAAAAAAAAACCTTCTGGTATCCCTTTTTATTCGCACCATTCCGAGAATTAGCTCCTTGAGCACGAAGTCAATTGCTTTATGAACAACAGACGGTATATTATTGGAAGAGAATGATTCAAAATGTTACCGTCGATGAAGGTGACAATGAGTGTAGGGGGTGAGATTGGGTCAAAATGGAAAAATATGATATATGAAATAACGCTGATATTACTAAAATTATTAATTCACATGATTAATCAACATATACACTTTTAGATAATGGTTTTTGTTTATTATATCGATAAACGCTACCAAAAATGTCCTTGTACGTTTTCGTAGGTTTTGTCACAAAATAAGTTGATATAAAATATTATTGTTAACAGTCAAAACAGTACAGTGGATAACCAAGCTTTACTTATTAAATAAGGAACCTAAACAAATAAATTTATTTGAGCACCCAATATTTTATTACTCTCTCATATCCTCGGGCATGGGTGCGTTTTGAGTAAACCACTTCTATGCATTCCAATTGACTAGATTTCATGAGATCGATATCATTTTAGTTAGAAAGAGTACCAAGTGGATTAGAATCCTGCATCTCATGAGTACAAGGTACGAGGTACACAGGGTGTGAGCACTAGACTGATGCAATTTTCAAGTGAATTTTCAAATAAATTTTCCAATGATTTAAATGTATTGAGTGCAAAATCTGTTAAGGATATTAAGCTCTGTGTTGAAACACCAAAAGTAGCAATCCACATTTGAACAAATTATATATTAAGTATGATAATAAATTGTAATGAAAATAATAAGTACATCTTCTTCTTCTACTTCTTCTTCTTTTTCTTGGTATTACGTCCTCATTGGGACAGAGCCGGTTTCTCAGCTTAGTGTTCAATGAGCACTTCCACAGTTATTAACTGAGAGCTTTCTTTGCCAAAGTTGCCATTTTCGCATTCGTATATCGTGTGGCAGGTACGATGATACTTTATGCCCAGGGAAGTCAAGGAAATTTCCATTACGAAAAGATCCTGGAACGAACGCGAATCGAACACAGACACCTGCAGCATGGCTTTGCTTTGTAGTCGCGGACTCTAACCACTCGGCTATGGAAAGCCATATCGAGAATTTTGTTTGACATGTGCACCAGTCTTTTTTTTTTTTCTTAAAGGCAGCATCATAAAATTAACATATTTTCACGCTTACCCATGTTTCCTTGTTGACATCCGGATCGACGAAAATAAGATGTGTCGCCGTGAGGTACAACACCCCCACCGTTGGATTTTTGCTGTTGTATCGGTCTATCATTCGCACATTTTCGATCTGCAACGAGAGGATGAACGGTAATATTGTTAGACTTGTTTTGGTTAATTCATATATTTTTAGATGCAGCATGGAAATTCTCTTATCGCGTTTTCATTGCAGGATTTATTATCCTAAAATTATTAATCAAGCGGAAATAGGATAGGTATATGCGGAGCAATACGATTAATCGGGACAGACTGGAGCAACAACTTTGATTTGAACTTGAAAACACATTTTGACCCATATATCCTTGGGATCTCTTAGAGGCATCTGCGTAACATAAACTCACATTAAATGTGATTTAAATTTAAATTTTAAAGGTGACTTGACTAGAGGTGTGCGCCGCCGCGTCACGCCGACGCCGCCGACCTTTTTTCGGCGCGCCGTTAACTCAAAAATCGTCACGCTGTTTTTTTTTTACAGTGTGTAAGGTGCGTTAAAAATGCATACTCATTCAATACCACATCATTCACATTTGATGTGGTTTCTTTCATAGAAAAAGTCGAGTCTAGTGTACGCCGTTGATGTCGAAACACGTCTATCTGTCAAAGGAAACTACTCTAGTAGAGTAAATATGGTCCTAGCTCGATGGATTCAAATCCACGACTCCAGCATGGTGATGCTGCATATCTGCACTTTAGGGACCTATAAAATTTATTACAATATAATTTTATTATCAAGTTGTGTGATTTATGCAAATGTACAAACGTTCGATGGAGAGGTAATTTTAAAGATATCTTGATGTAAGTAAGGTTTATAAATGTTATGTCTTGCCTGACGTCGCGTTTCGTGAATATATTTTTTCCACGATTTTGGTTTCCACTCTTCACTTTATAAACGTGTCATCAGTAAAAATTTTGCCCTATATTTTGTATGGACAGCAATCGAGTTGAGATTTTTTTCTTCTAAAAATCGATGTGATAAAAATATTGAAAAACAATGGACTTTCAACAATCAACTGTTTACAGAATCATTAATCCTAAAATTGAGGGCCAAAACAAAGATCGTGTAATATGCAATTTCATGCACAAAGTTTTCTATTAAGACTCACACAGTCATTCACTCTCTTATAAATTTTTATGTCTGAACATCCTACGCATATTGTATGGACATTATTTTACTAATCTACCAAGTTCTACATGCTTTCTGGCACCATCTAAATCAGTGATTCCCAAAGTGGGCGAAAATGTGTAAAACTAAATTTGTGGGGCGAAAAAACTTGAAAGGGTCGAAACGTTGGTATGATGGAAATTGAGAACAACGTTATGAGTCGTTGTAGAAAACACTTATTTTAATGGCTATATTTAAGGCTAAGTAGCCCGTCATTCGTTTTGGTATCAATGATGACTTTTCAGCTTGCATTTTAAAGTGATAAAACTCAGTCTTAATAGTTTATATTGACTTGAAAAAGTATCACTGTACGCGCTAACATGCATAAAGTATGCTGATACTTTTTCAGATTTGACAGTGCAAAACCAACTGATTTTCTTTGATTCAAAATCATGAGATGAATTAGCAACAATCATCAACGACACGTACAAATTTCAATGACGGCCTACTTCGCCTTAAGACAACTAAGCTTTTATCTTTGGTATTTAGTTTTTCACGCAGAATTTCATCAAAATATCTGGAAAAAAGAAAGTTATCAGATTTTTCCCAAATTTTCAAAAAATATCAAGTAGATAGAAGTGGATTTTTTTTAGGATTTTCGCCTCTCCACATCTCGATATCGAAGGGACCATCGAGATAGGGAGAGATCTAGACAAAGAACAAATTTTTGATGAATACTAGATTGAAAAACACTCCGTTGCCAAGAAAGTAATACACAAACAGACGTCATTTTGCGCTCCTAATTTGTTTTGAATCCCAAAACTTTGGTCTAGTAACCTTCGATATTGATCATATCGACATACGGAGATAAAATTGAGAACGAAAAATCAACAGACTCACATCGAGACATGGAGATACCGAGATAAGGAGGATATCGAGATATGGAGATTGCAAATGTATGCAGACTTAAGGGACTTATGAAATCGTCGACATAGGGAGAGATATCGAGATGTGGAGAGTTGACTGTATTTCTTTTAAGTTTTGGATTGACATGTTTCAACAATTTTAGAAATAAATTGAAACATTAACGAATTTTTTAATATTTGAAAAGCAGGAAGTGGACCAAAATAGTCAATTTAGAGAAAATTGATTCAGAAACCAATAATAAACAAAAGTCAAATGAACATTTTCACCAGTTGATCATGTTAATAATTATCGATTATGTTTTTTAAAGAGATATATCGAACTCTGTTGATGATAGAAAATAAATAAAAACGATAGATTTGTTGATACCGTGATCCGGGGTATCATTGATCAGCAGGGTAACATTGATCGTAATGACTCATCTCATCAAAAGTTCGTATTATCATTTATTGATGAAACATTCCCAAGTCATGAATGGTGCTTCTCTTTCTTCTATTCATGAGCTAATAAAATCTAATATTATTGCGAAAATTGCGTTACCTTTTTGCGTAAATTTGTTAACTTTTCGAAACAATGATTTTAAATGTTAAGGATGACAATACCGAAGATTCATGTCTCACGTAAGTTCTGCAAACGATATAAGCAACCAAAATGTGGTTCTTACTAAGTATGCTCAATTAGGCAACATTACCGAATTACTGTTAAGAATGTAAAATTCCCTTTTGAAATTGCCTACCTCTAGGCGTATTCCGTTGTTCGAGGTGTTTTTAATTTTAAAATAACTCAAAAAGTAAATGACTTGTAAGCGTTTGGCCTTCATATTCGGCTTCATAGGCCCTGATTTAAGTAAGTAACGACATTTTCAGTATTACCGAACCTTGTTTACATAGGTGATCAATGTTACACCATATAAGGTAGATAAAAAAATGGCCTAATATTTTTTTTAACATGCTTAAATCTTTCAATAAACAAAATACAGTAAATAGTCTCGAGCTATGGGTGGCATTACTTGTTTTAAAAATATAAAATTTGCTACATTCGCATTTTCAAACGAAATATTAAAGAAACATTCAGAAAAATGATTAATTTTACCCCGGATTACGGTACTGCAAAGTAATTGAATATGATAGTTATTTCATGACTGTTTTATGGATATGCAAGTCGAGGATATTTTTTGACGTTGCTAGACCGGACTAATATTTCATAGTAATTTCAAGAAAACGTAACCTAAGTATTCATAAAACAACATACTTGCATCATTTGCTGTAGTTTTTTACCTTAACTGTTTGGTAAAACATTTGTATAGAACTGGCGTGATAAATGTCAGAAGTCTTTGACTTATCTTTACAAGGTCAAGAATTCATTTTTATAAAACGTAGGCTAAAATCATACGGATGGGTCGAATACAAATACTAGGTCGAATATTGGTACTCTTTTTTATGATTTTTATGATTTAAATGGCTAACATTTTATCCCAGATAAAGTACTCCACCCGTAAATGTGATTGTTTGATCAACACCTAAACTGATACTTAAACACTTATGATAAGATGTAGATCAGAATCTCAACACAGTATAGCGATTATTCAATGCAAAATATTATCTACATATCAGGGGGGCGATTCTAAAATATATAGCTCTCAAAGGGGCGAAAGTTTAAAAAGTTTGGGAAACACTGATCTAAATCATAGGTTCCCAAACTTTCCAGGTGGACAATCTACCTAGCCGTCAAGTTCATTTTTCACGACACATCAAATAAAAACTGTTGAAGAAAGCTAAGGATTTAATTTTTTCTAGAGTTTTATGTTTAAGGTGACGATGAATCAAAGTCAAATCTCAATTTCTCAAGAGCACAAAGCATTTGTTCAGGCTAGGGACGTTCCGATACTTCCGATATATCGGAATATCGATATTTTGCTTTCGATATTCGATATTTTGGTATCGATATTTTCTATTCAATATATCGGTGATATCGATATTTCCTTCCGATGTATCGGAAGAAAAACAATTGTAAGGTTTTATCCAGATATAATTATTTTTTGTATTTCAAAAAAAAAGTTACCGTTCGAATTGTACTACCTATAATGTATCATATCAGAAAATACTTTTGTCCATAACGGTCAAAATACCAATACATTTGAGTCTTCAAACAATTGAATTCGTTTAATCTCATCAAACTAATTGGCAGGTCACTAAACGATACAGGGATTTTCAAATATATCATATGATATTCCGATATATCGATATTTTGAATCAATATATCGGTGGTATCGATACTTTGATTCGATAATCGTATCGGATTAAATATCGATACTTCGCAATATCGGAACGTCCCTAGTTCAGGCTAAAGGCGATTGATGATTTGTAGTTTTCAGTTCAAACAGAAGTTATATACTCCGGATTTTTGCTCTTGAAAATTTGAGATATGGATGCGATTCATCTTCACCGTAACAATCATTTTGCATACTTTTTTACACACCAAAAATTTTAGATTTACACGTAACGTAATTTTAGCCTCAATCATGCAAAGCCATTTCTCATGTGTTATTCAATGATAAAACCTATAAACACATCTAGGGCGTCTGTACCAGTGATAGTGGCAATAGTAACGGGTTGAGGAATAAAAAATCGCCAAAAAATAACGGAAACTCGTTTTTTATAATTGAATACGTCATTCGAAAGCTTTTTTATTATATTTCACGTAAAAAATAATCTTCGAATGATAAAATCATTAAATCTATCAAAAAAGCATTTCCTCCATTACTGGAACACGTTCCAGTAATAGTGGTATTTGCTAACTTTTGTTCCTATAATAGTGGTTTACATTGATTTCCCATTGAGACTCACTATTATAGGAACGCCCCACTATAAATGGTGCAAAGGAGCAAAAAAGTTAAGGATTTTAATTGTTTTCTACTATTTCCTTACTATTTCACAAGTTTTTTTTCACACATTCATATCATTTTGACAATGTCCATGTTAGAAAAATACACATAAAAATAAAAATTGGCTATAACACGCTTGAAACGGCACTACCACTATTATTGGTACACACACTATGACTGGATCAGACACCCTATTATAACAACATTGTTACCAAAATCTTTAATATTGAACGCGAAACGTCTTCTCTCGTATAATGTTGCATGCAAAACGGCTCGGTTTACATGATTTTCACGCTGAAAATTCAATCATAAATAATGCACATGGAATGACAAGTCGTCGATCCATCCATATGCATTATTTTTGTCAGAATATTCAGCGTAGAATCATGTAAACTGAGCATTATTGTTTGCAATTTCACTTTCAAGATGCAAGAAAGCATGCAATATTGGTGAATTTTGAATGTAAGATCATGAAATGTTTCAATTTCACTCAAGATTGCAAGCATTTTCGAATGCAATGAGACAGTTTACATTAATTACTGTTCAATGTTCAGTTGCAACTCGTTTTACATGATTATCATAAAAAAATACGTGTCATGTAAATTTTAGAATTTTTTGCTGTGTAGGTTAGTCAAAAATGAGAAGGATAAATTATGAAATGGCGAATTAAATATATTAATATTAAAATATTAAAAAAATATTCACATTTTTGATATTCTGAAGAACATTTCCATCGGTGAATGTTAAGGATTTATTGGAAAATATTTTTGCCCAATAAATTTAATTATTTATTTTAAACTTGTTGCAAATCCGTTGAGTGATATCAATTGGATATCAATAATTTTTAGGGTTTCTTGCAGAACAATCCAGTCACCTAAAATGTTATAGACTTGTTGTGATATCTTCTGTAGTTGTTGGTTAATAGATACCCAGATATATATATATAAATAAAAATGGAGTGGTGTATGTATGTCACGAAATGACTTGAGAACGGGACAACCGATTTGCACAATTCTATCACTGTTGTCTTCTTGAAGGGTTCCGACGTGTTCGTGTGACGGAAAAGCTTAGGAAAGCTTAATGGAAAATTTGGTAAAACTGGAGAGTACTAATGTGTCATTTTGTATGGGACGTTCAATGACATTTTTCAACAGCCTACTTGATGGCAAGACGAAGTTTGCCGGGACCACTAGTTTAACAATAAAATTTGTATAAATGAAATTTTTGAGCTTGCTTTAAATACAATTTAAATTGTTTTCATTTATCAATGACAATTGAGAATTTTATGATGAAATTTTTGGCCAACTAAATATTAAACCCTCGCTGGACATTTAGCAGATATCATTGAGTTCATAAGGATTTTTGAAACAGGAAAAAAAAACGAAAATGTTTGAAACGTATTGGAAATTTTTCCAATGTCACATGATTTTTCATGAAAACATATTTAATCCTGGTAGCTAGCTCGTCTTCAGAAATCCTTCCATTTATCTGAACTATTAAGATAATTGAGATTGTTGCAAAGCTCAAAGTGAAAAAAATCTTTAGAAAAATCTTAAAAATTAATTATGATGGGAAAATTTTAACTTACTTCCTTTAAATTTAATTAACCTTTTAGGCAATTGGAAATTATTGTTTTGGCAACTATAGTAAAATAGTAGTTTACGCAACAAAATGTAGAATGACGATATTTACAGCACGAGTCGTACATTTATCCAACGAGGCTTGCCGAGCTGAATAATTACGACGAGTGTTATAAAAATCAAGTTCTGCAACAAATTGCGTACAATATTTTTTTGCAATTTCGTAGAAGACCATTTGAGAGTACCAGAAACCATATCGGAATGCACTCACCATTATTTCACAATTTCTGAAAAACTGTTGTGCAATAATTTATTACGCAGCTCAAAGCAATTGCGTAATGAGAAAACATTGAGTAATGATTCATTATAGCACTGGTTTCAGTTGCGTAATGCCTATTACCGCACTGCATAATTCAGTGAAGGAAAGAAGTCGTTTCATGACAGATTTGCGTGGTGAAAAACAGCCTATTATGATGAAAAATTGTAAAAATGTTCATACGTTTCTAAGAAGAATTCGATAACATAGGCGAAAAATACGAAATAAGATTTTTTCTCGCGGAGAAATGAAAGTCGTGTCCAGAATTCTTAAAAAATCTTATTCAAAATTTTGTGAAAAGCCTTTTTTATAATCCTGCGAAAGTTTCTGCGTCTCAGTTGTTGGTAAAATTTATTTCCAGGATTCTGAGAGAATGTTAGTCTGAAATTCAGTGAAATTATGTACGAAAGTTTAACCTTTTGTCCATAAGTTTTGTTCAGGCTGCATTTTTTGAATTTCGATAGGAGTCATGGTAGAAAATTGTTGAAACATCCATAAATTTGAGATTTAGAATTTAATCATTCATAAAATTGAGTATTAAAACAATTCAAATAATAACTAAGCAAAAATATTAGGTTGAAACTAAATTAAAAATTAAACAGTTTTGGTATGTTCTAACTTCGAGTTGATAGAATAGTCAACGGGCCAAATATGAAAAGAATCTTCGAACCCTCCGCGGGCCGCACAAAATGAGGTCGCGGGCCGGATGCGGCCCGCGGGCCGTACGTTGGGCAGCCCTGCTCTAAATGATGGCGCCTTCGGTAGAAACCAAAATTTGGCCTAATTTAACGAATCTATGACATTTTCTCGAAAGACATTTGATCGAAATTCTAATTGAAAGCATATGACATTTGGTCGAACCAACATTTACTCGAAAGGTCATTTGGTCGAGTCTTAATAGTATGGACAAATGTTTTACGTCAATTTTTTTTATCTTCAAGAGCCAGTTCGCGAGCACCACAAACCCCTTTCCAAGGGAAGTTGTATTGATATTCTCCGATCTGGCTGAAATTTTCAGGGATTGTTCTACTATATAAAAGAAGATGTTTTGCAAAATTTTAAATTTTTATATTAGGGGGAAGTGGGACAAAATGACCCTCAATGATTTCATGTCACTAAACATGCAAATTCACAAAAACTGATATAACTATAGTAAAATTGCACGGATTATGTTGAAATTTGGCATGATTACTCTACGTTATATAAATTTTAAGATAAGCATGATATATGAATTTAAAAAGTAATTTAAATCGAGAAAAACAAGTTTTTCATAAACAAATTTGTGATTTTCAAATCGATTTTTTCCTTACCAACCGAACTAGGTCAAGAAACTAAATATGACGTTTTGTAGGGCAACTCATGGGCTTTCGGTTGAGGTGTAATCCAGATATGCAGTTTCAAAAAATTTCGAAAAAAAAAAAACCTTTTTTTCGGGGTAGTGTTTGAACTAGAGCCATTTTGCGAGTACCGCAACCCCCTTACCTAGAGAGGTTGTATTGATGTTCTCCGATCGATCTGAAATTTACAGGAGTTGTTTTTTATATAAAAGAAGATATTTCGTAAAATTTCAGATTTTTATATTAGGGAGAAGTGGTACAAAATAACCAATAATTATTTAATATATAAAAATAAACAAAATCAATTAAAGTGATATAAGCTATACAGTGATACCTCCATGAGTCGATGTTCCATGACTCGATATCGACTCATGGAACCATACTAAAAACGAAATTTCATGGTTACTATGATGGTCCCTAGAAGCCACTTTCCAAAGGATTGCTGTTCCATGACTCGATATTTCCATGAGTCGATGGTCCCTTCGATATCGACTCATGGAGGTTTCACTGTAGTAAAATTGCATGAATTTGTATGAAATTTGGCATGTTTACTTAACGTTAAATGAACTTCAATTTGTATTTAGATAAAAACAATGTATCAAACCGAAAAAAACTGTTATTTTATAAAATAAGTATTTTTTTAAAATCGACTAATTTTTTCAACCGAATTTGGTCAAAAAACTAAATATAAAGTTTTTTAGGGCAACTCAAGGGTTTTCATTTGCAGTGTACCGTGGTGAATCAAAATCCGAATGTTATGAGCAGCGTATGGAGGCCTCTTGTCAGTAGTTGTAATACCGATTATATCATACCGTGTTGCCGCTGCCATATCTAAAAGAAATGTCACTTCCTTGCAAAAGTGATGATGTGGATAACAATACCCAGACAACCAAAATGTACGTATAACAAAATCACCTGGAGGCTTTGTATGTGCAAAATTTCACTTATAAGATGTCGCGAAAAGGCCTTCTACGTACAAAAGTGGAGGCGATATGCGTGCATATATTATGTGATGAATAATAATATATATTGCGAGTGTATACATATTCTACCGTACTAACCAGTGATCCTATACGACTTAACTTATAATAATAAATGTTGATTTGACAGCTGCTACGGATTGATTCGACTCACTTTGTACGAGTGTACGGGACGAAGCAAAATGTACAAATGAACTCAGAAAAAAAGTGTTTTATGCGAGGAAACTCATCAATCTGGCGAGTTGATCCACGGTGTTTTGCGAGTTTGATGTAATTAGTATGAATAAACAAGTTATAATGTGAACATTCATGCGATTTCTGGTTGTCTGGGTAAGGCATTGCACCTAGAGGGTCTTGTTTCCCGGACTCGAAAAAATCCCGGGATTCGGGATTTTATTTTTAAAAATCCCGGGATTTCCCGGGATTCCGGGACAAAAATTAAATTCTTCCAAAATGATTATAGAACAGTTAGAGCGGGATTTGAAGCAATGTTTAGTTTTATAGAGAAGTTTCAAAATTACCGAACCTGTTTTTGAAGGTTAAGTTGAATTATTTTAAGAAAAAAACAATACAACCTTAGATTTTATTCATCAAAATTACATATATCTGCAATCGAAGGTAATGATCATTCATTAAAGTTAATTTGAAACGAAAATCAATCATGATGCGTAAGATATAGGCGTAGGTAATACCTATCACTCTCAAATTTTATCAAAAAATCTTTTAAAATCTACTCTCATGATTATGCAACTTACTTAGATTGTTGTGTCATATTAAATCTTCATGCTTTTTAATGATTTGCATTACAGCTAACGGCTAACGTTAGGTTATAGCTACGTTAGACCAGGTACACCGGGCAATTCGAAATGGTTACGGGAAGATAAAGAAAAATCAACCACCAAATCAATATTTAGCAAATAGAACAAACCGTAGAGAAGCCTGTAATAGTTTATTACGTAATAACTAACATACCAGAAAAACACAAGTTTAAGCATAAGTGGCCTTAAACTGTTAGAAAGTAAGCTGAATGCAATTACTAAAATACATTCTTGCATCAACAGTTGAAAAAAACATGTTGCTTGTTTTGTGCCTTTATTTGAAAAAATACATCAGCATTTTCTAGTTAAACATGCAATTTCGGGAAATCCCGGGATTTTCGAAAATATCCCGGGATTCGGGATTTTTTATATCCCGGGATTTCCCGGGATTTTTGTCCCGGGATTCCCGGGACAAGACCCTCTAATTGCACCTATGTTTTCGTTAGCAGCCTCGGCGGTTCAGTAGTAAGCGTTGTTTCTGCTCACGTTGTTTGGTTGGGAATCAACTACCGCATTTTTTTTTTAATTTGGGTAATGATTTGATAGGTTCGATTGGGAGGGCCACATATATGTGTGTACCTTATATGATGGTATGTTTGCTAGAGATCAATTTGTAAATAATTGAGTTTAGCTTAGTTTAGACTAACTGCACATATGGCTGCTATGAGACACTGTACCGTTTTTGACTTTTAGAATTTTGGAATTTTGACTTTTACTAGCCTTGATGTTTGCAAATTTCTCCAAAGAGTGAAAGAGAGACGAAGATTGTTAAAAATTGCATTGGTCCACGAAAATTGTGTATTTTTCTAAAAAAAACATTTTTCAGTATAATCCGCTTAAACCTTACAGTAGTTCTTGTGATTTTGTGTATTGTTAATTATTTATCAATGGTAACTGAATTATAAATGCGTGTAAAATGATCAATCATGTTTATAACAAAAAATAATAAAGAATTAAAATAAACATATTAACCTTCATTTTATAAAATAACAGTTTTTTTTCGATTTGAAACATTTTTTTAACTCAAATTCCATGTTTATTTTGAAGTTCATATAACGTTAAGTAAACATGTCAAATTTCATACAAATTCGTGCATTTTTACTATAGCTATAGCAGTTTTATTGTTTTTTTATATATATTACATTATATATTATATTATATATTACATAATTATTAGTTGTTTTGTACCACTTCCCCCTAATATAAAAATCTGAAATTCTGCGAAATATCTTTTTTTATATATGAAAAGAACTACTGTACATTTCAGCTCGATCGGAGAACCTCAATACAACCTCTTCAGACAAGGCGGTTGCGGTACTCGCAAAATGGCTCAAGTTCAAACACTACCCCGAAAAAAAGGTTTTTTTTTCGAAATTTTTTGAAACGGCATATCTGCCCAGGTAACCATTAAGCACTGTTATAAGCGGCATATGAGCCATTTAACGGCTTTTCAGTGCCTACTAGCTTCATAGAAAATTTTCGAATGCTAATAGGCACTGTGACCTTCAGGCACTGATATTGGCCCTATATGGGTATATAACGCTTTATTTTAGTGCTCGTAAACCCTGTGCCAATAATCAGTTCACATCGGCCGTCAATGCTGTTCAACGGCCTAGTGTCATGACGTTTGTGAAACAAAACAAAAATGAATCGGGGTTGCGAAGAGATTTCATATCACGCTTGCACCTACGAAAAATATCGTAAGCAACTGGCAACGCATGAGAGAATAAAGTGAAACACATTTATCTGCCTCTTTTTCGCACACCCAATGCAAATAATGTATCCTCGAATGTATCAGGACCTTCAAGGTCCCGAAAATCTTTCAGAACGAATCTGCGGCGGAAGACGTTGCCATGAATGCTTTGATATATGCTGCACTATTATGATGCTGGAGATTTTTAGTTATGAAATAAAATATATACTAAATCGATTGTAAAGGTTTGGAAAGGAGGGGGGGAGTATTGGTTGATAAGCGGTTAGTTTTTCTGTGGATTTTGCTTTCGCTGCGCTGCTATGTGACAATAAATATCTATAGACACATTCCATCAGAACCTCGCCGGCATAACCAGCATTGCTCATGATTTAGCTGGAAAAATATACACATGCCGCTGCAAAGTTATCTCTTTCAAATACGATGTTAAACCTACTAATCCACTTGTGCAGCAATGGAGCAGATGGGAAAACGACGAGCATTATCGATAAGAACACCGACAACTGCAGTTTGAGCCTGGATCACGCAGCAAAAAAAACATCACAGAAGAGAGCATGAGAAAAGGAAAAAACCAATAAACGATAAACAAAACTTTTTTTTCATTTTTGCTGCTTGCTATAAAATTATGACATCTCTCATTTTAGTGACTCGGTACGAATAGGCTGTTTATCAGCCGAATAATTCGCCAAAAGTGGCGTTTTAACAGCCCTTAATTATGATATAGTTCCTGTTAGCCCTGTTGGCTATGCCTTTTATTCGACTATAGAACCGAGTTGATGCCAGTTTTTACGGCTTAGTGGTTACTTGGGTGGATTACACCTCAAATGAAAGCCCATGAGTTGCCCTACAAAACGTCATATTTAGTTTCTTGACCTAGTTCGGTTGGTAAGAAAAAAATCTATTTGAAAATCACAATTTTTTTTATGAAAAACTTGTTTTTCTCGATTTCAAGAACTTTTTAAATTCATATATCATGCTTATCTCAAAGTTTATATAACGTAGAGTAATCATGTCAAATTTCAACATAATCCATGCAGTTTTACTAGTTATATCAGTTTTTGAGATTTTGCATGTTTAGTGACATGAAATCATTGGGGGTCATTTTGTCCCACTTCCCCTTAATATAAAAATCTAAAATTTTGCAAAACATCTTTTTTCATATAGTAGAACAATCCCTGAAAATTTCAGCCAGATCGAAGAACATCGATACAAGAAGGGGTTGCGGCTCTCGCGAACTGGCTCTTAAGAACAGCATTTGTACCTAATACACAGAGAGATTGAATATGTAATTAAAAAAAAAAAACTACTAGCTATTTTATCAACAATTAATAGGTACTTGACAATATTTTGTAATATCATTTGATAAACCAACTTTCTCAACATATTGATCTACCCTTTGAGTGTTAGACCTTTCAGGCTGCTTTTTGACTTAAGCTTGTTCTGCGAATCGAGGCGAGCTGATCTTAAAAAAGAAGTAGGCCGACTTTTGTCACCACTGTCAACTCGTATTACCTCATCCAATTTTCTTATTAAGTTTTTTTTGATCAAATCATTTCTCGGTCTCTAATCGTGACCATTCGAATTCCACCGCAAACTATGTTATTTACCTGAAGTCATCAACATCGTAAGCAAAACCCAAGGTATGTTATCAAGTAATAATAAGCCAATTGAACATAAGTAAAAAATGTATCCTACTGCCGATACTTCGTAAAAAATTGCAATAAAGGTTTTCCTAAGAGCCATTTTTGAGTCTAATTTCTGCATTCCATAATCTTACCCACGTCCGTAAGCTTCATGACCCGGAATTTAAAAATAAGAATCTCTCCGAACGGTTCCATCACATTAAGAAGGAAGGATCCGTCATTGATTTCGTAATTTTCAAAAGCAGTTTTTTCGTTCAAAATCAAGAGAATTTACAGAAAAATGTGTTCACTGTATTCTATTCTCCAACCGAAACACAGTGAACATATTTTCATCGAATAATTTTTAGATTAGAACAGAAAAACTGATTTTGAAGTTTCGATGATGATGATGAATTATGATGACGGAGCGTTGAACGTTAAGATCAGCAGTTCATTACGAAGAACGATAAAATGTTTAAAGAATAAAACATAAAATGAATTAAAACAAAATACATTATGTTCACATCGTTGAAGAATAAAACAACTTGTTGAACAATTCTTAAAAAAAAAAAACAAAAAACATTATATTCTTAAGGAATCATAAATTCATTATGATTTAGTGTGGTGACTCAAACCCATTTGAATAGGTGGCCCATACTGCCCCTATCGACCATATATGTCTTACACATCGTTACAGCACATAATAATTCGAAAGACTTCATTATAGTTAAGTTCAAACAAGCAAATGACATGATGCCTAGTTGTAATAATGATAATGTGAATTACTTCCATTAGGAATTTCTTTTCCACCTACTTATTCGCATTCCAAACGTCACCCAAAAGAGGTTTGACATGTATTAGCATCTTATTAAGTGGCGAAGCATGACAGCGATGCTCTCGACAAGCCCTATCCTTTTTGTCATGAATGATCTTTTATTATTTAATTTCAGGACTGACATCCTAAAAAAACGCTGTTCTGAACTTCAGTCAGACTGTGCATTAAGTTTATACTTCTGTTAAGGTGAAACAGTTTGGAATCAACTTCTGAGATTGCACTACAACTTCAAAGGCAAAAATCTCACGAAGAAAGTATCGAACAACAGTGCACTTTTTGTTTTGGCTTTGTGCACTAGCAGGCCCCTGGGAGGGAGAAACCGATACAAAATTTCTGTACGTCATAGTGAGTCGGGATTCCGCTGTCACGAACTGTTACTGTGAGCCCAGATCTCAAACATTGGACTAACATGGAAAAAGCGCGTAACTGATTAAAACACATTTTCGATTTCATCAAAGTGACAAAAATCGAATGAAAATCAATTCATGCACATAATGCAAGTAATGCCACGTGAGCACCTTTCAATCTGATTGAATATAAAGCATTGAAAAACGCATCGTTTTACTTTTTCCAATGAAAATGAATATTTAGTGCATAGAAAACTGTGGCCCTTTTTCCATGTTTGTCAGGAAAGATCGAAAGTACACAACAAAAGAAAACTAGCGATTTTCCCCAAGTGTGCCTTGATTGTTCATGGCAAGCTGGAGTTATCTTGCAGTTCAAACAAACGTTGTCTTATATTTCGTGTGTAATATCTATGCCGCCCTCCCAGGCAGGCCCTAGTAAAAATGATGATATTTATCAAAAATGGATAATAACATCGCATTACACCAATAACTTTTGGATTGTGAATTTGTCGGCTTAGGTGTCCAATACTGGGGGATCTTTCCCTAATTCTATATACAGCTGTACCAACATTGATTGAGAACTAAAAAAACTTTCAAGATTTTGATGTGTCCAATACATAGTTTTATAGAAATAAAATAAATTGTTGGCACATCTAAATTTACCCAAATTTGGTGAATCTTTTAACTTTGTTACTCGGAAATACTTGAATTCTAATTCCCGTCACGCTTTCTACTTACCTTTCTCAACACATTTAGTCCTTGAAACTCGATAAACTGCGGCGGTGGACTGGGAAAGTTTTCTTCTACCCACGAGACCACTTTATCGGAGACGAACGGTGGAACGGGAACGCCCCACAGCACTTTAGGATCTTCCTCAAATTCCGGAGTCACGAGATCGAAATTTTGTTTGAATGTTGATTGGGAGGGAGATAATGGCTCAGCCATGGTTCATTCAAATTTCTCCCGTTGGTTGATAAACTTCGAAAGAATTAAATTTTAAGCACCACACTCAATGCTTCACTCATCACAAATGCACATTACTGAAGAAAAAGGGCAAATTCTACGCTATGCGGAAAATCGATTGTAATTTGTAAACAGGACAGCAGCGTTCTCAAGTGCACCAAATCCCGCCTCGATGGATCCTTCTTTGTATCTCTGAAGTGTGGGAAAAAGCACCAACACAATTACAGTAATACCTCTTTGAACTACAATGTCAAAAGACCCACCGCCGAAAACTGGTCTTACCGATGCGGGTGGAAAACTCGAACTGGAAAGCTTCGTCTTCTCAACTCAAATAATCGGCACCAGGCAGCAGCGAGTCCTGGCGATTCCGCGCGTTTTTCTCTCTGACTTTAGTAAAGTGATGATTGGATATGTGTAGATAGATATGGAGACAGGATGGTTTTCCACTCTTCATCGGAAAAGGCATGCCAGAGTAGAATCAAAACAGAGAGAAAAGCTCTTTTGTCGTGCTACAAATTCGGAGAAGCTAAGCTTCATAACATGCATTCTTATTTGTACACAACTGCTGCCAGCTTCCATGTAAGATAACAGTCCTCTAGTGACGTCATTGCCAGGAAAATCTCATCTTAGAAGCATCTATGAGAAATTGAGTTTTCTTTTGCATAGAAATCTGTAGCTTCTCAACATAGCTTTCAAAATTGCAAATTTGTGATCTCTCAAATATTTTAATACTGTAACATATTTTGTTTCTTTCAATTGGGAACATAACTTCTATGTCTTCTACTTCTTTTTGGGATACGTTCTCACTTAGACAAAGTCTGCTAATGCTTAGTGATCAATGAGCACTTTCACAGAAAAGATCCTGGACCGACCGGGAATGGAAACCAGACACATTCAGTATGGCTTTGCTTATATTATTATTGCCACTCGGCTAAGGAAGGCCCCCACCTTCACCCACCTTATATCAATGAAGGATTGCAAGTTGGATATAATTACCAAGTGTAACAAAAATGACATTTGCGTGTCTCAAGGATCAAATTATGTGTCTCTTGTAGATTTGGGGTCACTTAATCTGATGCCATTTTTAAAAATGTTCCTGCATGTCACAATTTTGAGCTAGAGGTCACCAAAAGTTTTGTAAAACTCTGGTTTTATTGATGTTTGAAATTTAAGGTATGATTTATCAAATTTTTCAGGGATCCAATCCACCAGGACTTTAACTTTCATTTAACATATGGTCGGCGTTAAGTCAGAGTGGACAAAGTAACATATTATATTATTATATTATACCGCTCATATTACTTAAATTGTTAATTCATATGATAGGGAACATAATATTAAAAATCATTGATCTAAATATATACGTTCAGAAATAGTAGTTTTTATTTAACAAAACAATAAACTTGTATGTTGAAACTAAAGAAAATGTACAACATTCAAATTCTCCTGGGCAAAGTATCACGCATGTTCTTTAACCCTTATTTTTGTAATAGTAGAAGGTTGCAAATCTGTTCAATACACGTCACTCGTATGTTCCGGAATCCATTTGATTTTAACACAAAAATTCTTTTTTTTTTCGATACGGTGCCTAAAAAATTAAAAATGGGTGTTCTCTTTCCTCATTAAGATGTGTTTATTCTGTCTAAATACAGAATTTCTCAAACATAAAACAAGTCGACTTGCGAATTTAATGCACTATGCTATATCAAATCAGCAACTTGTTTTTCGCGAGCAGCAACATCGTAAAATTATAAAATGGATTTCATATTATAGAAACATTTCGCGGAAGTAGAAGAGAGTTGAATTCTGGAAATACCGGGAATATGACGTCAATAACTGGGCAAACTGCTGTAACCGGACGTCCGAACGTGCTTTCCGGAAAGATTAGCGGATGGCTTGAGCGCTACTCCAGTTGGAGATTCACCTGTTTTCAGGGTTGCCCGGGCTAAGACCTCTCAAGGGAAAGGGTTTTGGGGTCCAATAGTGGAAGGAAAGCACGAAACACGGTTGGCTACGTTGTTGCGACAAGAAGACTCCTCTTTAGATTACCCTAGACTGTTAGTCCGAGAAAAGAAAACCTAGCCGATAGTCTAGACTACGTTCGCACCAATTCTCATCACTGGCTGGCTGTATCCGTAAACCTCAAACTGAACCCGAAAGACTAGAGAGTGTTCCTTGGTTGGATTCGGAGCCAACCTCCCCAGTAAAATAAAATAGCAAGGAACTACTAAACGTACTCGAGTGACATGAAATCTCCCCTTCTCGTTCACTAATTTCAACACATGTCGGTTTGTCTGTGGTACTCCAATGCATTTATTAACAAACATCCATATTCAATTCAACTAGTTCATTTTTATATTTAGCGTAGGGCTACTTTACCGACTTCTCTCTTCTCCTTACTCTAGCTATTTACAAATTCATTTTCTTTATATTCATCTACTACCTCTCTATTTTCTCTTCACGTGCTTTTGTGCGGTGTGGGCATTCACATTGGGGGAAAGGCTAGTGTCCGACAAAAAAGGTTAGCCGCCGCTACGCGTCTCCAACCATCAATCGAGATCGGGCAAAAAAACTCTACACCATGCACGAATATGGCAACCCCAATCCCACCTAATGGATTTGACAGCAACCAAGATCATTTGAGTATCCGCATTGAAAGCATTTGAGTATCCAACGGTTGCTTAGAAAAGATGGCGGCGCCGCATACTGCTGACACCATGCGCATGGGACTTTCACTGTTTTGCATGCATTTAATTACGGTACCATATCAGCAGCACGAAAGTGGGTGGTCGCCGGACGACGACGCTAAGGTCTTGTTGGTGTGCTTGGGGGCACTGCTGATCGGTGGATGGCTTGATCCGTGTCGACGGTTACGGCATCGGTTGACGCTGATCAATGGTTGAACGGGTGGTTGGTGGGTTAACGCTTAGTCACGGCACATCTCTGCGATGCCCGTCTCATTCAAAGCGCGCGATGCGCACTCCTGCCGGCGTCTACGCCTCACTGCTTCATGCGCCGACGGCGCCTCACCGACGATTTGTGGGCTTCAAAGGGGTACTGCCGTTGTCCTTACGGTTGTCACTGAAATGGGAAACGCTGGTTGCTGGCTCCACTGACTTTTGATGAAAACGATTTGCTGCTCTTGGCCCTGTCCGGGGCGCGAAATTGACGGACGCGGCCCCCTTCCGGCCACGTGTACCGCCGGGCTTCTTCGAAGCTGCAGAGTGGGGTCAGGAATAGTTTCCTAAACACTATTGTGAGGTGGCGGGCTTGGCACGCTTGCCACAAATCTTTTGCCAAAATCCACTCGCACACTTCTACTCTTGCACGGTTTGATCTAAGCGAAGTAAATTTTACGCTTTCTAACTAGCTAATCTATTATATCACCTCACGACGCGGAACTAACTTGGATTACTCCTGCCTCTTCCACTGTACAGATCAAAGTCAACATGTAACAATCAGAAACCCTCAGATAAAGTGCGATTATTCTGAAAATCCTCGCTACCGGATTTGACCTCCCGAGTCTCTAAATTGCCTTTGCCCCGACTAACAGTCTATTGTGGCAAAGAGAAAGATCATTCGGGTTGCAACGAATGTCACCAACCGAACCTAACCGAAATCCTCTCAATTACGAGCCAAAAGGACAATAAATCCTGACAAGGATTTCCCAGAAGTCGATGGCCACCAACCGACGCTACTTTGTTACCTATGGTACTCATCGGCTTATAGTTGGAGAGTTCGCTTCTGCTCGTTTCCGTGAGCGTGAATTTGTTTTATAGCCAGAAGAACTTTTATAGGGAAATCAAATTGCGGTGTATGTGACGGGGAAACTTAATACAAATTCTATTTAACAATTCATCTACTTAAGCTAAATTTATATTTTATATTGACACAAAATGTATCGAACTGAAAGTTCGTTACACTGCCTGAAATCTATTGATCGCTGAATGTAACACCGAAACTTAACTGTTTGTGAAGGATTTAAATAATCACGGTTTCAGTACAAATTGGATAGGCTTTATGGCAATGAAAATACGATTTTGCAATTTGAAGGACAATTTGAAGAAACAAAACAAGAAAATATATGCAAACTTGACGATAACTGCTGGTTGTATATACTTTTTGCACATATCTCTTCATTTTTTTTAGCATAAACGTACTTTGAAGTGGGTTTTTCATATTTGTGAACAATCTTAGATGTCTTTTCATATTGTTTCCATCGTATTTCATCAATATTTTTCAGCTGTAAATGGTTTTGCAATCATATTCTCAAAAATATTTTATTTCATCTACAATGACCCAATGTCATCAGATCTAATGGGTGAGATTGGGTCATTTTTTATTTACGTGTACTGCCGTTGTGAATAAAATTTTTGAATGAAATGTTTAGGACAGTTGTTAATGTACTATCAAAGCACATACACACCAAATTTGAAGTTTATTGGAGTTAAATTGCGAAAGTTATTCAAAAAATAATCCGTACTCATTCTCACTCCCAACGACGGTTTTTCTTTAAGATTTTTCTTAAAAAGAGACTCCAAAGACTTTCCATTAAATAGTTTTTTTTAGATACTTATGCAAAATTTCAAATTCAAACAACTATTTGTAAGGTACCGTGGGGCAAGTGGGTAATGGAATTCGCATAGTTGAGATTCTTCCAATTCTAGAGACTTTAAATTGAAACAAATGAGGTTGTGTATATTTTTTAGCTTGACTCCCACCATTCAGTTATGTTAGTTGAAATGATTCGACAACATTATAAATGCAACATTTCCAATGTTAGTTCTTACATTATAGGACAGCAATTGCACTTCTGCTCTGTAGAATTTCCACCGCTCGTTATTTGTTTTTGAGAAAGTCGGATATGACGTCGGATAACTTTTCGGGAGAAATCAAACGGAATCCTTCAATAACGTATTTAGGGTCTTTTTTATGTGGATATACCTATACCCCATTTTTATGTTTTGAACTAGATTTACATAGACATTCTATGAGATTTCCGTGTGTTCTCTAATATTGCAACTTTTCAGTCAACGTCTTCCTTTTAATTGGCTGCCCGAAGTAGACATATTGATATTGTAATGTTTGGCAACATCTTTTAGAGAATTTCCATGATTTCTAATAGCTTTTAACGCTTGAGTATAGTGTTTCTTGAATTATCAGCACGTTATGTTTTTCTATGATAATTGCGAACCATGTTTACTTATGGCTACTTTAAGAGAAAACACAAATTCAAACTCTAATGATAAACTTTTCACTTGCCCCACCTGATAAGAAAATTGACGGTGTTTAAATTTAGTAATTTTTAGGTCTACGTCGAATTAATTCTAAAACTTTTTTTTATTGCAGTTTGAAACTGTCACAGAATACAACTAAAAAAATGGTACAGGAAATTATTTTCCGCAACTTTTTTCTACTGAAAATATTAGAATAAGATTGTGCGCCGCCAACTTGTTACGGAGTAACAGTTGACAGGTTAACAATTTTTTGCTCTATTATGCAAAAATGGCTGAAAAATCTCAGAAATTTGTTACCTATCGTAATGTTCTCAATGACCTCAAAGGTTTACGCATAAGTTTAAAACGTTAATTCACATATTCAGTAAAATATATCAATTGTTTTCACTTACCCCATTTACCCACTTGCCTCGTGGTACCTTATTAAAAAAAACTTTTAGTAACCTATTAAACTTCTGGATACAAAAAAACATTTAAGGTCCTTGGCATCACTCTGCAAAAGCTGATCCATCATCCAAGCTTTCAGCAATCATACTCTCTCGTGTCACCCATGCCAAGAATATTCTCCCAGCGTTCCGTAGAAGCTTTCAACAACGTCGATTTTGAGTGCAGCAGCTGCCGAGAGACATTGCGTTGAGAAGCGTTTGTCTATGGGTATGTGTATTTCTGCAAAGCGAATCAGGAGTTGAAATAATATGTCGACGGTCGACTACCACTCCACGCGATTTTGAACCGAAATGAACAATTCAAACAGAGCAAGGTCAAGGCCGAGATGCAGAAAAATATTATACTGTATGTTAAGGAACTTTCACTAATTACGCTACCCGAAAATTGGTAATTTTCAAACCATTCCCTCACTAATTTTACTCTTCAGTATGAAAATTCAAAGTTTGTGTAATTATAATTTATCACACTTTTCCAAATTTCCAAACCCCATTAAAGCATTACATTATTTGTGGACGCTCTCTTATTGGATGTGCATCGTTGCCTTACTATCATGGTTATATAATAACATACAACAACGTTCGTTTATGGATTTTGTTGGATGGATGAATTGATGGATGAGCTCACAAAGAGCGGAGCTGAATTTAATTGCATGGAAAATCATTATCAGGACAGGTCTGTTCATCAACTAAGTTTAGTGTAGTTTGTCAAATTGAAAGAGTTTTGCAATCTTAATTACATAGCGTAAAGTGGGACAAAAGTTTCTTTTTGAGATTTCACACTATCTAACTTTAAAACAAATGTTATGCATGTGACTCAAATGCTGTTCAAGTAAGTGACTTCAGCAAAAATCATATAAATGAATTGATATTCGAAAAAGTTATGATCGAATATAAATGTGCAAATTCTCGGAAAGTAAGACTGTCCGTTTCGCCCCGTGTGTTCATTATGTCCTTAAGGTGAAGATGAATCGAAGACAAACTTCAAATGTTCAAAAACACGGATCTGAAGAACCAAACACTCGTTTGAGCTGAAAACCTAATCGATTGGTCACCACCAGCTAGTGACCAATCGATTAAGTTTTCAGCTTAAACGGATGTTTGGTTCTCCAGATCCGTGCTCTTGAAAATTTGAAGTTTGGCTTCGATTCATCTTCACCTTAACCCGTATAGGCCTGAGTGAAATCAAAAATACTAAAACCCTCACCGCTCAACGAGATCTTAATGGATTCAAATGATTTTTGTCAGTATACTGGCACACATATCTAGTTTCTAGAAGTGGTCAGACGAACTCCGAAATATTCCTATGGCCAGAGTTATTCTGGTGGGTCACTGGGTCAAGTAAAAATAAAATAAAAAAGGGCTGTTTTTTGGGACATGCCAAGTTATCTTTATTTATGTGCAACTAGTGGTCCCGGCAAACTTCGTCTTGCCATCAAGTAGGCTATTGAAAAACGCTATGGAACATTCCATACAAAATGACAGCTCCGTTCACGCTCGTTTTTTTCCAAATTTCCCGGTGAATATTCTGGGATTTTTATACACACGAACACGTCGAAACCCTTGATAAACAAAACGGAGAAAGAATAATTTAAATCCGTTGACCCGTTCGTAAGTCATTTCGTGACATACATTTTTATTTATATAGATGACAATCATTTTAATTTGCATAAATAATTAAGATCTGATGTTCAACATTTGAAATGAAGAGTTTTGCACCGTTTAAAATATTCCGGATGTGGCCACTCAGACTTAATGCCCGGAAGAACCGGCTATAGATCTGTTGGATACTAAACCGTTTCTATTCTCGAAAAGTAGAAATCAAAAATAATTATGCACAATGTAAAACATGTAAAAATATTGCAATCGGTTTAGTGTTCATGAAATTATGATCAAACAAAGATCTATTCTAATAAAATGAGAAAAATGAAAACAACACTTCTTTTAAATAATACTTGATACAGTTTCAGGTAAATTTAATTATTGTACAAGATATTCATTAAATTAATTTTGAAGAAAAATTTTGAGAACATCCGATTAATAAGCCGCACCCTAATACACAACCATCGGTAGGCGCTGACACCTTTTTATTGGACCGTTTTTAACAGTTACCTTATAACAAGCGTGTTGTGTAAATATTTCTACCAAAGAAGTTGAGCGTAGCGAAACTTTATTATCATTGCAATCGTGTTTCACGCTGGTAAGTATATATAGGGGTAAGCGGATCATAAGGCCCACGATTTTAGTTTTTATCACGGTAAAGTAATCGATTTGAATCCACCCGTTCATCGTACAAATTTGGCATGAACTTTAATTACAGTGCCATATCAAACGAATTTGTGGTCTCTTTCAAATTATGCATCAAAATGAAGCGTATAATGAGCAATTCGTGATCTGATTCGTGATGTTAATGTATAAAATAGGCAGTGAAGGTGAACAAATATGAAATTAATGAACAAACTGGGATGTCTCATATTGGGATATTAAATTATGAAATATTCTCGACAGTCTAAGCCAGGGCTGCCCAACGTACGGCCCGCGAATAGTTTGAAGATTATTCTTCTGTCCCGTTGAATGTACTTATTTTAAGTTAGAACCAATTAAAGATGATTGTTCAAACTTCCGAATGAATTTCAAGCTAATATTGTATGGTGATTTTGTTTTCAATTCTTTTAAATTTATTTTATTTAAATCTTGCTTTAGAAAATCATTATGAGAAGATTACAAGAACATGAACAAGAAAAACTGAACTTCAATCAAGCTTAATTTAAATATGATGGTAGCAGCTTTTACTAGTCGAACAGAATATAACTTCAAAGGCTTGATTCTTACAAAATTCAGCAAATTAATTTTACGAAAAATTTGGGCAAAATTCATACAAAACCATATATATTGTTATAAGGCGATATATGATGACTTTCCGCGGTAGGACTGACAGACAAAAGTAGGGCTACTCAATGTACGGCCCGCGGCTTCATTTTGTTCGGCCCGCGAAGAGTTTGAAGATTCGTTTCATATGTGGCCCGATGAATGTTTTACCAACTTGAAGTCAGAGCATACCAAGTCCATTTTGTTCTTTTCTTTTATTTTATTTACAAAGTGAACTTTAACAACAATTTTATTGAATTAATATTTAGAATTTGGATTCTATGCAATTTTTCATAATCTGAATATGCCTTGAATCTATTCTACACAGAAATATAGCTTAAATTTGAAAACTTGAAGTTCGTAATGAGAAAGCCTATTTTTCACTTCTTGATAGAATAATATACTGAATTTTCATCGAACTTCAATAAAAGTTGTAGGTCAATTTAGTAAAAAAAAAAAAAAATACTGGTTGTCACAAAATTCTGGGCGTTAATTTTTCACAATTCTGGAAAAAATTAAAGCAAAACATGTTTAGGATTACTGAAAATATTAGTAAGATTTTTAAAAAACTTGGGCATGATCTTATTATATCATTGACATGAATTCTATGGAAACCTGTGCTAGATTCTCATGTGGGTTGGGCAGAATTCTTATAGAATCTTTGGCAGTATCTTCGATAAAATGAATACTGAATCGGGAACATAATAATGGGTAGGGCATTCATATAATACTAGGTGGAATTTTGATAAAATTTGGAGTAGGATTCAAATAAAATACTAGACAGCAGTTTCATATATTCCTTGATGGGATTACAAAACAAATCTTAAACAATATTCTAACGTAAAACTATGCATATTTTCTACAAAATCCTGCTCATAGTTCTCATTTAAACCTAGGGATTTCTCGAAAATCCAGGACCAGTTTTTTAGAATCCTGGGCAGGACTACCAGGGACAAGTTGGATTCTGAAAGAATCTTGAGTAGTTGTCCTATACAAACTTTAACCCTTTCTTTCCCACATCTTTGTTCGACATTTTATCTGTTTTTTTTTTTATGGGGTTTTGTAGAAAAAAGCGCTTGAACAAACGTTGTTGCAAATGAGCTATATTATTCAAAATCACTATAAAAATGTTTGATTGTTTTTCAATAGTTAGTTGATTGTTTTCAATAGTTTGACCCTTAGGTCACTTATTTCGATGTTTGATGAGACAAATGAGCGTATAAATTTATTCCAATAATTGTTAAGCTAATCGTACCAATTCGGTTTAACCAACGTTCGTTGAAAATTGGTGGATCAGCTGTGCTACCAGAAGAGAGGGTTAATTTCATTCTCATAAAATTCAAGGCAAGATGCTCAAGCAGCTCGATAAAGATAGGAAGCTGTAAGTAACTTTTTGTGGGCTACAAAAAGTTTGGCCCGTCACCAAATGTTCAAAAAAGGTTCAAAAAGGTTGGGCAGGCCTGCTATAAGGTTATCCATGAGGACTTTCCGCGGAAGGACTGACAGCCAAAAGTGTATATGCAACCGAAACGAAAGAGTGAACAAAACATGCGAGTGTTACAAAAGGTTTACGTTTTCTTTTGTAATCGAATGGTCACTTCGATCGCGAAACGCCAAAAGCTCATGGTAACCAAATAATCAGCTGGGCATTTTTTTTTTAATTATCGGATAGGTTTTGAGCCGGAGGTTCTCCGATTCGTAGAGCTCGTGGATGCCTATTTTCCCAGAAAACTCTAGATGAATTTTCACGACTTCCCTATATACCTCAAGCTTTAAAAAATCATATCTCCTAAACTATACATCGTAGAACAAAAGTCTTTTAGTGAAATCGAAAGGAAATTTCTCAGCAATCTATTAAAAACATAAAAAGAAAAACATTTTTCGGAAAACATTTTCACCATGGAGAAAATTGTCGGAAAAATATCGGAAAAACTATCGTCTGTATCATTAAAAATTTTCGAAAAAAAATATTTTTTGTTTCATTAATCCATACTCCAACATACGTCCATAGACGCCAAAATAGTATCTTTTACCGTTTAGGTGACAGAACTGAAAAACCGATGACCACCCGCACGCTTCCCATAGGAAAATGTGTTCTATTGTGGGCCTCATAACCGTGCACTAACGGCGGCAGTAATTTACACGCATTATAAGTGTAACGCAGTAAACCATCCATCCCTTTCCTGTCAGAAGAAGCACGGTAGACACAACAAGGTAGGCTATTCCCACGTGTAAACAACGATTTTCGATCAAAACATGTGTCGTCATTCCTATCGTCAAGCACGAGGCCTTGAGGACAGTAAAGGAGAGCAGGCCTTGCTTTCTTTTGCACTCGTTCGAGTTTGCGATAGGAATGACGTCACTGCCAAGTGTCATTTTTCGGAGTATAATACCTTGCTTCTTTTTACCGTGAGAAGAAGTTTTTCTTCAATCGGAGCACTCTCCATTGGTCTGTGTGGTGTTTTGTGTGCCCTTTATCAGCAAAGTTACTTAGTCTTAAAGCTAGCAGCCTCTATGGGAGCCGTACGGGAAGTTCTTGTAACAATCAATCACTATTCTAACGTTGGAAGGATCTCAAGATCCACTTTATTGAAAACTTATCAATATACAATCCCGTGCATAAGTTTGGGTTCACCCTCTAAAAAACATATAAAAGTGTTCAGTCCACATCTCTGGAATTACACGTCCAATTGCAACTTTCTAAGCCACATTCAAAAGGCAAAGAGTTATTCTTACTTCGTATGTATTTTTCCGAAAACATTTTTTGAATTTTGTACACTAAATTTTTACTTAAAATTATGACATTTTTCAAAAAAAAAAACACACTGAAAAAACATAGCTAATTTCCTCAGCATTGGATCGACCAAAATTTTAAAACAAGGTGTCATTAGAATCGTAATCTTATATTCCTTGAAGGGCGCTCACGAAATGATTTGCGTGTGGCTCAGATAAACCCAAACTTTTGCTTTGTTGGGTTGGCGCTGCACGCTGACTGGCAGTGGAATATTCCACAGCAGCCATCATTGGAACAATAGGAAGCGAACCTGAGACGAGCGCGAACATATGTAATGCCAACCCATCAATTTTCTTGCTACATTGGTCCACTAAAACTAGAGATTTGCCTTCGCAATGTACCGTCAAAACATAAACGATAAAATAAATAAACTTATTATTGATAATAGCGAGGCAAGATATAGGGGAAATACCATGACCAACATAAATAGCATGGGGAAATAGTGTGAGCAACAAGCAAGTTTAGACATATACCGTAATCCGGGGGCAAATTGATCACTATTTCAAAACTTTTTGTCATGTTTTCCTTTGGAATCCAAAAGCTGTCAAATTTATTTCGGTAAAATCAGTACTTCATTGATCTCTATCAGTTTACGTAATCAATTTTTTATGAAATAAAATTTAACATTTCATACAATTAGTTTTAATATCAAAAATTGAAAATGACACATTGGGGCGAAATTGATCACTATATAATAAAGCATATTTTGGAATGTAAAATTTTCCCATCTACTAAATTTGGGTCTCCTGAATCTGAAAATGATGTCAAAATTCTTACAACGTTAGTCGACAATAAACGGTTTTATGAGCAAAACACTAATTTTGTAATGCTGTACGATTTCAAAAATGAGTTCAGCAGTTCACACTAGAGCTTACACAACATTTTCAACACTCAAAGTTTACATGCTAGCTTAGCACCAACGGATTGTTTAGTACCGACATTTCCAACAGTATTGCTAACACCTTCAAAAACTGTGAATATATCTATGCAAAACTGACCTTAATTAAAATGAAATAGCTTAAAATCATCATTAGGCATCTATAAACTAGAAAACATGAAATGTCTGTAATGGCAACGAAGCATTGAGCATCCTTGAAAGGAAATGCTATTCGGTACCGACCTGATCAAATTCACCCCAGTGATCAATTTGCCCCCGGATTACGGTACACGGTATTACCTTTGCCAGTTCGACTAATCGAGTCGTTCATCTAGTTTAAGAGTGGGTAGAATTCACGGGCTTAGAAGCTTTCACTAGGAGACTTTTATCTAACAGTTAGTTACTGCAGCAACCATGCGCAGCTTTTCGAGCAGCTTTAATTTGTTCATATTCTTTCAAGCAACAGTCAGAATTTTTATCAAACATATGATTTTGTATAAAAAAAACAAAGCTGAAAATCTATGCGCGTGCTTTTAGTTCATTATCTTATTATTTGATAAATTGAAATAAGCAAGTAAATTACAATTAACACATTATGTATATATAAATATTCTTTTTGCTTGGCAAGTACTTGATACTGAGGGCCAGTACCTATTACTAATATTATTTATTTATTTATTTATTTGAACATCAACAGGCTCCTAGCCCCAATGATGTATTAATTGTTGTCGTTAACATTAAAACAATAAAAAAACACACTCTATTTAATATTATATATTGGCTTTTCTCGGTGACAACAGACAAAAACAGCATATTTTGCGTTACGCGTTTCGGCTTACTTCACTTCAGCCCTCATCAGACGCCTAAAATTACATTTATTAAACAGTTACAATTTACAAAGAACATTTCAATTTTCACATAAACACTTACAACATGCTGAACGCAACCTTACAGCTTGGTCTGTCACTACTATACTAATGGTTTTCCCAAAACCCCAATTAACGAGCGCACCTTGCTCATCACCCAGTTTCATTTTCGTCAATGTTTCCTCTCTCAGTCGTCCGTGTATGTGGCTCTCCACGCAGTCTCGCCAATAGACCATTGTACGTGGTAGGGTACAGGTGCGCTCGTTAATTGGGGTTTGGGAAAACCATTAGTATAGTAGTGACAGACCAAGCTGTAAGGTTGCGTTCAGCATGTTGTAAGTGTTTATGTGAAAATTGAAATGTTCTTTGTAAATTGTAACTGTTTAATAAATGTAATTTTAGGCGTCTGATGAGGGCTGAAGTGAAGTAAGCCGAAACGCGTAACGCAAAATATGCTGTTTTTGTCTGTTGTCACCGAGAAAAGCCAATATATAATATTAAATAGAAGTTCACGGTGATCAATTCAACCAATAAAAACACAATCTTACTGTCTACCTTAAAGAGTTAGAAAACCTATGGCGTAGCAAATCACGGGACACATTAAAATCAAAATCAGTTGCCACCCTATTGAATACTCTTTGCAAGCCAGTAATTGCACTGTTCATTCCGTAATTAGTCCTGGAAGTGCGAGGACGCAACAACGCGTTGTTCCGCAACAGTCTGGGCTGGACGTAGAGATTTATCTGCTGCAGAATGTAAGGGCAATCAACACGGCCTTGAAGAATGTCGGATACTAAAACTAATATTATTTAATACTAGCATCGTTTACAATTAAAGACTGTTAGCCTCAATAGTAAAGGTTGCGAATAAAGAACAAACAAAACACCAAACAGACCAATGGAGAGTGCTCCATTTAACGAAAAGCTTCTTCTAACTGGAGAAGAAACAAAGGTTTACTGCGTTATACTTACATTGCGTGTAAATTACTGTCGCCGTTAACGCACGGTTATGAGGCCCACAATTGAACACAGTCATATATCCACGTGCTCTACCTCTGGTGAAAATTTCATACAAATCGGAGTACCTCCAAATTGTCCGATAATAAAAAAAATCTTCAGCTGTCTCACGGATTGCCTTATATTGGCAGAGCATTTTTCTTTTTTACCCTTAATTAGGCTGATACAAATATTTAATTTCTTTCATGTCCAAGACAACTTTGAAGGTACCAGGGGGGGGTATAAAAATAAATAAGGAACAAAAAAATAAATATAAAGAAAAAGTTATATTTTCGAATTTTTATTTTTAACGATAATTGTTAAACTTTTTTCAAACGTCCTCTGGATAATTATTTTACTTGATTTTTACTTTAAAAATTGAAAAAATCTAACTGATGTCAAAAAAATGATGAAACTTTTTTCTCCCCTTCAACATTTTCGGATTTCACATTTTGGGGGGTGGCATAAAAGAAAATTAATATTTGTATCAGCCTTATAAAAAATCTAACTCAGTTGATCGGCCAAGTCGATGGCTTATTCTAAAACTTTTCATACGCATCAAAACAAAAGCGAACAACTACAAAATGTATTATAACGAGACTATCATCACACTAGATAAATTACCATGTGATTATGATCCCGATAATGTTAAATTGAATAGCTGATTTATATAGTGCATAAAGAAAATGTGGCAATCAACACATTTAACAACATTTTCAAAATAAACATGTTTTTCGTGCATTTTCTTTACTACATAATCAATTATAAAATCTGTATCAATAAATCATAAATAATTGGGAATTTACTGTATTAATTCATTATTTTCCGCTTACCCCTACCCTGGTCGGGAGGCACAGATACTACTCACGAAATATGAAACAACACCTTTCCAAATTACAAGATAATTCCCACTCACCAACGACAATCTAGGCAGGCTTGTTTTCTTTTGTTGTGCACCTTCGATCTTTCTAGACAAACATGGAAAAAGGGCCATAGTTTTATGTGCATTAAATTTTCATTTTTATTGGAAAAGAGTAAAAAGATGCGTGTTTCAATACTTTATATTCGATCAAATTTGGGTGTGCAGGAATTGATTTTCAACCGATTGTTGTCAACTTTGTTGAAATGCAAAAATACAGTTTGATCAATTATGCGCTTTTATCATGTTTGTCCATTCTTCAAGATTCGGGCTCACAGTGACAGTTCGTGACAGCAGCATCTCGGCTCACCTTGACGTACATTCATTTTGTATCGGTTTATCCCTCCTAGTCCCTACAAATGTCTCTATTCAATTCATGCTTATCCTAGATTTTTTAAATCATGAAATGTAGGAAATGAGAAAATGGCACTCAAAATTTGAAATTTGACTTCTCATACAAATATTCATATTTTTCTAGTACATTTCTTCATATCATATTCATTTAACACAACCGCACAGATAACTCATTTTGCTTCTATTAATAAGCGAAAAATATAAACTCGAACACAATTCACGTTTTGCAGCTGTTATTTGGATTGAAAGTTCATATAGAATCGGTCATGCCTTTTTTAAATATAGGACTGAATTAACTTCATATTTTTCCACAACGCTTTGAAACAAAATGTGGTAATTTTTATATGCACAGTAAAATATACATTAAAACATGGATGTTGCGAAGTAAAAAGGTGCTGACTTGAAAATCAATATAAGACATTTATGCTTTTATGGGCAGTATATATCCAAAACACAAAATTTACTATTCTGTAATTAATATTGTTATCTGCATTGTAAAACCTTATATATTAATGTCAAGTTTACACATTGATTGGATTGCATATTTACGTACAACCATGATGAGAACGTGATTCCACCGTACAAGATATGTTTGTTGTATTCAATTGAGTTCTTATTTACATTTAGATGTACAATAACAATAATACTCAAACATCATTTCCTAGCCCATACTTGCTTCTAATAAGAACTATCACTTACCTTCGGGGTGGTTATATGCTCCATGATTGATATTTATATCGATCGTTTGCACTGATAACACAAGGAGGAGGGCAAGCAGCAAGAAGCCTTTGCAAATTCTAGCAGACGTTTGCAAAAAGCTTGGCTACACTCTGTCAAGTATTCTGTCTATCACTGTTCAAGCATGCCAAATCACGAAAATAGTACAATTATTTTATTGAATCTGCTCTATTGATGTATAATCTAAGGGAATTTAAATCTTTTCTTCTCGGTGCAACGAAAACATTCACGCAAACACGAAAGAAAATTATTTTCACCTGAACTAGCGTCGAGCTGTCAAATGATGATTTATGTTCCCCCAACTGTCAATATGACAATCGTGTCGGAACCCTAGCGGTAAAAAATGGAACCCTGCCTGAGACTGGCATGTTTGCTGTAGGCGTTACTGTGTGTGTACAAAATCAAATGCACGGGTAATTTTCTAGATTTTATGAATGGTACTCAATTGAGCTTATCGAATTATTTTTTGATTAATGAAATAAAAAATCAAATTTAGAACTGCACACTTCAATTCCAACAAGAGTTTGAATCTTTTGACAGGTGTGTTGGAACATGGCGATGTTTAAATTTGAATTTAAAAGAACATCACAGTAGGCTGTTTTTTATTTGAAATTATGTTACTACATTTACTTGCATTAACCCTTAAAAGCGTGGAGGACTTTGTTGCACTTTTTTGCTCATATCTTTTGACTCAATAGATCAGTTTTCAAAATTTCAACAGTTTTGTGCAGGGGATTAGTTGCACCTCGATATGCATCCACAAGGATTTGGATATCGGTGGTTAATCTGGATACACGGCCGGAAATGTAGTGCGCACTTCCTATTCCACTATTGATTTCACACAGAAGAATTTCTTTATGTTGAGATTACTATCTCGTTAATTTCTTTTTAAACTTACGCCAACACTAAATTAACGTCAAATCAAATACACACACTTCATTGATTCAGCTATCCACTTGTACCTATATCAATTATAACTTGGACAATTACCACTATCCGAGAACATTCACATCCCTAGACTTCAAGTCATGCTCACAAATCTACTTACTTTTAACTTGTAAGGATTAGTGTAGTTGATAAGATGACCACCTCTCACTCAGGGGACCACGTTTCAAGTTTGCCGACGCGCACTTTATTTTGATTGTTGCAATGTGTTTTTTGATCGATAAAGCAGCAGTTAATCTTTTCAGATATGCTGATAGAGAAGAACAAAATGCTGAGTAAACATTGCAACATATTATAAACTCAATTAAATTTACTTTGAGTCAACTAAATTATAGTTGAATTTTGACGTTTGGCGTATGTAAATTCAATAAAAAATATAGTTGTTAACAACTATACGGTATAGTTGATTTTAACAATATACTGTCTAATCAACTATATTTATAGTTATCTCTAGATTAACCTTAGAATATAGTTAACTTGACCGGAAAAATGATTACGAATACTATATTTTGTTCTCCGTGTTTTGGTAAAATTTCAATATGATTCCAATGTATTTATGCGATCGTTTATGAATATAGTATGTTTTAAGCACTAACACTAATAATGCATAGTAGCTATACATGCCAGATAGAAAATCGTAAAAAGAAGTGGTTTAAGAGACAGTGGATCGCAAGCATGCTTCTTGCCCCTCCTGATTTCTGTAAGGCAAATGTTACACATGCGCAGCACTTTAGCCTTTTCGAAAAACTGCGTGTTTTGAGAACTACTCCAGGTACATTTGTAAATACCTTTAAACGTACACTCTTCACATCGACAGTTTTCAGTTTAGCGTGTCATCGGTGTATAATCGTATAAGCTTAAGGTGAAGATGAGCCGAAGCCAAACCTCAAATTTTCAAGAGCACAAACCTGAAGAACTTAACACCTGTTTAAGCTGAAAACTTCTCGCATAACTTATGATCTCGCCCTAAAAGCCATTGGTAACCATGTGTGTAGCTCATTGTTTCTAAGAATTTGAATGGATATACACGTTGTTTTACAACTCTATGGTGAAGAAAGGATCATTATCTACCTACCAGTGATGTTGGTTTGGATGTTTATTCCTTCACTTGCTCAGAAACAGCGAGCTACACACATGGTTACCAATGGCTTTTAGGGCGTTATCTCAGAGTATGCGAGACTTAATTGATTGGTTACCACCAGCTAGTGACCAATCAATTAAGTTTTCAGCGTAAACGGATGTTTGGTTCTCCAGATTCGTGCTCTTGAACATTTGAGATTTGGCTTCGATTCATCTTCACCTTAAAATTGTTGAGGTAGTTCCGCTATCAGATGTACACTAGCCCAGGGTTTCTCAACCGGTGGTCCGCGGACCCCTAGGGGGCCGTGAAGAGTTTCCAGGGGGTCTGCGAAGCATTGAGAGCAAATTTTCGTTTCTCCTAATTGATGAATAAATCTAGCGTAACAATTCAAACGGGCTTATCATCAGATCATGGACTCAGAGAAAATTCGAAGTGAATATTGTTAACCACATTTTCGATTCCTATTTCTAAGTATTTAAATCAATCTATATGATTTCAACATGCTACCACTACAGGTTAATAATCGAGGTTATTTTGAAACCTGCTAAACTATGTGAAAAAATACAAGTTTCAATGCTTGGCCCATTTTCGATTTTCAAGCGAGCATTAGTGTGCAGTGGCCCAAAGCCCTTTTGGTTTTTAACGAACGAGCAATAGAGAGTTCTAGGACTCATTGTAGGTGTTCTTGATGAAGAGAGATCCGATCATTGGCCGTTTTAAGCAGGAAACCAATGAATGATTAGGAAAAAAGCAGTTTCGGCCGTTTCAAAAATCGGGTTTATAACAGTAAGTTTCATGATTATGTTGACAATGTTTGCATAGTTTGTGGATGTTGGGAGATAGTATCGAATTGTATCAAACCTCGATTTGTTACAGTTTGATCATTGGCCCTTTAGAATTGTAACGCGAGAAATAAGATGAATCGATTGTGCGATATTTGCCAGAAAACCATTCGCCAGAAAACTATTCGCCAGAATGACATCCGCCAGAAAGTACCATGTGCCAGAAAACCATTTGCCAGAAAGTACCATTCGCCAGAAAACCATTTGCCAGAATGTACTAGGGCGCCCTCCACAGTATAGAGTCCTTCCTGTGCTACCCGGAGCAATGGTGCAGGTGACCTTGTGTTTCTCCGAGATAATCGGCTGCCCTTCTTCAGTCTCTATCCTGAGGCTTAATAAGGGTGGGATTATGAATATGTTGACAATTAATTTAAATTATCACCTATATGGATTCGCATTATGCGTTTTACACAGTGTATTCTGTGCTCTTTCGCCTTTGGCGACTTTAAATAGATACCGATCTGGTTTTTTCGTTGCTGTTCTTTTTCGTGCTGAGATTGCAAAAAGCTTAATCCTGCCTAGTTTGGGTAGTGGCTACGGTTAGGTTAGCTCAGATCAATCTTCAGCATAAAAGAACAGCAACGATCAATCTTTGCAGACTCATGCAAAATGGTGCAGCCCAAGTGGCGCTAGTTCAAGAAACCTACTTTCGTAGAGGAAACTTCTATCTAGGTAACCTTGTGGACCCAGTTTTTGCTACTTTCAGCAAACTTGAAATGGCAAACTCGCGCTCCATGCCCCGCGCATGCGTGCTCGTAAATAAAACAATCGTTGCTACACTCATTTCTGAGTTGACGACCAGAGATGTATGTGCTGTCACAATTGATGTTTCTGTTGGTGACCTCAACAGGAAATACGTCTATTGTTCGGTATATTTACCACATGATGAACCATCCCCAACGGATGACTTCAAACGAGTTGTCGTACACTGCGTAACAAAAGGCCTTCCGCTGATTGTGGGCAGTGATGCCAATGCTCATCACATCATCTGGGGCAGCTCAGATATCAATTTGAGAGGCTCCAGTCTGATGGAATACTTGAGTAGTACAGACCTTGGATTACTTAACATAGGCAATCGCCCAACCTTCATGGTTTCTAATAGAGAAGAAGTGTTAGACATAACGCTCTGCTCGAATAGAATCAGTCACGAGTTGACGAATTGGCATGTATCAGATGAGGAATCATTATCTGATCATCGCTACATCTTCTTTGAACATTCAAATGTAACTGCGCAGACTTTACGTTTTAGGAATCCCCGGTCAACAAACTGGGAACTCTATATTGAATTGGTTGCGACAAAATTTCATGGATATTCTCCGTCCATTGAAAATCCAAGTGATCTGGATGATGCCGTTGATACTACAACATCCTACATTATGGAAGCTTTTGAAGAAGCATGTCCTCTGCGGTCTATGAAGATTACAAATTGGACCCCATGGTGAAATTCCGATCTGACTAGTCTCAGAATACAATGTACAAAGAGTTGGAATAGACGCCGTTCAGCTGGATCAGAGTCGTTCAAGTCGGCTCGCAAGGCTTACAAGAAGGCTGAACGATCCGGCTGGAAAAACCTTTGTACAAATGTTTTCAGTTTGAGTGAAGTCAGTCGGCTGAACAAAATCCTTGCAAAATCTAAGTGAACGAAATTCGCTTACCTAATGGTAACTTTACTTCTTCCGATGAAGAAGTTTTAGAATGTTTATTCAATACACACTTCCCCGGATGTGTGGACATAGCATCTACGGATGAACCAAATGTCTTTTCATGTAGTTACGAGTCTCTGGCCTCGGCTCGCAGTATCGTAACTACTGAATCGATTCAATGGGCACTTAATAGTTTTGCTCCTTTCAAATCTCCAGGAGCGGATGGGATTTATCCTGTTCTGCTCCAAAAGGGGTTTGAGTTTATCAAGCATGTTTTGAAAAAGCTACTTGTAAGCAGTTTTGCTACCGGGTATATTCCCAGATCCTGGCGCGATATTACTGTAAAGTTTATCCCGAAAGGAGGACGTGCGTCGTATGAAGAAGCGAAGAGTTTTAGACCACTCAGTCTGACCTCTTTTCTTCTGAAATGTCTGGAACGCATTATCGATCATCACATCCGTGATGTTTATTTGGCAAACATGCCTCTTCATGTGAATCAACATGCTTACCAATCTGAAAAGTCCACTGTGACTCTTTTACGCTTCGGCCAACTCAAGGTCGAAGCTTGTTATCGCATGTCGAACTCAAATTGAGGAACTGAATTCAGTCAACTCTGTAAACCTTGTATGGGTACCTGGCCATTCTTCCATCGCTGGAAATGAATTGGCTGATGAGCTAGCTCGCGATGGAGCATCGCATGACTTCATTGGCCCTGAGCCGGCTATTCCAATTTCGAAGTGCTGGGTAAAGCTTCAGATAAACTCTTAGGCGGCAACTCAGCACAAGCAATATTGGAATAGTTTGGAGTCATGTCGTCAAACAAAATTGTACATTACTGAGCCATCTCCAAGGGTGGCGAAGTACTTAACAAATCTGTCAAAGCAGAATTGCAGTCTCTTGGTCAGAGCGTTGACAGGCCACTGCCGACTCAACTATCACATGGCAAATATTCAGCGTGCTGAATCATTTGTGTGTGATAGTTGTGACTCCGATTATGGAACTTCGTATCACCTGATATGTAACTGTCCAGTTTTTGCGCAAATGCGATTCCAATTACTTGGTAAACACTTATTAAGTGAAACTGAATTCAGAAGCCTGAATCTTCAGGACATTCTGTTATTCTTAACCCGCTGTGGTAATGAGCTATAGGCTCTCTTTACACTCATGCGTTTTGCAGTGCCCTTTTTAAGGCGCTGTTCGAACCCATTGTGGTATGGAGCTATATACTCTCATTTCGCTTATGCGATCTTCCCTCTTCAAGGGACCCCACTCCTATTTCCTCCCATCTTTCCCTTCCCTTTCCTCTCCCATCGGGTAGATGATGAAATAGGCTCAAATATGGCGTTGGCACAAATCTCCCAACTGGTGGGGAACGTGCCTTTGGAGCCGGCCTTCTGATACCTGATACCATTCGCCAGAAAACCATTTGCCAGAATGTACCATTCCCCAGAATGGACGATCCCCAAGCATTTTTTTTATTTTTTTTTTCAGGTAAATCAAGTTTGCAATTGTAGGAGAACTAATCAAGCCACAGCGTTAAAACAATTGGAAGATTATTGTTGTTTGTATACTCAAAAAAGTACAGGATCTCTTGGACACCATCTCCAGTTGACTCAGTGAGCCAGCTTCGAATATCCATTATGGATAGTGTGGTTCTAGTATTCTAATTGATGGACTAGGTACACATGATTTCTCGAGCGTTCAACGATCAACATCAACATTTGAGTCTTTATAAATATGAATTGAAGAGGCAGCGCTTAATCCTGAGAAACCATGGAAGTAGAAAGAAGAAAACGTACCATAGAATAACAATTTCATTCATTAAAAGCTGCTCCACTATGTATGAAAGATACTGGCAATAAAGTAAGGTTGTTTATATTATATTTATTTCCCTGTAAAATGGTATTATGGTTTGGAAGACTTCACAAGAGATTCGCCCTTCTTTTCAGCATAAGCTGTTCTTCAAAGTTTTGTTTGCTTTTTATGGACTAATTCATTGAATATTTACGAGATTTCAATATACGTTGCAGCTATTGTTATACAGATTTTATAACATGAGATTAAACTTTTATAATTCGTGAATTCCATATGATTTCCTACCTGAATTTTTCAGTTTCAATTAAATGTTGTTTTTTATATTATTAAGTTTTATAGGGAATTGTGGTTTGAAATATATCACAAGTGGTTCTCCCTTCTTTTTATCATATGCTGTTCTTTAAAGTTTTGTTGTTTTTCAAGGACTAGTTCGTTGGATATTTACAAGATTGATTCTAATTAATGCCTCCACTCAAAAATCAAAGTTACATTTACTATAACTACTTTGAGGAGCATTCAGATAAATAAGACAGTTGTAGAATTAATAAGAACATTCTACATATGAAGAATGGAGAATTCTTATTTACTCCAAACCATATCAAGTAGCGATAGACAATGACTCTTTTTTGAATACTTTTTCATGTACTGAAATTTAGGCGACCATTATCACTAAAAACCTTTTGGTCTATTTTTACCCGAATGTTGTTCCCTCGAGTATCATTTCCCCGAAAGCCAGTTACCCGAATGACACTTTTCCACGCAATCCATTCTCCCGAATGACCTGAAATTAGTATGGCTCGTGGTACAGTACTGACCCGATTATGTCAGCTCCCGATTTTATCTACCCCCGATTTTAGTATTGGAATGGCCGTAGGTCGGATAGACTAATAAAAACACGTGTGTGTTCTATGAACTACAACGGGAAAGTGAAAATTTATTTTCTAAAAGCTTAACGCTAAGCGCTACATGCGCGTAACCATAGCAACATGCTTTAATTCAAATGTTCATGGCATGCTGCGTTCAACGTCGTCATCTCCTACACTCCTCCTCGACGGAAGGACCCCAGCAGCTTCACGGAAACCCCTCATTTTTACGGACTGCAAAGGCTTCGTCATCATATCCGCAACCATCGCATCAGTCGGACAGTAACGAATGTCGATTTCACCATTCTGCAGCAAATCTCGAACAAAGTGGAATTTCGTCTCGATGTGCTTCGAACGGCGGCCAATGGTTGGTGAATTCGATTGTTTGATCACCCCTTGGTTGTCTTCGTATACCACCACTGGTGATGTCACGTTAACGTCGAAATCGCTCAATATTCGGCGAACCCAACGGAACTCTTGGAGGCACTCGGCAAGTGCCACGTACTCGGCTTCGGTGCTACTGAGTGTGACACAAGTTTGCTTCTTCGAGCTCCAGCTAATCGAACCACCAGCGAAACGGAACAGAAAACCAGACGTCGATTTTCGGTCACTAGTGTCGCCGGCCCAATCAGCGTCGACGTAGACCTTCAGTGCTGATCCATCTACTCCCAGGACCAACTCGTCGTTCAGCGTGTGCTTCAGGTATCGCAATACCCGTTTTGCTTCCAGCCAGTCAGCTTGCGTCGGGCAGCTGGTCTTCCTCCCCAGAATGGAAACTGCAGCTGCAATATCCGGACGCGTGTTCACGGCCACGTACAATAAACCACCAATCAAACTGGCGAATTGGTGATTATTTGGCAATTTGTCGGCATCTGTCTCCTCCTTTGATTGTGTGTGACCGGGACTGAGAGGAAACTTTGATGGTTTGGCATCCGTCATTCCGAAACGCTCCAACAGTTTTCGGATGTACGTTGACTGATTCAAGCTTACGCCTTCACTGGATCGGTTCACCTCGATGCCCAGGAAATGCTTGATGTCTCCCAACGACGTTACTTCGAAATGCTGGTTTAGCTCTCGAATGATTCGCTCATACTCTTCTTCTTCTTCGCAGGCAACGACCAGGTCGTCAACGTACACCACCAAGTAGGTGCACTTCTTCCCGGCTCGACGAATGTAGAGGCACGAATCGTTTTTCGATTGCTCGAAACCCATCTTCTTCAGGACTGCATCGAACGTTTGATTCCAAACGCGGGCGGATTGCTTCAGGCCGTACAAGCTTTTTCGAAGCATGCACACTTTGCCCTCGTCCTTCGTAGGTAGACCTGGTGGCCTACGCATGTACACGGTTTCCTCCAGAACCCCGTGCAGGTAGGCTGTCTTCACGTCGGCGTGTTTGACGATCATCTTCTTCTGGCTAGCAACCGACAGCAGAACACGGAAGGTGACCTGCTTGACCACCGGGGCGAACACCTCGTCGAAATCGGTTCCGTACTTCTGTGTGAACCCCTGTGCCACCAGTCGAGCCTTATAGCGCACAACGTTGCCACGTTCATCCAGCTTGCGCTTGAATATCCACTTGGATCCGATAGCTTTCCGATCGGCGGGGAGGTCAGTCAGCTCCCACGTGCGGTTTGCACGAAGCGATTGCAGCTCCTCCTCAATTGCAACTTTCCACAGTGCACTTTCGGGACCGTTGAGCGCTTCTTCGTACTGTCTAGGTTCAGGTGGCAAATTGTGTACCAAGCTACTGGTTTCGCGGTACCGAGCAGGAGGTACACCCTTGGTAATGCGCTCCGAAACGCGCACCGGAGTGGCTGGCTCATCAAACTCCTCGTCGAAAGAATCTTCACCGGATTCATATTCAGCATACGAATCGGCATCGTCATCATCAGGTTGAAGCACCGATTGCGTATCACGCGGCAACGGTGAATCGATCTCGATAACATCGGTTGGCTTGATCGATTGCTTGACTGGCTTCTCTCCATCTAAAAACGTGCATCTCGGCTGAACACCACCTTATCGGTGGACGGATCGATGAAACGGTACGCTTTGTGCTGATTAGAGTATCCCACCAGCGTCATCTTCACCGCTTTTGGCTCCAATTTGGACCTTTTCTCCGACGGGATATGCACGTACGCTTGGGTGCCGAAAACGTGCAGGTGGTCGAGATTCGGTTTCTTGCCGTACCAGGCTTCGTATGGAGTCATCTCGGTCGATCTCGTGGGCAGAAGGTTTTGCAGATAAGCAGCGGTGTTAACCGCCTCGGCCCAGTATCGGTATCCCATCTCACTGTCGAGCAGCATACAGCGTCCCATTTCCACCAAGCTCCTATTTTTCCGCTCTGCAACGCCGTTCTGTTGCGGTGTGTAGGCGGTCGTGAATTGAGGCGAAATTCCTTTCAAACGGTAGAATCGTCCAAGGCGTTTGGACTTATATTCGCCTCCTTGGTCGGACCTGATGACTGTTGGATACCTGCCGAAACGCGTATTCACCATCTCCACATACTCTTCGATTTTCTCGGCGGCTTCGGATTTGCGCTTCAAAAAATACACCACCGTAAACCGACTGTGGTCGTCGATCAACGTCATGAAGTAACGAGCTCCTCCTGGCGTCACGGTGTTCATCGGGCCGCATATGTCGGTGTGAATCAAATCCAGCACCTTGGTGGACTGCGGACCAGATTGCTTCGGAAAGGGGAGCCTCGCCATTTTGCCTTCCAAGCAGCATTCGCACGTTGCGGTGACACCACAATCACGTACGGAAACGCCAGTCGCGAGCCCCTCGCGTACCAGCCGTTGGATCGCCTCGATATCACGGTGGCCAAACTTGCGGTGCCAGTCGTGCAAGCAATTTTTGGTGTGGTTTGTCGCAACGGTCTTCGAATCGTGGCTGCATACATTCAGGTGGTACAGACCACCACCCTTGTTTGCCACTGCCGCCACGCGATGGTTATGCTGAATGACACACATGTTGGCGTCGAATGTGACCAACGCACCCATATCGGCCAGTTGTCCCACAGAGACGAGATTTGCATCGAGCTCTGGAACGAGGAGCACATTTGATAAGATAATTTCTTGTTTCTTACCTTTGTCGTCTTTGCAGAATAGATGGCCGGTTCCTTTTCCAGCGACATCGGCCACGCGACCATCGGCAAGAGTGACGGACATTCCCGAGATTGGCTTCAGTCGGTCGAAGAACGATTTGTCACTGCACATGTGACTCGATGCACCCGAATCGATGATCCAGTTGCTTGTTGATTGCATCGCAGTAGGCTTCGGGTTGGCTGCGAACGCAAACGGCAACATCACCACCCCATCGTTGCCCTTGGCAACCCGCGCTTTCGGTTTTGTTTGCTTGGCGTCGTTTTTCTGCTTCGCGTCGGTTTTTCGGCCAAGCGAGGGGCAATTTTTCTTCATGTGCCCTGGTTGCTTGCAATGGTGGCACGTGATGGACTTGGCTTCGACGCGCAAAATGGACTCACCTTGGCCGGATCTCTCGCTTCGCTTGAGGGCTTCATCCAGCAACTTCCTTTTTACCATGTCCATCGTCAATTCGTCTTCGGGGCGGCTCTCCAATGCGGTCGTCAGAGTTTCGTATGACGCCGGCAGGCTTCGCAGAATGAGCACAACCGTCAGTGTGGCTCCCAATTCCAGCCCGGCGTTCGCCAATCGTTGGAACAAATCCTCCATCTCGTGCAAATGGCGTTCCATGTCGTCGCCGTCCGAGTAGGTGAGGTTGCAAATCCGCTTCAAGATGGACACTTTCGATGTGAGGGAGGTTTTCTGGTGATGGTCCCTGAGCGTCTCCCAGATTTGCTTGGCGGTGGTACACTTACGGATCAGTGACTGCTGCGTGATTCCGACGAACAACGAAATCGTCCCTTGCGTCTTGGCGTCTCCGTTTGTCCACGCCTCGGTGACTGGTTCTGGCGCGTCTGTGGTCACATACTTCCACAGTTCCTCCCGCATCAGCAGGCTTTTCAGCTGAAAACTCCAGCACTCGTAGTTGTCGCTGCCAAGTCTCTCCATGCTGAACTTCTCCATTTCGTCGGTGACCGGCAAATCCAATTGCGGCGCGTCCTCGAACAAAACTTGTGGTTTTCCGGTTCTCACTAACCGAAAAAAGAACTACTTTTTCTCAACTTCCGAATGGCCCATAACCTATTGGAATGGCCGTAGGTCGGATAGACTAATAAAAACACGTGTGTGTTCTATGAACTACAACGGGAAAGTGAAAATTTATTTTCTAAAAGCTTAACGCTAAGCGCTACATGCGCGTAACCATAGCAACATGCTTTAATTCAAATGTTCATGGCATGCTGCGTTCAACGTCGTCATCTCCTACATTTAGCACCCTTTTTGACCCGATTTTGTCAGCCTAAAATTTATATTTATTTTATTTAGACTAAACACATCAATACTAGCAATATTCGATGCATAAAGTCAATTATGACCTTGGCCACGTCTATACAATTATCTAAAGGTCGAAATTTTGAATTTTAAAAATTCTTAATAATTATCTATGAAACTTATCAATGTTACCTTGGATTACGGTACATAGAAAAATGGAAGTAAAAAATAATGTTTATATTAACGAAATCATAAAACTAAGTCCCTAAGCGAAATCATAAAACTAAGTCCCTGAAGCGTTTCATACAGCTATCGAGTACTCAATCTTTGTTCATAATTATCATAATTCCGACTACTATGACTTTGAGAATTTCTTTGATTATAAAAATGCCAATTATAACGGCATCAAACAGAAATTGAATAGAATAGATTGGCAATCCGTTTTGAAAAATCAGGAAGATTTGGAGTATGCAGTTACGGGTTTTTATTCAATTTTGTCGGAAATTATTCAGATGGAAGTTCCACTCTTGCGGAGACGTCGTAGGAATGGGTCAAAAAATCCTGTTTGGATTAATAAGCAAATAAAAAATTTGAAAAATCGTAAGCAAAAGGCTCATAAAATTTACAGACAACAAAAAACTCAAGAAAGTTTAGAAAATTATTTGTATATTGTCAACCAACTTAATCAGGCCATATCCACTGCACTTGAAGAGTACAACACAAAAATTGAAAATGATTTAAAATCTTGCCCTAGGAATTTCTTCAATTATGTTAAAACTAAGATGAAGTCTAACAACTTTCCATCTAAAATGACATTGGATAATAAAGTAGCAGATAATCAAAATGACATTTGCAATCTCTTTGCTGATTTTTTCCAAGAGACTTATACAAACTTCTCGGATAATGACCGTGATTTTGAACACTTTTCAAGTTTTCCTGATTTTACAACCGATGTCGGCGTTAGTCAAATACAGGTACAAGATATTTTAACAGGACTGAAGAATTTAGATTCCACCAAAGGATCAGGGCCTGACGGAATCCCACCTGCTTTACTGAAAAACTTAGCCAATGAATTTACAGCACCATTATTTTGGCTGTTCAACATGTCACTTGAGAAGGGCAGATTTCCAAAAGAATGGAAAAGGTCATTTCTTATACCCATTTACAAGTCTGGTAAAAAATCTGATATTCGAAATTATCGTGGAATTGCTATTATTTCATCCATTCCAAAACTATTTGAATCAATCATTAATAAAAAAGTATTTAGCCAAATAAAACATAGGATAACGAATGTACAACATGGTTTCTTTAAAGGTCGTTCTACTACAACGAACCTTTTGGAATTTGTTAATTACACTTTAAATGCAATGGATAGAGGTAACCACGTCGAATCACTTTACACCGACTTTAGTAAAGCATTTGACAGATTAGATATTCCTATGTTGATTTTCAAGCTAAATAAAATGGGAATTGCAATGAAACTCCTCAACTGGATTGAATCGTATTTAACAGATCGCCAACAAATAGTAAGATTTGAGGGAAAACTATCCAAACCTGTTCATGTTACATCAGGAGTTCCCCAAGGTTCACATTTAGGCCCATTGTTATTCATATTGTTTGTTAATGATATTTCATATGTGATAAAACATGTTAAAATTCTTATTTATGCTGACGATATGAAACTTTTTATGGAAATCAATAGCAAAAAAGAGAGCGACATTTATCTGAATGAAATAAGTATATTTGATAAATGGTGTAGTAAAAGCTTACTTAAATTAAACGTCAAAAAATGTAATCTAATCACATATAGCAGAAAACGTAATACACCACAGATTACTGTATTTTTAGAAAATCAAGACGTTCAAAGGTGCGATAAGATTAGAGATTTAGGTGTTATATTAGATTCTAAACTTACATTTACTGACCATTATAATACTATTGTCCACAAAGCAACCAATATGTTAAGCTTTATTAAGCGTTTTAGCTTCAATTTTCGGGATCCATATACGATTAAAACCTTGTACATTGCTTATGTAAGATCAGTTTTAGAATATTGTAGTATTGTGTGGTCCCCACATATGAAAACACATGAGGATAGAATCGAATCAGTACAGAAGCAATTTCTTTTATATGCCTTACGCAAATTAGGCTGGACAATGTTTCCACTGCCATCATACGAGGCTCGATGCATGCTTATTGACATCCAAACTTTAAAGGAGCGTCGCGAATTAGCCATGATTTCATTTGTCAATGATATAGTATCGCATCGTATTGATTCCACCAATCTCTTATCTAGTTTGAATTTCTACACGCCCGCCAGACAGTTGAGGAATCGGAATTTGTTCGCATCAAACAATCATCGAACTAATTATGCCAAGTTCGGCCCAATAAATCAAATGATGTCTCTTTATAACCAGCATTACACAGAAATTGATTTGACCATGTCGCGAACGAAGCTTAGGCAATATTTTAATTCCCTTAGATATAATACAACATAGTATTAAGCAAACATGTAGTCTACAATTTGATTGACGAAATAAATAAATAAATAGATAGAAGTTCTCCAAGTAGGCGCTGCAATTCTAAGTAAAACTTTCCCGATTTTGTCAACCCTAAATGCAGCATAGGGCTGAAAAAATCGGGACATTACTGTATTAGGATAGGACCAACCACCTTCTACCCCCGGTATGTTCAGATCTGCTATGTAGATATGCCTGGACGAGGGAGTATTTCCAGATGCGTGGAAGAGGCAGAGCCTGTTACTATTGCCAAAGGCGGAGAAACCACCCGGTGACCCGTCGGCGTATAGACCAATATGCTTGATTGACACGGTGGGGAAAGTGCTCGAGAAGATCATCCTCAACAGACTGTCGAGGTACACCGAGGGCTAAGCCCTCGTAGGTGGAAGACATCGTACTTCAATGACGAAGTACTTAGGGAGGCGCTCCGTCTCGAGCGTAACCTACTCGGTCTAAGCGGGGACGAACTGGTAGCGGTGCTTTCGTGTGCATGCGATGCGACCATGCCTAGGAAAGTCCACCCTAGAAATGGGAGACCACCTACGTACTGGTGGACTCAAGCAATTGCGAACCTGCGCCGTGCCTGCCTACGGGCCAGGAGACGGATGCAGCGAGCACGTACCGAGCAGGAGCGTGAAGAACGACGGGCGGTGTTCATCGCTGCCAAAGTCGCGCTGAAGTCCGAGATAAGGGCAAGCAAAAAGGCCTACTTTGAGGGACTCTGTCAGAGTGCCAACGCGAACCCGTGGGGTGATGCCTACAGGATCGTTATGGCGAAGACAAGAGGTGCAATTGCTCCTAGGGAGCAATCTCCACAGATGCTGGAGAGGATCATCGAGGGGCTCTTTCCGCGCCACAACCCTAGCCCATGGCCTCCTTTTGTAGGACAGCCGGGGATTGGGGCTGGCGATGAGGATAGAGTAACCGATGAGGAACTTGTAGGGATTGCGAAATCCCTAAGCATAGGGAAGGCACCAGGTCCGGACGGAGTTCCAAACCTGGCCCTCAAAGTCGCAATCTTGAAGGCTCCCGGTATGTTCAGATCTGCTATGTAGATATGCCTGGACGAGGGAGTATTTCCAGATGTGTGGAAGAGGCAGAGCCTGGTACTATTGCCGAAGGCGGGGAAACCACCCGGTGACCCGTCGGCGTATAGACCAACATGCTTGATTGACACGGTGGGGAAGGTGCTCGAGAAGATCATCCTCAACAGACTGTTGAGGTACACTGAAGGTGTAAATGGTTTTTCAAGCAACCAGTTCGGCTTCCGGAAAGGGAGGTCCACCGTAGACGCTATTCTGACGGTTAAGAAAACCGCTGAGATAACACTCCAGCGTAAGAGGAGGGGTATTTGCTACTGCGCAGTAGTGACTCTGGATGTAAGGAACGCATTTAATAGTGCCAGTTGGGCGGCTATTGCTGATGCGCTCCTGCGTCTGGGGATACCCGAGTACCTGTACAAGATTCTCGGAAGTTACTTCCAGAATCGGGTATTAGTCTATGACACAGAGGTGGGTCGGAAGTGCTTTCACATAACCTCAGGAGTCCCGCAAGGTTCCATCCTGGGTCCGGTGTTATGGAATGTCATGTACGACGAGGTGTTGGAGGGTGTGGTCATCGTTGGCTTTGCCGACGATATTACGCTGGAGGTCTACGGTGAATCGATCGAAGAAGTGGAATTGACTGCAGCCCACTCGATCGCAATTGTGGAGGAGTAGATGAGCTCCAGAAAACTGGAATTGGCTCACCACAAAACTGAGGCTGTTGTTGTCAACAATCGAAAGTCGGTGCAGCAAGCGGTGATCAGTGTAGGCGTGTCCCGGATGATGTCCAATAGCTCTGCGGTGTACGCCAGTAAGCGCAAGCTTCTGGCCAGTGTCGCCTCGTCCATACTGAGGTATGGTGGCCCGGCTTGGGGCACGGCTTTGAGTACCGATAGCTACCGTAGCAAGCTAGAGAGTACTTATAGGCTAATGTGCCTGAGGGTTGCGAGCGCGTACCGTATCGTGTCACACGATGCACTCTGCGTCATCACCGGTATGGTGCCTATTGGTATCTTTATCATGGAAGACATAGAGTGCTTCGAAAGGCGCGGCAAAAGAGGCATACGCAGGACTGCCAGACTGGCCTCCATAGTCAAATGGCAGCGTGCGTGGGATAGTTCCACCAAGGGAGTGTGGACTCAAAGGTTGATTCCGAGGTTAGATATCTGGGTCAATAGGCGCCATGGAGAACTAACATTCCACCTGACACAGGTCCTTTCGGGCCATGGTTGCTTTAGACAGTATCTACACCGTTTCGGTCATGCGGGTTCTCCCGAATGTCCAGTTTGTGCAGGTTAAGAGGAAACGGCGGAACACGTTTTGTTCGTGTACCCGCGTTTCCGCACAATGCGTGACCGCATGTTTGCCATATTTTGGTCCAGAGGATGTGTGAAGACGAGTTTGGCTGGAATGCTGTTTCATCGGCTATCACCCACATCGTCTCGGAACTCCAAAGGAGGTGGCGAGTGGACTCGAGGAGTGACTAGTGCAGACGCTAAACAACAGGTGGTCCAAGGGTTCGCAGTCGGCTACGTAGGTCATACTGGTGCCCTACGGTCAAAATCGACCCTTACAGCGATTAAGTGGCCGCGGGGAGAACATCCTGGTAGCGCTGCTATCGTGGCGCCGGCCTACTGGGTTGGATACGAGCCTCTGGTTGTTCGGGGCAGGTGGAGGCCCCTTCGTCAGCAATCCCAGCTGGTGCTAGCTGATAGGGCCTGAGCCTTCAGTAGATCAAATTGCGAAGCCCGCAATATTAGTTCTTGATTCCTGCGGTGCAGCTGGGCGCGGGCGTAGTGGTCGACCCTGCCCGCCTTCAGCGGACAATGGGAGGTGAGGACCACCTGGGAAGCTGGCAAAGCGCCAGCATGCTACCTTGGTGGACCCCCCTAAGCGTGTCATTGATGTTCGTTGCTGCATGGCTACGCAGCTAACCTGGAGGCAGTGCCGTAGCGTGCGGTTGGCCAGGTTGGCACCCGCCAAGGGCGCCAGCCTACAGGGGGCGCCAAAATGCGTGAAACACTTGGTATTTATTTTGAAGATATTAAATTAGGGAATATTGAATATTGAAAAAATCTTATCAGTAATAATTTCAAAAGAATTATTGGACATAATATACAAAAATATGAAAGTCGCTTGCGCTACCTCAAAATCTTAATATTTTTGGATCATATTTGAGGTATCCCTTTTCACGTGATTCAAATCCAGAAGAGCACATGAATTTTTGGTTTTGAGAACTTTCGAAAAATAAGCCGCACCCTAATGTGCATGAATCTAATATAATCCTGAGCGGGATCCACGAAACTCTGGGCAGATTTTCAACAGAAAATTGGTCAAGATTCTCTCAAAATCAAGGACAGGATTCTAAGCAAAGCTCTCGCTTCGTATTGATCGGTCTTACACATAATTTCAAGTGTCATTCTGAAAAAATGTTGAGTAATTTTTAAATCTTCATTTGATTTTTACTGCTCGAAAATTCCCACAGCAGACATAATTTTAGAATCTATAATACATTTTTAATAACCAAAAGAATGTTCTATACAAGCTGAAACTCGTTTGGTGTTCCATAAAAGATTGTAGTAGAATGGTTGAATGTTACTTTTCACACCTCTTCGATATTTTTTAATAAGATTTGGCCTGGCAGTGATTGAGATTTTTCATGTTTATTTGTTTTTTTTTTTCATCGAAAGTATATATGGTTAACTTTCTTCTAATAGATCCTCGATTAACCTTCTCATCCACCGTGGATTTCAATTAAAAGGTTCTTAAAAAACTTAAAATTTTTGTAAATACTTCCTTTTTATTTGGTATCTTACTGTGAAAACAGCTTTCAAAGACAATGGTTATATCGATTATCATTTGAATAGAAAATTGAGGGCTACTCTTTGATGTATTCCAAGTAATTTACTATTGATTAGTTACAAAATTTGTGATTTTCACATTGCTGTTTTGCAATAACACTTCTAGAGGAAAACTTGACTAAATCTACGCAAAATTCATAAAAAAAAGTTCTTTTCAAATCTTAAACAATTTTCTTCGGTTCCTGTACAAATATCTTGAAAAAAATGAAATATATTTGAATTTTTTTCTTTTCGAATTCTATTTCCTATATGAACTATAAATTTCTTCGGAATTTTCAGAGCACCTTTCAGATAACATTCAAAAGTTCTCAGAAAATTTTCATTGGACAAATAAAAAAATAAACATATTTTCTTGGCAGATTTTAGTCAATAGTGTAATGCGTTCTTAAGAAAATATTTTAACTAATTATGAATTTTTTGATGATTTTCATAAAAATTCTTGTAGAAATCGCTCAAAGTGTTTCAAAAATAATTTTTGATGAGTTTTGATTTAGGGGCGCTAAAATGGAGGTTCGCCAAGGGCGCCATGATACCACGCTACGGCTCTGCCTGGAGGATGCGATGTGCAATAGCCCCTCTCCGAAGCAGTGCCTTCTTGGTGGTCCCGGAGAGACGAAGGGTTTGGCGGCAATGGAAATGGTTTAGTGGGTCGGGGGTGTAGTCCTGTTTACTGCTTGCATGTAGTAAATGGTCCCCAACCTCACACTCCCGGACCTTGGTCCGGAGTCTGTTGAGCAGATTATCCCCCCATTGCTTAGAAGGAAAAAAAGGGGGTCGCGGCTCTGAAAAGGTTGAGAACCACTGCACTACACTGACGCAAATTTCAAAGTTTTTGCTCCCCTATGCTTAAACGATGTCAATTATGATGAAAATGATCCTCCCACAATTTGAAGTGATTCGGAAGAAATTTGGTTGTGCACACGTCATTTGAAGTTAACATGGAAAGTACTATGGAAAAGGCAAACCTTTTGTGCTCAGCCCGCTAACTGCTCGTCATAATAATCTATGGAAAAGTGAACACACTCATCTCATGTGAAAACTTCCCAGCTCCAACTTTGCCGAAGACCACATTTCGATGGGACGTACGGATAATTTGTTATTACAGTAATACCTCGATATAACGTAACTCGATTTTCATTTTCGTTACGTTATATCGAGGTTACGTTGTATCGAAGCAAAATATTTTTTTTTTCTAATATTCGTTCAAAATGTACGGTTTGATGAGAGAATGGATCAAACATTGATTTTCTTGACCTAGCAGGCATTTTCAGCCTTTCTCACATATATTTTTTTTCGATATTAGTCTTTTTTTCAGTTTTACATATTCTCCTTTTAAGTATTTTTTTTTTCTATTTTCATCTCGATTGCAGTAATTCTTAAGGAAACGTATTGCCGAAAAAAACTTTGAAGAAATCCTTGAACACTTGAAGAAACACTTAAAGAAATTCATAAATGAGACCTTTCAGATATCTTTGAAAAAGTTTATGTTGAGCAGTCCATGAACATTCTAGCAGGAAATTATAGAACTTAAAAAAAAATTGTTGTGATAAACTCGTGGTAAAATTCTTATAACAAATCCTTTGCAATTTCTTCAATTCAAGAATAAATTTCCCAAGAATTATTTAAAAAAATATATACGAGAATTCACAAAAAAAAACACAAGAAACTCCATTAAAATCAAGAATAATCTTTGAGGGATTTTCCATAAAAAAGTTTCTGAACGAATACATGGTGAGATTATCGGCAGTATTCTGTGGAGGATCTGCGGAACTTGATCAGTTTTTGGACGAATCCCTGAATATATTTTTGTAATGAAAAAAAAAATCATATAAAAATCTCTAGAATTATTTGAAGAACTCGCTGAAAAAAAATCGAGAACTTCCTTAAGAAATTCCTGATGGAACCAGTGAAAAATTTTGTTCGACATAGAAATCATGAAAACACTTAAGTAGTGCATAGAATGGTTCTTTCATAAATATTTGGTATGTATTCGAAAGTTCTGTAGAAATTTATAATCAAATTGCTGGAGATATTCCGAGAGGATTGTTTTAAAGTTTTTGGAAGAATACCTGTAAGATTTTTTGAAATACATTCTAGAACACTCTCACTTTATATCCTGGAGAAATTATTTGCTGAAATTTTTAATTAAAGATACAGTATAGAATTCACAGATATATTAAAAAAAACTATTGGAGAAATTAGAAATCCTTGAATAAAAAATTCATTAAGTTCAGAATTTCTTGAAAACAGTTCTTGAACATTCTAAGAAATTCCTGGAGCAATGTTTGAAACAATTTTTGGTGAAATTCAATGAGAATTTTCTGATGAAATTCCCTAGTTATCCTTAATCCGGGAAACCGTTAAGTCAATACTGATCCAATGTTCCTAGAAACTCATATAGAAATCTCCGAAATCCCTTTGAAATAAAAATCTGCTGGAATCCCTGGAATCGTTTCTGAAGAAAATCTCAGAAGTTTTTAAACATTATAGGATGTCCCAGGAAGTATGGGCACGACTTTGATAACGAGAATCAAAATATTTTTTCAAACAAATCAATATTTTTATATTTTTGTATATTAGCTTGAGGCAGTTTAAATGCTGCCTGTGAAAATTTTGTTTGAATAAATAAACTTTTACATAAAAATGTTTGATTTGAGAAAATCAATTCTTATCTAGCCAGACCCTACTTTTGTGTTTTATTGGAACTTAACTTGTAATTGAGATTTTCAAAAAATCCTGCGATGTGGTGAGTTCAAGTACATTGTATCTTAGACATTCCACAAGAATTTTTGTTTAACATTTCATTTGGCTTTGCTAAAAAGACATTTGTCAAAATGGTAAAAATAAAAAAAAAAGTTTTTTTTCCACACACGATAACTTTACGAAGTCATAGTTTTTCAGGTATTTTCAATATAAAAGGATGGATACGCAACAACAATTTAAGGTTTTCACATGTTTTATTGGAAATACACGGATTTGATTTTGACCCTTTCAAAAATCGACCACAGCTGAAATCGGATTTTTAGTTCCCATTTACATTTCATATACTTAAGTTTATAATTTCGAATAATATAAGTAAAAGTCTGATCCATTATTGTATCGACAATGATTAATATATTTTTTCAGATTTTTATTGTACGTTTTTTTATGAGCCACATTAGAAGAATTTGTTCACTTTTCCATAAAATATTATGACGAAGAGATAGAGAGCTGAAAACAAAACATTGGCGTTTTTCATAGTAATCTCCAAATAAACTTCAAATGGCGTGTGCACAATCTTCCGAATCACTTCAAACTTTGGGAGGATGCTATTTACCATAATTAAAATCGTTTAAGCATAGGGGAGCAAACATTTCAAAATTTACATCACTCTAATGTATACTTTACCCGGCATGATGTACACATGAACAGGCCCGGATTTGGGGGGGTGCCAAGGGGGCAAATGCCCCGGGCCCCCAGATCAAGGGGGCCCCCCGAGGAGTGGCATACAAGAGTTGTTACGATTGTAAGACTATATATGTAGAAGTATATTCTATAGGACTTTTATCTGATTTTTTTTAGTTTCAATGCAAATCCTTCTTTTCGTTAATGAAAACCATTATGGTTAGATTAAAAACTTGGAAATATGTCTCGGCTTAATATAATATAGCAAAATGTCACAGCTTTCTCGAAAGATACTTTCAAGATTATAGTGCTCTATGTCCTGGAGTGATCTCAAAAAGACGAAGATACTCGATAATTTATAAATTTTTATAATGTCACTATCAGGGCTCTGTCATCCTATCAAATACATCTGAATATTTACAGGAAATTCAATGTTTCCATATTCTGATGTACTGTTTTCCATGCATGTGTTAGATTTTTATAATTTTATATTAATATTTGCATAGTTTTGATAAAATTTTGAAATTTCTCTCTGAATTTGGTGAAGTTTTGCAATTTTTACTACTAAAATAGATCCAAATCTACAGAGTATGAACACAATTATATTTCCCTTGGTCCCTGAATAACTGGGCCAAGTGGATAGATTATCAAAATAGTTTTGCTAACACAATTAATAAATTCGCTTATTGCTTCAATAAAGACTGTCATTCAAAATTATTGAAGCGAAATATTTGAAGCAACACTAAAAAAATATTTATGTAATATTTGCTATTATTATCCAAATTTTGATGAATGAATGAATCTAGTTTTAATTTCAACTAAAACATTTTTAATTTTTGGACTTGAATAAGAACAATGCAGTCAAAATTTAATATTATCATCTATTATGTACAATTGTATAGGTATTTTATATAGATGATTTATGTTACGCAACATTCACGAAGTGAGTATAATCAAATTCGAGAAGTATTACAATTTTTTGGAGTTTTGCGGATATTTGATTTTTGTTTCGGTAATTTCGGGTGAAATTGATAATTTTTCTCGGTTTTTTCTAGTCTGTTTTTCATGATGTTGACAATGCCAATCACTTAAATGCAGGAAAACAAGTACGATAGTGAGCTTCATTGGCTCAGTTACCGAAATTTCCATACAGATGTGATTTTAGTGCTGAAAGTCATCTCTGAAATAAAAATAATCAGATAATTCTCTTTCGGGTTGAATTTGATCACTTTTCAAAATAATTATTGTTAGGTTTGAAAACAACTCTACATATTTAATCCTTCAAAACTTTCAGGTTGACATCATGTCTAAATCCTTGTTTAAAATTAGAACTTTATAGATGTCTGCCAATGTCGCACCGAAAAAAAAATGGAATTTTACATTATTTTCATTTGAACAAACATTCCTTAACGTAACAAATAAAAGCTCTATTATTAAGAAATAAAATCGTATGACATTGTGATCAATTTCACCCGAATTTACGGTATACTAAAATTTCATATGCTTTGTACCAAGGGCCCCCTTCTAGAGATCTGACCAGGGCCCCCTGAAGCCCAAATCCGGCACTGCACATGAACGAAGGATACTAGGTACTCTTTACTGTCTAAATAATTTAAATAGCGATCATGAACATTTTTTTTCACTGCTTTTGACATTGGCCTTACAGTTTTATTATTACACAAACACAGAATACACACTTTGCTTCGGCTATTTTCATGCTTATCCATGATTAATCACTGCACCACACAATATCGTTGAGGAACTCTAAAAGGATTCGATTGCGGAACTGACTATTCTCGCTATTCTGACAATCCACTATTAAACATTACTAAAGGACCTATGTACAAATGAGAGATTCTCTCCTCTCTCGCTCTCTTTCGATTATAACAGTGGAATACTAAAACTTTTGAGAAGTTTTTCACTATAGATTGAAGGGCAAATACCTTGACTAGCGTTTCATACAAAAAACGCAACAGAAAAGGTAGATTTGACTCAGTTATTGATTAAAGAGAATGTAAACAAAAAGAGCCTCTCAATGTTAGATAGGTCCTTTAGAAACGTTGCGCGAGAATTATGAATTTTGTGAAAATCTATGCCTACTACAGCTGTCCCCAGCAAAGATTAATAACAAAATGTTAAGAAATTCTGATACCTAATTATCGTGCTGCATCAATACCCGGACGCCTAAGGTGATACGCATATTCAAATGCTTGTGTATAATTGGGTAATCGTTGTTTTATTGTGTATTGCTTTTGGACGATAACTATAAGGATAGAACTTGAAAATTTTCACAATATTTACAATGAATTTATTTAAAATACCATAAAAATTAAGATAATTCTGCACCATGTCTTGTCCACAAATCCGGACACATGAATCAAAATCCGGACATCGTTGCATCAAATTCCGGACATTCAAATAAGTACAGCTCTTTTTCACATTAAACTTAAAAAATATTAAATATACCTTCTAATCACGATACACAGGTTGATAGATTTGTGAACATAATATTTTTTCTCTGTTGGATGATCCTGAAACATCATAAAACGTTGTTTTTGAAGTCTTCAAAATATACTGTGATGTGTGCATTATTCCTCATAGTATTTACACATAATTTGCACTCATTTTCCGTTTATATTGTTCAAAATCACAGTGGTATAGCTTTTGACCACTTTTCCCAGGTTTTCGAACAATTATAATATAATATTTTCTTGTTGAACCTTGCAAGAATTGATGTTAAAGCACTGTATCTGGATTCAAAACCACACGTATAAGTATCCGGACAGTCTGCTTCTAGCACTAAATATTGTGTATTTTCAGTAAATTCTTCAAAACTATTGAATTTATCAAGAAAAAACACAAAACGAATCACTACAGAACATGTATCACAAATGATTAGGACGTAAAAACGCGTGATTAATTGTCGAATTGCGATGGCGCATTGAGTAGAATTCCTTCGGTTTTCTTTAATTTTGAAAATAAACGCATCCGAGTGAAACTGACTTTTGTTTTTGTCATTACCGTTGTTTTACAAGGCTAACTTGATGTCAATTCACGTTACAATGGTCAACAGTAGTTAACATCAATCGTAGGAATAATATTCTCACATTTTTAAAGGATATTTAACATTGAAATAATTGAATTCCACCAGAGTGTCCGGATATTGGTCCCGTCCGGATTTTGATTCATCACGGTATCAACATTTGATAACTGATTTTATTCTCATCGTGTTCGTTGAACAACAAAGTAACAATAAATTCTGTTATCACTGAGTTGAAGTTGATAACTAAATGCGAATCATCATCGTTTTTTTTTTTGAATATTGTGGACACAAATCACAGGAAAAAATTATAGAGAAATGTGTTTTGGTTTAGTTTAAACGCTCCCTACAATTTTGGAAAAATATATATGACAAAAATATATGACACATGCTTCATAAAAATGTTATGGGAGAGATGTGTGATAACATATTTTATTATCAACTTGTTGTCAAACGTATCTGTCATGGATACAATGATAACAGATTTTGTGAACATTCGGTTATCATTGATAACATAATATCAAAATTATAAAAGCGATACAGATAAAAGCGTGCCGAACAACATAAAAAATCAACTGCTGACTGCCGTTTGGATTATATCTATCTATATAAATAAAAATGGAATGGTGTTTGTATGTCACGACATGACTTAGGAACGGGTCAACGGATTTGAATGATTATTTCTCCGTTTTGTTCGTCAAGGGTTCCGACGTGTTTGTGTGTATAAAAATCCCAGGATGTTCACCGAGAAAGTCGGAAAAACATGCTTGAACGGAACTGTCTTTTCGTATGAGACGATCCACAGCGTTTTTCAACAGCCTACTTGATGGCAAGACAAAGTTTGACGGGTCCACTAGTATATATATATGTCTATGAAAGTGGGACAGTGCATGTATTAGGAAGAAGAAGGCGTTTATTGTAAACTCAGGCAAATGGACTATCGATAAACGTTCCTATGTTTATGTCCCTTATAAAAATTCGCCACAAGAAATCGGGTTGAAATTCATAAATTTGCCTTATGAAACCAAATTTGAAAACAAAAATAGTTTTCACGGCAACCTGGAATCGAACCAAGGACCTTGCGATCGATAAGCTCGTACGTACACCCCGCGCCTATCGACGCCTTGGGTGATGCTAAAACGATACATAAAACGTTCGTATTGCGATAATCGTTCTGTCTTTCATAAGGCAAAATGTATGAATTTTGATAGTCCAGTTCGCTGCGTGTATATTCGCTTGCTATCATCACAGAATTTCTTGTATTCGTGATTGAACCCTTTCACATCGTTACACTGCAATAGCTCTGTTGGTAAGCGCGTGGAGTTGACGATACAGAAATCGTTTGTTCTATTCCAGACATGTTTTGTTTTTTGTTTTCGTTTTATTTTTTTAAAAAAGGCTCATAATCTGTCGAAGACACGATTCATATTTTGAAGTCGGCTCAGAGCTCCCGTACAAAGTTTCGACGATAACGAAGGAAGCTTATTTGTTTGTCATGACGCCGAGCCTATGTGCCGAATCACTGCGGCAAATAGTCATCCAACGCTGGTTGAGTGACGATGACGATTCTTCTTTTAGTTTCGTCGTCGACTTTTTCCATTTGACGGTGACGATTGTCTACCCTGTGCTTTATTTTTTTCAATTTATACAACAATACGTTAATTTCATATTTTTCCACAACATTTTCAAACAAAGTGTATTATTTTTATATGCATAGTAAAGTATATATTAGAACATGAGTAACAAATTTCGCCATCACAGTAAAATCTGTCATTATTTTGATATTTGAAAACATTAAATAATTTATTAGAACAACTTAATATCATTTTTTTCCATAATAGCTCATTTTACTATTTGTATGATATTCATTAAAGATTTTAAAAGCAAAAGTTTTTTGCAGGAAAAATATTTAAGTCAAAAAACTAAAATTATTATTATTTTGATCTACTCGCGAATAGCTTATTTAGTTATTATTTTGTTATCAATATCTCGATCTAAACATTCAAACTTTAGATGAGCGTCGCGAAATAGCCATGATTTTATTTTTTTTAATTTCTTTATTACCTAGTATCATTTCAAACATTACATTCATTTCTTATATCGAGGTGTTCTGTGTTATTGGACAACACTACCATCACAGAACAGATGAACGGATAGCCATCCTCGAACAATAAGTAATTTTCGGCTAGAGCACGAGAAAATGTAAAGAAGAGTAGGCGAATAAAACATTGTTTTCTACATGGGAAATTACAGTGCAGGATATTTGACGTTAACTTCGTCTAAATGATCTGCCTCGCTCGTATAATTTGTTCGACACCGTTGATTCTCCATGGAGCCCTTGAAGCCTTGCAGTGCACCTGAATCAAAACATTTGGCAACAAAAGCCCGACACGCTTTGAGTTGCAAACATGAACGATTTTCCGCTGATTTATTGGCTTTTGACATCCTTTTGGTTTAAATTATCTTTGGGGATAAATAAGCAAAATGGTGCGGTAACTGGTAATATCCTTTATGTGCGACTAGAGTTTTCGACCTAAAACAACAACTACTAACCTCTCCCGCTCGCTTGTTGCACGGTGAATGATCGAGATCCGGATGGTAGGAGCTCTAGTTTGAGGTTGGAAAACCAGGATATATGAGGTTAGTTTCATTGGAACTTTCGTCTGAGCAAATAAATCACGTTTCAGAACATTCTCCACTGCCTCTAAAAATACCATTGGGTAGAGAATTGAATTCTCTACCATTGGACCTTATTCAATTACATACATTACTTCATTTAAACGGCGAAAATAAATATTTTGTTCCGAATGTTTTAAACCATTACTCTCGGAAACTACAGGGGATAGACAAAATGATTGAGATAGGCAAAATTTTGCCCAAATTCAAATGCTTATAACTTTATGAAAAATGGATAAAATTGGATGCATCTGGAAGCAGTCGACGGCAAATTTGGTCCAGTTTTAGGAACTTTCTTGGCCATGCATATTGGCCACTGGACACCGGAGATGTTCCGGATTTTCTGAGGTCATGTCCAAATGTCATTTTTTCTGTCGCTTCTATTTTTGTGCGGTGTAAAGTTCGATAGATGTTTGCAATTTTCCTAGAAACTAGAACTAATAGGAAGTTGAATGCCACCGGACGCATTAAGATTGGTTGGAAATCTTCAGAAATATGACCATTTCCGTAAAACTGGTTCTTGAAAGCATGGTCAGTCATGTTTGTATTTCCAATTATGTTAATATTATACGGAGCTATATCCAAGCGGACAGCAACCTTAAAAATGATGATTCCTGCAGCAAATTCAGAACCATTAGATGCACAGACTACACTATAGAAGGTTCCAAGTACCCTGGGGGAAGTGGTCAATTAGGAACATATCCGGAACCATATCAATATGGGCATCAAACTTCATGATTTTTAAAGGTTATGCTTTCCGAAGCATTTCCAGCATCACCGGCTGCCATGACCACTTTATAGTAGGTTCCAGGTGCCCCGGGGAATGTGGCCGATTCGGAACATGTCCGTTCATCTGTTTAGAATCACATTCTACCATAAACAGTAAGATCCATGGGACTTGGAAAATGGCGATCATTTTCAGAACCACATGATGTAATAACCACTCTATAGTAGATTCCAGGGGCTCCTAGAGATGTGGCCAATTCGAAACATGACCTCATCCCCCAGGGCCCATGGAACCTACTATACAGTGGTCGTATAAATAAGTTGCGCTGTAAATACTTCTATTAGCATCACCTTCAAAAATCTTGATGTTTATACCCATATTGATGTGTTTACGGGCATGTTTTGAATTGGCCACATCCCCCGGGGTACCTGGAACCTACTATAAAGTGGTCATGGCAGCCGGTGATGCTGGAAATGCTTCGGAAAGCATAACCTTTGAAAATCATGAAGTTTGATGCCCATATTGATATGGTTCCGGATATGTTCCTAATTGACCACTTCCCCCAGGGCACCTGGAACCTTCTATAGAGTGGTCTGTGCATCTAATGGTTCTGAATACGCTGCAAGAAACACCATTTTTAAGGTTGGTGTCCGCTTGGATATAGCTCCGGATAATATTTACATGATTGGAAATACAAACATGACTGATCATGCTTTCCGGAACCAGTTTTACGGAAATGGTCATATTTCTGAAGATTTCCAACCAATCTTAATGCGTCCAGTGGCATTCAACTTCCTATTAGTTCTATTTTCTAGGAAAATTGCAAACATCTATCTAACTTTACAACGCAAAAAAATAGAAGCGACAGAAAAAATGACATTTGGACATGACCTCAGAAAATCCGGTGTCCAGTGGCAAATATGCATGGCCCAGAAAGTTCCTAAAACTGGACCAAATTTGCCGTCGACTGCTTCCAGATGCATCCAATTTCATTCATTTTTCATAAAGTTATAAGCATTTGAATTTGGGCAAAATTTTGCCTATCTCAATCATTTTGTCTATCCCCTGTATAATCATGACGAAAGCAGCATAACCAAGAGGACGAATTGTCGTTTTGGGATCGATTTTTTTTTCCACCAATGGATGATGTAAGTGAAGCAGAAAAAACAGCTACTCCTCTGATGTTTTTTTTTAGACGATAGCAAGGTTGATTAATTCGTCACGGTGTTATATTATTTATATTCCTTGAATTAAATCAATATAATTCTACTTTGCTTTGGCACCACTAGTTTGGAATGTAAAGAAAAGATTTGTCTCCGAATCCTCAGACTCAGCGTCCGACATGACACGTTGCATAGCGCATCAGATCCGCTATCCAGCCGGAGTACAATAGCTGACGTTTGAAATAGAGAAAAGATTACTGAATTCCGGTGGTCTTGCTCTGAATTTTGTATGATGTTAAACTTGTCATCTCAATTTGAAATATAAAAAATCCTTGAAGTTTAAACACAAAAAGAAAATTCTCACCATTACAGTCGCATAAGTTAAAAAAGGTGAAAAAGTAAGGTACCGTGGGGCAAGTGGGTAATGGAATTTGCATAGTTGAGATTCTTCAAATTCTAGAGACTTTAAATTGAAACAAATGAGGTCGTGTATATTTTTTAGCTCGACTCCCACCAAATATAAGCAGCATGCTGAAATTGATTTTTATAAAAAATTGAAGAAAAAAATACAGACATTTTGTTTTGAAAATGTCTCTTTACTTTTCACTTGCCCCAAAAGTGGGGCAAGTGAAAAGTTTACCGTTTTGAACAATAAATTCAAAAACAAACTGTTATATTCACGATTTCTATTAGCATTAACATTTATTATGGCTTCCAAATGAACAATGACATAGGTAACATGCAAAAAAAAGGAAATGTTATTCTTTTCACTTGAATTTTCTTCTGTTCAGTTATGTTAGTTGAAATGATTCGACAACATTATAACTGCAACATTTCCATTGTTAGTTCTTACATTATAGGACAGCAATTGCATTTCTGCTATGTAGAATTTCAACCGCTCGTTATTTGTTTTAAGAAAGTCGGATATGACGTCGGATAACTCTTCGGGAGAAATCAAGCGGAATCCTTCAATAACGTATTTAGAATCTTTTTATGTGGATAGACCTATACCCCATTTTTATGTTTTAGACTAGCTTTACAAAGACATTCCACGAGATTTCCGTGTGTTCTCCAATATTGCAACTTTTCAGTCAACGTCTTCCTTTTAATTGGCTGCCCGAAGTAGACATATTAATATTTTAATGTTTGGCAACATCTTTTAGAGAAATTCCATGATTTCTAATAGCGTTTAACGCTTGAGTATAGTGTTTCTTGAATTTTCAGCACGTTATGTTTTTCTATGATAATTGCGAACCATGTTTACTTATGGCTACTTAAAGAGAAAACACAAATTCAATCTCTAATAATAAACTTTTCACTTGCCCCACCTGATAAGAAAATTGACGGTGTTTAAATTTAGTTATTTTTAGGTCTACGTCGAATTAATTCTAAAACTTTTTTTATTGCAGTTTGAAACTGTCACAGAGGATAACTAAAAAGTGGTAAAGAAAATTATTTTCCGCAACTTTTTTCCACTGAAAATATTAAAATAAGATTGTACGCCGCCAACATGTTACGGAGTAACAGTAGACAAGTTAACAATTTTTCGCTCTATTATGCAATAATGGTTGAAAAATCTCAGAAATCTCTTACCTATCGTAATGTTCTCAATGGCCTCAAAGGTTTACGCATGAGTTTAAAACGTTAATTCACATATTCAGTAAAATATATCAATTGTTTTCACTTACCACATTTACCCACTTGCCCGCGGTACCTTATATGGTTTACCATCTAGAACCAACATTCTTCTTCTGCTTATCATAGAAAAGAATAGATTTGAAGGAATGTTATCGAGAACTATGTTTAATTTCTATAATAACTTACTACACTCATTGTTGTTTAAGAAAAATAAATAAAAGTTTGTAAAAATGTACGAAACTTGCCTGATATTATTTTCTTACACACTGTACTGCACAGATTTACTCATTGGCCGTTTTTACTTACAACATTGTTAATTTTGGTGGCTTGTATCCAGACTTTTAACTCTTCGTTTGACCTGAAATTATCACCGCAGATAAATAACTTAAAATTTGCTCAGTTGGAAATTACCGGCATTTCATAAACAAACTTTTGAGTTATCACAAAACTCAGATTTAGACGAAAATGGTAATATTTTGAATTAACAATAATTTTCGATTATTGAGATTGAGAGCAATATACTGTTCTGGAAATAACATAAATTTGGTTTCTACATTTCAGTTTTTGTTTTCAAAACCGTTTTGAAACGGAAGAATAGTCTTTTTTTTTTGCAAAATTTGATTTTTGCGATAACTAAAGAAATGTGTGTAAAATTTGAGAATTTTCAGCTAAGTAAATTTCAAGTTATTTGTTAACTTTGATTAAAATTTCAAGTTAATAGACGCGCTAGAAGTCGAGACCTAAACCTCCAAACTTGACCATTTAACAAACTCTTATCTCATTCATACCGTAAAATGGAGTGGTAAGGACTCGTGGGATTTTAAGGGATTGAACTTTTCCATCAAGTTTGACAAATCACAAAAACGTCGAAAGTCGATATATCAGTCATCTGAAATGCTTGATTTGTTCGGAAGATTGTGAGCTGCATTATGTGATAGGAGATGTCTATTAAAATAAAGTAAAGTGGAGTCTAGATATTGAAAACGATTCAAAACATTTTTGTTCGAATTTTATAGGCAAAATACATTTAACTACAAAACTATGAAACAATATAGAGAAAAATATGTGAGTAACTTAGAACATAAGTATATTTAATTGAGATCACAACGCAGACAAAAACTTTTGAAAAGTTTATCTAGATTTCGACTTTTAATATTTCTCATGGAAAAAGTATATTTTGTAAAAGTTAAGAGGTCTATTTTTTGTTACTGAATATCACAAAAATATCTAATCTCAAAAATCGGTAGAACTGGTAGAAGAATCTTGATAACAACGTATTAAAGTGAATATGAGATTTTTCTTGATACTTTTTCCAAAACTGGTAAAATGTTTGGAAAGTTTGAATGATTCTTTTATTTGGAAATGGTAATGAAGCCATTGATCCTTTTAGTGGTAATCCTATGATGTTATTAATAACAATAATATTTTGTCATTTCTCAGAATCTATAAATCAAGAGTTGCGCGAAGAGTAAAACCAAATCTACCTATCGAACTGTCAAAACGTCTGTCTACCTATCGAGCAGACCAGCAAAAATAAGGGCTATTTTCGAAGACGAAAGAGAACAATCATTCAAAGATGCCTTTTCGCGCAACTCTCTGTACTCTTTTTGAGAAACTTCGTGGCCTTGTCGGGCACTTATACAGTGAGCGTTAGATTTCCGCTCTATACTGGAACATTTTTCTTCTTCAGTATTTTTTTTACCATGCCACTGGGTATTGCATGCAAATACTTTTTAACTGTAGTGTTTTATTTACACGGCAAATTTGCCATTTCCCCTATTAAAACTAAAAGCTTGTTGAAATAATCCTTATATTATAGAAAATTTATACAGTTGCTCTAAATAGCTTATGGGATTCGTAAATTGCAAATATAAAGGTGATAATTCTGTTGCATTTAAGTATAAAAATCATTTCAAGACAAATTTACGATGTATTGATAGTTTCCAAAAAGGATTAATAACTATGAAAAATTCAGCAGTTAAAATAAAACGGTTGGCGTTTGCAGCAGTTCCGAGTTCAATAATGTTGATGTATAATCTGATTAAGGTTGAACATAACTTATGAAATTGAATGAATGCACCAAAGTTATTGAGCAAATGATTATTTTTTGTGCCCTCAATGTGGTTTTTGAAAGTTAAATTCTTATCTAGCATGAATCCTAGATACTTAACTTCATCTGACCAATTTATTGAAACCCCTCTCATCGTGACAACATTTTTACTTGAAGGTTTCAAATAAAGAGCTTTTGGTTTATGTGGGAATATTATTATTTGAGTTTTCCAAGCATTAGGAGAAATCTTCCATTTTTGCAAGTATGAAGAAAAAATATCCAAACTTGCAATTGCAAAATCGACTACAGATGACACGCAGGCTTCGTTTTTTGATGGAGAGGCCTGTGTCATCCGGAAACAAAGATTTTTGACATCCCTGAGGTAACTCAAGTAAATCAGATGTGAAAATATTGTATAATATTGGTCTCAAAAGGCTACCTTGAGGAACACCAGCTCTTACAGGAAGTCTTTCAGACCTGGAGTTCTGATAATTAACCTGAAGTGTACGATTTGAATTTGAACTTCGAATTCTTCTAACAATGTATGTTGGAAAATTAAAGTTTTTTTAATTTTACGATCAAGCCTTCATGCCAAACACGGTCAAATCCATGATTTCATTTGTCAATGATATTGTATCGCATCGTATTGGTTCCACCAATCTTTTATCATGGTCTACACGCCCGCTAGGCTGTTAAGAAATCTGAATTTGTTTGCATCAAATAATCATCGAATTAACTGTGCAAAATTTGGCCCATTGAATCGAATGATGTATCTTTATAATCAGCATTGCACATAAATTTATCTGACCATGTCGCGAACAAAGCTAAGACAATATTTTAACTCCTTAATAAAACATAGAATTAAGAAAACATGTAGTTTACTATTGATTACGAAAATAATTAAGTAATAACACGTTTTGTTATTCACTGTTGCCTATTTTTTGCTATTATTGGTTATTACAATGGCAAATAGGATATTATTGAGTTTTCATGCCATACAAACTTAGTTATTATATATTTTAACTCTTATTTCAAACAAACAAAGAACACATTTTGATATTCAAACAATCTATTTTAATGGTAAATAAATTCTGTAATTCTTTTGCAATCCTCCTTTTCCCGGGTAATGCATATTCGTGATAGCAAAAAAACACTTAAGGGTTGTTACTGAACCTTTAAAATTTCATTGGCTAAGTAAAGTACATCGGGGCACCTTCACCTTTACCCGGCTAGATGAAATGCCAAGCTTTGAACATAATTTCAATAAACGTGAAAAGACTTTTCTTCCCTAAAAGTTTGTTTCAATTAATCACTTAATGATCATCTGCTAATCTACTAAATAAAATTTCACTATGATGCCTCGCCATTTCAACTTGCCCCGGTGTACCTTAACCTGTAACCTGTAATTTAGTAACGAATTACTCATGATTCTATATCCATTCGAAGACAGTAAACCAAGTTAACCTCCAAACCGTTTCACCTTAACTAAAATCAAGCAAACACATCTACCTAGCTTTAAGCCAAATGAACTCAACGAGTGAGAAACAAAACCTATACAAAGATCGTCGAATAGTTCATCGTAGATTGGATTTATTTACGCACATCGCACTGATAACCGACTGCCAGTGTGGAATAAACCGGTGGGCGATACACAACCTGTTTGGGTAGAGGCGCTTATAGTTGGAAACTTGGGAACTTTTTGCATGAGATAACAGAGTTAACGGCGTAAAATAATGGAAATCCTGAAAGACGTTTGCATCGAAAGGGCACCCCATCGATTAGAAACTGCGTATGGAGAGATATTTACGAAAGGTGCATTGCAGTTTCTACAGGATCTGTTCGCCGAATTTGATTGCGAGGTTGAAAAGGTGAGGCAGCAAATTTGAATAATAGAATCAACCATTGCAATAACATTCTGATATCTTATCGCGTTCATCGTTCAATTGATGCATTTGCGTAGCTGTTGAGACGGAGGCTTGAGCGACAACTGAACATCAAGCAGGGCAAATGGAAACCAGAATTTAGGAACAACAGCGAAGAATTGGATTGGAAAATTAACGACCTACCCGTGCGGCTCAGGAATAGAAAATTGGATCTAGGAGATGTCAGTCCAGCAAACACGACCAATTTCGTCGATAGCTTGTATGCCAAAGTCCAAGGCATTCAGGTCGACTTTGATGATGGTCATTGTCCAACGTGGAGAAATACGGTGCAAGGATTATACAATGTAACTGCAGCGGTGCACGCCAGGCTACCAGGGTCTCCTGCCAATATTGAAGATTGTCCCATTTTGATGCTCAGACCGAGAGCTTTCAACATGATTGAACACCACTGTATGGTGAACGGAAAGCAGGTTATCGGACCCTTGTTTGACTTTGCCATTCTGATGTATCATAATGCTAATTTAATGGCTGAGTTAGGAGTTGGGCCTTACTTTTATTTATCAAAGGTAAGTCATTATTCTAGGGGCCCAAATAGCCGTAGCGGTAAACGCGCAGCTATTCAGCAAGACCAAGCTGAGGGTCGTGGGTTCGAATCCCACCGGTCGAGGATCTTTCCGGGTTGGAAATTTTCTCGACTTCCCAGGGCATAGAGTATCTTCGTACCTGCCACACGATATACGCATGCAAAAATGGTCATTGGCATAGTAAGCTCTCAGTTAATAACTGTGGAAGTGCTCATAAGAACACTAAGCTGAGAAGTAGGCTCTGTCCCAGTGAGGACGTAACGCCAGAAAAGAAGAAGAAGTCATTATTCTATATCCTGGCATTATCTGTAGCTCACATAGGGGGAAGTGGGGAAGTTTAGCCACCTTAAGAAAAAGTCGATAAAAGTGTTGAAAATATCATGGAATCTTCGGATTGTTGCATGATTTCCAACAATTTTCAGATCAATGCAATTCGCATAATTTTCGTTGTCTTGTTAAGTTCACAAATAAATGAATGACTTTTCAAAATTTATCATTTTTCGAGTCGACTTTTTCCCAATAAGCACCCTATTTTTGGTTGTAAAGTTATCTCATATAATCTAAAAATTCATTTATTTTTTCTTTACGTTCGAAAGATATTAGTATTTATAAACAATTAAAAAAACCATTCGGGGCAAAATGACCAGTTTTTTTTTAACGTCATTCATTTATTTTTATTTGGGTTCTGAACACTGACTTATAACTTGCCCATTGCTTCATTTCCTTGTCAGCTTTGGGGTTGCATGTTGTTAAAAATTAAATTCAAACAATTTATGCAGTTTTCAAGAGATTCACTCCATTGGCGAAACTGCCCCGACTACCCCTATAAATCAAACAAAAATAGAAAAAGTTATATAAGCCTTTAAAATCAATCAATGAATTGAGAATGCAGATTGTTTTAACCAATATCAGATAAAAATGCAGAATCCATTTGTTATTTTTGCTGCCATTCAATTTCATATGTTTCACTTATAATTGTGCTTACCATTGACGTTTTTCTTTCTGATCACATGCCTCCAATATACTTGCTAGATTGTACCTCAAACTTTATAATTTTACTTCAATTTAAAATCATATTCCCAAATGTGTTTTTTTTTTGTTTTATGCGAATATATAACCCAATCTCGGACTGACTACACATATCAATGGTCACTATTCCGTGATTGACCGAAGTAAGTGAAGATGCACAAAGAATCAACTAGAAGCTCGACTGGGATTGGTCATAATCTTATTCAATGTGCATAATTCAGTGCCTCTATTATACAGGGTCAATAGCGGCGCCGGTCACGTCCTCGTAGTCAGGTAGGATTGGGGGAAGTAATTTTAAACAAAACAATTATTTGTGAGATATAAATATGCTTATTTATATCCCTTTCGGGACGGACCATATTTGAGTGATCATTTCAAAATTTACCTTATAAACTCATCATCTCGTAGAACAAAACTTTCTTTATTTTGGCTGTTCTATCAATCTATGAACTTTTTAGGGTCAAATTCAGACCAGCACAATTGTGCTGGTCCGTCCCCAAGGCGGTCAATGTTCGAAAAAAAAAAAATATTTATTTTTATTTTCTTTTTAAATTGTTCCAGTCATACCTTTTTGAAAAATTTTGGACCCGTATTTTTTTATTTCGTCATTAGGGTGCTCTTTCGTGGAATAGGGTGACCCAAAAATTCAGAAATAATTTTGTTTTTTTTAATGTGCATTAAAATTTAAAAAAAATACTTTAATTACATGTGATTAATATAGATGATTTTTTATAAATGGATCGAAAACAATGTACGAGATATGAAAATACTTCTTATTCTCTCTAAGATTCAAAGCATTAGGTGACGATGACGTTTATCGCTTTAATTCAAGAATTAGTCTACGTCATAGAAAAATGGGTAAACATATATGTGTGAAAACTTATTGTCTCAACCAAACCATCTTGGTTATGCTATGTTTGTTTATATCCTCAAAAATTGTATAAGATTTTTTCTCAAAAATAATTTATGGAATAAAAATTAAAATTAAAAATAATTATAAAGGTTCGAATTGTTTAGTGGAATACTAATAAATAAATGAAAACCGAATTTAGTACTGTACCATTTAATTCCACTAGAGTTTGTATCTTTTGACAGATATGCGTAATTTGACCCATAAGCTCTATAAGGCCGTTATCAGTGTCATGTACTAGATTCGAAAAGTAAGATTATTTTTTTAGAGACACTTGGACCCTTGCCCGACAGCTTAGACGTTGATTACCAAGACGTATTTTTAAGCGCAAATAATTACCATCAAATTTCTTCTTCTTTATGACGTTACAGAAGCCGGCTTCTCATGAGAACTTCCACAGTTATTAACTGACAGCTCTCTTTGTCAATCGACCAATTTTGCATGTGTATATCGTGTGACAGGTACGATCATACTCTACGCTCAGGGGAGTCGAGAAAATTTCCTTTACGAAAAGATCCTCGACCGGCTGGACCTACGACCCTCAGCATGGTCTTGCTGAGTTTACTATTATGGCTACCTAGCCCCAATATCAAATTTACTTTATTTTATTTTTTTGCTTGAAATTGAATTTACGTCATTATAATATTAGTTTTAAGTACTTGGTAGGAGTGAAAGAACTAAGACGGATAGTTAACATATAACAGGGAATTCAAAAACCCTTTTAAAAAAGCATTGTCAAAATCAGGTCATTAACCATATTAAAGCATGAATTTGATCTTTGGAATTGTTACATATATTTCAGCTATCTGAAAAATTACATGAAGCAATCAATTTTTTTTCGAATGTATTCTATTATTTGGAAATTATCAGATTTGAAAATAAATAAACTGACAATGCTTCTAAAAAGACAATCCATACGACAGCTGCGATCAGCAGGCTTTTTTGTTTGCCATGAATTTTTAAAGTTGCACAATCGGTGTGACCGTTAGATTACAAAGGAAAATGTAAAGCTCTAAGGGACGATTCAAATATGACGTCCATTGTTTTTCGGGATTTCTAGACCCCCCTCTCCCATCTTTCACGCTTTTTGAATACCTAATTTTTTAACCTAATACCTAACCACACTTTCATTGACCCCCCCCCTCCTCTAAATGATGAAAGTAATTTTTTAATGACCCCTGACCATACTCGTAAGTTTTGTTTTCCTTTTCGATTCGGTTACATGGGTACTTCTAGCTGTCAACCCTACCATGGAAAGTTTCCTGGTAAGCATTATGTACGATTATGACCTTCGAAGGGAGCATCAAACGAATCAACGGACTAGCATGCAACGCCTGACAAAAAAAACCGAGCTGAAACAGGAATTTAGCCCACACTTCTTTGATCGATACAGCTAGTTACTTTGCAACACTATACACACGGCAATGAAGTCCAGATTTTGTTGTTTTTTATTTATCTTTACCGCCTGAGGCGGAATTCGATTAAGTGCAGATTTTAATTTTTAATATATCAGTCTCAACAATAATCTAGGCTCCATAACTTCATGCATTGCTTTATAGTTAAATTGAGTATTTCATAGTACTGCAAAAGCTTGAAGTTTGCCAGTTTAAAACGCATTTCGTAGATCAACATAATAAACAATATTTTTGCAAGTCCCAGCATGGGCTGCATTCAACAATAGTACGCCATTTAAAAGACTCTGCAGTTCAGAAGCATATAGTAAGTAAAGGTTTTAAGCTCCAGTTGTCCAACTTCATAAATATTATAGCAGATATTGAACCAGCATGCATTGTAGAACACCGAAATGGATTATCGATTATCATGGTATTGACAGATTATCAAAGCAAAGGGACATTCAAATATTACGTCCATTGTTTTTAAGTCCATCTAAATCCTTTTTATGCTCACTATCACGCTTTTTCCCAAGCCCCTAGTACATGCACTGTCACACCACAGACAAACAGACGTAACACTTAGAACAAATTTCAATCAAAATCATAGTCACGGAGACATGTACGCCCAATGCTAAAATCCTTGTGTTTGGCCGATGGGCCAACAGATGGCGGTAGTGTGTAAACGTCAAACACGAACAAAACCGATGCGAGCGCTGCGGGTGGTGGATTAGCCACCTACAATATATTTGAATTGACCGTTAAAAAGGTGGTCGATGGACATCAATGATAGTGTGACGTCTGTTTGTCTGTGGTCACACTTTCGTACACCCCACTCCCCTAAATGATAGACGTAATTTTTGAACGTTCCCCAAAAATTTAACTGCTTCTTAAACTTTGCCATAGGCGATTTAAGACAATAAATGTGATTCCCAATCTATTTCAATATGGACTTATAAAAAAAAGGTTTTAAACCAAAGATATGGTTTTCTGTTACATAGTTTTTGTACGGTACATAATTTTTATGGTTCGTATGTAATCACTCATTCATGTTCCAATACTATATTATGCACTATTGTGGACAATAGAACCAGATTTAACCACTTAACTTGATCAAAATACTGAAAAGGAAAACTGGTAGTCCTCAACGAACATCGACCGGGTAAGGGCCGGCACCAGCACAATTGTGCTGGTCCCACTTTGTCTCTCCAGAAATTTTTGCTGTGTGAATCAATTCACATTTGGTCTTCATCATTTCAAAGAATGACTCTTTCACTCTCGATTAGTATATGTGCATACCTAGAAAAAACGAATAGTTGAAAAGTTGCGACAGATAAAACTTTTTCAATTCTTACGATGTTTGTTTACATTTTGTTTACCCTAACACGATGTAAACAAAAGTTTTTGCGCTTAATTACAAGTATCAATGATAATTCAATAATCGAAATCAAAAAAGTTTGGTAAAACAATGATTTATTGGCTTTAAGAATCATTCAATGTCATGGGTGCCGAACAGCACAATTGTGCTGGTTCGTCCCGAAAGGGATATAGAATTTTAGTTAATATGACAAATTTCCATGTGGAACAAAATTAATGCCGACACTTGAAGTGACGAACTAATCAAAGCTTGTTCAATAATCTTATATTCGTAACATTCCCACCGTTGCAATGATATAAATATGTAGTCATACATATTTAACAGATTTGAAAAAAAAACATGAAACGAGCTCACCAATTAATCCTCTATTTTTGAATGAGCAGCCACAAACCACTTTCAGTTTCACTTAAGGCCTAAGTAAAAATGGTGCAACTTTCAAAACTACAAAAGCAGTTTCCAGCGTTAAAATCAACAATAAAAATATTAAAATCGTACAGCACTTTAATTTTCGAAATAAAACAGCTGTGTTTTTATTTTTTGGAAAAAAGCAAAGCAGAAAACTGCTTTTACAATTTTGACTTATGCTTAATTTTTACTTAGGCCTACACAAGCTAACTAAGAAAGTAATCACTCTGGAGACGCGGCAAAAATAACACGTTTGCTTATAAGCGCTTAGGCTTCTTTGAAGCCCTGCCCAGCAGAACACTGTTTTTCGTCACACCAATCTGTCATAAAATGGCCTACTTACCTGCACTAAATTATGCAGTGAGGTAATAGTCATTACGCAACTGAAATCAGTTATTATTACGCAATACTTTTTGTGTTTGTTGAACTTCTCTTTTACTCTCTCGCTATTCTTATGCAGCGCATATAAGTACGTAACTATTAGCGCTGCATAAGAACCGCGGGAGAAACCCCAAGAATTACTCCGGGATTTTCTCAAGGAATTCTTCACAGAATGCGCAATAGCAATTCCTCCGGGTATTTCCTCCAGAAAAAAATTCCGAAGATTTCCTTCAGAAATCCCTCCGGGGGTTTCCTCCAGTAATTCCTCCAGAATGAATTTTCTCCAGGAATTAATCCGGGGATTTTCTCCAGGGTTTCTCCGGGGACTTTGTTCATAAATTTCTGCGGGAATTTATGACAGCAATTCCTCCGAGAATCCCTCCAGGAATTGCTCCGGAGATTTGTACCAGACCTTTATTCGGGATTTTTCCCGAAGATTTGCTCCAGAAATTCATCCGGAGATTTCTCCCGGGAATTGCTGTGGGAATTTTCCCTAGAAATTCCTCCCGTGCCTAGGATGTCCTTTGCCCGTAACGCGGGTAGATCACCTTTTCGAGGTGCGTTACGAGGTAAGATCTACCATATTGTACTCTTGTTGTGTTCTTGTTAATACTTACGTTAAGTTACGGTCGGAAGAGTATAAGAGAGTAAAAAGTCACTAAGACCCACCTATTTGTCCTAGATGATGAGGAGGTCGAAGTGGGAAAATAACTCAATCAGGAAATGAGGCTAGGTTTAATTCATGAGACAAATTCTTTCCGAGTGCAAGTGCTTATATTTCGATATTTAGGAGGTAAACGATGCCGAATCAGTGGAGTAGCAGACCTCCTACCTAGGAGAAATTTGCCGAGAATTCCTTCATGGATCCAGGAATTCTTTCAGAATTTCACCAGAAAATCCTCGGAGTTCTTCCAGGAATTCCTTTGGAGATCCTCCAAAAAAATTTCCAAAATTCCTCCTGGATTTCCTCCATAGTTCCTTCAGGATTTTTTTCGAAGTTTTTCTAGAAAATATTCTGCAGTTCCTCCGGCAAATCTTTCGGTGGTCCTCCAGGAATTCTTTTGGAGATCCTCCAAGAATTTCTTCAGAGTTCCTAAAGCAATTACCCTGGAGTTCTTACAGGAACGTCTCCGGAGTTCTTCTAACGATTCCTCCGAAGTTTCTCCAGGATTTTTTTTCAGATATCTTCCACGAATTACTTCAGAGTTTCTTCGGAGCCCCACCGATAATTTCCTCAGATTTTCATCATGGTCCCTGCAGCAATTCCACGGAAGTTCCTCCAATAACACCTTCAGAGTTTCTCCAAAATTCTACCGGGATTCTTCCGGGAATTCCCTAGGAGAACTCCTCCAGACTTCCTCCGGGAAATAATCCAGAGTTACTCCAGGAATTCCTCCGCGCTCCTTCCAGAAATTTCTCTATATTCCTTTAGCAATTCGTCCGAAGTTCCTCTGGAGCTCCATCAGGGAGTTCTCAGCAGTCCTTCAGGAAAAATATCTAGAGCTGCTCCGAGAATTCCTTCGGAGCTCCACCGCGAATTCTAATGAAATTTCTCCGTGAATCCAGGTGCTCCTTCGGAGTTCCTTCGGGATTCTGCTGGTTCAATCAATTCACTAATTGTTTGTTTTAGTTGACTCATTCGGAATGAATAGGAAAAAAATACAACAACACGTGTGTGCGATTTAGTCTATTTAATTTTGACAGGTCCATTTTTGGTAAAAATTTTGACCAAAAAATGGACCACCGGTGAAGTTGCCCTTATGGGCTTCACGAAGCACTGCCTTTATGCGATCATGCTACCCATTTATGATAAATATTATTTGTTGTTATTTATAACGTGGAAAAATCATCATGAAAATATGAATATTAATTTTGATGATGATGGTTATCGGATTTCGAACACCTCTATTTAAAAAAAGACGTGGATTTAGAGGCCTTCCTTAGCCGAGTGGTTAGAGTTCGCGGCTACAAAGCAAAGCCATGCTGAAGGTGTCTGGGTTTGCTCCCGGTCCGTCCAGAATCTTTTCGTGATGGAAATTTCCTTGACTTTCCTGGGCATAAAGTATCATCTTGACCATCTCTATTTTTCGATGATGTCCGGTATTGGGTGCTATCCAGTACTGGAAGATCTCCCCCTATACCTCCTATATATGCCATCCACATTAGTATGGAGTTTGAGATTTCATGAATTACATGCTCTACTTTTAAAATAACTAATCGCTCTACGAATTCGTTTATATTTGTGACTCTTAGGGTATTAAAATTTTCATTCATATGTTCGCAGATTGAAGGCCCGAATGAAACTCAGTTGTGGAACAAAATTTTCACATGGACTGAGCATCGACTGAACCTGCGAAGTGGAACGATCAAGGCCTGCGTCCTTATCGAAAACATTCTTGCGGCCTACCGCATGGAAGACATACTTCACTCTATGAAAGAACATGCAATTGGATTGAACTGCGGCATTTGGGATTACTCGGCGAGCATCATTGCCAAGTTTGGTGACAAACCGGATTTTATGATACCTGATCGCAACAAATATGTTAACATGGGCCAACCTTTCTTGAAAAACTATATGACCTTATTGATACACATTTGCCACAAACGTGGAGCATTGGCGACCGGTGGAATGGCTGCCAAAATTTTACCTAATGGAAAAGGATCAGGCAATGTGTAAGTAATACATTTTACAATATTTCTTAGTTAGATTTTTTCGATATTAAACCATAGAATTTTATTACAGCATCGAAGAAATTGTAAATGGCGTCAAGTCAGCAAAATCTGTCGAAATTGCCGCCGGCGTGGACGGGTTCATGATCTATGATTTGCGAATGGTAGATGCGATCAATGAATTATGGGACTGGAAGTGTCCAACTGAAAACCAACTGCATTGTCTTCCCGATATTGATCATGTAACAGGGTACAGCCTAATCAAGATTCCAGAGGGTGGTGTAACGATGCAGGGATTGAGGTAATACCTTAACAATACACTTGATCATATAAACTCGAATTATTTTCATCCAAACTTTCTAGTAACAATATTACAGTGGCCTTGTTATTCATCTACCATTGGTTGACCGGAAGCGGAGTGTTCTATTTGAATGGGGCCGTCGAAGATTCCGCAACAGCGGAGATATCTCGTTCGCAAATATGGCAATGGATTCGTCACAAAGCACCAATTGAGGATAAACCGGACGTGCACGTTACTAGGGCAATGGTTTACACAATGCTGGAAGGCATTATTGCCAAAGCGTACAAAACCTGGTGCACCTCGATACCGGACAGGAAGCGATTGCTTTCGTCAAAATATATCCTGTTGGAGATTATTTCATCGCGTAGCTATATTGAGTACATTACAACCTACCTCAGCGACAGCCACAAATTTCGAACACTACATAATAAAAACGATGGACTTGAATCAAATTGTAAAGTGAAAAAATGGTAACATATTAGGACTGTTTGTTGAACAATAGTAACATGCGGGTTAAATGAAACACTAAATTTAGCCATCTTGCCATTCAATAATCTGTTATGTTGATAGAATAGTAATATCATAGCAATACTAAGGTTTGTATATGTATATTCCTGGTATAGAATAATTGTTATTCATTTTAAAAAAATAATGCTCAAGATTGAAACGATGTGCAAAACGGAACTTCGACTGTTAATAAAGAAACGACAAATAGGTAACTACATAAACATACCTTTTTATATCACTGAGTGTCGTACAAAGCATTGTTAAATCCAATTTATAATTGTTCATGATTGGAAAATTTTAAATGTTAGGTAACGTCATCGGGAGTGTGAATGGGTCTAAAACGTATATGTCCAAGTTCATTTTTGTATTACTCGTGCAATTTCAATTAAAATATTCTTTTAAGTATGAGAATACGTTCATGTGCAACTATTTTATTATTTGAAATTCGTAAAAGCTTTTTTCGCTGATTTATTTAATATAATCTACTAATTGAATAGCTCTACTGCCCATACTCGCAAAGCAGTCCCATTTCAATTTTCATCATTTTTGAGTTTTCTTCATGAATCATGTTTATTGTTAGTGTACTTCATGGTATCATACTTAAAATTGTATTTTTGTATGGACAAAATGCGAAAAAAATACCAAATCATGTGCGTCCCATATTGAAAGTACCCGCATAACAGTCACACTAGTAGATTACGACGAAAATTATGTACCCTTATTCCTATTTTGATTTCTGTAATCTTGCATCGTAGTTTTCATCCCATAAGAAAAAAAAAAATGCTACAAATTACAGTGTTATAAACTATCTGCACTCCATAACAAATGTTGTTTTTCATGTTTGTCTAGAATGCTTCTTTTGCGATGAGTGATTGAAACATATCTAGTCCTTATGACAGTCTAAATTAAAAATAAGATATATAGCTTCCCTCTAAGTCAAACCTATAGCTGTCATAACTTTTATCTTCTGACCAATTACCTAAATCTCCGGTAGGTTCATCTTTCTAACGACATGGAGAGGAAGCTTTTTGGGCTAACATGGGAATTAGTATACCACCACTGGTATCGTCGACTGGTCAAGCAGTACGTTTAGCGACACTAATGGTGATAATTAAGAAGGTCCAATGAAAAGCCAGCATTATGGATATCTAAGAAATGTCTAACAGCTTTGTCGAAATCAGGCTAATCAAAACTTACCCGCTTGAGTACCTGTGTGTCAGATACTACAACATGCTGCAGGTGAATCCTAACTACTTTTCCTATATGGTCGGCCGCAACGCATTCATCAAACCCAGGAATGTCTTGAGGACTGTCACTATCACCACCATATTATTTTATATTGTATAATAAGTATTGCAATTAAAATATGAAAGCACTATAGTAGCAAAAGGAAAAGTCCCTTGGAATCCATGATAAACTTGGCAATAAATGTGTCAAGATGTGCGATAACTAAGTAAGCGAGTCCCAAGTAATGGGACTGGTATGCGGGTATATTTGAATTTGAAGAGGAAAGTACTCGGATAGAAAGAATTGAATAGAAAGTACCATTAAAATTGTACTTCACAATTCAAACTATTTGCTGTGATATTTCAGATTACGTTTTGACCCATGTTCCACCTCTCTGACCCATTGTCACGGTAGGAATTTTATGGACGTGACAAAATTGATAAGCTTACGAAATATAAAAAAGGTGTACTTCTGGTAATACGCATCGAACTGTGCAATACGGAGCTTCTTAGCGAATAAGGTACTCAGAAGACAGGTTTCTGTTAGGTACATTTTTTGAGTAGGCAAATGATTCTCTTTCAATGTTGGTTCAAATAAATGGTTGAAAAAAAAATGTATTTTTTGTTTTTTATTTACCACAATAGTGCAATCTCAACTTATTTTTATTCATATTAGTAATGGACGTTCCCTTATGAAAGAAGTGGGCAGCATTAACTCTTTTTCGAACCAGTATGGACGAGCAACAAAAGTAGCAGAAAAATTCTTCATTTTTGTTGTTATTATATAATAATATTATTATAAGCTTTATTAGATAGATTTTCAGTCTGTGACTGCATCATCTGCATCATTTTTACAACGGCCCTTATTCTTCGCAGCTCCTAATTCTGCGCACATTTATCAGTTTATTTGTAAGATCTTTGTTATAAATTTATTAAACTTATATTGCTGCAATAGTAATCAAAATGTAGACGAAATTGTTTTTTTCATATGAAATCGCATCTATTACTCTAATAAACATAAAATAGCTTTGAAAAAAAACACTTTGAAAAACTTAAAAAAAATAATGAAAAGACTATGGAAATATCGAGATATGGAACATTTTTTTTTTTTTTTTTTTTAAACTTTATTTGAGTGTATTTTAACACACGAGGGCTAGTTCTACACTTAAGATATGGAACAGAAATGCAGGATCTTATAACATTTCAACGAATATCATCACCCCGAAAGTCAATACCCCGAATGGTCAAGTACCACGAAAAAAACAATACCCCGAGATCTATTACCCCGAATATTATTTCCCCTAATGGACCATAACCCCGAATTGTTTGGCACGAAAAATTAAGTTCCGACAAATGAACATATAGAATAATAAGTTTAGGTTAAGCACGTCTTCGTTGGATGTCATTTTTATTTAATTGTCGCTTACACATATGACAACTAAAGCACCTAAAATAGAAAACTCCTTCTCAGCAGGACGAAGTCTTTTCTACTTCAAGATATTTTTTACTCAATGATACTATAACAACGGTACTAGGAAAATATATGATACATATTTTGACTCTAATTTTGATGTTAACATTTCTTTACAAACAAAACTTGATATTGACAATGCTCTTGAAACTCTAACAAATTCCATTGTTGAAGCCAGGAGCATTGCAATTCCAAAATGTGAAGTAAAATTTGAATCCGACGATGATCTCAAACTCTTGATCCGTCTTAAAAACGTGAGGAGAAGGCAATTTCAACGCACTCGCGATCTTGCTATGAAAATTATATGGCAGGATTTGCAGAAAGAAATCAAGAAACGTTCATCACAAATAAGAAACAAAAATTTTGAAAATAAAATTCCTCATTTAGACCCTGGCTCTAAGCCCTTTTGTAAATTATCTAAAATTTTGAAAAAAAAACTCAGAAGCCAATAGGGTGCCGGTGCCATTAGTTCAACCTCTACTATATGGGAAAAATATAAAAAGAGTGATAAAACTATTTTTTAACATAAAATCGCTTGAGCCACCATTGGTACACGGGCATTTTTTTAAAATTATCGGACAGGTTTGGGCCGGAGGTTCTCCGATTTGCATGAAATTTTCACCAGAGGTAGATCTCGTGGATACATGACCAAAAGTGAAATTCAAAAAAAATTATAGTGGCCTATTTTCCCGGAAAACTCTAGATGAATTTTCACGATTTCTCTATATACCTCAAACTTTGAAAATTCATATCTCCTAAACTATGCATCGTAGAACAAAAGTTTTTTTGTGAAATCGAAAGGAAATTTTCTCAGCAATCTATTAAAAATATAAAAAGGAAAACATTTCTCGGAAAATTTTTCACCATGGAGAAAATTGTCGGAAAAATAGCGGAAAAACTATCGTCTGTATCATGAAAATTTTTCAAAAAAATATTTTTTGTTTCATCAATCCATACTCTAACTTTCGTCCATAGACGCCAAAGTGGTATCTTTTACCGTTTAGGCGACAGAACTGAAAAACCGATGACCACCCGCACGCTTCCTATAGGAAAATGTGTTCTATTGTGGGCCTCATAACCGTGCGCTACCGGCGGCAGTAATTTACACGCATTGTAGCTAAGTGTAACACAGTGAACCATCCTTTCCTTTCCAGTCAGAAGAAGCTTTTCGTCAATCGGACCACTCTCCATTGGTCAGTTGGGTGTTTTGTGTGCCCTTCATCAGCAACGTTATTTAGTATTAAAGATAACAGCCTTTATGAAAGCCGCACGGGAAGTTCTTGTTACAATCAATCATTACGGTAACGTTTGAAGGATTAAATCTCAAGATCCACTTTCTTTGAAAACTTATGGATATATTGTTAATATGTTGTTTCGGCCAGGACGTCTTTCCTACGTTGTGTCTTTTACGATACAACGGACGACAAATCAAGCGAACGGCTTCACTTTAACAGATTTATTACCACTGAGAGGCAGCATGCCTACTCGGTGGAGAAACGAAAGAAACTACATTCTTACGAATTCAATGGGTGCGTCTTACAAATTCGGACAAAGGACAAACATTTTAAAAGGGCCCAAGAGGTCTTGAGTCTTTTTTTGAGAAACGTTGCTGTTGAGCCCTTTTTAGCCCGCCCACGCAAACTAACCCCACTATCAGAAAGATTGGTGTTAGCTCTTCCTTATAGTGGCATTGGTGAGCGTGATCGAGTTGAATTGGGTTCAACAGCGGCTTGCAAAGCCAATGTTTACCAATGTCGATGTGCCATTTTGAAATGTTTGTCCAGGAATGATTGTTTACATTCTGATTCCGTTCGAATGGCATTCGGTATTGAGTGCTATTGAGTTCATTCAAATATTACGTAACGCAAAATTTGTCAGTTTTAGACCCCTCCCTCCCCCTGTTACGTTACGTAATATTTGAACGATCCCTAATGAGCGTTCACTGACTGGCAGTCCACACCACGGAATGATTCAGTGAGTAGGAATCCTCTCAGTCAGTTCAATGCATTCGGCGAATGGATGCTAAGTGCATTAACTCGTGCCTCGCAGATACAAGTGTATTGGTATTCACTTCTCTTCGCGTTCCTTCCGATTGTCGCTTTTACACAATAGGTTTGCCTGTAAAAGGGCATCTACGGCTATAGCGGCGCTTTCGAGGATGATGTCTAACAGCTCTGCTGTAATTGCCAGCAAACGCAAGCTGCTGGCAAGCGTGGCGCTATCCATAGGGGAAGACGGGGTAAGAGCGCCCGCCGGGGTAAGACGGACCACCTTCAGTTTGGCATGAAAATGGCAATTTTCCTAAAAGTTCACCAAGCACTTTCCATTAACACAAGATTTTTTACTTTACGGAGCATTTAGTGTGATATTTACATCAAATTTTTCATAACAAATGTCAAAAACAAAGTTTCTGCTCGTCGATTTTGAATTTGATCTAAATTTAACAGATGCTCACTTAAGGATTTCGGAAGGGATTTTTTTGGAAAAAACATATTAAATTACCCGTCCATGCTTTAACAGAATTGTAAAATATGCTTCGGTGAAGTGAAATACAAATTGTAAATATTAAGCTTTGAAATAAGGCCATAGTTGTGAAAATTGCGCAAGCGGGGTAAAACCGACCACTGTTGACGGGGTAAGACCGCCACCCCTAATTTATACCAAATAACTGTATAAACCATTTTAAAAGTTGTAACTACGTTGTACATTACTGTTCAAGTAAAATGAAATCAATTTTGTGAAAAACACAAGCCAAATCCGCATATTTTTCCAAAATATCGGTGTTTCAAGGTAATAATAAGTATATGTTTAAGTTTTTTTTAAATAATTAACCCTAAAAATGATTCAATGTCCACGTTAATCAATGTAGAATTCATAAAACATTATACTTTTTAGAATTACAGGGAATAGATATATTTTTTCGCAAAATTGTGTACGAAATCGTGGTGGTCGCTCTTACCCCGTGGGTGGGCGGTTTTACCCCGTCGCTAAAAATAATCGTGATAAGACAGCACTTTTTTAAAGCTTCAAGATATAAATATTTTTTAGAAATACGACCCCTGTGATATTTTTTGATCATGCCTAAGGCTTCAAAACACGACATACTGCGTCGAAAAAGGATTTATTGATTCTTGATTTTGACATATGAATTAAATTGCTTAGGCGGGCGGTCTTACCCCGTCTTCCCCTACTAAGGTATGGAGGACCAATCTGGTCAAAAGCGCTTAGAACGAACAGAAACCTAAAGCGGTTGGAAAGCACGTACAGGATAATGGGCTTAAGAGTAGCAAGTGCATACCGGACGGTATCTAAAGAGGCCGTGTGCATCATAGCCGGGATGACGCCCATCGGGCTCATCATCAAGGAAGATGTTCAATGCTTCAACCAAAGGGGTACCAGAGGAGTCCGCGACACGTGTAAAGAGGAAACGCTCAGAAGCTGGCAGCAGGAATGGGATAACTCCACTAAGGGTAGATGGACCCATCGACTAATACCAAATGTGTCAGATTGGTATGGTAGAAGCCATGGGGAAGTGAACTTCCACCTGACGCAGTTTCTGTCAGGACATGGTTGCTATAGACAGTACCTGCATAGGTTCGGGCACTCAGAATCTCCTGCGTGCCCCAATTGTGCTGGTGTAGAGGAAACAGCGGAGCATGTCGTGTTCGATTGCCCCCGTTTCATTGTTGTGAGAGGTCGCATGCTCACTACATGCGGAGGGGACACGTCCCCCGACAATATTATAGAGAGAATGTGTGCGGATGCCGAGTGCTGGAATGCAGTAACTACGGCTGTCACTCACATTATGTTAGAATTGCAGCGTCTATGGCGCGCCGACCAAGAGTTGGCTGCAGAGGATTAGCCCTGCCGAGGCTGGTCCCTTGTAACATTGTTTAAGTCGGCTAGGAGAAGCAGTTTGCCTAGGCTACTTCTGCTACACGTGTTGTGCTATATGCACTAGACAGTTTCACAAAAATCAAAATGTCTGGGATTAACCAGTCACCCCCAAGTCCTAGTTGCAATACTAAAACAAACTACCAGACAAATTTTCATCCAATTTGGAGAAGAATAGGAGGTGCCTCAAGTCGAATTTGTGTTTTTTGGCTATTTTTTACATATAAAAAATTCTAAAGAGAATTTGGAAACACGAAAATCAAAATAAATACCACTAGTTGAACGTATTATTAGTACTTTACAACTTTTGAGAACACTGTATGTCGATTAGAGATGGTTTTGACCTCATAAAATTGATTTCTGTCCATTAAAGTACCTGTAAAACATACATTTCTCTACAGTTTTTGTTCTACGAGATTCTTAACCTCATGCCTAATCATAAAAGTTCAATCGTAGTATTATTCCTTTGTCATTTCTGAACATTATTGTAGTACATCATTTTTGTATCCGAATTACAGATAAATTGTAAAAAATCATCGGAAATACGACATTCCTCATTCCCCTGCATTTAGAGCTGGTGCCAAATGGCGCAATTGCTGACATGTTACAAAACTGAACATAGTAGCTTTGCTTTTTCAATGATGGATGATGATTGAAGAAAACAGCTATCAAATGTCGTCAACGCAGTCGTGTTTCAAACAACATTTGCATTTGATGCCAAGCAATTACAAATGTGCTATAGTCCCGAGGTCAAGCTTCTCGACTACCGATCTTGAGGATCAGAGTTTGATTACGGGAGTTCATTAAGAGTGTTGTTTTTTGCCGACCAAATGACTTGAGGCCAAAAAATTTAATCACGATTCGTTGTTCAAAAGTGCATCTTGTGGCTGAGTCTTAATCAATAGGACTCACAAAAATCTCCCACTCCTAAGTGAATGAATAGAAATGCTCAAGTAGTGATTTGCACCTTTAGTACTTTTTCTCTGCTGCATTAATAAACATTGGTTACACTCGAAAAAAAAAAAAATAATCATAATTGAACTCCGATCCTCAAGATCGGTAGTCGAGAAGCTTGACCTCGGGACTATAGCACATTTGTAATTGCTTGGCATCAAATGCAAATGTTGTTTGAAACACGACTGCGTTGACGACATTTGATAGCTGTTTTCTTCAATCATCATCCATCATTGAAAAAGCAAAGCTACTATGTTCAGTTTTGTAACATGTCAGCAATTGCGCCATTTGGCAGCAGCTCTAAATGCAGGGGAATGAGGAATGTCGTATTTCCGATGATTTTTTACAATTTATCTGTAATTCGGATACAAAAATGATGTACTACAATAATGTTCAGAAATGACAAAGGAATAATACTACGATTGAACTTTTATGATTAGGCATGAGGTTAAGAATCTCGTAGAACAAAAATTGTAGAGAAATGTATGTTTTACAGGTACTTGAATGGACAGAAATCAATTTTATGAGGTCAAAACCATCTCTAATCGACATACAGTGTTCTCAAAAGTTGTAAAGTACTAATAATACGTTCAACTAGTGGTATTTATTTTGATTTTCGTGTTTCCAAATTCTCGTTAGAATTTTTTATATGTAAAAAATAGCCAAAAAACACAAATTCGACTTGAGGCACCTCCTATTCTTCTCCAAATTGGATGAAAATTTGTCTGGTAGTTTGTTTTAGTATTGCAACTAGGACTTGGGGGTGACTGGTTAAATCCCAGACATTTTGATTTTTGTGAAACTGTCTAATATGCACTGGTCCCTTCCCGAAGAAATACCGTAAGGTGGTTCCGGGGAGATGAGGGTCTGAGTCCAAGGGTCATGTCGATGCACTGTTCACCACTTGAGCAATTCTAAATGAATTGCTCATGCACAGTGCATAGGCTGGTTTTAGCGGGTCGTCGTTGGTGCGTCATCCCCGCATTCCCTGAGTTATCTTCTCAGGGGATCTGTTTGCAGATTTCCCCCTTGTAAAAAACAAAAAAAAAACAAACAAAAAAACACAATAGGTTTCGACGCTTTCATGCTACACTCCGCCTAGGACGGTTCAGCTATCACTGAATGTTCGATAGCAGCAGATTTTTTGCTATTTTTCATCTGTGGCGTTCGGGTGAGTGAGTGAATTTTCCCATGCTTGCTGAGGATCAGTTCCTATTACCTATATTATTAAATGTTAGGATCGTTTTCAATTAGAGACTGTTGGTCTCAATAGTAAAGGTTACGAATAAAGGACATACAAAACACCCAACCAAAAGAGAGTGCTCCGATTGACGAAAAGCTTCTTCTGACTGGAAAGGAAAGGATGGTTTACTGCGTTACACTTACAATGCGTGTAAATTACTGCCGTTAGCGTTAGCGTTAGCGCACGGTTATGAGGCCCACAATAGAACACATTTTTCTATGGAAAGCGTGCGGGTGGTCATCGGTTTTTCAGTTCTGTCGCCTAAACGGTAAAAGATACCACTTTGGCGTCTATAGACGAAAGTTAGAGTATGGATTGATGAAACAAAAAATATTTTTTTGAAAATTTTTCATGATACAGACGATAGTCACAGCGTAACAAAAATGACACTTTCGCGTGTCTCAAGGATCAAATTATGTGTCTCTAGTAGATTTTGGGTCGCTGAATCTGATGCCGTTCTCAGAAATGTTCCAGCACGTCACAATTTTTAGCTACAGGTCGCCAAAGTTGTATAAAACACTGGTTTTATTGATGTTTACATAAAATTTTAAGTATGATTTATAAAACTTTTTTGTGATATAATCTACCAAACATGCTAAATAGGACTTGAACTTTCAGTTTAGATACAAATCAGTTGAAATTTTACGATAAAATTTAGGTTAAATCTATTTTTTTCAACATGTTTGCAGTCTTCATATAAAATTCTTTGTTTCTCTTATATGGCATAATACAATACTTTTCTGAACCACCAAAAAATAACATTTTACCATCGAAAATATTATGAACATTGTTGATAATTATTGTTCAATGCATAAAGTTTGAATTCTGTGACAAATTGAGCAAACGAATTGCCGTACAAGTTGGAAAACTTGCATGCAAGTTGGCTGAAACAGTCAAATTTAGCATTTTCAACCGTCAATATCTCAAAAACTAGACGTGCCATGATATTTCTGAAAACGGCAATGGACTCAGCAACCCTCAATTTAGTAAATAGCGGTATTTTGGTTCTTGAGACAAAACCGTGTTCCGCAGTGTAGTTTTTCCGCTATTTTTCCGACAATTTTCTCCATGGTGAAAAATTTTCCGAGAAATGTTTTCCTTTTTATATTTTTAATAGATTGCTGAGAAAATTTCCTTTCGATTTCACAAAAAAACTTTTGTTCTACGATGCATAGTTCAGGAGATATGAATTTTCAAAGTTTGAGGTATATAGAGAAATCGTGAAAATTCATCTAGAGTTTTCCAGGAAAATAGGCCACTATATTTTTTTTGAATTTCACTTTTGGTCATGTATCTACGAGCTCTACCTCTGGTGAAAATTTCATGCAAATCGGAGAACCTCCGGCCCAAATTGTCCGATAATAAAAAAAAAATCCCCACACGTGTTCCAGTAGTTGCGCTAGTGCTCCAGTAGTAGACGTTCGGGAATGATACAAGGAATTTTAAACAAAGTGGTAAATTTTTACACAGGTTTAACACGTTTCCCTTGGAACGGCAACTAATATCTTTCAAATGAAGCATAAAGATCATCTCTGGAGCTTTTCTTCATTTTTATAGATTCATTTTAAAAACTGCTACCACCCGTTGATCCATTACTGGAACACGACGGCAACTATTGGTGCAAGGGAGCAAATTTTTTGCATAAACTTAATTATTTATATGAGTTTTTGATAAAATAAAAAGCTGAAATTTGGCAAATCGACTAAACTAGAGACGATCTAACCACCAAAAATAGCACCTGACGTTTTTATCGAAAAATGTACGTTTTATTGCATAGTACAATCTACTGGTATATTACAACTATTGGTACCGGTACCCTACCGTCATTGAAAGAGGAAAACAAATTATTACTAACTAATTGCGTAAAAGCTCAAAAACTTGCTATGCAGTTTGGAAGCGCGCAAAATTTTAATTTAGGACTTACTAGTCCAATTGAAAATCAAGTTACTCCGGACTTCGAAAATATTCTCAATCAAAAAAACGTTTTCGAAAATTCCTGGGAGACTGATTTGGAAGAAGTGAGAACAAATATTAAAAATTCAAAAATATGAAAGCTCCTGGTGATGATGGAATTTTCTACATCCGCATCAAGAAACTTCCAGAGAGTAGCTTATCATTCTTAGTTGATATATATAACAAATGTTTCCAATTAGCATATTTTCCTGACAAATGGAAAAATGCTATGGTTGTACCAATTTTAAAACCAGACAAAAATCCTGCGTCCAATCAGTTTGCTTTCCTTCATCAGTAAACTTTTTGAAAAGGTCATTTTAAACAGAATGATGTCCACATAAACAAAAATTCAATGTTTGCCAATGAACAGTTAGGATTTCGCCATGGACATTCGACCACTCATCAACTGTTACGTGTATCGAATTTGATTCGTTCCAACAAATCTGAAGGCTATTCTACTGGTCTTGCTCTTCTAGACGTAGAAAAAACTTTAATTTTCCAACATACATTGTTGGAATAATTCAAAGTTATCTATCAAATCGTTAATTATCAGACAGTTAATCAGATTACGAATCAGTTATCAGACAGATCAAACAGTTAATTATCAAAGGTTAATTATCAGAACTCCAGGTCTGAAAGACCTCCTGTAAGAGCTGGTGATCCTCAAGGCAACATTTTCGGACCAATACTATACAATATGTTCACATCTGACTTACCTGACTTACCTCAAGGATGTCAAAAATCTTTGTTTGCGGATGACACAGGCCTCTCCGCCAAAGGACGAAGTCTGCGTGTCATCTGTAGTCGATTGCAAATAAGATTGGAAATTTTTTCTTCATACTTGCAAAAATGGAAGATTTCTCCTAATGCTTCCAAAACTCAACTAATAATATTCCCACATAAAACAAAAGCTCTTTATTTGAAACCTTCAAGTAGACATGTTGTCACGATGAGAGCAGTTCCAATAAATTGGTCAGATGAAGTTAAGTGTCTAGGGCTCATGCTAGATAAGAATTTAACTTTCAAAAATCACATTGAGGGCATTCAAGCCAAATGTAATAAGTATGTAAAATGTCTCTATCCCCTTATTAATACAAAATCAAAACTTTGTCTTAAGAACAAGCTTTTGATATTCAAACAAATTTTCAGGCCAGCCATGTTGTATGCTGTACCAATATGGACTAGCTATTGTAATACCAGGAATAAAGCTTTGCAGAGAATTCATTTTCATTTTGCAGCGTTTGGTGGGGCAATGAGAGTGCAAGTCAGTCCAAAGCCGGGGACAGGGATAGGTAATGGCCGTAATAGTCAATGCGGACCGCTTGAACACCATCGGATAGGAAAGGGAGGGTTGGGGTAGGGTATAGGGAATTGGATAAGACTTGACACAATAATGCGATTAATGCTGCAAAATTTAAATGTGCTGATAGCAACTTAATTTGGGTTTTGAAATTTGATTTGCTTATTAAAATTTAAAATAGACTGGCAATTGTACAAGTAAGGAAGAATGTGCTGATCGTTTTTTTTATGAATTTTATAAACAACAAAATAAGAACAATATGAGAGTGATGCTAAGGACTGCTCTTACAACGCTTTAGTAGTTTTGATAATGGTTGAGCATTACTATAAACAACGCAATTCAATAGATGGTGACGACTTTACAAACTTTATCTATTTTTATCATGTACTGAAATATGATTGAAAGTACTGATTTATATAAAGATATTTGATATTAATAGTTCATTTGTTTGTGTGATTCAACAGTTAATAATGAAGAATTGTAACTTACTCTCGATGATAATACTTACTTGACCAGGATTATACTAGTTTTAAGCACCCTTTTCGAAGCTATTCTGTCCAGTTATCCATGTACTGCTTGCAATCCTGAAAAATTCTTATTGTGCATGCTCATGCATAATATTAGTAACGATCATAATCATGTAACAAATAAGAATGTTAGAAAGAGAGAATATAGGGACAGTGATTAGTAATGAGTTGATTATGTAGTTTTGTTAAAGAATTCAACAATGTAACAGTACTGATGAGTAGCTTCAAAAGAATGATTTTACAGCATAGCTGAGCCTTTCGGATCGTAAGACCGATGTATAAAAATTTGTTTCGAAATTGTCCGCGTGGTCTACTAGTGCCCCTGTTAAATAAGAATCAGTCATAGACATACATATCGAATGTTCGCCATGACCCTATGACCAACATTTGTATATGTATAGACTTAGCTGATGTGGCTTTTCTAATAGGCAGTTCTTTCACTCATTGATTGTCTTCAAAACCTTGTCAAGTATAGAAAATTGATTTTATTTCATGTATTACTACAGTGAAGCTACATTGTACTTGTTAAGTATTTTACCGTATTAATTTTACCGTATTAAATTTTAGACTTGTTGATTGTTCCGTTGTCTACAAGATTATCTTTATTTAGAATCATTTTTACTTACAAGAAGTCTTACAATCATTGAATTGCTTATGTTCTAAAAGTGTTCTAAAAGAGGCGGTACTTGGAGTTAACTTTTGGTATGTAAATATAAGCCAATCAGAATTTAGCACTATGCATTATAAGCGAAAAGAAATATAACCATTGGCCTCTTGCATCGTGAGAACGATGCACTTGGCGTAGGCAAGGAGATCGAATTACGCTATTGCATATATCGATTGTCTGGAATGATCGTTGGCGTCAGAGTGTAGTGACAATGACATGGGTCATTGCCTGAGTTGTAATTTGGAAAAGGTTGGCAATAATTTGGTTTGAATGTTAGCATGATATGAATGCTTGGGAATTGTGAAGTAAGGTTTTTATGATCGTGGGAAGGTTCAGCATTTCAGTTGATGTGAAATTTAGTTTTACTGTTTTATGCTTTTCACACTCTTAAGGATTTGTGAGAGCTAGGAAACGTTCTGTAATTTGATATTCTTTATGAACATCGGAACATGAACATGTTCTAATGCTTGAGATGAATTATTTATGTTTTTTGAATATTAACTTTGTAATGCAAGTCTATCATGCTACACCTCCACCCTTCGGGAGAGTAATGTATCGAAGAAAAATTACTCGTGTATAGCTATGCTCCAAATACCGTTTACATAAAAAATATACTTATTTGATCCTATCGAATTTCAAGCTTCTTAGTGTTATTCTAAGAAATTTTACCTACCCCATTTGATTGTCATTTTTTTTTGTGTTTTATTCTCTTTTTTATGGGTGTTAGGCTCGGTGGATCTCTTTTGTATTAAAATTTATTGTTAGTTATCGATACAATAATTAAATCAAAACTTTGTGTTTTTTTTTTTTTTTATTTTTATGCTTTAATAAGTCGATTTTTGTGAACTGTAATATTCTCATTATTTTGTGTCAAATAGTGATTAATTTTACAATTTGGGTCATTGATTTCGACTATTTTATAAGGTCCTGAATAAAATGAATCAAGTTTTTTTCTGTTTTCTACGGTTAAATATACTAAATCTCCAATATTTAGATTTATTGGGTTGATAGTTTGATTTGCTTGATTTGTTCGTATTAATTTTTGATCAATTAATTTTCTTCTAGCGATTTCATTTGATTTCTGAATTTTAAATTTAAGTTCATGATAATAGTCCTCGTAATTATAAAGTGGTTCTATGCCTTTTTCGTATATTTCGTTGGGTAGTTGAGCTTTTCTGCCAAAAACTAATTCAAATGGTGTAAATTGATGATCTGAATGTGGAGTGGTGTTATAGGAAAAACTGTAAAATTTTAACCAATCATCCCAATCTGTATGGTGTTCATTTGTAAAGATCTCAGATATTCATTCAAACATCTGTGATTTCTCTCTAATGAACCAATAGTTTGGGGATGATAAGCCGTTGAAAAGTTTTGTTTAATTTCCAAAATTTTGCAAATTTGTTCTAAGGTTTGATTTTTAAATTCGGTTCCTTGATCTGACCTCAATTCAAGGAAATTTCCGTACACTAATATGAAATGATCGACTAATGCCTTGGCAATGACATTAGCTTCTTTGCTTGCCGTTGGTATTAAAACAACATACTTCGTTAAATCACATTGGATTGTAACTATGTATCTATTTTTGTTATTACTTAATGGAAGTGGTCCAACTGTATCAATTGAAATCACTTCAAATGGTGTGGAAGGTGTTGTGGTAACTATCATATTTTCTTTAGTATGTTTAGTAATTTTATTTTTTTTACATAACTCACAGGATTTTACGAACTGTGATATGCAACCTTTCATATCCTTCCATTTATATTTTTCTCTTATTTTGAGATAAAGTCTATGTTGTCCAATATGACCTCCTAATGGGATCTCATGGTTAATTCTTATTATTTCATGTATTTCATTTTTATCCGTTATGAATTTTGGCGGATTGTAAATTATTATTTGCACGTGTCTAACTTTTTCATTTGTTATTTTTTTGAAAATATTTATAGGCCATAACTTGAAAAGTTCATTATCCGAAGATAAAGCAATCTTTTTAATTTTCATCGTAAGTAATAATTTTTCTAATTTCAGAAGAGCAAACTCAAGTGTTTGACTTCCGTTTCTTATAAACTGTTGTTGCACTGATGCAACATGTTTTTTACTGTTCTTTGAAAAAATTATCATTTCAAGAACATTGTTATCATAACTAATTCTTAACTTATGCAATTTGTTGGTAATGCTTGGATTTTCAGTTACGTAAGTAGAGAGGTGATCAGGCTCTTTACTAACAGTAACCTTTGGTGTTTCTGCGGGTGTTGTAGTTTGATTTTGTTTACGGGTCATTGCTCTTGTATTAACCTTCAAAATATTTATTTTTTTCAATTCTTCAGACGTTGTGACAATACGTGACAGTGCGTCTGCGATTACATTAGCTTTGCCTTGTATGTATTCTACGACAAAGTCAAATTCTTCTAAGTCTAAACGCATATTTGTGAGTTTCGAGTTTGGATTTTTCATTCCAAACAGGAATACTAGCGGTCTATGGTCTGTTCTTACAACGAACTTTTTTCCATACAAATAAGGTTTAAAGTAGTTAATAGCCCAATGTATCGCTGTTAACTCTTTCAAAATTACTGGTTTATTTTTTTCTCCTTTCGTAAAGGTTTTACTTGCGAAAGCTATCGGTAGCTCGCTATTTTCAAATTGTTGAGACAGTACTGCTCCACAAGCAATGTCTGAAGCATCTGTCGTCAAAATAAATTGTTTATTAAAATCAGGATATTGAAGAATCATTGGTGACATTAAATAATTGCGTAATGATTCGAATGAATATTGACATTCATCCGTCCACATAAATTTTGAATTTTTCTTAAGTAAATTATTCAAAGGACTAGCAATTTTTGCAAAGTTTGGAACAAATTTCCTGTAGTAATTGCAGAAAGCTACAAATCGTCTAACATCATCCGCATTGGATGGAACTGGATAATTTTTAATTGTATCAAATTTAGAAGGATCAGGTAATATTCCTTTATCAGTTATTTTGTGACCTAGATAAGTCACTTCTGATTGAAAAAATTTACATTTACTTAGATTGAGTTTTAAATTATAGTGTCTCAATCTGTCAAAAACTTGTGTAAGATTCATTAGATGGTGGTTTACTGAACAACCAATCACAATGATGTCATCAATATAAATAAAAGCTAATTCGGGTGTCAATCCAGCCATGGCGATTGTCATCATACGCTGGAAACTATTTGGACTTATATTTAATCCAAATGGTAAACGCGTAAAATGATAATGTCCAGACTGTGTTGAAAACGCTGTGAATTTTCTTGAGTTCTCATCTAGTGGGATTTGATGAAAACCAGACATCAAGTCCAACGTGGAAAAATATTTAGCTCTTCCCAATTGATCCAAAATAGTATCAATCCTGGGGAGAGGAAATTTATCAGCAAGGATTTTTTTGTTAAGCTGTCGAAAATCGACAACTAAACGCCATTTCTTGTCATTAGTATCCGATTTTTTCGGTACCAACAAAATTGGAGAATTATATGGGGATACTGAGTGTTCGATAATGTTTTCACCCAGCATCTTATCCACTTGTTTCTGAATTTCATTGGTTTGGGCATGTAAGTTTTTGTAATTCGGAATATATATCGGACAGTTGTCCTGCAGAGGAATTTCCTGAGTATAAAAATTGTTAAAGGTTAAAACATCATCAGGTAAACTAAAAATGTCGTGATATTCTGCAATGAGGTTCTGTAAACCTTTTACTGCATCTAAAGGTATTCCAATAGTTTTAATTTGATTCAGAATGTCTTGCTGACGATTCTTCTTATTTTTAATACTACTATTAATTTTCATTATATGGTAATTATAGAGTGGTTCCATTATAGGTTGGAATCGTGAATACAATATATGTACAGGATTTTCTGTAGTGTTGATAAATTTAACATAAGGGTTATTAGATGATATGATAGTATTTCCACAGAAAACGCCTGGCAATATTTCCTGTGAATGCACAACCATATCGTATGTATATGGAATATTTATAATTCGCCTAATGACTTCACTTCTTTTCGGTAAGATAAAGCCATTGTTTAAGTTGTCTTGAATTGGTATAGTTATTTCTTCATTATTTACATTAAACTTAAGTAACCAAGACTCATAATCAATTATGCATCTATGGGAACTTAAGAAATCGCGGCCTAAAATGCCGTCTGTCATAATAGGGAATTCATCATTTACAAGGTGGAATTTATGCTTGATGCACAGTCCTCCTTCAAAATATAGGTCAGTTACTGCTGACGCGATGGTTTCAACCGTGTCATCAGTGATACCTGTTAACTTGATCTTCTCCGTTATATTTATTAGATAGCTGGGGTGTATTTTGCTACGTTTGAAAATAGATATGTCTGCTCCACAATCTATTATGAATGTGTTTGTAGTGTTTGTCATCTGAACATTGACCGATATGAAATTGGACGCGTTCAGATTCATCGTGAGTACGGGAACAGACCTGTTGTTCCTAAAAAATGATTTGGAACTTGTTGAGGTTGTTGGTGTTGCCTTTGCGGTGGCATCATGTTACTTGGCACCATACTTACCGGTTGAGGCAATGCACCGTTTGGCGCAAATTGACTGGAAAGCATTGAACCATCTACCTCATTCATATGATATAATCGTCTATTACCGGAATGGTTCCAGTTTTGTTGTCTTGGATGTTGATGATTGGTATTTTGGTAATTGTATCTTAAAAATCTGTTTGATGATTGTTGAGGAAAATTTGGTGTGGTTTGACGCGTATTATTACGTGTGAAACCTCTAAAATTACCTCTAGAGTTGTTGCCATTGTTGCGATTTTGATAATTTGATTGATAACTTGGCTTATTTTGAGGAAATTTCTTTCTCATCTGTAACATTGACACAGATGGTTCGTTGTTAAAATTCTCGTTTTCCACAACGATATTCAATGCCTCAGAAAGCGAATCAAATTTTCCAACTTTCAAAAGCATTTTTGTTTCCTGCTTCTGTGATGCGATAATCAAGGATTGAATGGCAGCCTTGTTTGCTAATTTTTTTGCTACTTCATTAGGTACTTCTTCTCTAATGTAAGCTTGTTTCAATTTATCTGCTAGTATGTCTACTTCCTTGGTAAACCCAGAAGTTTCTTGGCCTTTTTTTGGTTTAATATTTTTCAAGTTAGCGAGAGCTAATTCTGAACTGCTTTTGTCAGTGCAGTCAGCAGAAATTTTATCCACAATTTCTTGGTAATTAGCCGGAACGCCAGTAAACAAATCTCTGGCCTTACCAGTCAACCTAGTCAAAATGAGCTGGATGGCAGGGGCTTGCTGATCTGCTGGCACTATAGTTTGCACCAATCTGATAGCATCAATAAATGATTTTACACCTCCTGGATTTCCATCGTAAGAGGGAATCAGTGATGCTAATTCAGATGCTGTTTTTATGTTCAATGCCATTTTAACTTTTTTTGAAATCTTGATCAGTCTAATATTGAATATTATTGCGTAACTAAGTGATTTTAATGATATTGGTTTTGAATATTTCTTAAGTTTTGTTTCTAGTATATAAATTATTTCATCATAATCAAGACGTGCTGCTTTTATAAAGAAATCAACATGTCTATTATCTAAAACATCTTCATATTTCAAAAGAGTTTGTACGACTTTATTGTATATGGTTTTAGTTAAAAGAATTTTATCCTTTAGAGTACTTTTAAGGTATCTTCTAAAAGGAGATTTTTTTAAGTTTGTTTTAATATTATGTAGTTTTCCAATTAAATTTTGTATTTCTAATTCAATTCCACTCATTGAAAACTTTTAAAGTTGATCATAAGGTTAATTGCATAATAAAAAAAAATAAAATTTTTCTTTTATGGTTTTTCGCTCAGGGGCAACCATGTGATTGGATCGTCTCCTGGCAAATTTTCAATTCTTGCTATCAATTCTTCCCACGTACGGGGGTTGTGTTTCTTTCAAAAGGTGCAAATGGTTCTGGACCATTACCCTTTTCAACTTCATTTAAAAATTTGAGAAAATCTTCCCATTCAATGTCATTCATTTTAAAATTTTAATTATAATTCATATAGTTAAGAAAAATATCAATACCAAATGAAATTTACTAATAAAGGCATAAACTTTCATTTATGTTCACCATATAAATCATAACATATTATTTCTTAATGGGGAATATTCATTCTTCTGTTATTTTCCAATATAATTATAAAAGTAGATTTACAATGCACAATTCACATATGAAAATTATTAATTAATGTTAGTAATCAATTACGGATTTGATACGCTCACCAATAGTTGTCTTCCTACGGGTAATTCTGCTCATCGCCATGTTCCTGGCTCTGGCACGATCGTTGCACCTCGGTCACTGCTGCTGCTTGTTGATGTTGTTCTAACTGTACGTTCTCATCTTCGTAGGGGCAGCTCCATGTTGCCGGTTTGCCCTTTGTTGGGGCGGCTCCAAGTTGCCGGTTCGCCCGTGGATAATTAATTTTCGTTTTCAATTCACTGCACCGCGGGATTTTCTTGTGTCACGCGATTCTGGTTTTCCGCACAATTTGAAGATTATTTTGTTCACTTTACTGGATCTCGTTACAATTGTTCAGTTTATTTTTATCGAATGATTTAAAATGTTTATTTTTATTCACTGCACTTGATTTCTTACTCAAACTTTTTCCAGTACAGCAATACTCTTAGCTGCTTTGAGTGCATTTTTTCGAGTGTTCTTCTTTATCATGTTGTAAACCATTATCACTGTTTGGATACCAACCATCACCAAAATTAGCCACAACTTTAATGCATTTTCCTCATGGAACTGTTGATGGTTTTCTAGGAGATTAGTTATTTGAACATTTGCGTCGCCTTCGTTGGACGACTTTGATGCGCCTTTTCCCATAATTGAATCTCACTTATCACTTGAATCTCACTAGCACTGTTTGAAAAACTTCCGATTTTTGTTTTGTTTTTTCACTTGTTTGCTTCATGCAAAATCAATCACTAGATCATCTAGTTGGTGATCAATAATAATCCACTTCGGACTCCGAAAGATTCGAAAGTCACCGGTCGCCATTTACCGTATTAATTTTACCGTATTAAATTTTAGACTTGTTGATTGTTCCGTTGTCTACAAGATTATCTTTATTTAGAATCATTTTTACTTACAAGAAGTCTTACAATCATTGAATTGCTTATGTTCTAAAAGTGTTCTAAAAGAGGCGGTACTTGGAGTTAACTTTTGGTATGTAAATATAAGCCAATCAGAATTTAGCACTATGCATTATAAGCGAAAAGAAATATAACCATTGGCCTCTTGCATCGTGAGAACGATGCACTTGGCGTAGGCAAGGAGATCGAATTACGCTATTGCATATATCGATTGTCTGGAATGATCGTTGGCGTCAGAGTGTAGTGACAATGACATGGGTCATTGCCTGAGTTGTAATTTGGAAAAGGTTGGCAATAATTTGGTTTGAATGTTAGCATGATATGAATGCTTGGGAATTGTGAAGTAAGGTTTTTATGATCGTGGGAAGGTTCAGCATTTCAGTTGATGTGAAATTTAGTTTTACTGTTTTATGCTTTTCACACTCTTAAGGATTTGTGAGAGCTAGGAAACGTTCTGTAATTTGATATTCTTTATGAACATCGGAACATGAACATGTTCTAATGCTTGAGATGAATTATTTATGTTTTTTGAATATTAACTTTGTAATGCAAGTCTATCATGCTACAGTATTAGGTATTATTTTATGTTTTTATCACTATTGATATTATCAAGGCCAGAATTCCCAGTGAGAGAAGAACTTTATAGTACTAGAACACCATAGAACAGACCTGCTAGACCTTTTTGAGCCGCGGGCCAAATCACAGAAACAATTTCGTGTCGCGAACCACATTTAAAAAAGACAAATATTTGCATAAAATCTGACAAAAGTAAATAAATGAAGTTCATAAAATCTGACAAAAATCAGTGAATGACGTAAATTTCATTTGGAGAAATCGAAAAATAGATATTCCTGCTAATCATTCTGCTAGATATTGTGAAATTTTCTTTCAAAAATATATAATAACCTATTGCAGAATATTTTGAAGAATCTTCCTCAAAAATGTTGGATTCTGTGTGTATAATGCCCAAGATTTTATAAAAATCATACTCCGTATTCTCTCAGAACCCGACCCGATATGTGCTAAAATCCTGATCAAGCTTTTACAAAAATCTTGGTCAGAATGTTCAGGATTCTAAAAGTATCGTGCCTAGGATTCCTTCAGAATCTCATTCAAAAATAACTTCGAAATGCAACCTTGAAATCTTTGAGAATGCTAAAAAGTATTTCAAAAGTAAGCTGCTCAAAATTGTATTATAAATTCGCTTAGGTTTCTAGCAAAATGTTATGTAGTGGTATATTGTAATTTTACCCAGGGTTTTGAAAAATTATGTATTGAATTCGTTTCACACCAGAAGTCTATGGATTTCTGGTGAAAATTCTGTGAGAATCTTGCCAATATTATCCGTGAAAGTCGTGTCCAGAATGCTTAAAAAAAACTGTTTGGTTTTTCAAGATTTTGCAAAAATCCTGTCTTTTATAATCTTTTCAAGGAATCTACGTAGTGTTGGTAAAATTTAATTCCAGGATTTTGTGAGAATATTAGCCTATGATTAAAAAAATATGTATGAAAACTTAGCCTTTTGTTCAGGCTGCATTTTTTAAATGCCGAAGGAAGTCATGGTAGAAACATTGTCGAAACACACATAATTTCAGATTAAGAATTTGAATTATTGTTAAAAATAAGTAGCAAAGAAGATTTAATAGAAACAAAACAATTTAAATAAAATATTAAGTTGAAACTAAATTGGAAATTAAATAGTTTTGGTATGTTCTAACTTCGGATTAGTAGTAGCAACGGGCCAAATATGAGAAGAATCTTCGAACCCTCCGCGGGCCGCACAAAATGAGGTCGCGGGCCGTACGTTGGGCAGCCCTGCCATAGAAGATCGCTAAACATTACCTGATCATGGAACGGCTTTTTGCTCTATTTTTTTAAGTAGAAGCTATTGAACTCCCTTTGCTCCTATCCGCAACCCGGTGCACGCGCCCTGTTGGGTTTCGAAAACCTTGTAGAAGATTGTGCTGATTGTGCTCCTAACCCACCCTCAGTTCGTAATCTTCTCGCCAGCTTGAAATTATATTTTCCCGAAGTGAAAGTAATTTTGATGAGTGATAGCCGTACTATGCAGTAGTTTAACCAGAATCTTTAGGTCAGAAGATAATATCAAAATTTGTAACTTTTTACCATTGCTTTGAAATTTACCCAACATCTAATCAAAACTACTAACGACAGCGATCAATTATCAAAACTCATCGCTCCCTGGAAAATATAATCTAAAGCCCAGGGAATAAAGCATTGCAGAGAATTCAATATAACATTTTGAAAATGATTCTGAAGCTTCCTCCCTGGTATAGTACCAATGAGTTGCATAGAATGTCCAATGTTGAAACATTGGAACAAATGTCAAATAAAATAATTAATAATTTCAAATCTTTACAATCTTCTATTGCCACGATAAATGCGTTATATATTAAGGTTAAGTAAATTAAATAGTTATTTATGCAACAAGTTGCAAAATAATGATTTTTTCAGCACGAGTTAAGCATGAGCATTGATGACCGTACAATTCGTAGTTGCTACTCCGTGATTGACCAGAATAATCGAAGTTGCACAAGGAACCAACAGATGTAACTTGGGAATAGCTTTCCATCTTCAATGTACACTTTCGAGAATCCCAAACATCATAAAGCCAATAACGGCGCCGGCCACGTCCTTACGGTCATCGGGGAAGGGAAGGATAATGAGTGTGACGTCCATTGTTATTAGAGACTGACATCACCTCTGCATCTTCATGGTTGTCACAGGAAGGAATTTGTTAGTGGGGAGGGTTTAAAAACTACATAATCAGGATTCACCTTGGTATGCGATTTTCGCAGCCTCAGTTCAAAAAATTACACATAAGAGTCTAACGATAAGACACTAGAGAAAACGTTAACCTATTGTAAGTCAACACTTTTAGTGTCGAACCATTCAAAGGTATTTCTGTAATAACATATGATTTTTTCAGCACGAGTTGTACATTTATCCAACGAGGCTCGCTGGCTATTACGAAGAAGTCCGTTTAAGCTGGATCATTTCCGAAAGCACAAACAAACTTTCAACAGAACCACGTGGGCTTACATCCATGTGTAGTAATTTTCAATCGCGTAGGCTGCGACATAGTAGTATCTACGAATGTCACAAATTTTCTCGTTCACATCATACAGACCCATATTCCCTATTGGAGGGCAGTACAGATGCGTACAGTAGCGGGTTATGCTACGAATGCTGGTCGATCCGTTGCCAGACAAGTATTGTCAGATCCGTCTGAAAATGCAGTATGCCTAAATGGATTTTTCGCGGTATCCATGCAAAATATCCTAGATTTCGGAAGCAGGGCGTATTGGAGCGCATTCGGATGCGAATAGAATGCACCACTACCGAAGTTAGATACCGTGTACGCACCAAACTTTGCGCAGTTAAGAAATTATTATCGTATTTTTGCTTCAAATAAGGCTAAAATATGTATCTTTTTATTCAAACTTCTGCCAACCATAGGCTTTTAACCCTTCAGTAGAACGCGTGATTTAAAAAAATAAAAATGATTCACAAAAAATTTAAAAAAATGCAAAAGGTGATGCAACACCTTGTGCCTAACATTGCGCACAAAATCTAAATTGTTCCTAACTTTGCGCATGATGTGCCTAACTTAGCGCATGCCTTAAATTGCTCGTGTACTCTAAATAATTTTACTTTTTTACTGGTTTTGTATTAAATAAGAAGGTTACAACTAATATGAGTTTCATCAAGAGTTTTTCACGTGTATTTCAATTTAATTTATTCAATCACCTCAAACATAGAGTGCCCACGAATAGTAATTTACTCTGTTCTTATTTTTTTTATAATACATATATTCACAAGATTACAATCTGAGCAATATAGTTTACAGCCGCAGCTTATGCCTATTTGTTATAGTACGTTGCTTTATATAACTTATTCTCTTGTTTTTTTTTTTTAATTCTTAAACTGAGAGATGTATCGTTGATCTCTCGCGATTAGTTATTTTTTTTTATCTATTTGCCGCCAGTACGGATATTCCATAATTGAACGCTTTTTTCTAGACAATTGGAGCTTGAATCATTGTCCTTCAACTGGGAAGCCAACCTTTGCGCTATCAATTATCCAAGTTTACAGTAATAGTCTCCTGTGTTATCACAGTGGATTTTCCGAGATTTTTCAATGCACACCTTGCCTTCAGCTTCATACAAAAGGTACTTTCAAGAATATTACATGTAGCCGCTGCCTTATGGATTGAGTGACCATTCCTGGAAAGATCGACAGATTTTGTTATTTGCAAGGACGTACATGTATTTACGTGCCATTCCGAATTGCTGGAAGTGCGCAAAAATTAAGACCCTCGTGTAAAAAATGGGTCCTAACATTGCGCATCGCTTTTTTCAAATAAAAATTCAACGTATTATATGGAAAATAAATGGAATTACTAGAATATTACCTTTCTTGCAAATACACAGCAAATATACTTTTCAAAACACAGTTTTGTTCATAAAAATGTTGATTTTTTGCAGATCCACTCCTTAGCGCTTGTTCTAAGACGGTGTAAAAGTACACGTTTATGCGTATGACGATAAGGTTTTTTGTTTATTTACTAACATTAACGAGGGTTTCTTAGTAAACAAATGTATATCAAATACTTATTTCACATAAACGAACATGTTGCTGAAAATGAATTGTTAAAAAAATCGATGATTAATTATCATTTTTTCGTGCTTCTTTCTTCTTCTTCTTTCTTTTTTTCTTTGGGGCCCAGATAGCCGTAGCGGTAAACGCGCAGCTATTCAGCAAGACCAAGCTGAGGGTCGTGGGTTCGAATCTCACCGGTTGAGGATCTTTTCGGGATGGAAATTTTCTCGACTTCCCAGGGCATAGAGTATCTTCGTACCTGCCACACGATATACAGTATTGGACAAAACATTTGCAACTTTTTCGATTTTCCATACAAAATGACCAACTTTGGTAAGCTAGATATCAGTTATTTATCGTCCGATTTGAATGAAATTTTCACAGAACATTAGATATAACTTGAATTTTAATATATATTTAAAGGTGATTTATCCAATCATGGGTTTATAAATTATAACGGTTTATCTAAAGTGTAATTTTCGACGAAAAATTCAAAACTATTTATCTCAAAATCTGATAGCTCTACACAAAAACTGTCTTCAGCAAACTTGTTCATCTCGTTAAAATCTACAACTTTGCTGAAGATACCATGAAGCTATTCCTTCAATATGTTTAGTTATGTCATTTATAAAAAATCGTCAAAAAATAGACTTTAGTCAAACCGTTACTGCTTTTGAACTTGTGATTGGAAAAATTACTCAAAAATATATGTTAAAATTCAAGTTATGTCTGATGTTCTGTCAAAATTTCATTCAAATTGGTCTATAAATAACTGAGATATAGCTTACCAAAGTTGGTCATTTTGTATGGAAAATCGAAAAAGTTGCAAATGTTTTGTCCAATACTGTACATATGCAAAAATGGTCATTGGCAAAGTAAGCTCTCAGTTAATAACTGTGGAAGTGCTCATAAGAACACTAAGCTGAGTAGCAGGCTCTGTCCCAGTAGGGATGTAACGCCAGAAAGAAGAAGAAGAAGTGCTTCTTTAAAATGCGCAAAGTTTGGAGCTGCGCAAAGTTAGGTGCGTACACGGTATCTCGCATAGATTCTGAGAGAAATCTAACTTCGGCGAGAAACTTATTCTAACTTTTTATCACGTCGACAATACCACCAGTTCTGAATCTGGATCGCACATTATATAGCATCTGATCTATGGCAGAATAGACTGGGATATTTGGATGACGCCTCACAAACAGTACTGAAAAGTGCTACTTTTCAGCACCGAAAACAGTGCTGAAAAGTAGCACTTTTCAGCATTTTTTTTTGGTAGGAAAGACAGGCCATTATGTAGTACAACATATCAGTGAAAAGTTGATTGATTTGAAACGAAATTGCAAAAACGTGTTTTTTTTTCTCTTATAAGCAGGTGAAATCAACACACCTGTAAAAAATCTGAACTGCTACGGCAAATGAAATGTAACAAGTAACTTGTAACTTGTTGTTAACAAAATGTACTCACTTTAAAAATGCAAGTTTCGAAAGAATAGTACTAGAACACCACCGATAATTACTTACTTACTTGATACTTGATGGGCTACAATTCGCTAAGATGAATCTGCGCCGCACAATGGGGCAGATCGCTGTTTTCGACGGCCAAAACCTCTAGTACTCTAGTTATGCACCCTAGAGGTTTGGTGTCTTCGACAAAGTGTTTTGGAATAACTTGTACTATATTTTGACACATTCAGATTTGATCTAGATAAGTGAAAACTGATCTAGATCAGTTTTATCTTTTGATAGGAGCGTCCTAGCAAGAAATTTTCTTCTGCAAAGTTGTTCATTGAGGCATTTTTGACATTTCTTCGGAAGACACTTACACTCTATCACCGACGTGGATTACGATATATGACATTTTAGTAAAAACAGTCAAAAAATCGATTTTGACCATTTTTTCATACAAAAAAAATGTTAAAAAATATTTTGTCATCAAGTATCAGAAGATTAACTATAACAAAGTAAATTTACATCATTAACTAGCAAAATTTTCAGATTTAATTATGTTTTTGATAAAAATAGTCTAAAAATAGTGTTTTACAAAATCCAGGATAACTCATGAAGCGGCAGATGGCGGCAGCTAATTTTTTGTATACGGCTAGTCAAGAACATAAGTTTCATTGTCCCGAAGAAAGAAAAGTGGGGCCACGTGGGACTTTTTTGTTGTGGTGGTTTGAAAACTTGATGAAAATATGTTAAAAATGCTTATATTTAAGAAACTTTTCATGAATTTATATTTTTCAAATGTATTTCTGAAACATATTGCATGTTGACGAAGTGATTTGAAAAAGTCATCACCAAACTGGTATCGTATAATATGGCTTTTATTAAACACAATACTATTACTCTAATAAAAATCAAAGGATAGATAGATAGGTAGATACACATATGGGACAAATTATCTTGAATTCCGTTTAAAAGTTTATTGGACTGGTATTCCAGAGTTGAATTCCTAAAAACACTTCGTCAACATGCAATATGTTTCAGAAATACTTTTGAAAAATATAAATTCATGAACAAACATAAGCATTTTTTAACACATTTTCATCAAATTTTCAAACCACAACAACAAAAAAGCCCCACGTGGCCCCACTTTTCTTTCTTCGCGACAATGAAACTTATGTTCTTGGCTTGTCGTATACAAAAAATTAGCTGCCGCCATCTGCCGCTTCATGAGTTATCCTGGATTTTGTAAAACACTATTTTTAGACTGTTTTTACCAAAAATATAATTAAATCTAAAAATTTTGCTAGTGAATGATGTAAATTTACTTTGTTATAGTTAATCTTCTAATACTTGATGACAAAAAATGTTTTAATAATTGTTTTTATGAAAAAATTGTCAAAATCGATTTTTTGACTGTTTTTACTAAATTGTCATATATCGTAATCTACGTCAGTGATAGAGTGTAAGTGTCTTTCGAAGAAATGTCAAAAATGCCTCAATGAACAACTTTGCAGAAGAAAGTTTTTTGCTAGGACGCTCCTATCAAAAGATAAAACTGATCTAGATCAGTTTTCACTTATCTAGATCAAATCTGAATGTGTCAAAATATAGTACAATTTATTCCAAAACACTTTGTCGAAGACACCAAACCTCTAGGGTGCATATCTAGAGTACTAGAGGTTTTGGCCGTCGAAAACAGCGATCTGCCCCAGTGTGCGCCGAATGGATGAGTCTTCTCCACTGGGCACGGTCCTGGGCCAATCGCTTCCAGTCGCCCTGAACGTTAAGTGCCCTTAAGTCCTCCTCAACCGCAAAAAGCCATCGTGTGCGCGGCCTACCACGAAGTCGGCGGCCTCGTCCGGGTTCTCTGTTGAATATTATCTTTGCTTGTCGTTCTTCCGGCATACGGGCAACGTGACCAGCCCAACGCAGCCTGCCGTGTTTCATGCGCTTGACAATATCCACCTCTTTATACACTTGATACAACTCGTTATTCATGCGACGCCGCCAGATGCCGTTTTCTAGTTTACCGCCGAGTATTGTTCGCAGCACTTTACGTTCAAACACCCCGAAAGCTCTCCGGTCGACTTCCTTCAATGTCCATGATTCATGGCCATATAGGACAACCGGAAGGATCAGTGTCTTGTATAACGCGAGTTTTGTTTTCGTTTGCAGGCTACGGGACTTCAGCTGGTTACGGAGCCCGTAGAAAGCCCGACTCGCAGCTGCAATACGTCTTTTCACCTCACGGGTAACATCATTATCGCATGTCACCTGTGTTCCAAGATACACAAATTCTTCCACCACTTCAAACTTTTCACCACCTAGCACCATTTCGTTACCACTAACACGTCCGGACCCACGTTGACCACCAGCTATCATGTACTTCGTTTTTGTGGTGTTGATCGTGAGCCCAATCCTCGCTATCTCCCTCTTGAAAGGCACGAACGCCTCTTCCACTGCCCGACGGTCAATCCCGATGATGTCGATATCGTCCGCAAAGTCAAGGAGCATATGAGAACGTGTCCCGAGGAGGAAAGAATAACTCGCCAATAACTTATGCATACCATATTTTGGTATCATACCACAATTGAGTATTGTTTAGTTATCAATACCTTATTTTGGTATTATAATAGTATTTGAAAATATGTTAAAAATACTTCATTTTGGTATTCGTTAGCTATTGAGGACTGCTGGAGGTATTCAGCTATTATTGAAAAATTTCTTTTTTATATGAAAATCTATCAAGTATTATTTAGGTATTACGATACCTGATCTAGTTATCAGCTTGGTATTTGTAGAATATGACGGAGGTATTATTTGAGGTATTTTACCTCTTATGCAGGGCTCATTCATACCTCATTTAGGTTGTAAGTATTGGAAATCATCTGGTATGGAATACCTCAATTTGGTATTCAGTAGTTATTTTCTTCTGCTCGGGGTGATAATGGTACCGCTTCTCTGCACACCGGCTCTCCTGATAGCACCTTCGAGCGCTATGTTAAACAGCAAGTTAGAAAGAGCGTCACCCTGTTTCAATCCATCTTAGGTTACAAACGATGACGAAATCTCGTCCACCACCCGCACACTTGATTTCGATCCATCAAGCGTTGCACGAATCAGTCTTATCAGCTTCGCCGGAAAGCCATGTTCGGACATAATTTGCCACAACTCGTTTCTCTTCACTGAATCGTACGCTGCTTTGAAATCTACAAACAGATGATGAGTCTGCAAGTTGTACTCCCGAAATTTATCTAGGATTTGACGCAGGGTAAACATTTGATCCGTTGTTGTTCGGCCCTCTCGAAAACCAGCTTGGTATTCGCCGACAAAGGACTCCTCATACGGTCTCAATCTGTTGAACAGAATTCCAGACATGATTTTGTACGCCGAATTAAGGAGTGTTATCCCTCGGTAATTGGCGCACTCCAGTCGATGCCCTTTCTTGTACAGAGGGGAAATGAGACCTTCCAACCAACTAGTAGGCATTTGTTCTTCCTCCCATATCCTCAATATGATACGGTGGAGGAGTTCGTGCAGCTGCTCACTTCCGTGTTTGAGAAGTTCGGCCGGGAGCTCGTCCTTCCCTGCAGCCTTGTTGTTCTTCAGCCCATTGATAGCTTTTTTTACCTCATCTAGCGTTGGAGGTTCCACAGCCTGTCCATCGTCATCGATTTGAAATCTGCTACCAGATCCACTTCCATTATCTCCGTTTAACAATGACTCGAAGTACTCTTTCCACCTGGCAGCCACCATTGTTTTATCCGTCAGCAAGTTTGCTTCTCGGTCGTTGCACATGGCGGGAGACGGCGCTGTTTTTCTCCGCACACCATTTAGGGACTCGTAGAACCGTCGCATGTTGTTCTGTTCTATAGCTTCTTGCGCCTGAGCAATTACTGCCTCTTCATGCTCCTTTTTCTTTCTGCGATGGATCCGTTTTTCGGCTGCCCTTGCTTCCTTGTACCGCTCTCTGCTCTGTCGGGTACCAGACACCAGCATCCGGCTTCTAGCCAAGTTCTTCTCGTTCGTCATTCTCTGGCACTCCTCGTCGAACCAACCGTTCTTTGGTCTCCGTTGAGCAGTACCTACCACTTCTCGCGCTACTGTGCTCACCGCTCCGTGGACTGACTCCCACAGATCGCTGAGGTTGACGCTTTCGTCGATTTCGCTAATCCGCTCGTCGAGCTTTTGATGGTAGTCCGCTGCTACGCCATCTGCTGACAGGCGTTGGATATTGAAACGCAACGATTGTCGATTTCTAGAACTCGAAACGGTTGATAATCGCGCTCGAATTTTGCTTACAACGAGATAGTGGTCTGAGTCGATATTAGGACCCCTGAAAGTTCTAACATCGATGACATCGGAAAAATGTCGGCCGTCTACCAGAACATGGTCGATTTGGTTGCAAAGTTCGCCATTTGGGTGTTGCCAGGTGTACTTGCGGATATCCTTGCGTGCAAAGTAAGTGCTACTGATGGCCATCCCCCTGGTGGCAGCAAAGTTCACTAAACGTAGGCCGTTGTCGTTGGTAACAGAGTGAAGGCTCTCTTTACCAATGATAGGGCGGAAGAAGTCCTCTTTTCCGACCTGCGCATTAGCGTCGCCGATGACAATTTTCACGTCGTGTTTTGGGTATTCTCCATAGGTCTTGTCGAGACATTCGTAAAACGCGTCCTTCACGTCATCGGGTTTATCGTTAGTCAGTGCATATACGTTGATCAGGCTGTAGTTGAAGAACTTGCCCCGAATCCTCAATACGCAGAGCCGCTCGTTGATCGGCTTCCACCTAATAACGCGCTTCATCTGCTTCCCGATCACTATGTAACCGACTCCGTGTTCAGCTTTATCGCCACCGCTGTGGTAGATGTTGTATTTGAAAGAGGTATTAGCGATGGGGTCTACCGCTCTGAATTCACGTTCTCCAGATCTTAGCCAACGCACTTCCTGAATTGCAGCCACGCACACGCCAACTTTTCGCAATTCACGAGCCAAAAGGCTCACTCGTCCAGGTTCATTTAAGGTCCTGACGTTCCAGGTACCGAGTTTCCAATCATAGTCCTTATTTCGTTACCAGGTCGGTTGCCGAAAATAGCGTTCGTTTCTTCTTCTTTCTCCATTTTTCGTGGTGGATAATGAATTCGGTATGCTACCTTACCGGGGTCGCGCTACCTACATCACGTTGATGGGACTGCCATCTTAGGTGTAGCTGACGTGATACAGCGTTTCATACTCAGCCGCTGGATGCCAGAACACACGCTGTTTGAGCCGCACCTCCTGGTGTACAGACGCTCGAAACGCACCTCCTCACTCTAGCTGATGTCAGAAGGACAACAGTGCCCAGGCTGCACTACCAGCTAAGTACGCAACCCTTAGCTGGCGGTCTTTGTCATCATTTGACCCGTGCACATTGGAACGAATCGACAATTTAGCCGGAAAAAAATCTTTTCTCTGTTCTCGTCGATTTTAGACGTTTGATGTCTTCAGAGAAGTTATTCGTAATTGAGTTTTGCATCTTTTAAGAAAAAAATTGAATAGGGTGGCCCTTATTTAAGTTAAAATTTTGACTCAAACTTTTTTGTTCGATGAAATTTGTGGCTGCGGTCTTCTGCAAACTTTTAGAAAATGTTGTTTTGAACAACTTTGTCGAAGACACTTTTGATCTAACTCTTCATTTGAGCTAAGTAAATTGATTTTGAAAGTTTTAACTTAGGGTGGACCCAAAAAATCAGTTATTTTGATCTAACTTTTTTATTTTCAGTTTCACGTGAATGTGGTCTTCCGAAGAGTTGCAGAGCAAGTAAAGATACACATTTTTGCTGAACATCGCAAGTTTGTAATTCTTATGATTTTGAAGTTATAAGCAAATTTAAGTGAAAAACTATGAAATCTTTAGATGCCCATAACTCATGGAGTTGGTTCGATAAAATTTTTCTTTTAGTGGCAATCGAAAGGCCATACGATAGGCAACTTTTGCTGCAAAAACTGTGAGAACGTAATTTTTGTAAATTGAGAAAATTCACTTCAAAAATACACTTAAAAAACTCTAAATTTGCTTGTAACTCACAAGATTTCAAAGTTAACGGCGTGCTGTCTTCAGCAAAGTTGTAGAATTTAACTAGATCTACATCTTTTACATACACCACTTTTAAGAGAAATGTGAAACAAAATATAAAGAAATGATGATACGATGCAGATGTGGGTCACCTTATATTTATTACTATAAATCATTAAGTTAGTAAGGTACCGTGGGGTAAGTGGATACAGCAAAATCAAAAGTTAAATTCATTCTTATGTACAGCTAACGTGAATAATGTAACTCAAACTTTTTTCTGTGGATAACAAATAAGGGACTATTATACTTCAAATCGTCATTTATTTCGAATTTTCTGATTGTTATGTATTGAGAATGAGAGACTTAAAAATTTGCGCCAAATGATCCACTTGCACCACCATGGTGGGGTAAGTGGATCACCATTAAAAAAAATCTGTTCTCGAAACAAATGTAGTGTGATTATGTTTAATAAGAATGGTATTACCCTCGTTCAAGTTATTAGCGCTAGTAATGTTACATTTTAATACTTTAAAATTAAAAAGTATCTTTATTTAATCAAAATATAATAAAAAATATGTATATATTAGTTCATACTAATTTGAACAAAAAAAAAACATTGTAACTAGAAAAATTTGGAGAAAATTCATCCATTTATTTGCATAAGTTATACAGAAGTATTGTAGGATTATTCCTAACGATGTTTTCGAAAAACACTTTTGATTTAAAAATATTAGTTACATTTACTTTTTAATAACAAACAGAAATCCTTCTATTTTATTTATGAATATATGTTTATCATCTGTCTAGAGCAATTTATATGGTCAAATAAGGTACGATACTATGCTTTCGATTGGAAAATTAGTATATTTTGCTTTTTTACAAATCAGCTTAGATAAACCACGAAAAGTTTCGTGTGAATTTTGAAATTATTATTTTTTTTATATTTTTTTATTCCCGAAAGGTTAAAAAAACTTTCAGGTGGATTAATTCAAATTTTCTATGGTCAATTTGACAAATTCAAGCTGGGAATGAAACAAAATAAAGAAAAACAACTGATCGCGAGTGCTCTATCCCCGAGCTACAACCCTGGTGGATTATCAAGGTAGCCGTGCATGTAATGCAAGCCACCGTTATCTGCTAGGCATCACCTCTATCACCGGCTCGTCAATGCGAGCGAGGAGAGATATTCTGGTAGTCTACCATCGAGCTTCGTCCGTTATCAGCTTGCGCGAGAAGGAGAGCTGAGCATTATAAGTGTCGGAGTTCAAACGAAGCTACGAATCTCCGGAGAGCTGACCCGAACATCCAGAAGACGGCTTGAGGTGTTTTCTCCAGAAGAACAGAAACCAGAAACGAAAAGGTCACGGTCCGGTCCGGTACGAGAGCACCTACGCTCGTCGGTTTTTTAATCTGTTATAGATATAAGTGTAGTTTATAGTTAGGAATAAAAGTCAGTGTCCAGTTTTTAATAAATGTAGTTGTCCGTAAAAATAAATGTGTAATTAAAGTGTTCATGTGCATTTCGTGTTTGGAAATACTATTGGTCCTTCGAAAGGAATTAGCCGTGGTTGGAACGAAGAAAACCACGGTCTTCAACCCCTAGGAATTTCTTGCTGCATGGTGAATGCATGCCCCCCTGCGTTTCCCACCTCATCATCAGCCACCGGTCGATGTGCGGTAACCTGCCCGGAAGGAGCGATCGAAGGTCTGGATACAACTCGGCACCAGGTAACAGGGCAGATCCGTTCATTTTGGTCCTTCGAGCCGGATTCTGGACAATACACGAATGTTGGCAATTCCCGCCGGCATTAGGTCGATACAATCTGGTTTGGAACGCTTTACAACGCCATAGTGATACCTTGTGGTAGAGGTCACTGCACTAAAGGTCATTGTATGCACATGAACAACACCGCTGCCATTGGACATCTGGACAAAGCATTACCTTTCGGGATGGCGCCGCTTGGACAGAAGCGCCATTGATGCAAGCTTCGTTTGGCTTCGCTTGGGATAGCAATTGTGGAACTGGACTTCAACTGAAGTGTTGCATGCTACAACATCAGCGAGGTTATTGCATGATACTTGCTAGTAACGGGACCACTTAACGGATTCTGCTATTTGGATTGGATCAAAGGTCGTCGCCTGAAGGAATTCACGTTTTACCGGAAAGGAGATCGCCTCTTCGAACCGCTGGACCAGCGCAACGCTTTCTTTCTCAGGTAAATAAGATAGAATAGTGTATGTCCAGCCGAAGCATAGGCTTTCTATATACTAATACCAACAATTCGACCTATTTTTCTGGACCTGTGACCACCTGACCTGCGACAAGGGAAGTCGCCTCCGTTGATGTGGATTGGCATTCCGCCGGAATCGAGGATTTACGTTTACAACCAAGGAAGATTGGACGATATTTCGGACTTTAGATTCTTCGAGATCGCCTACACTAGGGTAATCTGGCCAAACAACTACAGTAACTACACTACCACTGGTTTTCAAGGATCGTCGGCAAGAAGAGGGAGCGTCATCAAAGGTTTTCTCGGGTGAGTGAACTTTTTGTATACTGCCGAAGCTAGACGCAGAAAATACACCATTTTGAATGAAATCTATCCTCTTCGACTTTGCCATTTTCCTGCTGAACCCTGAATGCTCTTCTGAGCAACCCATTCTTGAAATTTGGATTAGTTATTCGGACTTCGCCGGGATTTGCACCGCTGCTGGTTTCTCCAGGTGAGTTGCCGCAGTATATGCCTGGCCGAAGCCGGAAACTTTCGGTTACTACACCAACATTTCTCCTCTTCGCCTTCTCCTCGCTCGAGTCATCGCTGAATTTGGTCGGTTATTGAGTTGGCACGACGCTGATTACCTGGAATAAGCCGTTGCGTTGTATTGGACCCTTGCCATCTGGTTGTCGATTGATTGTCGTTTCGTGCGTGTTGGATTCTTGGAGTAGCAGTACTCGTTTCTCCGGGTAAATACTAGCAGTATATGCCTAGCCGTGGCTAGGTCTACCGTCAGCATACTACACCTCGCCTCTCTCTCTCTTTGTGTCGCCAACACGTACAAATGATCGCCATGAAACCTGACGTCAAGAAATCTCCGTCAATGAGGGCATTGACAGCCAGATTGAAGGAAATCCAGCTATCCTTCGGTGACATCGATCGGTTTGTGCAATTGTTCAAGGAAACTACCACGTCCACCGAAATAGAGATTCGCCTGAGTAAGTTAGACGAGTTTTGGGAAAGCTTCAGTGAAGCATTAGTCGATATTTTTTCCCACGATGATTACAATCCGGATAGCACTTCACTGGAAAGGGAGCGCATCGAATTCAGTGACCGTTATTACCAGTTGAAGTCTTTTTTGTCGAATAAGCTTAAGGATCGGCAGCGGCCACAAGAATTGGAGAATTCCATTCGAGGAGGAGACGCACCAGCGCACGGAAACATGGATCACGTGCGCCTGCCGCAGATCACGCTACAACCATTCAACGGAAACATCGACGAATGGTTGAGTTTTCGGGACCTTTTCACCTCGCTTATCCATTGGAAGGCGGAACTACCGGAGGTGGAAAAGTTCCATTATTTGAAGGGGTGCCTTCAAGGTGAACCGAGAGCACTTATAGATCCTCTCCCAATCACCAAGGCCAACTACCAGGTGGCCTGGGATATGCTGTTGAAGCGTTACAATAACAGTAAGCAGCTAAAAAAGCGACAAGTACAAGCCCTGTTCAAGTTGCCCACTTTAGCTAAGGAATCCGGATCAGAATTACACATCCTTCTGGAAAGTTTCGAGAGAATTGTACAGACTCTTGATCAAGTCATTCAGCCAGTTGATTACAAGGATCTGCTCTTGGTGAATATTCTTACGACCCGTTTAGATCCAGTTACTCGGAGGGGGTGGGAAGAGGTGTCAGCCACGAAGGAACAGGACACGCTCGAGGATTTGCGTGAATTTTTGCAGCGCAGGATTCAGGTTTTGGACTGCTTGCCAGCAAAATCAACTGACACTAGGGGTGTCACATCGATACCACAGCAATCAAAATCTAAATCGCAGCCGATGAAGACCAGCTATAGCTCCACCCAAGCACCTAGGACTCGCTGTGTCGTTTGTTCATCGGACCATTTTCTGTTCCACTGTAAGGAATTTCAACGGTTGGCAGTTACTGATAGAGATGCTCTGCTAAAATCAAACGGACTCTGTCGGAATTGTTTCCGTCCTGGACATCTGGCTAGAGATTGTCCTTCAAAATACAGCTGTAAAAATTGTAGAGGTCGTCATCACACACTGGTATGCTTCAAGTCGGAAAGAGAGAAGGATGCCCTCGTTGCGGCAGTTGCTGGAAGCACGAAGCCGTCTACTTCGCAGAATCATCAGGAGTCATCCAGTTCATCTTCCGTTCAAGTATCCAACATTGCATCCATGGAACCCGTAGTGTCCGCTACATCTCATCAACAGTCAGGGCAAGTTTTGTTGGCTACAGCAGTTGTATTAATCGAGGATGACAGCGGAAATCGTCTACCTGCTCGCGCTCTATTGGATTCTGGGTCGGAGTCCAATTTCATCACGGAGAGGTTGAGTCAGCAGATGAAGGTCTGCCGAGATCGAGTGGACATTTCTGTTCTCGGAATTGGACAGACTGGAACCAAGGTAAAACACAGGATACATGCAGTGATAAGGTCACGCTTGTCTACGTTTGCACGCGAGATGGATTTCTTGGTTCTCCCAAAGGTAACGGTGAACCTTCCAACCACCACCACTAATACGGATAATTGGGCATTTCCGAGCGGGATCCAACTAGCAGATCCTGCATTCTTCGAAAGAAACGGTGTGGATCTCGTGCTGGGCATCGAACATTTTTTCGATTTTTTCCAAACCGGTCGGAGGATTTCTCTGGGCGTAGGAAATCCTACTCTTAACGAATCTGTATTCGGATGGATAGTGAGCGGCGGTATTTCGGCTCCGAATCGATCGCTACAAATCAGTTGCAATGTTTCAACGATGGATGACTTAGATGCACTGATCTCTCGGTTCTGGTCCTGCGAGGAAGTAGAAACAGGAAAGGCGCTCTCATTGGAAGAGAAGCAGTGCGAAGACAATTTTTCACGTACAGTTCACCGGGGTTCAGACGGTCGGTACACCGTCTCATTACCAAAACAGGACGATGGCATCTCACGGTTGGGCGATTCAAGGGATATCGCATACCGACGTTTACAAGGAACTGAACGTCGACTGGCTCGGGATCCACTGCTTCGACAACAGTATCACGATTTCATGGAAGAATACGCCAAATTGGGTCACATGCGATTAGTGAAAGGATCTGAATTGGAAACAATAAAGCGGTGCTATTTACCGCATCACCCTGTTATCAAAGAGGCAAGCACTACTACCAAGGTACGGGTGGTGTTTGATGCTTCCTGCAAAACGGCGACCGGTGCATCGCTCAACGATATACTGCTGACAGGGCCAATCGTTCAGGAGGACCTCCGGTCTATCATTCTACGTAGCCGAACAAAACAAATTATGCTTGTTTCGGACGTAGAGAAAATGTTTCGGCAAATCTACGTTGATACTAAGGATCGTCCGTTGCAGTCCATTCTGTGGCGCAATTCACCCAGCGATATTGCCCTTACCTACGAGCTTAACACAGTAACCTACGGAACTAAACCAGCTCCATTTCTGGCTACTAGGACACTGCAACAGTTGGCTTTCGACGAAGAGAAAAATTTCCCACTCGCAGCAAGTGCTGCGACCGATGATACCTATATGGACGACGTTATTACAGGCGCTGATAATGCAGAAATGGCGATTGAAATGAGAAAGCAGTTGGATGAAATGTCTTCAAGTGGTGGATTCCGTTTACGAAAATGGGCGTCTAACTGTCCAGCTGTGTTGGAAGGTGTGGCAGAGGAAGATCGAGCTATTCGTACATCGGAAGGAATCGTATTAGATCCAGATCCCTCAATCAGAACGTTGGGTTTGACTTGGATGCCTGGTACGGATACTCTGAGATTCCAGTTCGCAATTCCAAGTTTGATTCCTGACAAACTTCTCACCAAACGAAATGTACTATCGGTGATAGCTTCTCTATTCGATCCCTTGGGACTTTTAGGAGCAGCAATAACGTCAGCAAAAATCTTCATGCAGTTGCTGTGGACACTTCATGACGACCATAATCAACGTCTGGGCTGGGACCAGCCACTTCCTTCGACGGTGGGTGAGTCTTGGAGGAGATTACATGTGCAGCTTCCATTATTCAACGAAATACGAATCAACCGTTGCGTCATTATTCCTGATGCCGCCTTGATAGAACTGCATTGTTTCTCAGATGCATCAGAGAAGGCATATGGAGCTTGCCTATACGTAAGAAGCGAGAATTTGGCTGGAGAGGTGCTAGTTCGTCTTCTAACTTCCAAGTCTAAGGTGGCACCGTTAAAGTGCCAAACGATACCTCGGTTGGAACTGTGTGGAGCGCTCTTGGCAGCACAATTATTCGAAAAGGCTGCCCAATCTATTCGATTCACGGGCAACTCCTATTTCTGGACGGATTCAACATGCGTACTTCGTTGGATTGTTGCAACCCCTACTACGTGGACCACTTTCGTCGCCAACCGAGTGGCAAAAATACAATCCGCTACCCAAAACTCTAGATGGAGTCACGTTCCGGGTGTTCAAAACCCAGCAGATCTCATATCTAGGGGGATTTCACCAGAAAACATTGTTAAAAATACTTTGTGGTGGCAAGGTCCATCGTGGCTACAAGAGAAGGAAGAACATTGGCCCCTTCTACCAGAAGGATTATCAGCAGGAGCCGAAGACGAAGAAAGACGGCGTACGGTAGTAGTCACCGCAAGTTCAACAGCTTCGGAGTTTTATCAAGCGTACTTTTTATTTTCAGTTTCACGTGAATGTGGTCTTCCGAAGAGTTGCAGAGCAAGTAAAGATACACATTTTTGCTGAACATCGCAAGTTTGTAATTCTTATGATTTTGAAGTTATAAGCAAATTTAAGTGAAAAACTATGAAATCTTTAGATGCCCATAACTCATGGAGTTGGTTCGATAAAATTTTTCTTTTAGTGGCAATCGAAAGGCCATACGATAGGCAACTTTTGCTGCAAAAACTGTGAGAACGTAATTTTTGTAAATTGAGAAAATTCACTTCAAAAATACACTTAAAAAACTCTAAATTTGCTTGTAACTCACAAGATTTCAAAGTTAACGGCGTGCTGTCTTCAGCAAAGTTGTAGAATTTAACTAGATCTACATCTTTTACATACACCACTTTTAAGAGAAATGTGAAACAAAATATAAAGAAATGATGATACGATGCAGATGTGGGTCACCTTATATTTATTACTATAAATCATTAAGTTAGTAAGGTACCGTGGGGTAAGTGGATACAGCAAAATCAAAAGTTAAATTCATTCTTATGTACAGCTAACGTGAATAATGTAACTCAAACTTTTTTCTGTGGATAACAAATAAGGGACTATTATATTTCAAATCGTCATTTATTTCGAATTTTCTGATTGTTATGTATTGAGAATGAGAGACTTAAAAATTTGCGCCAAATGATCCACTTGCACCACCATGGTGGGGTAAGTGGATCACCATTAAAAAAAATCTGTTCTCGAAACAAATGTAGTGTGATTATGTTTAATAAGAATGGTATTACCCTCGTTCAAGTTATTAGCGCTAGTAATGTTACATTTTAATACTTTAAAATTAAAAAGTATCTTTATTTAATCAAAATATAATAAAAAATATGTATATATTAGTTCATACTAATTTGAACAAAAAAAAACATTGTAACTAGAAAAATTTGGAGAAAATTCATCCATTTATTTGCATAAGTTATACAGAAGTATTGTAGGATTATTCCTAACGATGTTTTCGAAAAACACTTTTGATTTAAAAATATTAGTTACATTTACTTTTTAATAACAAACAGAAATCCTTCTATTTTATTTATGAATATATGTTTATCATCTGTCTAGAGCAATTTATATGGTCAAATAAGGTACGATACTATGCTTTCGATTGGAAAATTAGTATATTTTGCTTTTTTACAAATCAGCTTAGATAAACCACGAAAAGTTTCGTGTGAATTTTGAAATTATTATTTTTTTATATTTTTTTATTCCCGAAAGGTTAAAAAAACTTTCAGGTGGATTAATTCAAATTTTCTATGGTCAATTTGACAAATTCAAGCTGGGAATGAAACAAAATAAAGAAAAACAACATTTGCGGATATTAAAGCTTTTTAAAATTCTCGTAAGCAGTCTGCCAATAAATGATAATTATGCTTGATCCACTTACCCCACCCCATTAAAAAGTAGGGGTAAGTATACCATGTCCAATATATTTGTATTTAATTATAAAAATGACATATTTTGCATTGTGTTTCATTCAATTAGAACTGAAATGCTCCCAATGTGTCGATAAAATAATAGAATTCGATTTTAGACAGAGATACAATGGATTTTTGATTGATGGAAAACAATTTTCAAATTAATTACTTTTTGCAGCTAACAAGTTTGTTTGTGTTAGTGTACGTGTAGTACCAGTTTTGCAATAGTATCAGTGTGGGCGTAAGAATATAACCTAGAACGAAGCAATGGTGCGAAAACATTCAACATATTCAAGTATTTATGCTTTATATTGACAAATGATCCACTTACCCCACTGATACACTTCCCCCACTGTACCTTATATCAGTAGTCGCTTTCATATACTTGCTGTTGTAAACTTTGTATTGTATTATGATTTTATTATTATTTTATCAGTACTCAGTGGTATAATTCACATATAATTCAAAATGTAAAATTGTGCCAATGCAACTTAAGAAACTTTAAATGTTTCGTCATTGTGACTGCTACTATTGTGACTGAATACGTACAGTAGTGTCCTGGGGTACAGAACTGTGAAAATGGTGGAATAATCTAACATTATTGAAGAAGCCGAAGTTATCAAAAAGTGTGCAGTTTTGAAAAATTATTTATAGAATGAAAGTACAATTATATTGCTACTACTTGAATAATTTTGTATGAAATAATAGTAAAATGTATTATAAAGTTCTATTTTTTTTATTTCACATTTCTCCATAAGGTTTGATATGAAAAAGTTGTAGATCTGGCTAAAACCTACAACTTTGCTGAAGACAGCACGCCGTTAACTTTAAAATCTTGTGAGTTACAAGCAAAATTAGAATTTTTTAAGTGTATTTTTGAAGTGAATTTTCTCAATTTACAAAAATTACGTTCCCACAGTTTTTGCAGCAAAAGTTGCCTATCGTATGGCCTTTCGATTGCCACTAAAAGAAAAATTTTATCGAACCAACTCCATGAGTTATGGGCATTTAAAGATTTCATAGTTTTTCACTTAAATTTGCTTATAACTTCAAAATCATAAGAATTACAAACTTGCGATGTTCAGCAAAATTGTGTATCTTTACTTGCTCTGCAACTCTTCGGAAGACCACATTCACGTGAAACTGAAAATAAAAAAGTTAGATCAAAATAACTGATTTTTTGGGTCCACCCTAAGTTAAAACTTTCAAAATCAATTTACTTAGCTCAAATGAAGAGTTAGATCAAAAGTGTCTTCGACAAAGTTGTTCAAAATAACATTTTCTAAAAGTTTGCAGAAGACCGCAGCCACAAATTTCATCAAACAAAAAAGTTTGAGTCAAAATTTTAACTTAAATAAGGGCCACCCTATTCAACTTTTTTCTTAAAAAATGCAAAACTCAATTACGAATAACTTCTCTGAAGACATCAAACGTCTAAATTCGACGATAACAGAGAAAATACTTTTTTCCGGCTAAATTGTCGATTCGGTCCAATGTGCCATGGAAGCGCGAGGTAGGAACTTGTGAGGACCAGAGCTGTGTTGGTCGCTCCTTCCTGATTGTCGACTCACCATTTTGAAGCCCACCGATAATTACAAGAAAGACAAATCTCTTGTTTGATATTTCAATACCGAAAAGATGTAATACATACAAGTAATGCAGGGGCTTATTTTCAAGGTAACTACAACTCGAAAGAACAGCCTATAAAGAAAAATCTCTCATTGAAACTTATACACTGGCATTATACAACCTCGAAAGAACAGCCGATGATTGAAAGAATTTATTCTTAAATTAAATCGTTGATAAGAATGATACTAGTTGTTACGCCGAAAACTATTTCAACACTACCAGAAAAACCTCGCTTGTCGAATTCCTTGAAGTGCATCACTGACTTTCGGGGAAGTGTCGCATTCGGGAAACTGGTTTTTGGGATAACATTACATTCGGGGTAATGGTATTCGGGGAAGTGTTATGCAGGGTTATTACGGGAAGTTTAAAATGTTTTTCCACGCCAAATCTGGCCGACCGAATTGAATCTGCGCCGAATAAAATTAAATCCTCGCGTAATTTTATAGTGAAAAACATGTTTTTTCTCAAACGTATAATTTTTAATCTCTCCAACTTCAGCATTTTTAACTCAAAATAACAACATTAATCCTTCTTCGTTTTAAAATCTTTGCAAACCATTTTTTGACAAAATACAAAAAGATGTACCAAGAATCAAGAAATGCTGCAATAGTTTCAATGAGCATTGCTCTGCGAATCACACCAGAAATTTCTCTAAGACTATTTCTAAGAATTTACTTACAGCATTTTTTTCAGCATTTTTTTTTGGTAGGAAAAACAGGCCATTATGTAGTACAGATTTATTTTAATTTTACGCCAGGTAATACTCTTATGTATTTTTCATGATTTTCTCCAGAAATTTCATTAACGTATTAGTTTAGACAAATTTCCAATTTCCTTCATTAATTTCTTTATTATTCTTTTACAAATTTATCGAGCGATTCTTATGAAGATTCGATGAAGAAATTATTGAAGGAATTCCAGTGAAAATAGTTGAAAGAATTGGCGAAAAATCAGCGTTGGAACTTCTGGAGTTATTCTTGTAGGATTTTCAGAAACATCCCTGAAATCTAGAAACTTTGAAATTAATTCTTTTAGGAATCTTTGGATAATTTACTGGCAAAACAACTGGAGAAATCCCTTTTAGAAATTTATCGAAAAATCTCCAGAGGAAATCAAAGAAAAGTTTTCGGAACAATTCCTTTGGAAATTACTGGAGGTATCAGCATTGTTTTGCCGAAAGATTCTGGAAGAATTCCTTCAAGCATACTACTGAAACAAAAAAAAAACTTATTGGAATGATACCTTTGGTGGTGTGGGTTCACCTGGAAATTCATATAGAAGTTTCTGATCTTCAAGCATTTATACTAAGATTCACTGTAAAGATTCTTACACTTTTTATTTGTAAAAAATCCATCTAAGGAGAATGGACATGGAAATCTCTGCAAGTTTTTCTGATCATTTTATCAAAAATAATCTGTATTATCATTTTTGTGGGTCCCAGCTCATAGCGGAGTAATAATGAACGAAGAGGCTGATGAATTAGCAAAAGCAGCGTGCATTAGTGGAGTCGAACAACCTCATCGACTGACTTATTTTGATGTAAAGTATCCGGCGAAGCAACAGGGAATGCATATCTGGCAGAATAACTGGAGGGATGGAACCATGGGTCGTTTCTGTCACAGCATACTTCCTACTACTTCACAACTACCGTGGTTCGTAGATAGTAATCGGTAACAGGTGGTTATACTGTCTAAACTCATCAGTAATCATTCACGTTTGCCAGCCCATCTCAAACGGAATAGGATAATTGAGGATGATTCATGTTCCTGTGGTGAAGCACCTTGCGATCCGGAGCACATAATATTCGGATGCACTAGATTCCTCAATCAAAGGCGTACATTGTGGACGATGTTAATTAGAAAACAAATAATTCCAGATTTGCAAGTAATACTTAGGGAACAAGATTTAGAAGTTTTAAAGACAATAGCCGATTTTATTATCGCATGTGATGTTGATATATAGTACTATACTTGAATTACCACTTGGCAGGCTATGTGTTATTATAAGTAAACCCAAATAAATCTAAGGAAAAAAAAATAATAATCTGCAGAATTCGGATTGAAATAAAAATTACATTTGCAACCACTGATATTTCAAAAGAGATTCCAAGGTTTGTTTAAGAATTCCTCCAAGGATGTCTTGATAGGTTTTCATAAAATTATAACAGTAATATAGATCATTATCATAAAATTATAACAGTGAATATAGAATACATAAGCCTCATTAGTAGAGAATCAAAAATAAATCCATTACTAGATATCTAATTTTGTAATTCTCATATTTACCTTACTTGCCATGTATGGCATGCAAAACATCTTTCACAATATAGCATCCTAGTTTTCACGTTTTCGTAATGAATTAATTACAAAAATATCTGCCATACACCATGGCTGGACATTCTCTTTCTGTCTATATCGTACAACATAGTTTCCCACACTGTGGGTCGCGACCACCAAGGGGGTCGTGAGCTGCTCTCTGGTGGGTTGCGAAAAACAATCTCAATTAGTATTTGTTTTTAGATTTTAGATTCTTACATTTTCTAATGTCTTCTAAAATTTAAGCAAACGGTTTCCCATTAACGAAAAAAAACTATTTCTACTGTACAAGGAGTACAAACAGCACTCTCAATGTAAAATTTGCTGAATAATGCTGTTAACTACCGAAAATATCATAAAATTGATAACTTTCCAGTTGATATATCTAAAAACTTATTTTTCCTGATTCATGAATTTCTATGCACAGTACGCAGGGTGACCAGCGAACCGGGAAATCGGGAAAACCGGGAAATATGTGGGAATTTCATATCATCGGGAGAAAACCGGGAAATATACGGGAATTTCAATTTCTACCGGGAAAATGCTTCATATTGGTGTATGGCCGAAAAATACCTTGGCCATGTCCTTGCTGCTGGAAAATAGTTTGCTTGAGGATCTCAAGTATAATCAACTGATTTCATCAAAAAATTTATTGATATCATAATCGTATATTAAGCAACTAAAATTAACATTAATCTTTAGATTTGAACTGGATATGAAATCAGTCGGGTAGGGAGCCAGTTCACATTCTTGGCACTTTTCATTATTTTTTTTTTATTTTGAAATGCAACTGAGCTCATATTCGGCCACAATATGCGTCGTATTGAACTACTTCTTATTGCAAAGTTTCAGACAATTCGGCCGAGAAAAAAATCCATGCCAAGTGACCAAGTAGTTATATTCCCTACAATGTCCCATTCAGGATTTTTTTTAAAATTGACAGTTAGTCAATTTCTTTGCTAGCGTTGTTCTTGTGTGAATATTGTAAGTGTTTGATTTGTCAATTTCTAGTGTTAAGGTGATTTAGTATTTTGTTTGTACGTTAAAACGACAGGAAATATTCGTAGTAGTTGTCTAAGTTTTTCCCCAGTAGCACTAGGCATAAAACTAGGGCAGTAGTATGTCAAATGACCGTAACCATGCAGGCTACCACCCACCGAGCTCCCAAAACCCACCACCAGATGTCTGGTAGCATAACGTTCGGGCGGCCATGAGGGGTGGCGAAATGGGGGCCATCGTTGAAAACCCGAATGGTAAAGGGGAATGACCGACGACCTAGGTCAAGAACCTCACGGTCGAAAATAAATTACTGGTCGTTCTCTTGTCCGGATACAGCTGAAGAAGCTAGTCGTTAAGCTATAATTCAAAAAGTCCCAGCAAGCTGCAGCCGAAGTCCCCAAGCCAACCCGAGAAGAGCGTGGCCAGACGTGGCCGAAGCAGGAGAGCGCCGAAGGCCGAATGGTCGTGAAGAAGTAGTTTGGTGGAAGCTGCGAGAAGAAGGGGCCCCTAACAGGTCAGATTAGTCAGTAAGAAAGTGGGATGAAAGTGTAGAAAAGAAGTGGATAGAGAGAAGGTTGTAGCCCAAATAAAACTGCGTTTGTGAAGGAATAAAAGTAGGAGTTTTGACCAGTGAAGTGCTTGGAGTTTCCTATTTTCTAGTGCGAAGATTCCCTGTCCGCGGTAAATTAAGGTAAGCGTGCCGACCCTGAGGCAGTTGAGTCGGGGAGTCTCTAAGACGCTCCCGATTGGCTGACCGATACTTACAATATTTTTCAGAAATAACCTGAATCGATTTTTTATGACTTGAAAAGTTATTGTAATCATACATAAACATTTAAATTTTATAACTCAGTATGGTGTACCGTACAAAAGTCATTAGAACTCATATATAACAATATGTGCTCTGAAAAAGTTTGTAGATTTTAACATAATGTAGAAGTTTGCAGAGTATTTTTTGTCTGCTTTAGACTAGGTATAAATTTCTTGCTTCAATCATCGCCTTTGTTGAACTGTTTTAATTTTTGAACCTACCAGAAAATATGAAAAATATGTTCTGACGTACAATTTACTACTTGGTAATACAAAAATAAACCTACAGGCACTGAGCTATAACACCAGAATGGCAACAAGCCCCTTTAATTTAAACTTAGTCTGAAAAACGTTGTTATTAATCGCTTGAGGAACCACATGTCGAAAAGACTTTATTACAATCGGTTGTTTGAAAAATCGAAAAATTGCAAATGACCAATTCTGCAGGTCAGATTTTACAGTTTTCAAATTATCTGTTTCGGTTTTTTTTTCAAAATAAGGATTTTTATCCATTATTTACGACCGGGAAAATTTTTAAAATCCCGGGAAACAACCGGGAATTTGAAATCAGAAATTCACTGGCCACCCTGGTACATTTATATTTCCATCAAAAATGTATAATGATGAAATACAATATTTCGATGTGAACAGTATTATTTGAACGAGAACTAGTTGCATTGAAATGTTGACAACATCGTAATTTAAACGTTTTTGGTGCATACCATATCCGACAAAGTACGATTGTCGACGATCCTAACTTCCTTCTCAACAATTCAGCTCGATTCATACAATAACTCTCACAAATGTAGGTAAATGCTGAGCATGGAGTGCCATGGGTACTTCGCATACCTGCAGGAACGTTTAGAACGTTTAGAGGTAATCATACCATCGGTCCTATAACACTTCCCCGAATACCATTACCCCGAAAACCATCTCCCCGAAAACCAGTACCCCGAAAACCATTACCCCGAATGCAACGTTACCCCGAATGACACATTACCCCGAAAACCATTACCCCGAATGGTAAATTACCCCGAAAACCAGTTCCCCTAATACGACACTTCCCCGAAAATGAGTGATGCACTTCAAGAAATTCTTCAAGGAAGCTCGCGAATTTGAGCCTGAAAGTTTTCGGCTTAGTAACTACAGTTATCTCTCCCTAACTCGATATTGAAAGGATCATCGAGTTAGGGAGGTATCGAGATACAGAATACATTTTTTTCAATTTTCGAAATTTTGATTGTTTCGACAAAGTACATTTAAAATAGTAAATTAAATGTGAAAAATAGTAAATTTTTTGTACATTTGCCAACGTGACACTTTTTGCATAGTCTTCAAAATTTTAATTTTTTATCACCCTGAAATGACTTGTGAACCTTCATTTTACTATCACTATAATCATAATTATCAAATTTATGAAATTTATGAACATTTGGAGAATATTTGGAAATTTCCATGAAAATATCGAGTTAGAGAGGTAAACTTGCATAGGAAACTGAAACAGATCGCATCGAGTTAGGGAACATCGAGTTAGAGAGGTTTCGACTTACAGAGGGATCAAAGTATGCTAGATTGAAGGGACCGCGCATTCCATCGAGTTAGGGGAAATATCGAGATACAGAATATCGAGTAAGGGAGAGTTAAGTTACTACTATTCCTATTGGTGATTTTTTATTCTTTCAAACATCGGCTGTTCTTTCGAGGTTGTATAATGGCAGTGTAAAAATTTAAATCAATGATTTTCTCTTCATTGAGTTATAGGCTGTTCTTTCGAGTTGTACCGTTTGAGTTGAAGTTTGAGCAATAGCGGTAAAAAAATCGACTGACAAAATTGTCTTGAGCGAAATTCAAAGTTGGCAGTGACTTCAAAAAATAAATGAAAATAAGCCCCTGCATTACTTGTCTGTATTACATCTTGTCAGTATTACAATTTCCAAGAAGAGATTTTTTCATTCCTTGTTGTGCGCTCGAACAAGTCAGTTCAGTTTTTCGCAGTCGGCATATTCATTGGGTTTTTGCTCCACCGTCCGTGTGGTTTTTACCAGTTTTTGTGCCTCTTGAGTGTAGTGCTTAAAACCGCGCACCGCGAAGGAAGCGAACCAGATTGACAAGGGTCAACTGGTATCGTGCCACAATAAATTGTCACCTTCATCCCCCGGTGATTGGTTCCCCCCGTGCAAATCATCAGCGAAGACGGCGATACGATTTTTTGCCTACCTACGACGTGGAAGGCTAGCTGCTTTGCGGTCATCGAACGGGAACGGATAAGTAGCAAATTTCTATACCTATCCATACTGCTTTCGCATCTCCCAGAACAAACAGCGTTGAGTTCAAAGTTGTTTTTCGCTTCGCCTCTGTCTCTCTCCCGGAGCTATTTTGCTGGCTCTGTTAGGGGAGGAGTGTACAAAATAGTCCACTGACTGTTTTTTTTTTTCGAAAGTTTTTATTTTTATTTTTAGTTTTATTTTTTTGCCCTTATAGGGGGGGTGTGTACAAAATAGCTCACTAATTGATAAGTTTTTCTACTCATTTTTTTTTTCTTTTTTTTTTTACTCCACATTTTTTTTTAATTTTTGTTGATTCGGTTGCGGTTGAATTCTTTTCCGCATGGACGAATCGGATGGAGGCGATACGCCTCCTAAAGATCTCGTTGCTCGAACGCGGTTTTATCAACCGTCTTCGGCTGGGCCTTGGGTTGTCTATTTCCGGCGCAAAAATAAGATTTTGAATGTGCTCTCGATCTCTAGAGAGCTGACGCGTAAATATCCTGGGACCGTTATTCACCAAGTGAAGCAATCCAAGCTGCGTGTGACTGCACCTAGTTACAAAGCAGCGAATGAGATTGCTCAGCATGAGGCTTTTACTGTGGAGTATTTTATCTACATACCTGCCAGAGAGGTCGAGGTGGAAGGGAAAATTAGCGACGCAAGTCTGACATGTGAAGACATTAAGACTGGCAAAGGCATTTTTGAGAACCGGTCCATTCCTGATGTGGCTATACTGGATTGTAAACAATTGCAATCAGTTTCCATGGAAGGAAATAAGAAAGTGTTTTCGCCGTCAGCCTCGTTTCGTGTAACTTTTCCTGGTTCCGTTCTCCCGAAATTTGTTTGCATCGATAGTGTTTTTTACCCAGTGCGCCTATACGTGCCGAAGGTATTTAATTGTACCAACTGCAAACAGCTTGGTCATAGCGCTAGCTTTTGCGACAACAAGCCCCGTTGTGGCAAATGCAACCAAGCTCACTTGCTTGCACACAAGAAGCTGAAAAATGCAGCTACTGTCGCGAGGATCTTCATGACTTGCAGAAGTGCCCGGCATACAAAAGGCGCATTCGAAATGAGAGTCGCTCCATTGTGAAGCGCTCCAAGAAGACATATGCGGAAATGGTAAAATCTTTAAAAAAGTCCGCAGAAGAGTCTTCATCAGCCATCCCAGTTGGTAACTCTTTTCAAGAGTTGTCTTCCGATGAAGCAAACGACGACGAAACCGATGGGGGAGATTCCTCGGAGGTACACGCACCCGGTAAAAGAAAGTCTCCATCTTCTCCGGGACTGCGCCGTAAGGTATTGAAATCTTCCCTCAGAAGTTTGCCTAATTCCAAAGGAGGTGGGGCAAATTTGAAAATCCCGAAGAAACAGGTCTTTGATGCTTCCGTTCCGTGTTGCAGCAAAGATCTGCCGCCCCCGCCTCCACCGACTAAATACACTTCGAAAAGAAGCTCTAGACAAGATAGCAAGAAAAAAGCTACTGAAGTCCCTCGCTCTTCCTCGAAAACCCCCCGGGCTAAGCGAGGACTGATAACTTTTACGGCCCTTGTGGATCGCATATGTAATGCTCTCGGAGTTTCAGACTCATTCAGAGGCATACTCGTCCTTTTTCTCCCCGCAATAGAAGAATATCTCAGGGAATTGACTATCTCGTGGCCCCTCCTTGCTTCGATCATATCTTTCGATGGCTAATTCATCAAGTGAGGTACAAGATATGATCACTGTGCTACAGTGGAACTGTCATAGTCTAAAACCTAAATTAGACACATTTAAATTTTTGCTTCACAATTCCGATTGTGATATATTTGCACTCTGTGAAACATGGCTTTCTTCTGAAGATGATCTTAACTTCTACGATTTTAACATTATACGCCAGGATCGAGATGATAATTACGGGGGTGTGCTTTTAGGGATCAAAAAGTGCCACTCATTCTACAGAATCCCCATCCCGACTCATCCAGGCATAGAAATCGTTGCTTGCCAAATAAACGTAAAGGGTAAAGATCTTTGCGTAGCTTCTGTTTATATTCCTCCAAGAGTTTCAATAAACCGCCGTCATCTTTGGAATGTAGTGTCCTTGCTCTCATCCCCAGTTCTAATACTGGGTGACATGAACTCACATGGTACTGGATGGGGCGAATCTTATGACGATTATAGAGCGGCTATTTTCTATGACTTATGCGACGATTTCAACTTGAACATTTTGAACACAGGTGAAGCGACACGTATTTCATCCGACGGCAAAGAAAGCCGCATTGACCTATCTTTGGGTTCAAGTTCACTATCATTCGATTGCATGTGGAAGGTTATCGATGATCCCCATGGTAGTGATCACTTGCCCATAATAACCTCTATCAGAAATAATCTTGAAAGGTCAGAACAGTCAATTCAGGTTCCTTTTGACCTCACTAGGAATATCGATTGGCAAAAATTTGCATCAGCGGTAACTTTCGGTATCGAATCATTCAACACTCTCCCACCGTTGGATGAGTATCGATTCCTAACAGAATTGATTTATAAAAGTGCATTAGAATCCCAAAAGCAACGAGTTCCAAGTGCATCCTTCAAAAGACGACCAGCCACACCTGGTTGGGATGATGAATGCACTCAGTTGTATCGTGAAAAATCTAATGCCTTTAAAGCTTTTCGTAGATATGGTACCTCAGAACTTTATTTAGAGTACTCGAAGCTCGAAAAAAGACTGAAGAATCTTATTAAAGCGAAGAAGCGTAGCTATTGGCGACGTTTCATCGATGGCCTCTCGCGAGAAACTTCAATGACGACGCTTTGGAGAGTGGCTCGCAACATGCGAAACCGCTCATCCTCAAATGAGAGTGACGAATACTCCAATCGTTGGATATTCAACTTCGCAAAAATGGTCTGTCCAGACTCAGTTCCAGCTCATCCGCCTTTTTGGGAAACTCCAAGAGACGATTCTTTGGACAGACCATTCACTATGCTGGAATTTTCTATGGCTCTTCTTTCATCAAACAACTCCTCTCCGGGACGCGATATGATTAAGTTCAATCTTCTTAAAAATCTCCCTGATATCGCTAAAAGACGGTTGCTTGAGCTGTTCAACTCATTCATGGAGCACAACATTGTTCCACCTGAATGGAGACAGGTCAAAGTAATAGCTATTCAAAAGTCTGGGAAACCAGCGTCTGATCATAATTCGTACCGCCCGATCGCTATGTTATCATGTTTAAGGAAATTGTTAGAAAATATGATCCTATCCCGACTCGATCACTGGGTCGAATCAAACAACATGCTTTCCAGTACACAATTTGGCTTTCGCAAGGGCAAAGGAACAAACGATTGTCTAGCGTTGCTTTCATCAGATATTCAACTAGCCTTTGCGGACAAGGAGCAATTGGCTTCGGTTTTCTTGGATATTAAGGGCGCTTTTGATTCAGTTTCCATAGAAATATTGTCAGAAAATTTGCACAATAGTGGACTACCTGGAATATTGAATAATTTCTTGTACAATCTGTTGTCAGAAAAACACATGAGCTTCACTCTCGGTCAACTGACAACTTCCAGAATTAGCTACATGGGCCTTCCCCAAGGCTCATGTCTGAGTCCCTTGCTCTATAATTTTTATGTTAAAGATATTGACAACTGTTTGGAAGAACCATGCACGCTAAGACAACTTGCAGATGATGCTGTGGTTTCTATGAAGGGCCCACGAGCGGAAATCTTGCAAAGACCATTGCAAAATTCCCTTGATAATCTATCCACTTGGGCTAGAAATTTAGGAATCGAGTTTGCTCCGCAAAAAACTCAACTGGTCGTATTTTCAAGGAAGCGGAATCCTGCCCAACTAAAGCTTAAGCTTGTGGGAACAGACATCGACCAGTCTTTGACTTCAAAATACCTTGGGGTCTGGTTTGATTCAAAAGGCACTTGGAGAACTCATATTAGGCATTTAACGGAAAAATGCCAACAAAGGATCAATTTTCTACGAACAATTACCGGAACATGGTGGGGTGCTCACCCGGAAGACCTCATAAAACTCTATAAAACAACCATTCTCTCTGTTCTAGAGTATGGCTCTTTCTGTTTTCTCTCAGCAGCAAACTGCCACTTGATTAAATTGGAACGAATTCAATATCGTTGTTTGCGTATCGCCTTAGGGTGTATGCACTCGACACATAATGCGAGCCTAGAGGTTCTGGCAGGGGTTTTACCGCTACAGAACCGATTCTGGGAGCTCTCGCTAAGAATACTTATTAAGTGTGGAGTGAGCAACACACTCGTCATCGAAAACTTCGAAGAATTGCTCAATCTGAACACTCAGTCAAAATTCATGAGAGTTTATCTCTACTACATGTCATCTGACATTAGCCTTCCATGTTATAACCCTCCACGTGTACGCTTCTCCAATGACAGTTCCTCTGTTGAATATGATCTGTCCATGAAACAAGCTATTCATGGAATTCCAGATCAACTTCGATGTATAACTATTCCAAGTATTTTCAACGCAAAGTTCCAGAATGTTGATTCCTACAGGAGATATTTTACTGACGGGTCACGTATAAATGGATCCACTGGCTTCGGTGTCTTCAATGAAAATTCTTCCGCCTTCCGAAAACTTCAGGAACCTTGCACGGTTTATGTTGCTGAGCTGGCAGCAATCAACTTCGCATTGGGGATGATCTCAAACATGCCCGCAGACCACTTTTTCATCTTCTCGGATAGTCTCAGTTCAATCGAGGCACTCCGATCGATGAAACCTGTAAAGCATGCATCTTACTTTCTTACAAAAATAAGAGAGCAGATGTGTGCACTGGTCGAAAGATCATATAAGATTACCTTTGTATGGGTCCCCTCACATTGCCTAATTTATGGCAATGAGAAGGCGGACTCTCTCGCAAAGGTGGGCGCTGAGGAAGGTGAGATTTATGATAGACGAATTTCACACGATGAATTTTTTCATTTAGTACGTCAAAGTTCTCTTCACGGTTGGCAAAGCGATTGGCTAAATGGCCAACTGGGACGGTGGTTACATTCCATAATTCCTAGAGTTTCCTTGCGAGCCTGGTGGAAAGGTTTGGACGTAAGTCGAGATTTCTGTCTTGCGGCCCGAGGTAGACAACCCTATGTTCCAGTTAGAGATGTGTTGGGCACCCGCGATCTTATTTATATGGTCGCAATTTACGATTTTCTTTGCTCGTCTTGTATAAAAGTTTAATTCTCTTGTGTTCTCTTCCCCAGTTTTTTTTTTGTGTTTTGTCCCCTTTGTGTTGGATTGAGGATCCTGGCCATCCGGCAGTCGAATACCGGCAAGAAATCGCTACCAACGCCATGAAACAAAAATCAAGATGCCACGTTATACCTCCCGGATGAGCTGCTGAGAACCCTGATCCCAATCCCTACCATGTCCTTCCTTCAAAAATTGTGACCACTAACCTCGAGCTGCCACGAGTACCCTGGCTCCAGCCCACATTAATGTTGAAAAAGTCAATTGATTGTATGTAAAAAAAAATACAAAAAATGAATTTCGGCTCCGTAAAGCGTTGAACGCATTTGAGCCTCAAATAAACGAACTAGATAAAAAAAAAAGAAGAGATTTGTCCTTCTTTTAGTTATCGGCTATTCTTTCGGAAGTTGCACTAACAAAGTGATTGTTGGCATCATAATTATTGACGCTTTCAACAGTGATTTTTTTCTTCTTTTATCATAGGCTGTTCTTTAGCGATGTACTTTTGAAATAGTGGTCAGTTTAATATCAGTTAACATTTTCATCTGACATTTTTCAAACCATAGTCTAATGACATTTTAGAATATGTTGAACTCGCATTGCCTCCAGCAATATAAAAATATAATTATACATTAACAAATAATATAACGCTTTTGAAAGAGGGCGGGAAATGTATCTAATATTAACATGTCAGCATTATCATCAGTTCGAAAAATGATTTATTGCTGTGAACACAATCATTCTCACAAAATCAAGTACACGCCTGTGAGTAAAATTTGGGTTCTCACCTGGCTCATGAAGAATAGCTGTTGATTAAAAGAATAATAAATCTTTGATAACATTAAGAACAAAAATTCAAATGAAAATCAAAATTCTATGAAATAGGTATATGGGATTCATTTGTCGGATCTTCAATTTTTCGTGCCAAGAAAATTCGGGGTTATGGTCCATTCGGGGAAATGGTATTCGGGGTAACGGACTATTCGGGGTAATGGTTTTCGGGGTATTGGTTTTCGGGGTACTTGACCATTCGGGGTATTGACTTTCGGGGTGATGGTTTTCGGGGTAATGGTATTCGGGGAAATGTTATAGGATCATACCATCTACCAGAGCTGCGGCAATACATACGAGCTGGAAACAGCTTTCTTAGTGATGGGTGATATGCAAAAGCGCGTGATCGGATGATGGCCGATCAATGAAAGAATATGAAAGATGAGGATCAAGAGCCGATTCTTCAATATTACATAATCAACGTGCACACAGTCGGAAGCACTGATGATGATAAACATGCATTTTCCGCGCAGCTTGAACAATCGCTGCCAAAGCCACGACATCAAGATCAACATAGGAATTTGGAACAATAGCAACCAACCAGGTTTTGAGAGAAGTTAAGAATGCCGTTCAATAGCTCAAGAATAACAAGGCAGCTGGGAAGGATGGTATCGAGGCGGAACTTTATAAGATGGGCCCGGAGTAGTTGGTCCCTTGTTTGCATTAGAAGATAGTCAGAATCTGGGAGTCAGAACAGCTACCGGAAGAGTGGAAGCAAGGGATTATTGCCGTATCAACCAGAAGGGTGACAAGCTAGAATGTGAGAACAATCGAGCTACTACTATTCTAAATGTCGCCTATAGAGTATTATTCCAGATCGTCCTCCGAGTTTTTTTTTTCAGTCACTCATGATTGTGATTTCGGATTATTTTAGTCATGAAAACAAATCAAACCGTAGTGCAACAGTCTTGTTTGCATGAACTACGTAAAGAAACAAAATTTAACTAAAAATGTATGTACTTACAGTCTTCGTAATGAAACGAATTTCGGCCACGCTTTCGGTTGCTGCAGATATGATTGCTCCTTGCAGCATAGTAGAGCATTCTTTAAGCATTCCGCATAAGGTGTCGAAATGTTGGGGTGGTTGTATAGATGATAGAGAAATTCATAAATCTGAAAACAAAAATGGGCATTGTAACAGTCTAGAACTTAAATACTACGATAAAAATACCTTATTTTCAATTTCCCTCCACATATTCATTTGAAACACCATGATGAGGCTCGACGGAAATACGAAAAGTCGCTTGTCTAAGTCTTCCACAATGGCTTTGCCGAACAGCGCTCCGTAGCCTGACAAACTGATCACAGCTGTGAGGAACACATCCAACAAAAGGGCAACCTCCTTCATTTGAAGTGTATTCACTTCCGCTAGATCCGACTGGATATAGCCGATAAGCTCAATTATCCATCCGTTCAGAGCTTTGTGGTTTTCTAGCTGAGGCACAAAGTCGAAGAAAGAACGCAAAAAATAGTTTTGCATGTTTGTCTCAAACGAGCCGATGGTTTTCAGAATGTCACTCAATTCGAAGAGATGTAGATCAGTGGCAATTGGATTGTGCTTATGAATGGAAAACTGTAAAACGATTGCCTTTTCTAGCTTGGTTTGATTACGTTTGTCGATCCACGTGCTTGGTTTCAAAAGTGACGTCAAATGTTTGGAAGGTAGCACACTCAAGACCTTGAGGTATTCGTCAAATAGCTGAAACGATTGATATTTAAATGATTATAACAAACGTAACTAACATAAAACAACAGTACAAATGAGTAATTCTTGTTGAAGCCAGACCGCCATAGCTACAAATCGTTAGAATGCATTGGAATGTCGATGTTCGTTAGATTAGGCTAACACTGGATGAGAAAAGTAAACCCATCGTAAGCCAGCAAGTTAAACAGGTTGAAAAGAAACTTTTTTTTAAATCTTAGATATTTTTTCTCTTTATTGAGAAATATGCCTTATATTTCAATAGGAATTTTATTGATGTACAAAGACCCCATGTCAACAGTATAATTTGGAAGACTCACACCTTCCATAATACACCGGGGGTTATAGGAGTTTGGGAAGTAGGCAACGCAACATCTTTGACCAGTAGGTTCTTTAAGTTTTGCTTCTTCGGTCTTGTGAGGATAGGTCTTTTGTGTTTCGGCTTTCTTTAATTTGTCCTTTTGTGATTCGGCTTGTTCTTATTTGGTCTTCTGTGACTCCGCTCTCTGTGATTCGGCCTACTGTTGAACACACCAAATTTTCGATCTATCTTCCAGCAATTTCGTGTGCTGAAACCAATTCAGCAATACACCATTTTACTGATATTCAGCACTTATGAAATTGTTTACTGGAATTCAGCAATCTAACTTGCTGGATACTTGTCAATACCATTAGGATTGCTGATTTTCAGTAATTTAAATGACAGATGATTGATGACCAGCAATTGATTTGAAATTTTGCCGTAAATTAGCAAACATAATTACTGAACTTGCATCAGCAATTGTTTTATTTGCTGAAAACCAGCAAACAGTTTTACATGTCAACCGATAAACTTAGAACTTAACGAGAAAAACTATCCTGTTCGTTTCATGGGCTTAACTGGCATGAAGTTTCAAAGAAAATTTAACTAACCAGCACCTTCTTAATATCCTTTGGAGTATTGTATTTGGTATGTAAAATATTCACTAAAATAATAAAATAAAAGTATTGTATTACTTAAGTGTTTATTTCTAGGATAGCAACAAGACCGGAACGGTAGACGGTACTTTGCCTCTACCTATAGGTCCTAATCCTTCCCCCAACGGCGCAGAAACATGGTGTTGATGTTTGATTTTGTTAATTAAATCATTATGGCTTGTTACGCAATTGTATTTTATGTTATTTCAATAAAAATGATAATGAAATGAACAATACCTAAATTTTACAGTAGCCAGGTGCTGGCAACCCAAAATTGCTGAAAAGCAGCACCCACTAGAATAATAAATAATCAAGTGGTGTGTATACACCAAATTTTCATTTCTCCTTCCAGCAAAATGAAATGCTGAAACGTCTTCAGCAAACAATATTTTACTGTAAATTCAGTAACGTCGTTGATGTTTGCTGTATTGTTCAGCAAGTGATATAATTGCTGAAGCAATCAGCAACTCAAGTGTCAAACACTTATATTATTTTCGAATCGCCTTTCCTGCAGCATCCATATAATAACAAAGTAGAATTTTTTCCTCCCAAAATATTGATAAAATTCCCAAATTCGGAAGATTTCAACATCAGGTAAGCTTTTTAATACATTTAGTTAAAAACCTCGACATGATTGTGGTTAATTTCATTTCAGATAACTGAATCTAGTAGAACTCCTGCGTTTTGGCTCACTTCTAGGTCCCAACATTTTATGGAAAAAAACACATTGTCTTTAAGCATGTTGTTAATATAAAGTGAATATAAAGACCTACGTGAAGCGTACAATAGATTAATTGTGGTTTTATTTCAAGATTTTATTCGAAAAGTAGTTTTGTCAAATTTCAAAAATGAATGCAACCATGAAAATGATTTTAAAATTAAAGTAGAATGGCACTTTTCCCCAACCTCACATGGAAAAGGTCCTTGTGATGGTATCGGTGGCAACATTAAGCGAATGGCTAGAGATGCTAGTATTAGAAAGTCATCAGAAATTAATAACGCCAAACAATTTTTCGACTGGGCTGTGTCGCAAAAGGTGAAAGACCAATTTAAAAGAGATTGGGAATTTATCTATGTAACTGAAAATGACTATTCAGAGGCTGAAAAATTTCTTCAGGAAAGATTTTCTAACCTTGTTCCAATTTCTGGAACAAAAAATATCATTCATTTATACCAAAAGACGAACGAAGCATTTTTGCTAGTGAATTCTCAGATGCACATGAAAACCAAGAAAATACAGCATGCTTTGTTCTTAATAATACAAAGAAACGAAAATCTTCTGGTGTTAGCAACCAAAGACAATCTTTCCGCTTGAAAAAATAGATAGTATTAAGATGAAAATGTAAGTTATATACTGAATAATTGAATAAATAAAATAAAAAAAATAATAATATTTCGAAAAAATAAATCATTCCGAGTGCACGAAGCCAAACGAAGCACAAAGTGAAAAATAAAAGAAAAACAAAATCACTCCGGGCGCGCGAGATCGAACTGGAGAGTTTGTTTTTTTCGTACCCCACTGCCTGAAAAGAGCGCTAATGGTAAAACATAAATACCAAGATAGCCAAATTCAAACAGACGCTGTTTTCCAATGAAACCCACATGTTAACTCTATACGATGTCATTAGGTTTCCTATGTATTTTAAGGGAAATATGAGGTATATCACGTAAAAAAAATGCCTTATATTTGTCAAAAAATTGTCTATTTTACAAACTGTTTAGCTTGCCGGCTCACGATGGGTCCACTAATTAACATAAACAGTTTAACAGTTAACATAAACGCTTCTTTTCTAGTTTTAGCATATTACAGTTAACTCTCCCTTTCTCGATATTCCGTATCTCGATATCGAGTAAAAGAACCATAGTAAAAGATGGTTTCCATAGCTAACTCGATGGTCCCTTGGATCGCAGTTGCACTGGTTTTGTGTTCTGTAAGTCGATAGCTCCCTAACTCGATGGTCCCTTCAATATCTATTTGGGGTGAATTTACTGTATAGCGAACAGCGACAAACAAATTCTAATGGCGGCCTGTTTTTTTTTAGCGAGAATCACTCAACTATAATATTTTATTAACACATATATTAGGCTTTTCGGTAATCCAATCCGCATGGTTATTAACCTTCCAGTCGTCGCGCGGTTTGCCACCGTCAAAACCACCACGCTGCTGTTGTGAACGAGGAGCGAGGTTTTTCCACCAGTGTTGTACAAAATACAACAGCGCGACGACTGAAGTGTTAAATTAATTAACTTATTACGCGTGGTAAAGACTCGTACTCGGCTAGAATTCGAACCCAGGACTCTTGTATGCTAGACGAGCGTTTTACCAACTAAGCTACCGAGCTACTTGGTGACCTAATAACTGAATTGGTTACAAGTTTCGAATTAAAATCCCATTAGATCAGGCAGACTCTTTTCATAACCTATATAATTATTTTTTTTTATAATATTTTACTTACCTTGGTGTTGATGCTAAAACGACTGAACAAATTTTCCAAAGCTTCACATAGATAATCGAAGTTGTCCTCATTCTGATAGGATTTTTTAGTAACAGCATTTTTCAAATGCTGCACAGTTTCAACGAATGGGCTTCCGGTATTGGCTCCGTGTTCCTCAGATTTTTCAAGCAAAAATTGTAACGACAGATGCAGAAATCTTTTGTAGATGTCGCTTTGCACGTATTCTGTCAGCACATCAAGATATTCCAGAACGACCAGCACATCTTCGACCTCCATGTCGGTTTCCACGGCGTCACTGAGGAAGTTTTCCACAATCCGCTTGGCAGTTCCTGAGTGTGGCATTTGCTTGATAGCTATCTGGAGACAGTATTTCTTACTTTCGTAGCAATGGTGAAAATATTCATGCAAAAAGCACCAATTCAGAGGTGGAATGGGCTTGGGATACTTTTTGGCCACAATTCTCAAGAGGTTATAGAGAACTATATCGGTGGTATCTGCGGAATTCATTTTGCCACCATGGCTGATTAAGTGATGTATTACCGCAGCAAGGATACTCCTCTTGGGCAAATGTTTCAAAGACGATGGTTCTGGTCGCCCTTCTGGATTGAGATAGATCCCTCCGCGGTATGACTGCATTTCATTATGTATATGATGCGCAACCAAATCTCCAGCTGCTTCAATAGCGGAATGATTAACAAAGTGAATTAATTGAATCCAACAATCGCCTGGGATCATCTTAGCATCTAAAGATTCGTCATCCTCACTTGGCAGAGGAATTCCTTGCCGAAAAATTTCAGGTATTTGAAATATGTTCATCATATCAGGAGAAAATGATTTCAACGAATCCAGGGCCGCGACAATCACTTCACGGTCATCGAAATCCGTTACAAACTGCCACAGCTTGAGAATGATTTCATTGACCAGTCGTTCTTGCTCAAGTGAGTTAACTTTGATGGAAGGCACGTTGGCGAAAAATCTGCACAGGCTTTGAATGATTCGTGGGCGTTTCTCGTGAGTGAACTTAAAACCGAGCACTTTCCAGGTGGACACAATGTTAATTACGTGATTCTCACAAAGGCTGGCAATAGCATCGATGGCCAACGCTACAGCAGCTTCATTGTTAGCATCCTCTGGGTGGCTAAGGATTTCGGAGAACAAATTTACCAGATCTGCTCCGTGCTGTTGTGGTCTGAAATAGAGAGATAAAAAAAATATCGAATAATTCCTATTTTTAATAGTTCATTTTCAAGATTCAGCAGGATTAAATTCTCCTTAAAATACGTTTACTGGTCTATCTCACCCACATACTGCAAAACTACGATAGGACAAACTGGCACTATTGTTAGTAGATCGACCTAATGACCCAATGTTAAATCTTTCTCAGCTGTTCAGGAGATTTCGTGAATATTTTTCAAATAACGTAATCAACAAACACTTTTTTAAATTATGATTCGTGGTTTACGGCCAACCAGCCGTCATTTTCATTTCATTTTGCAGCGTTTGGTGGGGCAATTAGAGCGCAAGTCAATAGGATAGGAAAATAAGATTGGCTAGGGTGTTAGGTAAATAGAATAGACTTGACACAATAATGCTAATAATGATGCAAAATGTAATGAATCCGTAGGTCAAACAATTCTATTGATTATTTAAGAGCTACGAGCAAAGTGATTCAATATTGAACTAGTATTTTTAACATATAAAAATATATATGTAAGGAAAAAAACAAAACATATGAAAACTACTAATCAAATTAATTTAATTTGAAGAATAAACTTAGAATAGCAACATGAGAGATGTTAAATTAAAAACTTCAACTTATATAGCGAAACAAGTAGTGAAGCAATCAATCAATCATTGCGTAACTATTCATTGAAACTAAGTGTATTAAAGTTTCGTTGAATGTCGTTGTTGTACTCTGTCATGTCATTTGTATGATAATCCCAAATTAAAAATTTATTTGTTAGACTCTGTATATCTTAATTGTTATTTGTCGTTACAGAAATAAGAATCCTCAATGTCTTTCAAATGGCTAAAAACTCAATTAAACTACCTGTATAAATATTGTTGAACCCCATAAATGATTTGTGTCTCCCAAGGTCTTTGAAGTCAATTTAAGGCGAAGATGAACGGAGGTCAAATCTCAATCCTACAAGAGCACAAACCTTAAGAACCAGACAACCACTCACGTCGAAACCCTGATAGACTGCTCACCAGCGAGTGACCAATCGACCAACCCTACAATCTGAGTGGCTGTCTGATTCTCCAGATCTGTGCTACCACAGAACTGCAGCCCGGCCTCGGTTCATCTTGACCTTAATGTCCTCATTGTCAAACGCGAACAATTAATGTAACGCAGAGCCCAATTACACCCACTCTTGCGTTACGTAACACGGTAGTAATGAGTGTTCTCTAACGAATGGTCTTACAGCATAGCTGAGCCTCTCGGTTCATAAGACAGCAGAGCGTTAATGATTAATCATAAATTCAATCATGATTAATGATTAATGCTTATGATTAATCAAAAATGTTAATCATTAATCACAAAAAATCAATTGTTAATCATTAATCACTAATCATAATCATTGCAATATTATGTTTTAATCATTAATCATTAATCATTAATCATAATCATAAAGATCGCTAATTTTATTCAGTAATCATAATCTTAATCATAAGTCAAACATTTAATCAATCATCAATCAATCATTGAACAAAATTTTACAAATTTTACAACATTGCCTTCTAATGTATAAATAAATTTTGCATTTCTTATATCTTGTGACACAAACAATGAAAGTTTATGCTCAAGGAACGTCCAAATCCAACCAAGTACAGCGTGGCTTTGCTTTGTATCCGAAGATGTTATCACAAGATTTAAAAAGACCCTTAAATATATCCTCCACGTGAGACGGTGCATTTCTTAGTTGTATATGATCCGAATCCGAAGACGTGGTTGAAAGCTTGTGAGTGGTACCATTCTACATGAAGAATTGCTGTTTATAGGGGCAGATCATAAAATTTCGACCTAGCACTAGTTTTTTGGCCGTTCATAAGATTGTTGTATACTTTGTATGAATACCCGAAAATTGGCACAACATTGTGGCATTTCTGTCAATAGCTCCTCGCTATTTTTGTTCACGTTTGATGTTTGCAATCTAACATCGCCTGCAGAAATCCACTGAATGTAGCAGAGCGTTAAGTTGATCTTGATTAAACATTCGATGATTATAAACGATAAACCATGCTTAAAGTTTTTCAATTTGAATTGTTCTCTTCAATAATGAGTAAAGCCATTTATTTTCATGTTTATGACTCATTCGTTGCATACGTCAAGGCGTGTAAGTAGCATCAATTCATTACGTAGCGCTAAAAATTGAGTTTTTTTTAACCCTGGGGGAAAGCCCTCCCCTCTTCGTAATGCTTTTCGTATAAACATTTTCAAAATTTTGTTTGAGTCGCACCGTATGAGCTTACCCTTTCCCTTTTCGAGCATTAGTGATTTGTGGACGGAGCCTTAGGAAGATTATTTAATTATTATTTTTATTAATAATCATTATTATTATTATTATTATTATTATCTTTATTAACGAGATTTGCAGCCCGAGGCTGGCTCATCTCGGTAGGTAATAATCATTGATTAATGGTTAATCATTCAAAAGCTTAATCATAATTATGATTAAATGCCCAAGAGTATGCTCTAAAGGCCTTGAAGTATGCAACAAAAAAGTTATATACATAATGATGAATTTTTCCCTTGATTAGCAATAAATCTGATATAAAATCTTTTGAACTTCGTTACAGCAAATTTTTAATCGCAAACCGTTTTTACTGAAATTTAGATTCAAATCAAGGAAGGGCAGAAATTTCTTTAAATATTGTTTAAAAAATATGTTTCCAGTTTTTCATAAAGATCTCGTTAGGAAATTCCTAGCGAATGTTCAAACTGATTTCGCCCAATATATATCCATGAATTGGGATGTTGATCGATGAAATATTTGCAGTGTTTTGTAACCTATTCGGAAGATCACATTTTCTGAGTATATCAAGTATATCAAAAAGATTTCAATCAGTAGACTCAAAGACATTTCAATTTAAACAATGATAGCTCGCTCGAAATTGAATTTTCCGGGGGTGATTTGAAAGGGATTTCCATACTAATATCGAAGCCGTTATTAAAATAGTTTCAGGGTACGGAAAATTTTGAAATTTTAATATATGTAGATTCAGAAAATCCAAAAAACTGGATACTCCTAAACAAGCCAATTCTTCGGAAAAATCTAATATCTAATACTTCAATAATTAAAAATACTTGATAATGAATTCAAATGCTTGGTTTGCAAAATTCATAAAGTTTCAGAACTTTCTTTTTGGAGGAACTTTTGGAGTATGAATAAACAACTTATTAAATTTTAACTTTCGCTTTTCAAAAGGAATACTAAAAATCACTAGAAAGGCGAGCAAATACTATTAAACATTTAAATGTTTAATAATAATATATCACAAGATTAGCAGTATATTTGAGTTAACCGGGGTTTGCTCGCCTTAGGGGTCGTCCATAAATGACGTAGCATTTTAGGGGGGAGGGGGGTCTTCACGAATTTGTGACGATGTGTGACGAGGGGGAGGGAGGGGTCCCAGCTTACCTACGTAGCATTTGAATAATTTCGGTGAAAAAAACATCATTATAATAAGATTAAAAAATTCTTATCGAATTATTAAATTTACTAAGAAATCTTTAATTTTCCTGAAATTGAAGCTTGAAATATTTATGTAAATTTTATATTGTATTCGTGTTAAAACTATTTTATTTAAATATAAACAAATTTAAAGTTCAATATGTTAGGTAAAAATCAATGCTTTATCGACTTGGATTGTTTTTTTCCATTTGTAACAAGATATAGCATCAACCGTGGAAGTTCAATTCATATTTTCTGTTGGAACTTTATTTCCTCAAAAGCACATTATATGAGCATTTAGACAAATATTAACGTTATTATAGTAAAACAAGATATTTATTCAGTACGTTCAATGTTGCAGGAGATTTCCACTCAGTCAACGTAACGATTTGTTTTGATATATCATTGCTCTTGATGGAAAAGCCTGGATGATAATGAGGACATCAAATTAGAGTGTTATTTTTAATGTGTTAATTGTTCTAACATTAAGTTTTCTAAATAATTCGATAATTGAGCAAACGAGCCTTTTTTATTATTTCATTTTGTCATTATGAGTTGTGTTAGAATATTTCAGTATGGATTACGATGATTAAGTTTAGTTGAAATATAAATAAAGATGATTGTAAAAAAATAGCTAATTTTTGAAACATTCCAAATTTTGCAATTGTTTTTTTTTTGTCTCTATCTGGTAACTATTTGCAGAATGAATTTGAAATTAGAGAGTAATGACGGGATCCATTCCAAATTAAGGAATTTTGTTCATGTTTCACTTAAATCTGTTTCTTAACCACGAATAATTTTAAAAAAAATTCTCTTGTTCTGAACCTTTACTCCTTGCTGTTAGTTTTATTAATCCGCACAAGATTTTTTATCTTTTTTTTTGTCTACATTTTCAGCTGTAAACTTGTTCTAGGTTTTAACAACAACAAAAGTACTACATATTAAATTTAAACTGGGAACCAAAATTATGTAACTTTAACAGAAGATAAGTTGGTTTTAACTGTTTTCCAAATGATTTTTGAGCACTACAGTATATTAAACTATCATTTGTCAGATTTTCCTGACGTTTCAGTCAGTACTTAACATCAGTTAATATCAAACTTTTGAATTTTTGGATCTCATTTTCAGTTTAGCGCAATCGCTTAGGAAAACAAATAAAAAAATAAAGTGGGGGGGGGGGGGGGGTGCTTGCTATGCTACGTATTTTTCAAGGGGGGATATTTGCATTTGTGACTAAATGCTACGAGGGGGGAGGGGGGTGTAAATATTCAGCGAAAAAATGCTACGTCATTTATGGACGACCCCTTACTAATGATTTTTTCAACACCAATATGTTGAATACTTTCCCCGGGAAATCGAGAATCCTTAACAACCCGGCATATGTTCAAGTTTATCAATAACGCTTGAAACTTCCGTTTAAAACTTCATAATTTATGAAGTTGGATGTGTTGCAAGCTACGCTTCACAGAGCCAATATATTGACCACTATTTCCAGGATACTGGCTCTTGAAGCAGAGCAATGGACCATTTCCGTGAATTTCATTGGCTTATATGCTTTCTGGGGGTCAGATCTGACGAAATGGTCTATTGAATCGTAATTTACGAATCGATACCCACAGTTTCAAAGATAAACATAAATCCTGATATTTACGGAATTTTGTTAGAAGACGACTGAAAAACATAATTTTGAAAAACTACCGTAAAACTAAACATTACATAAACTTCGCATATGGATTAAATGGGAAACAATATGCGAAATTTGCAATGAAATTACACGTCTTCTCGGTGAGAATCGAACTCACGACTCCCTGTTCACCAGATAGGGCGCGTTATCCCTACATCACGAGAGGACTCACGGACGCAGATGTTAACCTGAATTCGATTTCAACTCAGTAATCACACACTACTCGCCAACGACTTGTTGGACGAGATTTGTATAGTGCAAGCTCAGATTTATTTCAATTTCTTTATTTCTTTATTTGGAGCACACAATGGGTCGTGACGTTTTCAATATAAATACTAGAGATGGTCGGGTTTCACATTTTTCAAACCCGAACCCGACCCGTACCCGACTTATTTTATTTCTTCAAACCCGTACCCGACCCGAACCCGAGACAATAATTCGTCCCCTTAATGCTACAACTAGATAACTTGAAAATCAAAATTTTGGGATGTGCCACTTAGAAAATATGACCGTTTTACAAGGGGACGGTTAATCGCAGAGGACATGGTTGAAAAACTTGTGTATTTTGAATCACACGCTTATGAGCTGTAGGTATTTTACAGATCTAATTAATAAAAATGTTTTGGCATATTGAAGTCAAAAATTTCAAATTTCGAGTTATCTAGTTGTAGCATCAAGGGGACGAATTGAAAGGCAAACCCGTACCCGACCCGAACCCGTAAATATTTCACTGTTTAAACCCGAACCCGACCCGAAACCCGAAAATTTTTGGGGTGAAAAACCCGAGCTCGAAAAAATGGTAAATTTATCGTTTCTGATGCATAGAACAGCTTTAAGTTTGCTACTCTGTTCGCAATTCTTACCAAACCCGACCCAAACCCGACTCAACCCGACTTTTTTCAAGCCCGAACACGACACGTACCCGATAATTTTGTAGCTTTCAAACCCGACCCGAACCCGAACCCGAAAAATTTGAAATTTTTGAACCCGAACCCGTCGGGTTCGGGTTCGGGTCGGGTTTCGGGTTTGAAAACCCGAGACCCGACCATCTCTAATAAATACGATAAATGATAATTTTAAAAAAAAACTATTGTTTTGAAATTGAAAATTTTGATCAAATTTGACATTAGGCATATAAGGGTTAATCATAATCATTAATCATAATCACTAATCATACTGAGTTTAATCAATAAGCATAATCATTAATCATCTAAAATTGTAATTTAATCATTAATCATAATCATTAATCATACTCTGGCTTAAAAATCAATCACAATCATTAATCATGACTTGAAAATTTTTAATCAATAATCATAATCATCAATCATGATAAAAATGAATATAATCATCAGTCACTTAATCAATCATTGCGACCCGTTAATCATTAACGCTCTGTAAGACAGATGTATAGAAATAATTTGTTTCGAAGAATCAATTATTACCATACATACCAAACGCTCGCCATGACCCTATACCTAACATTTGTATATGTATGGACTCAGCTAAGTCCTTTTTTAATAAGTAGTTCTTTCACTGATTGATTTTCTTCAGAACCTTGTCAAATATAGACAATTGATGGTATCAGATTTGTTACTGCAGTGGAGGTGCTTTCGTGGGGTCTACAACAAAAGGCCGAATCACAAAAGACCGAAAGCTCAAAAGGCCGAAACATACAATAGGCCGAATCACAGAAGGCCGAATCATAAAAGGCCGAAACACAAAAGGCCAAATCACGGAAGGTCGAAATTTTAAAATAAATTCTAGTGAAAGACACAAACATTCAGCACATTTTCTAGAATATTATGGACATTTTTACAGTAGGATAAGCGGGACAAAATGCACAAGTAACATTACAGTTGAATAAGAGTGTAGTGTATGGTTAGTGTTTTTTGGGTGTGTCAGCTGGTCTATTCTTAGCTGACAAACTCAAAATAAATTCTATAGGGTTTTGTTCTTCTTCGTCGTAAGCGCTACTATTCGTCGTATCAAACTTTAAATGTTTCACTACGGCGGATATTTAAACTTACCTGCAACAAAGATTCATTATCCAAGTGTAATTTTGTGAAAGCTGTTATGGTTTGTACACTTGTACACCAAAAATGCAATAAAACTACTGTATTTCGGTAAATAACTTCAGTTCAATTATCCACTTTGCACTTTATCACCGAAATCGCATGGACGAACACGATTTGAGAGAAATGCTTAGCGATCGACTGAGCCACACCACTTTCCAACACAAGTTTCTTCCCGCCCCCGTGGGTGACTTACTTCGCCGGGCACTTATTTTCACTATGGAAAACCTTCGTACTTCTTCACTGAAGGATTTCATTCCAATCGCACGCTGTAAAACTTCAATAAGCCACCAAATTTTACGAAATTTTCTCAACCGCCGCGTATAATTGAGAATGTAAACAGAGTTTAATCCGTCGTACTGAGAAAAAAAAGCTTGTGCACATCAATGTGTGCGCGACACTCGATGTAAAAATACGGTTTTTTTATTGTGTTGTTTTCGCTGTACTGTGAGCAAATGCCATAATTGTACGGTCAAAAGGAATTGTGTTCATATGTTTGGGCTGAATTTTGATAACGAACAATGAATTTAAAAGGAAATTAGTATATTCCATCATGCTGAAGAAATGGAGGGAGATGCCAGTAGATCTATATATTCTAGTAAAACATTTGATTATAGCGTTGATATGTTGTGTTTTAACCATTCAATACACACAGTGAGCCGTAAGTTGTGAGACGAATCTGGAAACTGATTGCGACGGAGTTGAAAACGATACGACGGACTGAGAATACGGTAAGATGCATTTTCTTTGCATTATTTCCAAAAAGAGATCAAGATTTATCAAAATGTTATTGTACAATGCTAAAGCCGTTTTGAGAAAGAATTGTTTGGCATCGGTTTGTGTCAGCATCATTCACAGCAATACTGGGAAAATTGCAGTTCTTACTGATCATTGCTTAATACGATGGATACTAGCACATCACCCTAATTGAAGCTTAAGTAGTCGCGCTGTTGTTTTTTGTACAACATAATTGTAAAACAGCCTCGCGAAAACTGGAAGGGTATACAGTGCCTATTCGATTTAGGCAACATGCCAAAAATTTTTATGTTGCCTAAATTGAACCGTTCCCAAAATTTAATGGTTGTTTTTATTAAAACTTGTATCACCGTAATAATAACCACGAATTAAATTTACTTATTTTAAATATGGTAAGCCTTGAGAAGGCCCACAGAAATATTGAGATTGACAGGATTTGTGACTGACCATTTTCCATTTTTGTGTACATGGATTTCCGTATTGCCAAATTCAAACCGAGTCAAAATCGAACGGGCACTGTACGATAAAAAGTATTTTTTAGTAAACTTAATATTCTTATGATCACTTAAACACTTGTTATACCCTATCTCAGCAATCATTCTCCTGCTTGTTGCGTGAATGACTACGTTGACATTATGTCGGGCAAACGCTTGCTGTCCGAACTCGCTTTCGCTTTATTAAGTGAAAAATTAATTTCAAGGATAGAATTCTCAGAGAGTGACATACTTTATAGTACTACAACACCATAGGAGATCACATTACATCACCTAGTCAAAGAACGGCATTTTGTCTTATTATTTAACTGCCGTGAATCGTGTCCCATCCTGCATTTTCGTCAAAATTGATCTCTGCATTTTCGTCAAAATTGAGTTGAGATCAGTTTTCAACATATCTTCCAATGCTCTTTCAGCTGCACTGATGACGTAAAAAGTAACCGCATATCAATCCCACTACAGAATTCCGCACCGTGTAACACAAAAATGAACCGTGCTTTGATTATTCTTATATTTTTCTCGGAGAGATATCGTAGTGAGAAGCAAATTTTGAAAGTTTCATTAAAATTTGAACATGTTCCAATCCTCTGGAATTTTTTGAATTTTCGTATGGAAAACGATTTTAGAAACTTCACAGCCCATTTTCTCAATGCCTACTTTTTACAGATGGGACTGACTTGCGATTCACGGCAGTTAAGTGGATGCTACTGATCGCCCTTTGCTCCTATCCGCAACCCGGTGCACCTCGAAAACCTCTGTGGGTCTCGAAAACCTCGTAGAAGATTACAAACCGTCAATGGCATTTCCCATATATTAACCCAGAGGTTTCCAAACTTTCTTAGATCGTGGCGCTCTTAGCAAATTTCTGGGAATGACGCGGCGCACCGGAACAAAAAACTGAAGGGTAAGGACTTTCTTACACTTGGTATTTTTTTTTATTTTCCTTACTTCATTACTGTTGTGTCCAGTTTTACCGTGCATACGATCGTCGGAGATCGTTCTCTGAAGCAATCGTCTAATAGGCCTCCAATCACGAAACGCAACATACTGTTAGCCATCTATACTTTGGTAGCGCAACTAGTCAGTGGATGAGAGATTTGATTTTTCACGCATTCATCACATGCCTCTGTGGGGGAAAATGTTTATTTTCCTGATAAAAGACAGTCAACAGTCAAACGGTCAAGTGGAAAAGGTAGAAATAGTGGTGCTCTATGTTCTACATTCGTTTGTTTTTTTTTTATTATTATTCCACTACTTTCATAAAAAATGAGATCCGGCTGGTAGGAGCACTAGTTTGAGGTTGGAAAACCAGAATATGTGAGGTTAGTTTCATTGAAACTTTCGCCTTAGCGATTTTTGCACTTGAATAAAACACGTTTCGAAACATTCTCCGCTGCCTCTAAAAATACCATTGGGTAGAGAAATTAATTTTCTACTATTGGATCTCATTCAATGTATGTATTCAATATATGAAATTACTTCACTTAAGCGGTGAAAATAAATATTTTGTTCCGAATGTTTTGAAACCATGAATGAGTTTGACATTGCTCTCGTCAACCATCATCATGACGACAGCAGCACACCCCGCCGGACGAATTGTCGTTTTGGGAGCGAATTGTGAACAACCGAATAAACGCAAGTCAGTTCGATTGCAAACGCCAATCAAGTGCTTTTAACTCTACCCTTAAATCTATCACAGTTACCCGAAGTAAAGTGTTCTTCTGTCCTTAATAAGTATGCTTCTTCTTCTTTTATGGCGTTACGTCCCCACTGGGACAGAGCCTGCTTCTCAGCTTAGTGTTCTTATGAGCACTTCCACAGTTATTAACTGAGAGCTTACTATGCCAATGACCATTTTAGCATGTGTATATCGTATGGCAAGTACGAAGATACTCTATGCCCTGGGAAGTCGAGAAAATTTCCAATCCGAAAAGATCCTCGACCGGTGGGATTCGAACCCACGACCCTCAGCTTGGTCATGCTGAATAGCTGCGCGTTTACCGCTACGACTATCTGGGCCCCTAATAAGTATGCATTAACCAGATTTAAAAAATTACCAGAAATATAACTCTATCAATGTAGACAAAACAATACTGAATAATAAGGGTTGTTACCGCGGATACGAACCGGTTGGGAATAATTACTATGAGAGAGATACGTTTGAATTCACGGTTTATTTCAGACTGGTTTGTACAACGTAATGATGTCATATTTATACTCCACTCTTCCCTATCGAATTGCATAGAATGTTCCTGTGGTGTATTGTTGTATGCAATAGTGTGTTGTGGATTAACTGTTATACAACCTATTTGTACTGCAGAATCTTCTGGAACTGTCAGAAAATGATACAATGCGAAGGTAAACAATAACAATGCTGTAGCTTGCATTGACGATCTGGAATGATCGAATGGTAAGTTGATTACTTTGTGTTTTAACGATTTGATACTAATTGTTTATGTTTCTAGGTATGCAACATGAATGAGTATGAGTATGAGGAATTATTTCAGGTGAATAAAGTGTTACCAGTATAGCTGATTTCAATACAGTACTGGATTAACGGCGTAACTGACAAATGTAAACAAACAGAGTTTTATTCACTTAACAGTGTATTTAATAAATTACAACCGTATAATGCACAGATTTTCTTTTGAATTAACATTTTTCACAAAATAAGTAAGAAAAACATAAAGGCGAATTTGATCTCTTTTTTGTTGCGAACCCTGATCGTAATTTCGCCCGTCTTCCCCCTCTGTCGTAAGCGGGCGAATGTGACATATCAAAACAAAACAAGGCGGTACAAACATTTTCGGCAATTTCGTTGAAATTTGTAGCAGTAAAAATTAGTAAATTAATGGATTTATCAGGCATTCAACTGCTTCTTGGTAAGTAAAGTGTAGCAATCATAATATTCTAGATTTTCACTCTTTTTTCTTCCAATGGACTACTTTAAGATGGCTGCTGCAGCTGTTGCTGATAACCAAAACAGTTCCAGCAAAGCTGCAGACTGTGATCCAGCACCGGTTGTCTATTCCATGCCATCCGTCAGCTGCTATACAGAAGTATTGACCACTTCACACCATTCTATGAACAAATCGGTAGTTGGCGACAACGATTTATCGTTCAAAAATGTTCCAACCTCTACACCCAAAAAACGGTCGCACGAAGATGAGCTGCTGTCAAAAAGGAAGAAACGTCTTGCCAGCAGATCTTCCCGCTGTGGTGGTGTCTCACCATCGAAAAACATCGGTCATGCTTCCGGTCACGGTGGAGGAACATCATCACGCGATGTCCATAAAGCAGGTGATGAATCTGATCGTTTCACTAAATCCAATGAACTTGAAGATGATTCTTTTGTGGACGAATATTTTGAGAAATTCAAAACTTCTTTGGTCCAAGATGAAATTTGCAACGGTGATAAAGAAAATCAAGGTTTGTTCTAAATTTTCATGTTTGTACAATATATTTAATATCCAATACATTGTTTTATAGGAGGCGATGAAAATGCACACACCGATTCAAGAAAGCTCAAGAATTCTCTTAGCCAAAGCAATGCCGCATCGTTCCAACATTCCCACAAACCCTGCCATGGTTCTGGTCGTAGTGGAGACCGATTGTCAGCAAGTAAAACGTCGAGCTCCTCCATGGGTGGTGGCTCAACCACACGTAGAACAAATAACACCGTTAATAGTAGTGGACACAGATCAACCACTCAAATTACCGGTCACAGTTCTGGTCGTAGTGGAGATGGATCGAGAGCGGCTAATAAGCTTAGCTTTTCTACCAGTGATAATTCTACAACGGCTGACGGCCGTAGCAGTGGACGTGAAAGGCCGATGATCACTAGCAGTCGCAGTGCAGTGTCGCTTGATGTTGAACTTTCCAAAACAGCAGTAGTTCATCCTGAAGACGATTCTTTTGTGGATGAGTATTTCGAAAAATTTCAAAATTCTTTATTAAATGACGATTTCTACGGAGCTGTTAAAGAAAGTCAAGGTTTGTTCTGCATTTTTGTGCTTTACGTAATGAAAACTTTATGTTTGTGTTATAGGTGCTAATGAGGAACATGCCGATACAAGAAATTTCAACAATACTATCAGCCAAAGCAATATTGCACCGTGTCAACTAGCCCACAAATCCGGTTATTGTTCTGGTCGAAGTGGGCATGAATTGTCAGCAAGTAACAAGTCCAAATCATCTACCGATGGTAGCTCCGCCACACGTAGAGCTTTCAAAACCGGTCATGCTTCCGGTTATAGTAGTAGCGACCGATTAGCGACAACGACGAATCATACCAACGTTCGGAGCAGCAGTGACGACAACCCAACAACAAATACTACATCCCGTTCTTCTGTCTTTGGCGGTGCCACACAGACACCCAAACGCCACGGATCCGGTCATGGATCAGGCCATAGTGCGGTTCAGTTGACTGTGGCTAATACGTCCAGCTCATCTAGGAAGGACCAAGCCTACAGTCCAAGCAAGGACGACGACAAGCCAACAGTAAAAAATGCGTTCAATTCTTCGTTCTCTGGCGGTGTCACACGGCCGAACGAACTCCTCGTATCCGGTCATAGTTTTGGTCATGGCGAGGACCAGTTGACTGTTGCCAATACGTCTTGCGTATCTAAGGATCATCCATACGGTCGGAGCAGTGGCGATGACAAACCAACAGTGAAAAAGGCGTCCAGTTCTTCGTTCTCTGGCGGTGTCACGCGGCCGAACGAACTCCACGAATCCGGTCATAGTTCTGGCCATAGCGAGGACCAGTTGACTATTGCCAATACGTCTTGCGTATCCAAGGATCATGCTTACGGCCGGAGCAGTGGCGATGACAAACCAGCACTGAAAAAGGCGTCCAGTTCTTCGTTCTCTGGTGGTGTCACGCGGCCGAACGAACTCCACGAATCCGGTCAAAGTGTTGGCCATAGCGAGGACCAATTGACTGTTGCCAATACGTCTTGCGTATCCAAGGATCATGCCTACGATCGGAGCAATGGTGATGACACACCAGCAGCGAAAAAGGCGTCCAGTTCATCGTTCTCTGGCGGTGTCACGCGGCCGAACGAACTCCACGAATCCGGTCATAGTTCTGGCCATAGCGAGGACCAGTTGACTATTGCCAATACGTCTTGCGTATCTAAGGATCATCCATACGGTCGGAGCAGTGGCGATGACAAACCAACAGTGAAAAAGGCGTCCAGTTCTTCGTTCTCTGGCGGTGTCACGCGGCCGAACGAACTCCACGAATCCGGTCATAGTTCTGGCCATAGCGAGGACCAGTTGACTATTGCCAATACGTCTTGCGTATCCAAGGATCATGCTTACGGCCGGAGCAGTGGCGATGACAAACCAGCACTGAAAAAGGCGTCCAGTTCTTCGTTCTCTGGTGGTGTCACGCGGCCGAACGAACTCCACGAATCCGGTCAAAGTGTTGGCCATAGCGAGGACCAATTGACTGTTGCCAATACGTCTTGCGTATCCAAGGATCATGCCTACGATCGGAGCAATGGTGATGACACACCAGCAGCGAAAAAGGCGTCCAGTTCTTCGTTCTCTGGCGGTGTCACGCGGCCGAACGAACTCCACGAATCCGGTCATAGTTCTGGCCATAGCGAGGACCAGTTGACTATTGCCAATACGTCTTGCGTATCCAAGGATCATGCTTACGGCCGGAGCAGTGGCGATGACAAACCAACAGTGAAAAAGGCGTCCAGTTCTTCGTTCTCTGGCGGTGTCACGCGGCCGAACGAACTCCACGAATCCGGTCATAGTTCTGGCCATAGCGAGGACCAGTTGACTATTGCCAATACGTCTTGCGTATCCAAGGATCATGCTTACGGCCGGAGCAGTGGCGATGACAAACCAGCACTGAAAAAGGCGTCCAGTTCTTCGTTCTCTGGTGGTGTCACGCGGCCGAACGAACTCCACGAATCCGGTCAAATTGTTGCGGCATAGCGAGGACCAAGTTGACTGTTGCCAATACGTCTTGCGTATCAAGGATCATGCCTACGATCGGAGCAATGGTGATGACACCAACAGCAGAAAAAGGCGTCCAGTTCATCGTTCTCTGGCGGTGTCACGCGGCCGAACGAACTCCACGAATCGGTCATAGTTCTGGCCATAGCGAGGACCAGTTGACTATTGCCAATACGTCTTGCGTATCCAAGGATCATGCTTACGGCCGGAGCAGTGGCGATGACAAACCAGCACTGAAAAAGGCGTCCAGTTCTTCGTTCTCTGGTGGTGTCACGCGGCCGAACGAACTCCACGAATCCGGTCAAAGTGTTGGCCATAGCGAGGACCAATTGACTGTTGCCAATACGTCTTGCGTATCCAAGGATCATGCCTACGATCGGAGCAATGGTGATGACACACCAGCAGCGAAAAAGGCGTCCAGTTCATCGTTCTCTGGCGGTGTCACGCGGCCGAACGAACTCCACGAATCCGGTCATAGTTCTGGCCATAGCGAGGACCAGTTGACTATTGCCAATACGTCTTGCGTATCTAAGGATCATCCATACGGTCGGAGCAGTGGCGATGACAAACCAACAGTGAAAAAGGCGTCCAGTTCTTCGTTCTCTGGCGGTGTCACGCGGCCGAACGAACTCCACGAATCCGGTCATAGTTCTGGCCATAGCGAGGACCAGTTGACTATTGCCAATACGTCTTGCGTATCCAAGGATCATGCTTACGGCCGGAGCAGTGGCGATGACAAACCAGCACTGAAAAAGGCGTCCAGTTTCTTCGTTCTCTGGTGGTGTCACGCGGCCGAACGAACTCCACGAATCCGGTCAAAGTGTTGGCCATAGCGAGGACCAATTGACTGTTGCCAATACGTCTTGCGTATCCAAGGATCATCCATACGGTCGGAGCAGTGGCGATGACAAACCAACAGTGAAAAAGGCGTCCAGTTCTTCGTTCTCTGGCGGTGTCACGCGGCCGAACGAACTCCACGAATCCGGTCATAGTTCTGGCCATAGCGAGGACCAGTTGACTATTGCCAATACGTCTTGCGTATCCAAGGATCATGCTTACGGCCGGAGCAGTGGCGATGACAAACCAGCACTGAAAAAGGCGTCCAGTTCTTCGTTCTCTGGTGGTGTCACGCGGCCGAACGAACTCCACGAATCCGGTCAAAGTGTTGGCCATAGCGAGGACCAATTGACTGTTGCCAATACGTCTTGCGTATCCAAGGATCATGCCTACGATCGGAGCAATGGTGATGACACACCAGCAGCGAAAAAGGCGTCCAGTTCTTCGTTCTCTGGCGATGTCACACGGCCGCACGAACTGCACAAATCCGGTCATAGTTCTAGTCAAAGCGATGATAAATTTACCGTTATCAATACGTCTAGCGTATCCAAAGATCGTGAAAACGGTCGGAGCAGTGGAGAACGAACAATCATAAATGCGTCTTCCTGTTCTGGCGGTACTGTGCAGCCACACAAACCACACAGCTCCAAACGCGCATCAGACCATCGTGGGTCAGCAAGCAATCCGTCTAGCTCTTCTGGTGTAGACCCATTGCTAGAATCAGACAAAACCATTAGCCATTGTGACACATCTAACCATCCAATTGAAAACGATCCTGACCCTGAGTTTGATTACGGAGATATTGATGATGAAGACCAAGAGGTTGAAATTGGTGATGTTACCCTACTGAACGATTTCATTGTGGATGAGTATTTCGAGAAGTTTCACAATCTCACATTGATTATCAATGATGATTATGAAATTGACGAAGCTGAGGGAACACGTGGTTTGTTATTTCACATTATCTTAAATGCATGACATAACTTCAGGTAACATTTGAATTACAGATACCGATAGTGCCGACGAATGTGGAGAATCACACAGTGCTGAACACAGTAAGCATATATACAGCATACAAATTTGATGTTTTTAAGATAATTTACTATTTTACAGTACATTCATCAAAATCTGACCCTGTAGATACTCAAATCATAGATGGTGATCTAGGATTCGATGAAACGGAAGCAAATAACATCCTCAAGAAGCCGAAGCCGAACAAACGCAAAATTGCTCAAAATGCACGGATGAGAGGATTGGAGTATGAGCGACCCGACGGCACACTGGTTCCAGCACGTTCTGTCAAACCTGGGTGTGGATGTAGCAAGCTCAAGTGTTCTGAAAATTACAGGGATAGCACCAGAAAGAAACTTCTAGAAAATTTACTTCGACTTACAACATCCGGTCAAAATCAATTTCTCAGTAATCATATGACCGTCAGACCTACTGCACGACCAAAGGTAATTATTTCTGTTACTTATATAATGAGAATGTCCATTAATTACGTCACACCAAACGGACCCTCTTCGTTCGCTTCGTCACGTGCTGTAGGATTAAAAAAAATCGGGTCATGGTGTTTTTCCACCCTCTTAAAGTGTGTCGTGATTATTGAATGCTCACAATTATGAAACTCGCCAAAGATTCCTAATGCATGACACCAGTGTCGTAGAAGCAAGCGAGCTTATGAAAGTAATATAATATCTGCTTATGGGTTTACCCATAGTAGACAGTCGCCTATAATTATATAGTGGTCACACTATTATGGGTCATTTTCATTTGAATTGCATGCAAAACAGAGTGACTAATAATCGTGACAAGGTGACCCATAATAGTGTGACCATGTACTAGTGGGTTTTTCCCAAGTAATACCAAGCATTAAAGTGAATATGAAATATTTCGAAATACCGATATTCACCACTGTTCGACGCAATACGCTGGGTGGCGGCGCTTGTGATTTCAACGTGTTTCAGTTTGAAGTCTGTGATATGATATATTAATGTATTTAACTGGGTACGATGCAAAACATTAGACACTTGTAGCACAGATAAAAAGACGTAAACACTTAGAACAAATCTCGATCAAAATCATAGTCACGAGAACATGTACGCCCAATGCTAAAATCTGTGCGTTGGGCCGACGGACCAACAGATGGCGGTAGTGTCAAACACGAACACGGATAGACCACCTACAATATTTTTGAATCTACCGTTGAAAAGGTGGTAGCTGGACAATGATGAGAGTATGACGTCTGTTTGTCTGTGCGTGTAGACTAGATAGTTCTTTATTTGGTTATTGTAAATTTTGCACCTTATCGGACGCGACGATTTGTAATCGTCGCCGGTGAAACCGTCGCCAAAATCATCGCCAGCCAACAAGCCGGTGCGAATTTGACATTTCAACAGTCTTACCAACATAGCGGCAAATCACCTCCTTTGATTCGTTTGCTGGCGACGATTTTGTCGGTTTGTTTGAAAGTTGGTGGCGCGTTTCGTTGCCAATGAAACAGACAATATTACTCATCCATCATCTTTTAGAGCTTTTGTTGAAATGCATAAATATTTTTTTATTTTATTCTATGGAACATGATATACTGATTCATTTTTTGTGTTAGTTTAAGAGATAGTGAACAAAATAAGATACTATTTGAAATCTTCCCTAATCACTGTATGCACTAAATGTTAACAATCGCCTCTTCACATCTCGATGTTCTACATCTCGATATCTCTCACTATGTCGATGATTATCTTGGACCCTTAATTCTACATACATTTTTTCACTCTCTTTATCTGGATATCCTCCTTATCTCGAGATCTCCCTATCTCGATGTGATTTTCGTCGCTGATTTTCTCTCCGTATATCTAAATGTCCATTATCAAGGGTGACTAGACTAGATTTTAGGGATTCAAAACAATTTGCGAAGACGAACTGACGTCTGTTTATTTTAAATTTTCCTGGTAACGGAGTGATTTTTAATCTAGGGGAAGACGGGGTAAGACCGCCCGCCTAAGCAACTTAATTCATATGTCAACATTAAGAATCATTAAATACTTTTTCGACGCAGCGTTATGAAATTTGTGAATGGCCCCCAATATATTGAGAGGTTTCACACAAAAATCGTTACTAAGAAGGGGGGTCGAAAGAGTGCCAAATTAACGAGTCATACTTTGTGTTCCATCCCAAGGATTTCAGAAAGTATTACTCTTAAAAATTATTGAACTGCCCATACACGCATAACAGTCTCATTTTCTATGGTATTTTGTATATAAATAGGACTGTTATGCGAGTAGGGGCAGTAAAGAAACTACAAAAATGTAGTGATTATTTGCAAAGATCTCTGGATTCCTAGAAGCATCTGTAAAGGCGAAGTATGCCGCCATTGAAATTTGTTACACCAGTAATGATTGCGGCTTATTTGACTCAAGATTTCGAATTAATGAAAACCTGTTGGTTTTTCACTAAAAACCAACTGATTTTCATTAAAAAAAAAGTATCATCATGCTTAGTGACACTTTTCTGAACCTATATAGGCTATGACGACTGAGTTTTATTACTTTGAAATTGCAAGCTGCTAAAACGAATTAAAAAAAAATTAGGTGTACCGTTAAGTCACCAGTCACCGTGCGGCCTCCATTCACCGTGCACATTCATACAATTTTAACAAATTATTCTTTTGTCAGCAAAATAAGATAAAACTGATGAAATGAAGTAGTTTTTGTCACAAATCATTTTGAAAAAACCTAGTTTATGTTGTCAAAATCATATGAATTCTTTTATTGTGTCTTCGTAAAAAAAAATTAAAGTTCGAATTTTACGTATCCCGTAGTGCTTGTTAGACAATAACTGGAAACAACTTTTAAAAATTATGAGAGTACTAAACACCGTGCGAGGATCGCATCATTAGTTGTACATTAAAAAAAATCCATAAAATTGTAAACGTTATTTGAATTACCCTATTAATTTTAATTATCTAACATAATGCTTTTGAATGTTTACAGATCAATTCAAGACGGTTGTACAGCAGATCTTACTTTTTGCCAGCAGTTAATGGCCGGATTCGGGTTTGTAAGCAAATGTTCATGGCTACGTTTGATGTCAAGGACAAAAAGCTTCGGATTCTAGCGGACAAACAGCTAATTGGAAAAGGGATTACTGCTGATGACTTAAGGTCTGGGAATGGTACCCATAAAACGCTTTCTGTAGAAGACAACATGTATATCACTGAGCACATTGAATCTTTTCCGGCATACACCTCACATTACGGCCGTGAAAGAACTTCCAAGCTATATTTGAGTTCCGATCTTTCAGTCATGCGTATGCATGACATGTATAAGTCAAAGTGTGCCCAAGAAAACAGAGAAGCAGTCCACTATACAACCTACCGTCGTATATTCAAACAAATGAATATAGGGTTCAGGAAGCTTAAAGTCGACACATGTTGCGAGTGCGACAAGTTCGCTATTGCGTTGAAGCTTGCGACAGATGCGGACAGATCAGACCTTGAAGCATTGAGAGATGCACACCATCATCGAGCACAAGAAGCGTATCGTCAAAAACGAAACGATGTCAAAGCAGCCAAGGAGGATGTACGATACCGAACAGCCTCCTTCGATCTACAAAAATGCCTTCCTACACCTCATTTGACTTGTGGAACCGCATTCTATTCAAGACAATTGTACACTTTGAATCTTACCATTTTCAGTACACATAACGGTAGTAATAGTGTTGATTGCTACCTGTGGGATGAATCAAAAGCGAGGCGAGGTTCCCAGGAGATAGGCTCATGCCTACTCAAAGATCTGAAGAATATGGATGACCGTGTCGAAGAAATGGTTTATTATTCCGACAGATGTGCAGGGCAGAACCATAACATTATTATTTGTATGCTGTTCCTAGCATTCATTGAACATAGTTGTAGTCTCGGACGCCAAATAACAATACAACACAAATTCATGACCTCCGGTCATTCCCATATGGAAGTAGATTCGGCACATGCGGCCATCGAAAAAGCGAAAAAGCGATGCGCCATGAACATCGAAACACCTCGTGACTGGGCGGTCTTCATAGCAGCCATTCACCGAAAAATCCCGTTTAATGTAACGGAGATGCTCCAACCAGAATTTTCTCGCTTTGAAAAAGTTGGATGCATTTTTCAATCGGCCGAAAACGAATATCGACAAGGAGCCGCTAAAATTCAAAGAAATTTCTGTGTTTAAGTACTCAACTAATCATCCTGGCATTGTCCTCTATAAACATGCTCTCGACCGATGAAAGCTTTAAAAGCTTTTCAATGGATCGACAAATCCCTGTCGTAATGCCTCCTCCTTTAACTGATGAACCTATTCCACTGGCTCAGGAGAAATTGGAGGACCTTCGAAAGCTGATGGAATTTGTTGGCAATAAAGAATATTACGCCACTCTGTTGAAGCAGATAGTGCCAAAAAAACGCGGACGGCGTGGGAAGAGCAACCAAGTCGATCATTTTGAAAATGATTTGGATGAAGAGGATGATCACATGGAAACCTAACAGCACAGACAAACAGATATAACAACTTGAACAAATGTCAGTTTTTAAATCGAGCGCCATGAGTTACGATACCATAGAGTTGAGCACTACTTGATGGACGATGGAAATAGTTCGAGAGTTATGTCTGTTTTAAAAGCATTGTTTTTAATGAAATATGGATAACTTGTTATGATTTGTTAAAAAAATATATATATAATAAACCCAAAATTCAACAATCTTGTATTTTTTCGTAAAAATTCGGATATCCACACGATCCTTTGGAGGCATTCGCGCATCTTCGGAATCTTAGCAGACCCTGAATAAATTTCTGAACTGAACTATAAGAGAGTTTTTGAATGACCCATACTGCCGTGAATCGCAAGTCAGTCCCATCTGCATTTCCGTCAAAATTGAGTTGAGTTCAGTTTTCAACATCTCTTCCAATGCTCTTTCAGCTGCACTAATGAAATAATATGATTTGTTCGGAAAAAATAGAAAAAAAAACAGCAAGACAAATTGTCCCATAATGAAAAGTAACCGCATATCAGTCCCACTACAGAGTTTCGCACCGTGTCACACAAAAAATGAACCATGTTTCGATCATCTTTAAATTTTTCTCGGAAAGATATCGTAGTGAAAAGCAAGTTGTGCAAGTTTCATTAAGATTGGAACATATTACAATCCTCTGGATTTTTTTGAATATTCGTATGGAAAACAAGTTTGTAAACTTCACAGCCCATTTTCTCAATGCCTACTTTTTACAGATGGGACTGACTTGCGATTCGCGGCAGCATAACTATTCAGAACCTTTCGTGAACTGCACGCATGTTCTACATTCAAGGGATTTCTTCGATGATCTAGAAACCTCGTTGAAAAGGAGCTGTTCAATTGTTCAAATTCTTATTATTTTTAACGCTTACGCTTTTAGATTGGATGGAACTAACGCAACTTTTTCCAAGTTGAAAAATCCGCATCCAAACCGCCGCAAGCCGCTTCCAACTCGACACATCAGATTTGAATTCCTACATTTCGGGGACTTCTTTGACGACTTAAATCACATTGAAACTTTGTTGCATTCAATATTACACAAGACTCTGCATTTTGGTATTAATTTAAATGAATACCGTATACACAAACAACCAATGACGTAACTAAGGGAGTGCTAGGGGGCTCCCTTAATTGTCTAAGGGAGGGCTAGGGGCCTCCCTTAGTTGTAGCCCCCTAAATATTTGAACTTTCAACTGATATCGCATTTGAGAATTTTACAATCGAATGGGTCAAGCCAACACCTCTAGCGTTGCGCTCATGTTTCTCTTATGCAAAACAACCCACACATCTTAATTCTTATATTGTAGAAACTTCTTGGATGACCTAGAACTTTTGTTGAATTCAATATTATACCTGCACCTCCAAGGGCTAGCATTATATGCAGATTCCATCTAAAAGTCTAACAACCTAACCCTCAGAGATAAATAGTCATGAACTAAAGGCAAAAGTGTTTTTTGTTCGATTTCTAATCTAAATATGTTGAGCTATTTTTGGTGGAAACATCGCCTCTAGTTTAGTCGATTTTCAAAAATTTCGGCTTTTGATTTTATCAAAAAAGTCATATAAATAATTGAATTTGCACCAGTATTTGCCGTCGTGTTCCAGTAGTGGATCATCTGATATAAGCAATTTTCAAAATAGATACGAAAAAATGAAGAAATGTCCCAGAGATGATCTTTATTCTTCATTCGAAAGATTTTAGTTGCTACTATGAAGGAAAAATGTTAAACCTATGTAAAAATCAACTATGCATTTTGTTTCAATATTCCTAATATCGAACGTCTACTACCGGAGCACTAGCGCAACTACTGGAACACGTGTACCAATAGTGGTTCAAGCGAGTTTATGCTCAGAAAATAATTTTATCACTCTTTTTCCCAATATAGAAGAGGTTGAAATATTTCTGTTGAAGCCAAAAGATCTTGGTTATGGCTTTTCGTTATTAAGTTATGATTTTCTATTGCTTAGGTAATCCATAAATGGCACCAACACCCTACTATTGCATTAAATTTCATCTGCTTTCTGTTGAAAATTACATAAAAAAACATAGGTCATTCAAAAATTTCATAACGCGAAAAAAAATAATTTTAGAACCAAAATCCCCCCTCCCCATTTCTCTTCGTTACGCTTGTTGTATGGATAATCTACATTATTTGTATATACTGGAACATTAAGTAGTCACTTACCCCTTTAAAGTTAAGAAATTTGAGAATGGACTATAATTTTATTTCACGGTTTTTTCATGTCACCAGAATGAACAGAGGTTTGCATTGACATTCCGATGCCAATTTCGACGAACGTTGGCAAACTTGCAGTGGGTGCGCCAGAACTCCTTCAATTTTGAGATTCCAGTTCCTGGATGAATCGGAATATGTATAACGAAACCAATATCAAATGAATGGCATTTACTTGTAAAGACTGGTTTGTTGCGAACTTTCAAATACTTATTACCACCTCTCATTTTGGCACAATGTAAATGTTATGGTCCGCCTAATATATAACGGATTATTCCGCTGAACCTGATCGTAGGCCATCGATCTCAAATGACTGCTGATGAAAATCCTGTCTGTAGAGTGATCGTCTCCAATCGTATTTGTGGCCCTCACAAAATCGTTTGCATGCTTGTTGTTTCCTGTAAATAAGGATGTTTTGTTACATTTGAAGGTAACATTCTGATTATAATGCCGTATTGCTGTATTTTCAAGATACTTACCTTTAGCAATCCACAAAAATATTTTAAACAAACTAAATTATTGTGTATGGAAGAAGGGCGATAGTGACTCAACTTCGTGTAAAAGAACGAAAACAAAACGGCGAGACTGATGATGTCAAACCAAGAGGACGAGGTCTGAGAGGCGATATTGCTGCTGTCATTTTTAATCTGGCGAGCTCATCAAGGCGAAATGACTCCTGTCAAATTGAATAAGGCGAAAACCGAGGGGCGCATCAATTTTCAATCTTGATAAATGACGCATAATACATTTTTATTTTTTAATATATGTTTTTCATAATATACAAATAAATTATATGTTTTGCTACAGAAATAATACTGTAATGGATCCTGCAAAAAATGCGTCATGTGATTAAGTCGATCGGAAACATAATTAGAATTGAAATAATACCGCTAAACTTCGAACCGATTTTACTGAGAATGTGTTGTTTTTCACATTCGCCTTAATTCAAGCTCTGTATTGATTTGTAGTGTGTTTGTGGCCTCAACATGAGGCATGATCGTCCACCGGTGTGGTGCGGTATGATGCACCCCGGAGGCTTGTTGTTGGCCACAACAAGGGTGTTTTATGTTTTTTTGGACAGAGTGTTACGCGTACCGTTGGAATTAGCTCGTTGGAACTCCATACATCGAACATCCACGCTGGCTGCAAAAAAAAAAACAACTAAAAAGCACTCGAATGTCAAGAGTAGATGTCAAATTGATTTTGATGTCTCGGTCCTCAGACAGAGTATTGAAGTCTCCATGTATAGACTAAAAGTCCGTGTATAGGCCTTTTCATGTGACAGGTCCGTCTATGCATTTGTTTACATCGGTAGAGGACCGGTGCATACACGAGGCTGTCATTTTCATGAAGAACTGTCAAAGAGCTTCCCGATCAGCTGTTTTGGAACGTCATGTGAATAGGCCTATACGTGCTTTTCGTGACAATTTGATCTCCAGATGCGTCAGTCTGAAGCATTTAAACCAGTGATTCCCAAAGTGGGCAAATTTTCACGTCTAGGGGGGCGAAAATTTGTCAAATTGAATTGGCGAAAATCTATAAAGTAGGCAAAAATACAAGTAGCTATGGGGGAAATTTAAAACAACGATTCATTACATTTGAAAGAAAACACTCTACTTATTTGAAGATTACAATTCAATACATTTGACAAATATTATTTCTACTTCATGCCATTCCTTATTTTCAGGTAAGTGCTTTTGAGCCTTTTGTCTTGCTTTAAAAATGAGCATTTTGAAGCATAACATACAATACTTTATGATTGCCAAAAACTAAATATTTGCGTTATGGATTCAATATTTTACCTAATGTGAATTTAAGCATGAATTCCCAAAGATTAACGTAGATTATAATAATGAGTTATCACAGGCAATATTGGAATTATTTTCAATGCAAAAACTATGTGAAAATGAAAAGGAATTTTATTCAAAATCTTAAAATTTGAGGATTTTTTAGCAGAACTTCAGGACTGATCAACTGATGTTTGTATTGTTTTCACTGACATATTTTCGACACTACTTATTATAATATTTTAACCCCTTCTTATCAGTTCTTATACCGAAAGTTATTTTATATGGCAATTTCGGAAATTTTTATCGGCAAAGTCGGGCGCCAACGAAAAACACACTCATTGCCGAAGATGTAAATATTTCTTCAAAAAATAGAAATGTAGAAATATCTACAAAAAATAGACCTTAAAAACATATAAAAGTCCTCTTAGATAACAAAAAAACTGTTTCACTTTAAATTTCTGTGAAAAATAGTAGGAAAGTTGTATGAATTTTTATATACCGCCGTGCGAGGTGACATTGGGCCTAGGGGGTGACTTTGACCGCCTCTTTCGATGTATCTCATGGCTAGTAGAAACGCCAAAAAACCTAAACTATGACCATCTATTGGCTATTTGTCTTAAAGCTTGACACATTGTTTTCATTATTCTGTCATTAGCTTGCTGTGAAAATATTGGCCCAAAGTCACCCTTATGGAACAATGTCACCCCGCACGACGGTATTGTTTATTTTTTTGCAAAATAAAGAGAAGTAGAGGTCTTCAATGTACGCCAAAATCGGACAGCCCGCAGTAAATCGCTTTCTTATTGGTAAATATCGGCCAGAACCGGGTCAAACAATAACATTCGCGTCCGTCACGAGTCGATGCATCGGTTTCGGGTGGTGACCGGAGTGGACCTCCGGCGGAAGTGGACAAATTCGCGCTCGAAGGCACTTCCGTTTCGGGCTGCGAACGGAAACGGAATGTCCCGCTGCTGAGTATTCTAGTGTGTATGCAAGCTCGTCGTCAAGATGGAGAAATTGAATCCCATTTTCCAAAGGAATTCGGACTGTGGTGGTGTGGAACGATCGGAGGAATCTGGAAGGGATGAAGTGACTGGTTCCTAAGATGGGAGTGAAGACTGTTAAGTGAGAAGAACCCGGAGAACCAGTCCGGAAGTGGAGCATCCTTGAAGTACAATCTAGGTTATAAATCGGTGGCGTACGGGGAGCTTCTTGGTGGGATTCGTGAGTCAGCGAGTGCGGATTGCGTATAAGTGGTGTTGGGGCTCGACAAGTAACGGGATCATTGTCCTGTGTGATTGTTTCTTTTGTGCAGAGGTTCTCAATTGTTTTATACTAGTACCTAGCTGTTAAAAACTGATTATTCCTTGGCTACAACTGAAATTGGGTTTGTATTCATATAAGTAATCGTTGGTTTTTTAAATTTGAAATGTTTTTATTGCTTTGACCATTCTATCCTAATTGAGATTTCAAATTATTTTTAGCTTAATTGAACAAGTTTTATGCAATGGAAGTATTGTTGCTCGAATTACAGTAGGGGAAATGCACTAATTTTCGACCTACAAGAAATCTGTGCCAATTTTCGGATTTTCATACAAAGTAGGCCAAAATCATATGAATGGGTCGAAAATTAGTGCTAGGTCGAAAATTGGTGCTCTTCCCCTAGGCCAGGGCTGGTAGCAAGTCACTTTTTAGTGACTTGTTCACTTTTTTCGACCTGGTCACTAAAAAGTCACTATTTCCAACAAAATGTCACTAAAGTCACTTTTTTCACGAAAATGGTCACTAAAGTCACTTTTTTCGTGATCTGATGATTATGAAATTAAAGGCAGGTTAGCTTTCTAACCATGCAACCATGGTTAGAAAAAACAACAAAAAATTCAAAGAGTTTGTCAGAAACTCGTACAGAACTTCTAAAGCGAGTACTATAAATAATTTAAGAAATTATATTTGAAATTCCAACAAACAAACTATACATTTATCCATTAATCAACTCTTGACACTGTTTTTCATACGGCTTTGGTCAACTATTTCTATACATAAACACGTCTCTATAATGAATGCTTGAACGTTGTTGGACGATATTAATTAATCACTAGTGGTATCAGTGGCTATTCCAAATCATCAAATCCACATGTTCATACAATAAAAAATTAGCGTTTGCTGTTTGTTTTATAATCTAAGTATACAAAATTAGTCATCACAGGGTCGTGTGATTACGAGCCGCCACTGAGTGATTTGATTGTTTTCAAAACCTAATTCATTCATTCAAACGATCAGTTGAAATATAGATATTTTAATATGAATGGAATAATTTTCTAATTCGGTTTATCTCGAATTCGTCAATAATCAGTTGCGTTTTGGAGTTAAGACCCAAACGCAATGATAGCGGAACGGCAACGGAACGCGTAACCAGTTCACCAGCATGAACTATAACATGCTTGTCGATTCAGTGTCAGTTCACTTTTATTCGTTGACAGCTCAGTCGAGACGGTGTGATCCATGCTGGCGAACCGGTTCCGCTTTCCGTTATCATTGCGTTTGAGCCTTTGTTGTTGTTTATTTGGAAGAAATGGTTTAATTTTACAGAAATTCTGCCACGAATTTAGCTTTTGAACTTTGAATTCCATCAGGATTTTTTTCAGACTTGTTTGAAATTCATTTACGAATGTCACCAAAATTTTGTTTACAATTTGATAAGAAATGCTTCAAGTAATTTGTTTTGCATCTCTACTTCAAAATCTTCAATGATTTTTTGCCAGTAACTTACTCATGATCAGGAATTTTTGCTAAAAATTCTATCCCGAGTTTGTTTACTCCATATTTGTAACATTCGACAAAAGTAGGCATTGAGTAAATGGAAAACCATGCATTTTATGGCAGTATGAGAAGAAACTAAAATTTTTAAAAATTACCAGAGACTCAAAAGTGCTTATTGGATGAAAATTTATACAGCTCATAACCAATATTGGGTGAATAGTCAGAAAATAATATTGATAGGAGTTTCTTTCCTACTGCATTACGAGGCTCATGTATATTTATCAATGTGACGGTTATGCTGTTACATGTAGCAATGTGACAAAATAACTTGGCTTTTTTTAATTTTCTAGAACATACTCACAGATAACAGTAATTTGACTAAAACTGTTCATTTGATTTGATCATTTGATGACTCTACACTAGAGTGTTAATTTTCCGGCCATTTTTCTCGTCCCGGGATTCGAAACAAAAATCTTAGCTTGCCCCGGGAAATGCCGGGATCCCGGGATTTATAAAATGTTCAATAAAACTAGTATTTTGGTAGAAATGGAAGTACAAATCCAACAATATAATGTTTTTAAATGAAATAAAAAGATAATGTAGTTTTCCATTAATTATAACAAATAGTATTTGATATATGGTTTTCGTTATGTTGATGTAACTTAATAAAAATCAAAACTTAGCTGACTAATGATGGATTTGATAGTGATTTTTTCAAATTCTCTATAACACTTATGAATAGAAGTATGGTAAAAAATTAAGTCATAATATTGAAGCAATTTGCTTCAGACATTTCAAAACTCATCAAAACTTTAGAACAAAAGAAACAATTAAGGATAATTGCAGGTATTGTAGAATATCATGCCAAATGTTAATAACTGAAAATTATTGACTGAAGTTAAGATGTACTTTCAAATTAGCTTTCTCAGGGAGATCGCAGTAGGCGTTGCCCGCGAACGGTCGTGTCTTGTTTTGCTCCACGCGTTTTTTTTTCGTGCTCTCGTTTTTTCCGCGATGTTGCCGGTGAATTGGCTGGTGCTACGCCATCCAGATTTCATTTCGGAAGTGAATATTAAAAAAACGCCGATATTAAACAGTGATTAAAGTTTCAGACGCGTTTAGTGTGATATTCTTTGGCTGGTTCTAATTGGTTTTAATAAGATTTGTGCGCCCACGTGATATTTTTTTTTTTTTTTTTGGAGCTGCGCTTGTTTTCCGGCCGACGCTATTACGACATCCGGACGAATGGTTCCGAGAGTATTAAAAAAAAAGTAAGAATTAGAAATGATAATGATAAAACATGCACGCAATGTGGTCTAGCAATGACAAATGACATGCGTCACATGGAGAAGCAATTGGATGCCACCAAGATGAGAAGAATAAGAAGAAGGAAATTGATTGCTGATTGGATTAACAACGCCGCCTTAGATGGATTTTGGTGAGATTGTTCTGATTACACATTTATTTGTACCTAAGCATCAAATACGCGCCAGTTTCAAAGTAAACATCTTTGAAACAGGAAGTGTGTATGTATTATCGTTATCCATTTGATAACGGTAATGCATACATGCGGGGCTTGTTGTTAGTGAAAGTGACTTCTGGATGGACGTGTCTCTCCAGTCATTCTGAAATGGGTCACCGGATACATTTTTGCTGAAAACTTTTTTCCATAATACCACTGCCGGACAGTGGGGGTTAGATGGATCACACACACAAAGTCACCCTTATGGAACAATGTCACCCCGCACGACGGTATTGTTTATTTTTTCAATGTTTTGTATTGGATGAAAATGTGTTCTCCGAACCAGAAGTTCACAATATGTCATTGGATAGATTTGTTGATACAGAAAAATCAGTAAAGATGATACTAATTTCATTATTTTTTCTATGGATATGAGAGACAGGCGCACATTTTCAGTGTATGTATATTTTGATGCATGTATGTTAGCAGATTTGCAACATAATCGTCATTTTTTTAAGAATTACGGTTAATTACAGGTTAATTTATAATTATTAATTACAGGTTAATTTATAATTTTACGGTTAAGATATTGATCAAAACTTCTGCAAAGTATAGCGTTTAATACAAATATTCTGATCATAAATCAGGGGGGCGAAAGTTAAAAAACTTTGGGAAGCACTGATATACACCATCTGTCAGTCCCAACTAACGGGTCGGATTCACTAGTTGGAAGGCAAACGTGTTCCAACGAGCGAATCCCCGATGTTTATTATTTGCCAACTTCCATTTGATTTTGCTGTAAATGGCCAAATTATATACGCGTAACGGTCTGTCCAAAATACTTTGATCGCCTAAAAACTCAAAGTGATGTTTTGTTTAGACAGTTTACGTTCTTTTCTTAGCACAACTTTCAAAGTTATTTTTAAAATTAAAAATGAGTATAATTTAATATCGATTTTCAAACAGTATTGGGATACTCTAATAGCTTCGCAAATCCACTCACACAAATATGCTGTTGCAAATGAAATGTGAACTCGTAAAACTTCTGTGCTTTTAAGAGAGTATTCTACTTCAATACTCATTAGCGTTAAAAAGTAGAATATTTACTTACAAACTACAATCAATGCCCGAACGCCAAGCTCTCCTATTCCTTTTATTGTGAACGATTGATAATTTTCTTGAAATTATCCTGCACACTCCATTGTTTTTTTTTGCGAAAAATCCCTTCAAATTTATCCGGGTGTTGGTCCTATTCCAAGATCTACTCTTCTTCTTGCTTGTAGAGCAGAAATTTTTCTAAAAAATCAACGAAAAGTATTCGAAAACATCGTGTTTTTAACCTAAGTTTTTAGGCGTGTACTCAGTACACCAGTGCGACCGCTCGTGTAACATTTTTTTACCGGGCCCGTCACACGAGCGGTCGCATCGTGTACTAAGTACACGCGGAGTAATTTTGATTGTACATCCAAAGCTAGGCAAGATAGAATGTGGATGTCTTCGACAAATTTCTTCAGTCCAACGGTACTAATTCGTCAGTGGACAGAGAACACTTTGGAAACATCCTCATCTTCCTGTGGCCATCGGATTGTGCCCCGGGGGAACCGATGTAGTGGACATTTCGCAATGCAACATCTCGTACACAAATATCTCAGGATCTAGATTTTTTAGCAAGATGGTGTCTTCGGCAAAGTTGTTCAGTAGGTCAAGGGCTAATATGTGATAGGCTGCTTGCTTCGAAATTCTGCCACCAGATGGTGCTAGTGAGCATTTAATTTTTCAAACACCGATATCTCAATATCCTGATTACCTAGAAAGATGATGTCTTCGACAAATTTGTTTAGTAGGTCAAGGACTAACATATGATAAGCTACCTAACAAGAAAAACTGCCACAAGATGGCGCTAGTGAGCATGCAATATTTTAATCACGGATATCTCAGGATCCCGATTTTTTAGAAAGATGGTGTTTTCGGCAAAGTTGTTCAGTAGTTCAAGGGCTACCATGTGATGATCTTCTTGATTCGGGATTCTTTCAATAGATGGCGCTAGTGAGCATGATATTTTGCGAACACAGATATATCTCAGGATCCACGTTACCTATAAAGTTGACGTCTTCGACAAAAGTGTTGAATAGGTCAAGATCTAGCATGAAATAAGCCACCCAACTTGAAATTCTACCAACACATGGCGTATTTTGATCGCGAATATCTCAAGTAAGTCAAGTACAAACTTGTGATGGGCCACACTTGTTTGGGAATCTTCCACTAGATGGTGCCACTGAGTATGCTAAATTTTCAACCCAAATATTTAGGATCGTGATTGCTTAATCATGAAAATGACGTCTTCAACTAAGTTGTTTATTCTGTCCAAAACTGAAGCATGTTTAACATGTAATAAACCGTTTGATTCGAAAACGGTGCTCTTCAGCATGAAAATCCCATCAGAATATACTTCAGAATTTCAAGGACAGTCAAATTTCCAGTCGATACTCAAAAGATCATCGACTCATGGAACAGATATTCTTTAGAAGCTGATAAAAGGGAGCATTATAGTAATTATTATTTTTTTGTTTTAAGTATGGTTTCATGAGTCGATATCGAACTATGGAACATCGACTAATACAGGTTTGACTATATTTCAAAATATGACGATCAAAATCCTGCAGTTGGTCGCATATATACGAATCGGTCGTTAAAAAACTGATCGATGGACACCTATGAGAATGTGACGCTTTTTTGTCTGTGCTGAATTCAAAGAACTGTCAATGGTGTTTACAATTGAGCAATAGGCTTTTTCACGAGACGTCTCAAATCAGCTGATTCAGAAGGTCTGTGACAGTTCTTCTATGCAAATGCCGAACGTGTCGGTGGTTCTAAAAGGTAAACAATTATACAAAATAATGATCAATTATTATGAAGGCGTAATAGGTTTTCTAGAAAACATCTATTCTGTGAATTAGACTGAATTTTCTGATAAAATTGTCAATAGCATACTGCATTAAACGTAGTATTTTTCTGCTTTCAAACAGTATATTTCAAGCACATTGATTGGTTTAAATAATGCAAATAATAGCCTTAAAACTGGTGCTAGACATAGTACACGAGGCTTTTCATTTCTACTTCCATTTGAAAAAAAAAATGAAAAGGCCTATCAAATATCTAATGAGCCTATGCATGCTATAAAATTTTTAATTTTTTCTGTGCGCGCTGTTTTCGAGTTGCCCGTGAGAGAGAGCGAGACAGCTCCAATATACGGCGCACAGTAAAAGTTAAAAGAACAAAAGAACTTATGGCACGTACAGAGCTGTAAGTTCAGAAAGCTGTTACACAAAAACAAAGATGGATGTGTGTTAGTGCAAAGTGATATGAGAAACTCGGTTTCTCATGGCGACTCACGGGATGGCACGCACACTACAACATTGTTCGAATCACCACGAATGTGATAGTCATTGCCTTTAGCTGTTTACAAATCCATTCAAAGTGCTCTTTGTGCTAGTATTACCATATTATGATTATACTAGCACAAAGAGCACTATGAATTTATTTGTAAACAACCAGTATGTGAAATTATCGGTCAATCATCACATGGTAGCCCTTGAACTACTGAACAACTTTGCCGAAAACACCATCTTTCTAAAAAATCGGGATCCTGAGATATCCGTGATTAAAATATTGCATGCTCACTAGCGCCATCTTGTGGCAGTTTTTCTTGTTAGGTAGCTTATCATATGTTAGTCCTTAACCTACTAAACAACTTTGTCGAAGACATCATCTTTCTAGGTAATCAGGATCTTGAGATATCGGTGTTTGAAAAATTAAATGCTCACTAGCACCATCTGGTGACAGAATTTCGAAACAAGCAGCCTATCACATGTTAGCCTTTGATCTACTGAACAACTTTGCCGAAGACACCATCTTGCTAAAAAATCTAGATCCTGAGATATTTGTGTACGAGATGTTGCATTGCGAAATGTCCACTACATCGGTTCCCCCGGGGCACAATCCGATGGCCACAGGAAGATGAGGATGTTTCCAAAGTGTTCTCTGTTCACTGACCAATTGGTACCGTTGGACTGAAGAAATTTGTCGAAGACATCCACATTCTATCTTGCCTAGCTTTGGATGTACAATCAAAATTGCTCCGCGTGTACCAAGGGGTGGATCACTCCTGATGTATCGAGAAAATTTAAATGCATTTCAATGCAATCGTTCTCTTTGAAAAATTTTTAACTCATGGTATGCTGTGATTTTTTACTCTGGGTTTGATTGTTGTTGAGTAAGTGTCAATTTCGTCCATACTTAATTTACTATCGTGGCAGCTACCTTCTATATGAATCATCGAAAGCATTGGTCATCCAGAGTTCTCAATCTAAATTTATCTTTTCAGACTGAAGGCATATCAGAAAAAAAATATTGCGTGTTGATTTGAGTATTTATTGATTTATTTGTTACAGGATGTTCCATCGACCAAAACTGCCTTGTCTCGGAATGGCTAAATTGTTCTCTTTTGAAATGCAGAGATGTTAAATCTGTTTCACTTAACCAAAGCTGGAAATAGAGGATATGATTGGCGGACTCAGTAAGGAAGATGTTCAAAGTTATGAGGATATGACAAGATTGCAAATTGTGAACCAGAACGAGTTCATCGGCATCATCATTGGCGAAGGGTGCTGTTATAGATGAAAATTGTTATGAAAAATGCTTTAGGAGACTGTTGGGGAATTCTTTCCGTGGATAAGGAAAAAACTTAATTTATAATCTTTATTTTGATTGCCAATCTTGTATTTATGAAGTAAAGCTTATTGGAGAGGGAGGAGGTTGATTTATTTCCAGCTTTTCTAGACGATTTATACTTTATTAAACAATCGATTTATATTACAAATGAAGTCTTAAAATAAATTTGGTCCACATTGGAGCAGTGGAGAATCTCTCCGCGGAAGGTTTCATAGAAGCTTGATCGTAATATGCCCTCCATATGCCGCTGAAGTGTACATTCATCGCCATGTTGTAGTTTCACAATCTTCTTCACATAATATACCGTTTTGTCTCAAATTCCGAACAGACTCATATTCCGAACACTCGGGTTTTGTATGGCGATTTGGTTGAAATGTTTCGCTGAAATATGTCACCAAAAAACCTGGAAATGGCAATCAATTGCAATTCAATTTAAACGTCTCTAATATAATTTATACCGCGGGAGTAGTGATGACTCTCTAGTTTCAGACCAGTAGAACAAGCTAAGAAAAATTTATTTGCGAAATTATTCACTTGAATACGATTTATTCGGGTTGTTCGGAATTTGAATCAAGGTGTTCGGAATATGAGACAGAATGAGCACAGTGTTCGGCATTTGAATCAAAATGTTGTTTTATGCTTTTACCTTAAAACAATACTTAAACTAATTGAATCAACATTATTATGGGTACACCCAACAGCTAACAGTAAGACTTTGCGAAGAAATTAAAATTTTCACAAATATCAGCTAATTTATGCCCATCAGATGCATTTGAAGTCACTGTTGGCCTTAAGTGTTCGGAATATGAGTCAAAACGGTATAAGTCATCCCAGACTGAAAATATAATTTGTCTACACTTATTCTGAAATTGAACCGTAAAACTCAGATCAATTTGAAAGGCAAAGATCTATCAACTCAATCTATCAACTTGTCAGCGGAACGACGCTGCCCCAGTCAACTACCAGCGAGTCACTTGACAGCTTAGATGCTTTCAGGGAAGGAAATACCGATTTTCCCGTTCCTAACTGCTTTGCAGATCACCAAGACATCACCAACATCTTTTTTGTCAGGCTGCCAGCTTTTCGTACTGATATACTTTCATAACAAACAACGACGCGTTACTATAATAACAAAATGAAGTTTTCAACCTCAGGGCTAAGTTGATGTGAATCACGAAAAAATGCATTTAATGCTATTCAATGCACATTTGATGTGCATCAAACAAGTGATCCACCCCTTGGCGTGTACTCAGTACACGATGCGACCGCTGGTGTAACTTTTTTTGAGCGACTGACGGAAGGTTAACAACGTACGGTACCGACAGCCGCCCCGGTACGACCCCGGTAGCGCGGCTCAAGCAACCGGATGTCGTAGCGGCATACGCGCAGCACCTCGAGGCTACATTACCGGAAGAGGGTGAGCTGGATGAAGCCCCTCTTGAGGACTGCTGGAGAACAGTGAAGGCAGCTATCAACAATGCAGCTGAGAGCAACGTCGGGTACGTGGGACGGAGTCGACGGAACGATTGGTTCGACGAGGAATGTAGGCAGATTCTGGAGAATAACGCAGCGCGGGCGGCCATGCTGCAGCAAGGGACCCGGCAGAACGTGCCTGGAGGAGACGGAATGCGAGAAGATGGAACAGCTGTGCCGGTCTCAAGAAACACGCAAGTTCTATCAAAAGCTCAACGTATCCCGCAACGGCTTCGTGCCGCGAGCCGAGATGTGCATCAGGTATCAGGTATCAGAAGGCCGGCTTCAAAGGCACGTTCCCCGCCATTTGGGAGATTTGTGCCATCGCCATATTTGAGCCTATTTCATCATCTACCCGATGGGAGAGGAAAGGGAAGGGAAAGATGGGAGGAAATAGGAGTGGGGTCCCTTGAAGAGGGAAGATCGCATAAGCGAAATGAGAGCATGTAGCTCCATACCACAATGGGTTCGAACAGCGCCCTAAAAAGGGCACTGCAAAACGCATGAGCGTAAAGAGAGCCTATAGCTCATTACCACAGCGGGTTAAGAATAACAGAATGTCCTGATGATTCAGGCTTCTGAATTCAGTTTCACTTAATAAATGTTTACCAAATAATTGGAAACGCATTTGCGCATAAACTGGACAGTTGCATATCAGGTGATACGAAGTTCCATAATCGGAGTCACAACTATCACACACAAATGAGATAACACGCTGAATATTTGCCATGTGATAGTTGAGTCGGCAGTGACCTGTCAACGCTCTGACAAAGAGACTGCAATTCTGCTTTGACAGATTTGTTAAATACTTCGCCACCCTTGGAGATGGCTCAGTTATGTACAATTTTGTTTGACGACACGACTCCAAACTATTCCAATATTGCTTGTGCTGAGTTGCAGCTTTAGAATTAATCTGAAGCTTCACCCAGCACTTCGAAATTGGAATAGCCGGCTCCGGGCCAATGAAGTCATGCGATGCTCCATCGCGAGTTAGCTCATCAGCCAATTCATTTCCAGCGATGGAAGAATGGCCAGGTACCCATACAAGGTTTACAGAGTTGACTGAATTCAGTTCCTCAATTTGAGTTCGACATGCGCTAACAAGCTTCGACCTTGAGTTGGCCGAAGCAAGAGCTTTTATAGCAGCCTGACTATCTGACATACTTTACAAACAGCCAGACGTCCACTTCTCCTGTGAAGGGAGTTGTGTAGAAAATTTACCTATAAGCAAAGTGACAAGCAATTATGAGATCACTCGAAGCAAGGACAATTGTGTCCCAACTCACCGGAAGTGGAAACATCCGAAATACTAGGATTTCCAATGGACGGAGAGAATCCATGGAATTTGATCACAACCAATTCCCAGTGTATGTAGCGATGATCAGATAATGATTCATCATCTGATACATGCCAATTCGTCAACTTGTGACTGATTCTGTTCGAGCAGAGTATCATGTCTAACACTTCTTCACTAGCAGATACCATGAAGGTTGGGCGATTCCCTAAAATAAGTAATCCAAGATTTGAACTACTTAAGCACTTTATCAGACTGGAGCTTCTCAAATTGATAGCTGATCTTCTCCAGATGATGTGATGAGTATCAGCATCACTGCCCACACGGAACAGAAGGCCTTTTCATAGGCAGTGAACAACTCGTTTGAAATCATCCATTGGGATGGGTTATCATGTGGTAAATACACTTCATAACGAAAGACGTATTTCCTATTGAGGTCACCAACAGAAACATCAATTGTGACAGCACATACATCTCTGGTTGTTAACTCAGAAATGAGTGTAGCAACGATAGCGCTATTTACGAGCACGCATGCACGAGGCATGGCACGCGAGTTTGCCATTTCATTTTTCTGAAAGTAGCAAAAACTGGGTCCACAAGGTTACCTAGATAAAAGTTCACAAAAGTAAGGTTTTTGAACTAGCGCCATTTGAGCTGTAGCATTTGCATGAGTCTACAAAGATTGATCATTGCTGATATTTTATGCTGAAGATTGGTCTAACAAAGCTATCCTAACCGTAGCCACTACCCAAACTAGGCAGGGTTAAGCTTTTCGCAATCTCAGAACGAAAAAGACCAGCAGCGAAAAAACCATATCGGTATCTCTTAAAAGTCGCCAAAGGCGAAAAGCACAGAACACACTGTGTAATACGCATAATGCGAAACCATAGAGGTGAACATTTAAACTAAGTTACAACGTATTAATAACCCCACCCTTATTTAGCCTCAGGCTTGAGACTGAAGAAGGGCAGCCGATTATCTCGGAGAAACACAAGGTCACCTGCACCATTGCTCCGGGTAGCACAGGAAGGGCATAATACTGTAGAGGGCGCCCTGGTACTCCACAGGCTCCGTTTGCGGTTAGGTTTTATTTAGACCCCCCTAACCATTCATTCTTAGGCACGGTAAGCTTAAAGCCACATGAATTAGGGGTCACCTGTTAGGTGGACTTTTACCACCGGAACAGGCAGTCCGTAGTGTTAATTCTTAGCCAATTGAAACAACCGCTACCGACACTACGCGGCTATCTAGGCTGATCGGGAAAAGGAAGTTAACATTGATGATTAACTCCTGATGTGCCCAAACAGCCCCAAAAAAAAGTCGACGGAACGATTGGTTCGACGAGGAATGTAGGCAGATTCTGGAGAATAACGCAGCGCGGGCGGCCATGCTGCAGCAAGGGACCCGGCAGAACGTGCCTGGAGGAGACGGAATGCGAGAAGATGGAACAGCTGTGCCGGTCTCAAGAAACACGCAAGTTCTATCAAAAGCTCAACGTATCCCGCAACGGCTTCGTGCCGCGAGCCGAGATGTGCATGGATAAGAATGGGGGAGAATGGGACGGACGAGCGTGAGGTGATTGAAAGGTGGAAGCAGCACTTCTACGAACATCTGAATGGCACTGAAAGCACAGGCAATGAAGGTCAGGACAACGGAGGAAATGCCTTCGTCGGTACTGCGGAGAATGGAAACCAACCAGCCCCCACTTTGAGGGAGGTTAAGGATGTCATTCACCAGCTCAAGAACAATGAAGCTGCTGGTAAGAATGGTAGCGGAGCTGAACTCATAAAGATGGGTTTCAGTCGAACATTCCAGGTCGTTTGGATCCCGCCGGGACTACGACAAGGTGATTGATTTTCGTGCCTGTTGTTCAATATTGCGCTTGAAGGTGTTATGCGGACAACCGGGCCCAACAGCCGGGGTACGATTTTTACGAGATCCAGTCAATTTGTTTGCTTCGCGGATGATATTAACATTGTCGGCATAACATTTGAAAAGGTGGCAGACCTGTACACTCGCCTGAAACGCGAGGCAGCGAAAATTAGGCTGTTGGTGAATGCGTCCAAGACAAAGTACATGCTAGCTGGTGGGGCCGAGCGCGAAGTTAGTCGTGAAATACGGAGGCGCATCATCAGTACTATGGCCTCCACAAGAAGCTGTGGTCAAAAAAGATTCACACCCGCACCGAATGTACCATGTACAAAACACTTATAAGGCCAGTAGTCCTCTACGGGCATGAAACGTGGACGCTGCTCGAGGAGGACTTGCAAGCACTGGGAGTTTTCGAACGTCGGGTGCTTAGGGCGATCTTTGGCGGTGTGCAAGGAAACGGTGTGTGGTGGCGAAGGATGAACCACAAGCTAGCCCAACTCTACGGCGAACCAAGTATCCAGAATGTGGTCATATCTGGAAGGATACGATTGGCAGGACATGTTGCAAGAATGCCGGACAGCAACCCTGCAAAGATGGTGTTCGCTTCGGATCCAGTTGATACAAGAAGGCGTGGAGCGCAGCGAGCCTGGTGGGTGGATCAAGTACGTATCGATTTAGCGAGCGTGGGGCAGAACCGAGGATGGAGAGATGCGGCTACGAACCGAGTATTGTGGCGTGAAATTGTTGATTCAGTGTTATCTGTTTAGATGTTAACCACATAAATGATGAACCAATAGCAACAATTTAAAGAATCTCAGTTAACACCTCTGTTTTATTTATTTGGAGCAAAAACCATTTGACATTATATATTTTTCAAAAAATACGATGGCAAACCAAACAATCTGAGCAAAATTTTTTTTTTACTTTATTTGTGTGTATTTTATTGCATCCGGCTAGTTCCTCGCTCAGCAGAAATAATCCCGAACGCTGTATTTTGAGTCAATCAAAGTGGTCATAATTACATCTACCACTTAAATATGTACTTCCAGTGGACAATTTAGTCCCTTTAGTCCCTTTACACCACTTTAGTCAACGGACCAGCAACGCCCTGTGGCACAATCGTAAAACGTTCCTCACGAAAAATTTTCCGTACTGAAGTGGGAATCGAAGTAACACTTCTCAGCACAAAGCTTGACGACACTAATCGCACGGCCTTGAATTCCAAAAACGAGTTCAAGTTCAAAAGTTCTCAATAATGAATGTTTAAATGATAGTCGGCTATAATCTGCTTTAAAGTCGTCGATGAACAATTTTGATTAAACGAGCCTTACCATTAGGGCAAACGCTCCCTTAGTGGAGGTAGCTCCAATAGTGGAGGTAGTGTGTTTTGGCATGTTTCGCGCTAATAAATGATTATGTTATATTTTTGTATTATGTACGATGCGAAAATGATACAAGTATTCGAATAATATTCATGAAATTTAACCGTAAAACTATTTAAAACAATTATTTTGCTTAATTTTTTTGCTCCTTTGCACCTATAGTGGTGCATCAGTACCCATAGTGGAGGGTACCATAAGAAATCAATGGTTTGCGCCACTAAAGGAACCATCCTTAAAATATACCTCCACTAAAGGAACAGTGTTCCTATTATTGGTGCAAGGCTTTTTGCAGGGAAATTTCAAATGAATCGTGATTTTTATACATTTGGATGATAGAAGGATTTGAGATCTATCGAATTATACGGTCAAATCATATATTTCATGATCTTAACACCGTGTTTTAGCAGTTTTCCCTTAGGTGCACCACTAATGGTACACTTGCCCTATTTATATCCGAAAATTTGAAATGTTTTCTAAGATAATGGGAAGATTTCAAATTTAATCATGAGCTAACATGATAATGGCGCCCCTGAAGAATTGCTACGGCGTACTAGGGCACCGCGGCGCACAGTTTGGGAAGTACTGTATTAACCCACATTGCACATTCAAGGGTCTAATTGTGCTCCTAACTCACCCTCAGTTTGTAATCTTTCCACCAGCTTGAAAATATATGTACCTGGAGTATAAATGATTTCAATGAATGATACCGCGGGGCAAGTGGGTAAATGGGGTAAGTGAAAATAATTGGTATGTTCAACTTAGGGACGTTCCGATACTTCCGATATATCGGAATATCGATATTTCGCTTTCGATATTCGATATTTTGGTATCGATATTTTCTATGCAATATATCGGTGATATCGATATTTCTTTCCGATATATCGTAAACTAATATATAGAAAACTATTGTAGGGTTAAAGCCTTAGCACTAGCATAAGCATAAAGCATTCGTCGGTGGTACTGCCCTAGACCGCTCTATGAGGATTGCCTCCTTCTCGTCAGTTGCCATAGGCAATGATTTGAGACAAATCTGCCTCTCAGACGAAATTGATGCATCCTTCATCAGTCGAGAATTGTCTTGGCCATGTCCTTGCGAAAGCTGAGGGAAAGGAAATGATAATTGACCGGATACCTATATACACTCAGCAGAAAACACGCCTGATTGTTACGCAAAATCTGCGTACATAAAAATTGTTTAACGATTTGACATTCTTTGAAAGCGTGGACGAGAGTAGCAGAGAGCTCTACATGCTCTAAGTGAAAAACAATTGTATGGTTTTCTCCAAATATAATTTATTTCTTAGTACAAGAAATACAAGAAATCAATTAGATTTGGAGAAAACCCAAAGCACCCGTTCGAAATTTACTAGAATGTATGTTAACTAAAGATATTTATGTAAATGTCAGTCAAAACAATAATCTTGAGTATTCCAAGTTTTTTTTTTGTCGAATTTTAGGAAACTAAATAGCAGGTCACTAAGTGATATAGGAATTTCGCTCCATTGAAATATATTATATGATATTCAGATATATCGATATTTTGAATCAATATATCGGTGGTATCGATACTTTGTTTCGATAATCGTATTGAATCAAATATCGATACTTTGCAATATCGGAACGTCCCTAGTTCAACTCAATATGTGAATTAACGCTTTAAACTCATGCGTAAACCTTTGAGGCCATTGAGAACATTACAATAGGTAAGTGATTTCTGAAATTTGTTAGCCATTATAGCATACTAGAACGGAAAATCGTTAACCTGTCAACTATCACTCCGTAACAAGTTGGCGGCGTGCAATCTTATTTTAATATTTTCAGCGGAAAAAAAATTGCGGAAAATAATTTTCTGTACCACCTTTAAGTTGTCCCCTCTGACAGTTTTAAACTGCATTAATAAATGTTTTAGAATTCATTCGGCGACCTAAAAATAACTAAATTGAAACACCGTCAATTTTCTAATCACGTGGGGCAAGTGAAAAGTTTCCCATTAGAGATTGAATTTGTGTTTTTTGCTTAAGTAGCTATAAGTATACAAGGATCGCAATTATCATAAAAGAACAGAACGTGCTGATAATTCAAGAAACACTATACTCAAAGTCTTAAAATCTATTATGATGGCCAAATCATGGAACTTCTCTAAACAAAAAAGGGTTTCCAAATATTATGATATTAATATGTTTACTTCGGACAGCCGATTAAAAAGAAGACGTTGATTGAAAAGTTCTAATATAAACCCGACCAGAAGGAAGAAACAAGATTATAACAGATTGTGTTCCCCTGACATGATTTTTTTATATCACCAGTTGTTATAAAACATGTACCGTTAGTAGTTAAAATAACAAAAATTCTAACAAAATTTGCACCAAACCAAACTAAAATATAACAAACCCTGTTATAATAATAACAAAATTATTACAGAATGTGTTGCAAGGCTGTTAAAAAATAACAAAATTCTTACAAACTATGTTACTGTATATGACATCGGATGGTATTTGCAACAAACTTATAAATGCGATGTCAAAAATATAACAAATCTTGTTATAAATGTGTTACAAAAATATAACAAGTTGAGAACAAAGCCATTTTGATAACAAAATTATATCAACTTCTGTTATTTTTAACTGCTGCTGATAGGAATGTGTTATTATCTTGTTATGTGGTTCTGGTCGGGAAAGAACGCATGGAAATCTCGTGGAATGTCTATGTAAAGCTAGTTCAAAACATAATAATGGGGTATAGGTGTATCCACATAAAAAAGTTCCTAAACACTTTATTGAAGGATTGCGTTTCAATTCTCCCGATAAGTTACCCAACGTCATATCCGATTTTCTTAACAAAAACGTGCGGTGTAAATTCTACAGAGTAGAAATGCAATTGCTGTCCCATGAACTAACATTGGAAATGTTGCAGTTATAATGTTGTCGAATGGGGCTACCCCGTTTGGCATAAAGTCATTTGGCATAATGCCATTTGGCATAAAGTCGTTTGGCATAATGGTCATTTCGCATAATGGTCATTTGGCATAATGGACGTTTGGCAAAAAAGAAAAGAAATTAGAAATTTAAATAGTGCTACTTATAAGAAGATCTGGTGATCAAAAGAAGGGAAAACCGTCGATGAAAATGTTAGTAGTTATAATGCCAACGTAGGAAAGAAGGCAAAATCGTCAATGAAAATGTTAGTAGTTACAGTGCAAACCACTAGTTTAACGACATAATGAGAAAGAACAGCCTATGACCAAAATAAGGGAAAATCACATATGAAAATTTTAGCAATGGTAACGCCAAAAACATAGCAACTCAGTTTTCAATGATTATGCCAAATGTTCATTATGCCAAATGATTATTATGCCAAACGACCGTTATGCTAAATTATTTTATGCTAAACGGCTTTGTTTGATTGCACATTAAAACCCCTAAATTACGACCCTGTACCTAACTGGAGGCCGTCAGCTTCTGCAGCCAAAAGATCAGAAAAACCATCCATTCTACTGGCTACCTACAAGCAGCGATGCAGTGAGCCTAGCCGAATCACCGTACCAATATGAAGCATGGATCTCCCAGGCATCCAGTCTCGCACTCTCTAGACGATCCCAGCATCCATCCCAGTCATCATCATCACCATCACCATCATCACTGCCGTAGGAGTAATAAGGAGGACCTGATAAGAGCGACGAAAATCGCTCTGAGAACCAACAAAGTAAATCATCGCAGCGGGAGACCAGCGGATCGATAGCCCGAAGAGTTGGAGCAACCTTCAGTCCAAATCTACCAGGTCACCAAGGCACACGGGCGGTGAACCCACGGCCGGTTAATTTTATCCCTTTTACCTTTTTTATGTGTGTTAGTTGTGAGAACAAAATTAAATAGTTTAGGCCAAAAATAAATCGTTTTGCATGTTCGCGAGAATGTCTTAATAAATGTAGTGGTTTTTAAATGATAGCGAGTGTTCCGTTAATGTGAATTAAGAAAAAAAAAACGGTTCTAATTGAGAACACTAAAACGCCCCACTTGAAGACGGCGATATTATGCATGAAACAAAACAGCTGTGTGGCTGTAAAGCAATCCCATCGATGTTGGGGGCAGGAACCGTCCACGACTGAGCTATTCACCAGAGGTATTTGGATCTTCCCCATCAGGCTTTATGCCAAATGGCGTCCCCCTTGTCGAATCATTTCAACAAACATAACTGAGCAGAAGAAAATTCAAGTAACAAGAATACAATTTTCTTTGTTTACATGTTACTTATGGTATTGTTCATTGGGACGCCTTAAAAAATGTTAATGCTAATAGAAATCGTGAATAAAACTGTTAGTTTTTGAATTTATTGTTCAAAACGATGGTGGGAGTCAAGCTAAAAAATATACACAACCTCATTTGTTTTATTTTAAAGTCTCTAGGATTTGAAGAATCTCAACTAAGCGAAATCCATTACCCACTTGCCCCACGGTACCTTAACCGTATTATGCAGTGGTTTGAATAGGACCACTAAATCAGAATACAAAATAATCTGATTGTAATAAAAACTTTGCCATTGTTTTGAAGTTCATGTAACCCTCTAATCAACATCCACATTGAAAATCACGTTAGTCAAAAAATGCCCCCAGAACCAGTTTCAGCTACATATTTAACATCGGTTCCTTAATTGTACAATTGATTTCTTCAAAGAGTGTCCAAATACGGAATACCCTGTCCAAATTAGGTGTATGGCAGTTAAAAGTTGTGTGCGATAGTTAAAAAAAAAACAGAATTATGTCAACTTACTTGATCAAGCAAATTTCTCGAATCGTGTACGTTCGGGCGAATGATGTCTCCCAGGAATCCTCCCTTGGCCTGCGACTGGTATCCTTGAGCACGTCGTACAAAAATGGATAAGTCCGAGGTTCAGCTTTCCACAGCCGAAGGTACAAATCCAAACTGGTGGCCCGGTCCACATCTTTGGTCAATGCTTTCAGCACTCGCAGCACGTGGTCTTTGGCACCCATCAAGGCCAGACTTCTTAGCAGATGAAGCCGTTTACGAGGATTGCTATCGTTGGCCAGTAAGAAGAGAATTGGTGTTAGCAGCCTGGAGCAGATTTCTTCGTTTGATTTAGAGCAGATAACGAGTTGATCGAAAAGTTTTCTCCAATCTTCGAATGGGATTTCGTGCGTATACATGAGCCCTCTGAGAACCAGGTTTACTTTGTCGCTGAACCTGGATGTACGCGATAGTGCCTCAAGGAACTGATCTATAGTTAAAATCTGGTTTTCCACATCGTTCCACCACATACAGAAATGGCTGTATTTTGCAATGTCCAAATGGAAGTAGCTAGCCGGACGCATATCGAACAAGGTGGGAACTTCAGCTGGGTATGAGTTTCTTAGGACAGCGTTGAGAACACAGTTACAATCCTCTAGATAATTATGAATGAATGTCTGCTGTCCTAGAAGTTGAACTGCTCCATCCATGATCATAAGTTGACTCAAGCGATTGCATCCAGATTCTAACAGGAAATGTACGATTCTCATCAATCCAAGAATATGAGCCGGGGCAATGTTTTGCATTACGTCTGACAATACCATCAGCAGGACACTATTGTAGTTAACCGATGCATGATCTTTGTCGACATGGAGGGCAGAGAAAATCTTCAAAAAGTTTTCCGATGGGTCATAGTTGTATCCGATCAGTTCCTTACTGACGGCAGCGATGTACAAGCAGATGTCCCTTCGCAGCCATTCGAATCGCTTCTCGGCCGGGACATAATCCAGTACTTCGAGCAGCAAGTTGTTTGTATAAAGACATTTTTCGCTGGTCGATGTTTTACTCCAGGATATAATCTCGTAAATCATCTTCACGGCTGTGTCATCATTCGAGGCACTTTTCAGCAAGGCACGCCACATTTTTTGGGTTTCCGGGAATAGTGTAGGATTGTTGAATACATGTAGAAAGACGGGCCTCAAGAACTCCACGCTGTTTTTACGTATGCTGCAATAAAGCAATAGAATTAGGATATACAGTGACTCAATTTCATACGCGTACAGGGCACTGTTTTCACATCAAGTTGGTAAATAAATGTCAAATGATATATTGAATTTAAAATACTTTATCAAGAATGAAGGTCATATGTGTCATCTATTATTCGGCAATCATAACTGTATATATTTACTTTTATTTTTGTAATAATGGGAAAGTATTGATTTTGAGTCAAAATTGACCTAGGTAATTCCACATTCGTATTGTCGCACCGCCACCAAACCGGATCGCGCCAGTGAGACTCGCGACGCGCCTCAACTCGCCGCATTTTGAAATCAGTTTTTTAGTGTGGCGCTGCATTCTTACGATTTCTATGAACACAGCGCACTGTTCACATATTAGCAGCGGCGCACGGGGCCTGAGAAATCAATAATTTTGAATAAATGTTGGTCTTGATTTCTACCGGATACATAATACATCTATAAACATTCAAACATACGACATTTCTTTTGTATGGTTGGAGAATTGGAGCTGCCGGACAGCTCTACTCAGCCAAGTCTGAACCTGGGAGGGAGGCACCGATATTACACACGAAATATGATACAAAGTTATTTCGAACTGTAAGAAAACTTCAGCTTGCTATCGACAATCAAGGCAGCCTTGATGAACATAGTTAGGGTAAGTGTTCCCTTAGTTGTGGGTGTTCCTATAGTTGCGGTACTACCGTTTCCACTGATTTTATTGCATTAGCCACAAAACCGACACTGCCAATCGACGTATTGGTTTGTTGATACTTACACGGAATAGTCAAAGAGCGTTCAAATTGCTTTAAAACTGATGAAATGATTCTATAACATTTCTCAGAAAACCATTCCCCAGAATTCCGTTCCCCAGAATGAACCATTCCCCAGAATCTCATTCCCCACAATACGCCATTCCCCAGAATTTCATTCCTCAGAAAAGATAATAAAACAGATTTTTTTGTTCTTTTCTGTTCATAGTTTTATCTATTTCTAATTAGTTCAAGCTGTAATCAGCTGTACATAGTCTACTTTGCACACAATGCCAACGCAAGTCCCTGGATGTGGTCGAAGAGAGTCATATTTTCAGTTTCTCTAGCATTAATCAACCGGTTTAGGTGTTTTTCTTTCTTCTTCACTTTCTTACTACGCTGGTCGTTTAACATATCACTTTGCAGATAGCGCATATACTCTGCGGACGACGATACCTCTTCCTGTCGAAAAAAGTTGATTACAGCGTAAAATTGAGTGTCCTTTGCTCTCATTTGTCCATTAAGTTTGTTGTGGTATCCTTCGATATCGTTTGACGTTCGTGGTATATTATTCAATAAATTTGCCTTCATTGACCAAACCGCCGGCGGGAATCGCGGCTTTGATCTGCGAGCAGTATCGCCTTTCTTTTTTTTTACCGAGAATGTAGTTGTCAGCCACATACATACTCAAAATACCGGTTCCATGGTTTTCGAGGCATTTTTACGAATCGCAACAAATCCTTCAACAACTTCTTCGGGATCTAAGAAGGCCAAGGCTTGAGTCTGTCGGAACGCCAATGGATCAATGCACGAGTGCACTAATTTGACGTTTGAGCGGTGTCAAATTCAGTAGTTTCCATTGTCACATAAATAACACGGCACCGTTCGAACGTCAAATAGTGAACCAGTGCATAGGTCCATTGCAGTTTAGTTCTCTTGGCATATTTCCCAGATAGCCCAACTTTCTGTATGCGCTTCCACCAGCTTTTGGAGAGGTGAAAAAACACCCATACAAAGCTGTGTCCGGAAACACATGTCGGACAGCGTTCATCTCAGCCATCTCAAAATCGGTTAAGATGATCGCAGGATCGAACTCGATTTCATTGTCCCTACATTTTCTTTTAAGAAGCTCAAAAGCTCGTTTGTATGTCGTTTCAGCTATGTTCGGCAGTAAAATGTGAACGAAGGCAGCAAATTTTCGACCAAGTCTAATGGAACCGTGGACAGTGAAAATTTGTCGAAATCCTTTCGGAACCGATGCAAAAGTACCGTCAAGGATTACCACTTCCGACTGGCTTAGCCTTGTGAGGTCCTCGACGGTGCTGAATATCATTATACGTTGTTCGTCTCGCAAGCTGTTAACTAGGAGGAAATTTCTACCATCGAACGTTTTGGTGAAGGTATTTGTTCCCGCGGATACGATCCGGTAGGGAATAATTACATACGGAGAGATACGTTCGAATTCACGGTTTATTTCAGACTGATTTGATACATAGAATTTCGCCCTATATATAGTCTTCTACCCTATTGTACTTGCTTAGAATATTCTCGATGTGCATTGTTGTATACAATAATGTGCTGTGTCTAAAGCTAAGTACACTGAAATGAATTTTATTGTAGAAACTACTGAATCCATGGTAAAATTAAGAACTGCACCAACGATTTTCAACCGACTACAGTGGGGATTCGCTCGTTAAAGCTCCGCTACATGGAATGACTCGATGGTTGGATGTTCGCTGGTTGGAAAATATTCCAACTAAAAAGCACTCGAATATTCCAACTAAAAAGCACTCGAATATTCCAACTAAAAAGCACTCGAATATTCCAACTAAAAAGCACTCGAATGTCAAGACTAGATGTCAAACTGACTTTGACGTCTGAACATCGTCGCATTGAAGTCTCCATATATAGAATAAATGTGCATGTATATGTGCGAATCGTGACGATTTGCTCTCCAGCTGCGTTAGTCTGCAGCATTTTCACCTACTGTCAGTCGTTCCAACTAACGGGACGTATTCGCTAGATGGAAGGCAGTCGTGTTCCAACCAGCGAATCCCCGCTGTACATTAATCTGTTAACTCTACCAAAACATAGTCAACATCACTACACAAGAAAATTTCTTCTGTTGATTTAACCAGAGTTGTAGTATTTTTGACTAGAAACATTCTTGATTTGAGAAGTTTAGCATCATACTTTTGACAACACTGTGTTGTACGGTGGGTGTCACGGATTGAAATACAATGCTTTGTAGTGGATGCTACTTTGGACATAGTCAAATTTACTGCACTGCTCAGTGATTTTCACCAGATTATAGTTAACTTAACAGATTTTTGTAGTCGGTTGAAAATCGTTGGTGCAGTTCTTAATTGTACCATGGATTCGGTAGATTATACAACAAAATTTGTTTGTGTGTATGCTGTTCCGCTCAAGAAAAGTAAAAATTTCTGCCCCAGAAATGGTCAAGAAATTTCCTACAGTGAGTTCCATTTGAATTGACATTTCTTTTCAACTGCGTATTGCGATCAAAGAAAAATGCTTTTCTTGAGCATTTCTTGCAAGAAATTTCCCACGCATCGAGATAGGCGATTACTTTTCTGTTGAAGTGCATACTTCGCTTAAACTGTTATACAATAGACGGATTGAATATTCTCGAACTGTCAGACAATGATACAATGCAAGAAAGGTAAACAATAATAATGTGGTGTCAATCTAGAAAGATCGTAATGGTAAGTTGATATTATTATGAAATTATGATGGTTTACTGACGTTTTCTGTTTTGTTTCAGGTATGCTCGATTGGTATGCTCTACAGGTAAGTAGTTTCAGAGTGGAAAGTGGTGAATTTGAAATGTTTGTGGCCGGCAGCATGAGGTATGCTGCGTCCACTGGTGTGGTGCTGTATGATGCACCCCGGTGGCTTGCTGCTGGCCTGAACAGTATTATTGATATCATCGAAACCTGTTGGATCCTTCGGCAAACTTGAATTACTTCGTTGGCGTTGACATACCCTTCGCTGAGCTGATTTCGACATCGTAGCTTGAACCTGCAAGGAGTATGTAACTTTAGTATTCATGAAAGCTAATATAGTTGGGCTTTTGCTAGTGGTTATTGAAGATTTTGTATATCTTATTCGCAAGAAAGGGGCCGCCCATTAATTACGTAAGGGGTAAGAGGGATTTCTTACACGCTGTTCAATTTATTTTTAACCAACATACAAAAAGATTTACCACTGGGGGAGGAGGATATCGAATCCCAAAAATTAATTAATTAATTACGTAACTAATGGACAGTCGCATAAGAGATAAGGAAAACTTGGGCGGGAATTCTAGATGGAAATGAGATACCAATAAAATCAGATGTCCAATCAAATTACTTGCAAGCAATATTGTAAGCAATACAAAATTTGATCTGATACATGTGATTTATAAACACGTGTTTCTAACGCTTACCTCGGCTGGAAATAGGGGGGCACTCGTTCGCATATTTTTTTCCGGTTTATCGTTCCTTCTCTCGCTCTTCGCTTCAAAGCCGCTCGGTACTGTGCAGAACTCGTATGCAGGGTATCCGGAAGGTGGCTATGTCCTGTTGCAGAGAGTAAAGTATGCCTACCCGTTGCTGTAGTGGCGATTTTGGCTCGCCCGGCCATTTATTCTCTTTCTCTTGTTCCCTTCTTAACTCGCATTGCCAATAGGTCTTATCACCAACCTGAAATTTAAGATGGATTATAAATCTGATTTATATGGAACATTTTGAATTAAACGTATCAACATACCTGCTTGTCTCTGTGGTAAATGAAGCCGTTATGCAAAAGTTTGAAATGTTTAGCACCACAATTTAAAATCTCAAACTCCTCCTTTTCTTCAGTCGTAACCACGTCTTCCTCAAATCCGCGAAATACTTCTTCCATCCTCGAAGGTTGAGCACTGAATAACAGCTTACTCTTCAAAGTACATTTCGCTATTGTTTCGACACTAAGCTTTTTATAACGGAAATACATGCAATCGGTCTACTGACAAGCATACAATAGCATGCAATGTTTCGTTAAAAAGCTTTCTTTCTTGAAAATAAAAGCGTGGAAGTAATTTATAACGGAACTACATTCAATCGCTCTACTTACAAGCAAATAATAGCATGTTTCGTTAAAAAGCCTCCTCGCCTTTGGCTATAATTTCTTAAAAATTTAAGCGTGGAAGTAATTTGATTTGATATTAAACATGAAGAGGAGTCAAAATATTTTCATTTCTTCATGAAAAATTATGTTCAAGTTTGGGTTTCGTCCATTGAGGAAAACAAAGGAAATAAGAGGTTGACGAGGCTTACAATATTTTCGAGGTTTCTATATAAAAGATTGCCATAGGGAGGGGGTCGAAACTAACCAAATTTTGGGTAACGACATTTATAAACGTCCCCTTAGAAAAACTCATTACCGAAGCATCAAACCCATGAGCTACTCAAGCAACTCAAGAAATTAAAGAGAAATTTATGCATAGGGTATGTCAAAAATTATTATATGGACAGCAAATGAAAACGAAAATAATTTGATATTCTTTTTAAAAAAGACACTGACACGTTAATGCTTCCAGTGGGCATTTATGCCCTTTGAAGGAAGCACCACACTAGACAACGGACTAGCATGCAACGCCCAGTGGCACAGTCGGGAAACATTCCTTACGAAAAGTTTACCGGTCTGAGGCGGGAATCGAACCCACACTCCCTAGCACGATGCGGCTAAATGCCTGGTGACACTAACCGCACGGCTACGAAGCCCACATCATATTAAATCATTCTTTATTTTTCACTGTACCATCAAGATATTCATAACAATTATGTACAACACAAAAAGAAAAATATTTCTCTGTAAATTTTTTGTTTGATAGTATCGATATAATGCTAAAATAGTTAATTCGTATCGTTTAAAGGACGGGCCTTTCAATAAAACAATTAAATTTACCCAGTTGTACGGATCCCTCCATCCGTTGACGTAGAAAAATGTGGTTATCTTTATTCTTTCCGAGTATTTCAGCGTTTTGGACACAACGATTTTCTTTATGTAGGTTGGCCATAAATAAACAGATTCACAAACGTCTTGCACAATATACACAACATGTTCTGAAAACGTATTAGCACTATAAATGGTACACATCTCATTTAGAATATTTTTCATGGTGGAACCGGTGGAACACGTTTGGCTTCACTGCACTGATGAAATAACAATAGTTAGTGTGCGTATCTATTCTTCGTCAAAAAGTTAGGAGAGCTGTCATAAAACCATTTCAGCTAATCATCCACTGTAGAAGCTTTAGGGGAAAGGTACCCGATATTGGTAGCCAAATTTTGAATGTTATTTTACGATTAATTAAACTATTGTTCTCATCATTTTTCTGAACCATATCATATACTGTCCAATGGACAGTGTCCATTCATTCTAATCTTAAAAATGAACAAATAATATGACCGATTTTGCTAGAGTGCCTACAAACAAGAGTAACGTCATGTTCCAATTTTGACAGTTCTCCTGCTAAATTAGAACGCGGATTTGTATGGAAATGACAGTTCGCCGCTGTTCCAATTTTGACATTGACATTATGTAGAAATTTTATGAAAATAAATTTAATAGAATACATTTAATATTTTTTGTTGATACTAATTCTGATCTAATAAACATTTTAATGTTTTCAAATATCCATTCGATAATAAGAATTTTAAAGATCTTGGATCAATTCTGGGGAATGATGCATTCTGGGGAACGGAATTCTGGGGAATGGCTTTCTGAGGAATGTTATAGAATCTGATGAAATATCACTAAAATTGCTAAAACTGTTCTTACATTTATAAGGTTTAATCACCGCATGATTTTAACATTATGAAAATTAATTGGCTTTTCTCGGTGAATGCAATACTGTACTCAGAGTGAAAGGGAGTAACGAAAGTAATGAAATGACAAGATGAATAGAATCGCAAGCGAGCGGCGAGAGAAATGAATAGAAGTTGAAAATTTGAAGTTTTGAAAATAATATAGTTAACAGGTCGAGGCGTAAAATTTTTGCCTGTCTAGTGTTAGTAGTGACCAACACTACAACATCTAGCCGTTCAAGACCAGGACGTTAGGCAACGATTTGTCGTTTCGATTGTGTTGTTCAGTAAAGTGTTCATATAGTGGAGGATCCCATAAGAAAACAACGGATACCGCAACTATAGAACACAAATTAAAAATATACCGCAACTAAAGGAATAGTGTACCAATAGTGGAGGTATTATTGTTCACTGACATGCCGAGGATTACTACGATGAAATATTTTTTCTCATTAAGTCAATGGTCGTTACTTCCCGTTACAACATCAGCATGTGCATTAATTGCGCTTCTTGAATTAAGGCGGTTCAATGAAATTCAATAGTGCTTAGTACCTCCACTATTGGTACATCTACCCTAGTTTTCTTTTGTAGTTTTCCTTCGATCGTTCTGGACAAACATGGAAAAAAGGGCTAAAGCTTTCTATGCATTTCATTTTTGTTTTTGTTGGAAAAAGTAAAATGATGCGTAAGTGAATATTTTATATTCAATCAGAATAAAATGTGCTATTGTGACATTACTTTTGAATAAGCATGAATAGCTTTTCAATCGATTTTTTGACACATTTGATAAAGTACAAAAATATGTTTTAATCAGTTACGCGCTTTTATCATGTTTGTCCATTGTTTTAGATCTGGGCTCACAGTGACAGTTCGTGACAGCAGAATCTCGGCTCACCTTGACGTACATAAATTTCGTATCGGTTTCTCCATCCCAGGGTTGAACCCTCGGTCTGGCTTTTGCCAAGTATCCCCTTTACCAGGACCAATATTCAGACGGAGTAGGCTATGATGTCCACTTGAACTCTGTTTTTTGTATCATACCATAATTAGGTATTGTTCAGTTGTCAAAACCTCATTGTGGTATTATAATGGTATTTGAAAAAAATGTTCAAAACAATTAAAAATACTTCATTTTGGTATTCGATAGGTATTGAGGACTGCTGGAGGTATTGAATTATTATTGAAAAAAATCACTTTTATATGAAAAACCATCATGTATTATTTAGGTATTAAAATACCTGTTTTAATTATCAGCTTGGTATTCGTAGAACATGCAGAAGCTATTATTTGAGGTATTTTACCTCTTATGCAGGGCTCATTCATACCTCATTCAGGTTGTAAGTATTGGAAATTATCTGGTATGGAATATCTCAATTTGGTATTCAGTAGTTATTTTCTTCTGCTCGGGATGCGCTACTTCGTTGGAATCATACACTATCACGATAGCTGTCGCCAACAAAATCTGCTTCGGCTGCATTGGCTCGATTGGAATTGTGCACTTTGCTGCAGTCAGTGAATGTGAGGAACTCGTTGCTTGCTCTGCCGCAGGTGGCTGAGAGGATTCAACTGCAACAGGCTTCTTCTCTTACGGATGCATCAGTGCAAGATGTTTCTTCGAGCAAATTGGACACGGCTTACCGCTCTTGCAGGCTATCGTTCGATGTCCTCGTAGCAGGCAGCTGAAGCATAATCCCAGCTGCTTCGCCTTCATATACCGCTCGTCAACATTCAACCTTTCGAAAGCTCCACATGCATCAATCGATGAGCACTTCCGCACATGGGACATCCATCGGTCGTCTTCAAAATCATCACAGTGTGCGTCTTACTGGTAGATGGCTGGGTCTTCATGGGCACGGCATTTTGCTCACACCGCTCCAAAACATGGCAATGCTTTCGCAGGAATGCAATCGTGTCCTTATACACAGGTAACTTACCGTGTTCACAAGATGCTTCCCAGCTTCTTCGGGTACTCGGATCCAACTTTGACGCTAGCAACGTGATAACGATGGCTTCAGACATCTTGTCCATCTTGAGCTTGTGGAAATCCAGGGACTCCACACGCTTCGTACAGTCGTCGATCAACGTCCGCAATTCCACTGACGACTCCTTGGCCATCTGCTTCAAGTTCAGCAACCTTGTCACGTGGCCATGAATCACCATCGAGAGGTTCTCGTAACGTTCAACCAGAATTCTCCATGCACCGTCGTAGATGTTGTCATTGAGGGTCTGTTCATCGATTGCCCCCTTCGCTTCTCCGACCAACGCCTTATCCAAATAATGGAGTTTCGTCGCCGGAGAATCCTGGGTGCACCGGTTGACAATATCGCAAAATCTCGCCTTGAACTTGTGCCAGTGCTTGTATTTGCCGTCGAATGTTGGCAATGGTGTTTGCTGCAACAACAACGATGGTGGCATTCTATACGGCACGCCACTTTGTGGTACGCCACTGGATCCAGAACAATCTCCGATTGCCACAGTATTACATTGGAACTTCACAGCCAGCAGCTGCTTCTCTCGCTCCAACGCTGCCTCGTTCGCCTTCTCGATGTCGTCGTAGTGCTGTATCATCTCACAGAGGGAAATTCGAACGAACTCGTACAGCTCTTCAAATTTGATGAATTTTGGCTCGAATTCTCCTCTCCTCTGTGGATCGGTGAGGTAAATACGATTCTGAAAAGTGTTGTATTCCTCATAAGAAGAATCGACCGTCTTCAGATACAGCTTCAAGCCATGATGCGTGAACTTTTCAGGATCCTGTACTGCATTCAAAATGGCCGACTTTATTCGCACCACTTTCGACCTTGCAGCACTGCACTGCACCAACGCAACAACACTTTCCGCCATTTTCTTCTCTTTCTGTCGTTGTTCAGCTTCCTCTTTTTGCTCACGCACACTACGTGGCACACTGAATTCGCCGGTCGGGGTTGAAAATGGCATCGACGGAAACAACACTTTCTTCACTTTACTAGAACGCAAAAACATAACATGCAAATAGTTCTTCTAGTTCTTTTTCTCACTATCGCACAATTTTCACGCTCTTCTTCTTCGTTGAGGCTTGACCTCCACTTTTCAATGTCTATTGTGCCGTCCGACTAGCAGCGCACACCTCCGGAACGCACAAGTAACCAGAAGCTTTCTTCGACCACTCAATCGGGAACAGAATTCAATTTCCGACCACGTTTATCGGAAAACATTATCCGATGCAACGCATGCAATCGGATTCACTTCGCGATTCGACCGTCGCAACCGCCGAAACTCGCGTCGATTCTTTCTCGTTCCGCGCACGAACCGAGAATCTAAACTGCTTCCATCCACTAATCCGACATCCGGCACGATCGGACCAAAATGTTCTTCGGATAGTTCAGGGACGAAAAGCAAGTGGACTGTATTTTAAGAATTTTATTTAGCAAAACGAAACACGTCTAAACACGACGGAATTTTTACTTTTATGATTTCCTTCTTTCCTCTCTCCTTCCTAATTCCGTTCGCATCGCGCCAAATCTACACAAACTCTCTCTTTCTACATCTCCTGTCGTCCTCGCTGGTAGCACACACAGAAAAATTTTGATATATGTTTTTATTCACACTGTAATAAAAATAGCTCAAAAATCATACAGTGAATGATAATTCTTTCCACTTTTAATGTAACACTTTGCTTAGCGATTTTCAAAGAGTTAGAGAGAAATACAAATAAAATGTCGATATCCCTTCGTAGTTATTCTCAAAATGTACGTATGTTTTTCAAACTTATTCAGTATTCTTAAATATAATTTTTAAAGCAATACGATTAAAAACTGATCGTTACTGTTCGACTTAGTGGATATTATATGAAATATCATGCAAAACAAATGAATCATTGAAAAAGTCCCCCCCCCCCTAAAGATTCGAAAGTGTCCACATATAAACTATCCAAAATTACTCTAATACAACTGAACGATGTTATAAAATATTTGAAAGCATAGAGCATTAAAATTTATTATTGAGTATTGCACATTAGATGTTTAATAAGAATGAAATTGAGTCAATTTTAGACACAAATTCAATACTTTTCCTTTATACCCAAGATGAAAGTAAATGATAACAGTGTATGATTTGTTAACAATAGATGATACCTTTGACGACCTTCGTTATTAATACAGTAATCTGAATTCGATATATCATATTATATATTATACTTTTTGGGGGACGCCATTTGGCATAAAGTCATTTGGCATAAAATAATTTGACATAACAGTCGTTTGGCATAATAAACATTTGGCATAATGGACGTTTGGCTTAATAATTGAAAACTGAGTTGCTATGTTTTTGGCATTACCATTGCTAACATTCTCATATGTGATTTTCCCTTCTTTTGGTCATAGGCTGTTCTTTCTCATTACGTTGTTAAAGTAGTGGTTTGCATTGTAACTACTTACATTTTCATCGACGATTTTCTCTTCTTTTGATCACCAGCAGTGTTGCTCAGACTCATTTCCCCGAAAATAACATTTTCCGAACTATGAAGCCACGAACTACTACAACCATGGTCTATCCTCCTAAGATAGAAAAGCAGATGGTACTGCACACAAAATCGATCAATTTTGATCCCAGAGAACCACAATTCAAGTTTCGGTGAAATGAAATGAGTGAGTGAGTGAGTGCGAATCATTTCACCGAAACTTGAATTGCGGCCCACCGAGATTGAAACTGTCGGATCCTATGTGCAACTCTCCAGCCTAACAACCTCCCCCTCCATCTCAGGAATACAACGCACAGTTATAACAGTCCATGGCTTCACAATTCGAATTTCGGGGAAATGAGTCTGGTCAACACTGATCACCAGATCTTTAAGTAGCACTATTTAAATTTCTAATTTATTTTCTTTTATGCCAAACGATCATTATGCGAAATGATCATTATGCCAAACGACTTTATGACAAATGGCTTTATGCCAAACAGGATAGCCTCATACTTTTTTACCAATTTGATGTGAAAACATTTTTCTGAGTGCGACGAGAACGCCCGAGAAGTCGTCATTTTTTTTCCCTCTCGGGTGACGCGTTCTTTTCTGCCGGGCAGTGCGACGTAAAAGTCCGAGCAGTGCGTCGAGAACGCCCGAGGAGTCGTCAGTTGTTTTTCTCGGGTTGCGCTTTCTTTGGAGTGCATGGAGAAAACCCGAGTAATTTTAGTTTGTTTTGACGTAGAAGTACGTCTTTCTTCTCTATACAGGAGTAAAATTGGAATTTCAAAACCGAGAGCGTTACGTTGGCATGAAATATTTTAAACGTTTATAACTTTTCGCTGGCTTAACGAAATTTCTTGATTAGCACCTCAATCGAAAGATAAGACATCAAAGCTTCATGTCGTTTACTTACTGAATCCCACATACCTGTCCAAAAAGTTTAAAAACTGTTTTAAAATAGAACGTTGATTTCAAGCAAATCTATAAATAGGGGTGGCTAGAGAAAATTTGACGTCATTTGCTTTTCACTCTCCGATTGGCTCGCATCTCAGCAGGCGACAGATCGGCTTGCTCTGACCGGGCGTGCTTCTCAGGCACAGACATCGATAGCGAAGGACGCCCCCGTTTGTCTTGCTTCGCTCAAATCAAACTGTCGAGCGAGCTAGAGAAGATGCCGTCCGAAGCTAAATCCATCACCGCTGCCGTCGCCTAGAAGAAGAAGAGGAAGCAGTCCACAGGTGAATTTGCGGTCGAACTGTGAACACGGTCGGGCGAGTCATTCTCGCTTTATGGTTCACCGCTTGTTTGCGTTCACCCAGCCATCGTCATCGCCGCCGCAAATTTCATCGGCCGAGGAGCTGTTGACCCGCGCTTCAAAATTTCGACTCGTGATGAAATCATCATTGGTGGTCAAGAAGCAATCCCGTTAGGGGCATATACCAGAAGCCCCCTGAGTTTTGCTGGTCCGAGCAGTGTTATTTATCCGTAACAACATCGAAGCTTACAAAGCCATCGGTTCTTCTCAGAGCCATCAAATTTGTGGAAAAGAGTTAAAAGAGAAATATTTCCGACTTTATTTATAACTTCTAATATTCCTAAATCAATTTCACACGGCTTCATACAAAATTTCATTTGTCATGAATAATTTATGACTCAACCATTTGAGATTGTACTCGCGGACGCTGCTGCAGTGCCGTCGGGGTGAGTGCTCAACGATTGTAAAATAGAGTGGCTTTTCCAACAGCGCCTTTTATGTTCCATATTTTATGGGAACACTTTGATTAGGAAAATTATCCCATGTAACAAAATTGCGACATGTTTAGAATGCTTTTGAAAAGACATTCTATTGAACAATTGTAATAATTTTGGCACCCATGAATCAGAAATTTACCGTCATAATAAAGAAAACTATTGATTATCAATAGCTCGTATTGAATATTTAGGGAATGCTAATCATTCCAACAATTCATGTTCGACCAATTTCTCACGTATTAGTATTCTCCACAATTTTCAAGTAATTCCAAGCCCAACACATTATTGGCACATACCCATTTCCCATTGCTATTCCAAGGTTATAAAACATGCTGCCTTCGTTGGATTCAGATTCATTCCATTTCCGCTTTCGAGCTGGTAAGAGCTCCTCCGAACTTGCTCAGCAAGAAGTACCTCGCTGCTAGAAGCCTGCTGAGTAGTTAATCCAGAATCCGGTTTGTGAAATCGCTCACTATTGAGCTACGTTTCCAGATTTCAACTAAATCCCTGTGATCCGCTACCCTTTTGCTGTTGTGCACCCATGAAATATTTAGCTGGTTTGTCGAATAAACTGAGAACTTATTCACATCTTCTTCTTATTCTTCTTCTTTTTCTTCTTGGCATTAACGTCCTCACTGGGACAGAGCCTGCTTCTCAGCTTAGTGTTCTTATGATACTTCCACAGTTATTAACTGAGAGCTTTCTTTGCCAAAGTTTCCATTTTTGCAATCGTATATCGTGTGGCAGGTACGATTATACTCTATGCCCAGGGAATTCAAGAAAATTTCCATTACGAAAAGATCCTGAACCGACCGGGAATCGAACCCAGACATCTCCAGCATGGCTTTGCTTTGTAGCCGCGGACTCTAACCAAACCACTCGGCTAAGGAAGGCCCTAACTTATTCACATGCATTTGCAACTTTTTCGATTTTCCATACAAAATGACCAACTTTGGTTAGTTAGATCTCAGTTATTTATGGAAATATTGTCGAATGAAACATTCACAGAACATCAGATGTAACTTGAGTTTTAACATATATTTTTGAATAATTTTTGCAATTACAAGTTTTTAAGTAATAACGGTTTGACTAAACTGTAATTTTCGACGAAAAATTCAAAACTTTTTATCTTAAATTCTGATAGCCTTACACAAAAACTGTCTTCAGCAAACTTATTCATCTCGTCAAAATCTACAACTTTGCTGTTTAGTTATGTCAATTATACAAAATCGTCAAAAAATTCACTTAAGTCAAACCGTTACTGCTTTTCAACGTGTGATTGGAAATATCACTCAAAAATATATGTTAAAATTTAAGTTATGTCTGATATTCTGTGAAAATTTCATTCAAATCGGTTCATAAATAACTGAGATATGGTTTATCAAAGTTGGTTCTTCTTTCTTTTTCTGGCGTTACGTCCCCACTGGGACAGAGCCTGCTTCTCAGCTTAGTGTTCTTATGAGCACTTCCACAGTTATTAACTGAGAGCTTACTATGCCAATGACCATTTTTGCATGCGTATATCGTGTGGCAGGTACGAACATACTCTATGCCCTGGGAAGTCGAGAAAATTTCCAACCCGAAAAGATCCTCGACCGGTGGGATTCGAACCCACGACCCTCAGCTTGGTCTTGCTGAATAGCTGCGCGTTTACCGCTACGGCTATTTGGGCCCCGATCAAAGTTGGTTATTTTGCATGAAAAATCAAAAAAGTTTCAGTTTTTTTTCTCAGCGAAGAATCATCAACGAAAATAGCGCGAAAGCAATAACCAATCACGTGCGAGTAGCGAACGGAGTGACGAAACAACTAAGCGAGAACCCCACCACTCGCCATCGGTGAAAGAAGCTCGAGCAAATAAAACCACTGGTTGTTCTGCTCCCAGCTCATTCATAAATCGAACGGCATAACGAACGGATCAAGCAGCGGAGCAGCAAAGAAGAGCGCGTGAAAGCCACAGCAGTGTGCGAGTAACGAACGGAACCAGAGAGCAACGAACGAAAGCAACAACTGAAAATCATTCAGTGGACAGATTAGTAGTCAGCGCCAATCGGCGACCTGTTGGAAAGTAACGCCAGCGAAATATACACCATCTGCCTCTCCTTACCATTCATATTCTTGTACTTGATGAATTCAATGAAATGGTTTGGTTTGGCGATGGAGCAAAGAGTTATTTAGTATGGTTTTACTTAACAAAGAGTTGTTGATAAATATTCCTATCAATACGAGTTGTTTTGAAAAAGTTCACTTTTAGCAGACTTTTCCTCGGAAAATTTCTGCTTTACCAAAGAGTTGTTAATGAAATTCCTGCAGCAAAGGGTCGAGTTTCTCCCCAAAGGCAGCAATTCTCCCAAAAGGGTTGACTTGAGGAATGAGCTGCAGCGCTTAGGCAATCATCGATTAGTGACGCTTTGAGACGAACTGCGTGAAATACTGGATCATAGCGGCCAAGCCTGCATATTGATGAGTATCAATGTACAGAGCCTTAATGCTCATGCAATGGATATTGCTACAAACCAAAGCACTGGACCGATTCAATCGATTATCACGATCGAAGCACCCGAGCTATCAAACATCTAATTTACTGGAGGAGTTTGGCGAACTACAGCTGGAGCCAGAAACCGATCACCCAACCAAGCAACACAAGGAAGCAACGACCAAACAAACAAATTCAATCATCTGGCATTATTCCTAGAACACCAAACACTGGTTTTCGGAACCACAGAACGACAAATGGTTCTTTTCAGGACTACCAAAATGAGTCCAAAAAGAGTTAACTTCTGAAAACTTCATCCGATCAATAACAACACAAAACTAGTACACTTACAAATTCACACACATGACAAATCAAATTATTAATCATCGTAGTTCTACGTCAACCCCGCGGTAATGTAAAAGACATTACCCACCCCAAATTTTTTCCTCGGGTCGCGCGCCCTTTTTTCTGAGAGCTTTTATAAGACCGAGCACACGAGTGAAGCTGAAAGTGGATTGTGGCTGCTCAATCAAGGATGAAGGATCAATTGGTGAGCTCGTTTCATGCTTTTTTTTTTCAAATCTGTAAAATATGTATGACCACACATTTAATCGTTACATAAATATTTTTCAACAAACTATGAATGGTTCGTCACTGTAAGTGTCGGCATAAACTCTTATTCATAACTTTTTTGTTTTATATTTTTTATATAAAATCCCTTACCTTTATTTTTATAAATAAAAAAAAGCTTTGAATGGTTCGGTCTGTTTGTCTGTGCTAGAAGTGTAGACTTGCAAAACGTTCATTTTATTCAAAAGATTTTCAATGGTTCGCCACTGTAAGTGTCGGCATAAGAATATTATGTGATGGTCCAGCCAATCGATTTTTTTTCAATTTGAGTAAAATATCCAAACAGCTGTAGGAATGTTGCTTTTAGCTATTCGTTCAACAAACTTTGAATGGTTCGTCACTTGAAGTAACGACATTATTTTCTCATATTTGAAAATTTTTCATGTCAATTGAAAATATTATATTCCTAAGTATGTTTATATCTCACAAGTAATCGTTTATCATGGTCTAATCGCTTATCAAAGTGAATTCTGTGACCCAACAATCGTCCCCATTAACAATCATCCCTCCCAGTAGCCTTTGTGGAGATGCAGAGGAAAACACGGTCTCCAAATAGCAAAGGTTACACACTACACATTCCTTCCCTTAATCCCACCTGACTGCAAGGACGTGGCCGGCGCCGTTATTGACAAGTATAAATAGAGGCACTGAATTATGCACACTGAAGAAGATTATGGCCAATCCCAGCCGAACTTCTAGGTGATTCTTTGTGCATATTCACTGACTTCGGTCAATCACGGAATAGCAGCCATTGATATGTGTAGTCAGTCTAAGCTAGGCTAATTTGATGTGAAAACATTTTTCTGTACGAATATGAGTATGAGTAACTGTAGGTTATACTTACATCTGGTCGTGGTGATGACAAATTTCGTTAACCTTGTTGCTGAAAGCCAGTACCTTCACCACATCCCGGTTGCTCAGCAGTAATATCAGAGGATGTTGCGGTGGCTTCAGATCGAACTGGCACACATAAGGATCTTCCCCCAGGGCAGAACAGCGGCGCCTAAGATCCAGCAACAGCAGCTCAAACATACCATACCCGATTGCATTGAAATGGGCCGATGATGAATTGGCTAACGTCGTAACCAAAATTCCCAACGTCTGACCGAGATCCAGCGATCCACTGGACACCAGTTGCACCAGGGCCTGAACCGCCAATTGCGCAGTTCTTGGATTATCCGATTTCACCAAACTTTTTAACAGCTCCAGCTCATTGGTTTTCACGTTAGATTTCGATTGCTTGTCGTTGATCGATTTGATGCACTTTTGAATTGCACTAGCAGTTGCTAAAATGCTATGTTTACTCACTATTTGCTTGTAATCATCCATTTTCCTAACAAAACAAGTGGAAAAATGCTCGCTAAAATTCGACTATTTTTTTTCCTACCGCACCGACTGCACAATAAAAACAAATAAACTGTCAAAACAAACAGCTGTGAAACCGACCGAAACGACGCGATGCGCGTCGCGGCGCTACCGACGTCTGCGTCGCACAGTGGTGGGTCTCAAAACAAAAGTCGGACATAATCTTAAAGGGTTAATTTTGGTTATGCTGCTAGATGCTGATTCTATTTCAAGCAAGGATTAGGCTGACCATACGTACCGTATTTAACGGGACAGTACCGTTTTTACCACCTTGACGAGCTGTCCCGTCGTTTTATGCAAAATGCTCGAATTGTCCCGTATTTTGTAGGCTGACCATACGTACCGTATTTAACGGGACAGTACCGTTTTTACCACCTTGACGAGCTGTCCCGTCGTTTTATGCAAAATGCTCGAATTGTCCCGTATTTTGGGATATAGAGAAGGGGCACATAATTTTCAACTCCAGTAAAAAAAAGGATTATAGACCTATCCAATTCCTTGTTGGCCTGACGTTGACCGAAAGCTTAAATGACGTCAAACAAACGTCGATACTTCTCTTTCTGAGGAAATCGACTTGTATAAGATTGATCCTTCGTTGGAATTCGTGGCTCTTTGTTTGTAGACCTCTACAAACAATTTTAAATAAGATTTAAGAGTTTAATCATCTATTTTTCAAGTACCATCAGTGAATTGGTATCCGCTCATGTCCCTATTTACGCTCACTAGTGTAAACATTGATTTTCAGTGTCAAAAAGTAACATTTTTCGTACGGCTATATTCTAGCTACATTATCTTTCAAATAAAGTCGTTCGACATTATTTTCATTTTATAAAATAATTCTTTATATTGAAACACGAGGTCTTGTAGTAGCGTAGTAGCGGCTATTGGATGACTAGATATTTTTGTGTGTTTCAATAACCGCTCATGCAAAATATAAAACAAAATTTTAAAGAGATCGACATCTCATTTTAGTATACAGTCTTTTTTATTGCAGTTGTAGCTACAATTTGACCATAACAAATTTCAGGATAAACAACAAAATTCGAAATAATGCATTTTTTTGTAAGTTCTTCACGAAATCTCTTTACCGTGAGCGGAAATAGAAACACCTAGATGCAGTAACAAATTCAATTAAATATTTTTTTTTAAAGACAGTTTTTCAAATTATTTTTATTTTGCCACTAATTACCTATATTTGGATCTACATTGCAACATAAATATAGTAATGATCAACACTACAGTTATTGTATAGTAAACATTTGAACACATAACTTCCCTTAAATGAGTGGAATCTGATGCACTAATGATAGTTATCAGTTTCTCAAACAGAGTTAAACTTTATCTTTTGACAACATATGCTTCTGATTACCATTTTGCGCTTTTTTGCTTATACGTTTGCCAAATTTTTAGTTAATTTACAGAATAAGGATCGATCTTCATAAGATATTTTTTTAATTAGACTTAAAATATTCCTGATGGAATTAAATACTTTCAGAAAATTGTTAATGAAAATTTTATATGAAAAGGCTATATTTTCCGAACACTAGTCGAAAATTGACTTGAGACTGTTCTACTAAAATTTGACCACAATCATCGATATCACGATTTACTTTAAGCTTTTAAATAAACCTAGAAGCTCTAATATTGAGAAAAAGGGAACAAAAACAAATCACTTTTGCTGTTTAATTTGATTCAATACATATATCGAATCAATCTTTTTATCAATCCATCTTTGTAAATTGTATTGAAGAACAATTCTGTTTTTACTTCTAATATGCATTCGATTGGACTTTTTGTTTAAAAAAGTGTATTCTTCAATAAAATTATGAAGTATTACGAAAAAAAGGTTTATGATATGCTCACCACATTGTAAACAATTTCATTTAAATCATTTTAACCCAGCTTTTAAATTACTTGCATTGAAATGTGTAACGAATTATGTTTAGAAAGAAATTTATAAAAATGCCTTTTTCAGAAATCACTGAATAAGGTTCTTCTAGGTTCTTATGTGTTTATTGAATCATACACAGATGTAGGGTAATATTGGATTTGTAAAATTGTCCCGTGTTTTAAATTGTTCCGATTGTTTTAAACGTACCGTAATTTCGGGTGAAATTGATCACTTTTCAAGGTTTTTCTTGTCTGATTTCTATAATGTTGACAATGCCAAACAACTGAATGCAGGAAAACAAGTATGAAGGTGAGTCTCATTGACTCAAGTACCGAAATTTTCTAACAAATTTAATTTTAGTGCTAAAAATATGTCTAAAATAAAAAATCGGGAGATCTCATTTCGGGGTGAAATTGATCACTTATCAATGCCATTATTGTTAGTTTTCAAAACAACTTCACATAATAAATTTGAGCTCCCTGAATCCGAAAATGCTTGCCAAATTCTTAACAATACAATATTTATAGAAATAATGAATGTTTAAATTTCAAGAATAACGCAGAAAACGCCTAAATGTATGCAATTCCCAAAGGAATTTCTTGATATATTACAGAAATTCAATTATTTCAACCAAATCAACGAATTGGTACGAGTTTTGGTTATGAAATCTAGTTTGGGGATATATCTTTAGTATCCTCACAAACTTTCAGGATTATACCATGTCCAAATCCTTGTCTAGAACTAGAAGTTTATTGATGTACAAGATTTTGAAATTTTACATTATTTTCATATAAATAAACATTTTTGAACGCAAAAAACTTCACAACACACAATTTGGACATACTTACGACAAACAACGTTCATTCACTGCAGGTTACATTGATATTTGTGCTCCATTACGAATATATAAAATCGAGTGACACAGTGATCAATTTCACCCAATTTACGGTATTTCGAATTGTCCCGTTTTATTCTTTATTTGTCCCGTTTTTATTCGGTTACCTTATGGTCAGCCTAGCAAGGATGGAAGAAAATCGTCTCTAGCCACAAATAACCAACCCCCCCGCGAAGTGACAGATAACGCGATTCGCACGTACCTACTTGCAATCAAAACAATGGGGCCATCCACGGCTGCCGGCACAATATTTCACTATGGTAGATCGGGATTTTGTTTCGTTGTTGACGGATGCAAAACAACGAATGGAATGATATGAAATAAGGGCGAGTCTGATATTGTCTTCCTCCAATGAGAATATATTTAATAAAATCACAAATGAACTAAACAGAGTACCAATACGTTCGGTGAAATGTTTAAATGACTTATTAGTGCTATATTTTGCAGGGAATAGAGAAATGTTGTTTAATAAAGCGATAATAGTACATTTGTTTTTGACGAGCATGTTTCATAGCTTGACGGAGTAAAGTTATCGATTATGATGCCCTCAGAAGAAGGTGCGAGTCGTAATACATAAAAAATATCTATTTGTACGGGTTTCAATGGGATTGCATTTTTTTACATGTACAGTTAGATGAGTTATTCAGAACTCAGAATGTCCATACTAGTAAGAAGTTCAATTCATCATATATCAATGGAATATTTTCAATGAATGGATGGTGCTTCTTTTTCTTATATTCATGAGCAACAAAATACAGTATATATTCTGGGGATTCAAGTAAACTTTGAAACCTTTTTGCCTGCGAAAATATTGGTTCCGGATTCGAGAACACATCAATATATTCTTATTTAAAAACGATCATCCGTAGTGAAGCGTTAGAAAGGATAACAAGAAACGTCATTAAATTAGTTTGTTTACATGTACATTTTTATTGTCCTTCTCAAAATGAACACGTTTTTCATTTTGTATGTTGATATTTTCAATTAGCAATAGCTACTAATGTCAACAACTAATAAAAAATCCGGAAGATTGGTGCTCCGGAAGCACAATAAGTATCACTCAATATAATTGCATAAATTGTTAGTTAAACTTGGTGTATCGGAAAGAGAACTTTTTTCACCCAGATTATGGATCGTTAGTTTCTACTACAAGTCTAAAATTGAAAAACGTGCAAGTTTCTTATGTAGCGCCATGTAATTTTGTGCTCGCAGCACTTACTTTTTGCGAATTTGAATACTTTTTTCTCATACTCACCACCAGATGTCTAACTTTCTATCAAATATTGGGGATTTTGCCCTCCAATAGACTCACTTCTAAAAAAAATTTGTCCCACCAAAATATTCTCCCACCATATTTGCCATATATTGGATGGCGTTGTAGCTAACAAAAATAACACGTAACACCCATGTAACGCACACTGTTGGATTGTGCATTGAATGTATGGTGCATGCTTCCGCTAAATTGCCATATAAACTGACGTGTGCATATTTATTTCCCCGATTTCCCCACGTTGAAAATTTGCACGACAATCTATTCGTCAACAAAACGAACAATAACTATGTTGGATGAACTGTCCAGCGATTTATGAGCGGTAATGGCCGCCAAAAGTATGCTCACTTTCTAGTAAGGATCCAACAGTTTGATGTTTGGTTGGGTCCGTTCACTATTAAACGGCCCAAGTCAAACGTCAGATCGATAGATCCCTACAAGACTATGAGCTAATTTTCGGTGGTAGAAGCGCTTGTAAAAAACTGAATATAGATCTTTGCACGCCTGACATAACCTCGAAACTCCATATGAAAAATTTTCAACAATTCCAAAGTTACTTACCTAGAAATTTTTTTATTGACTGGTGTGATTTTACCTTATAATAGGTTTAACAGCTAATAATAATAAAGTTTTTACTAAATTTCACGAAAGTGTTCATTTTGACCCGATAAATTTTTTCTACCCTTGTTTTCTATCTCGTATTTCTGACATTTGATATGATTTTTCTCACCATGAATACATGTAGCACGTCGTATTGATTACAAACTTGGAAGAACGCCGAGGGTAAATGAAAAACATAGCCATTATATGGTCTTACAATATGCATTTGCTTGATGTGTCCATAATGCTCCAAATTTCTCTACTAATCATAAATATCGAGCGCATTTTGAATGACCAAATGTACGAAAATAATTTCGAAAACAAAAGATTGGTTACCATAAGGAACTTACAACAACGGACCACAACATGTTACTATTCAAAATCCGCTCGCGGGCCGTAAAATCTTCCCGAGGACCGCACAAAACCTTCCCGGCAGTCACAGTATGGTAGTCACTTGTTTATAATGATATTACAAATGCCAAACAAAAACTGTAAACCTTTATTTATTTTCATTGAGCATAATTCAAGTTTACGCCCTCTTTCTGGCGCACTCCATAATTTCATTGAGTTTGACAGTACCACGGACCAAAATTTTTCGGTACACTGACGTTGTACTGCAGCTGTCATGATGCTCCCGGGTTGGCATATAGGCCTATTCAAATGACGTCTCAAATCAGCTGATCGGGAAGCACTTTGACATTTCTTCTATGAAAATGACAGGCCGGTGTTAGCACCGATCCTCCACCGATGTAAACAAATGCATAGACGTATCTGTCACATGAAAAGGCCTATAGGCCTATTCACATGACGTCTCAAATCAGCTGATCGAGAAGCACTTTGACAGTTCTTCTATGAAAATGACAGGCCCGTGTTAGCACCGGTTCCCAGACAACCAAAATGTACGCATAACGAAATCACCTGGAGGCTTTGTATGTGCAAAATTTCACTCATAAGATGTCGCGAAAAGGCTTTCTACGTACAAAAGTGGAGGCGATATGCGTGCATATATTATGTGATGAATAATAACATACAATGCGAGTGTTTAAATATTCCACCGAACTAACCTGTGATCTTATGCGACTTATCTTATGATAACAAATGTCGATTTGACAGCTGCTACGAATTGATTCGACTTACTTTGTACGAGTGTACGAGACGAAACAAAATGTGCAAACGAACTCAGAAAAAAAGTGTTTTATGCGAGGAAACTCATCAATTTGACGAGTTTATCCACGGTGTTTTGCGAGTTTGATATAATTAGTATAAATAAACGAGTTATAACGTGAACTTTCATGCGATTTCTGGTTGTCTGGGTTCTCCACCGATGTAAACAAATGCATAGACGGATCTGTCACATGAAAAGGCCTATATCGATATTATCGGCTCAAACTACGCTCAGAAATACAGTCATTAATGCATATCGCACTCGCATATTAGGCTGGCCCAAATTCCAACAGTATCTTCCTTCACTGGACAGACGTCCTTAGCGTGAGAAGAATCTCCGCAAATCATGCATTCAGCATCCATGCGACAATTTTTTGTACCATGACCCCATTTTTGGCACCGACGGCACTGAGTGGGATTCTGGTTATTTCCTCCAGGTTTCTGGAAATATTCCCATGTCACACGGACATCGAACATAAGTTTTGCTTTTTCTAAGGCTATAATATTATTTAGCTCTTTTTTGTTAAAGTGAACTAAATAATATTCTTAAAAAAACCCTTTCCGAACAATGCCGTTCAGTTTTGTCGTCATAAGTAAAAAAAAATGTGCTTCTTCTCTTTAAGATGTTTGAGAAGAAGGTCGCGATCTTTAAGATTTTCCGGCAAAACGTGACAGTCTCCTTTCTTTGCGATTTGGAAGGAAGCCTTGATTCTCCTAAGGGATGGTACACAAATTATGTCACGCTAAATTTCAACTTTTTCCACCCCCTCCCCCCCTTTGTCACACCTTTTGTATGAGTCCTCCGAAAATTTTGTAAGGCTTGTCACGCTTGGCTCGACTCCCCCCCCCCCTTGGAGCGTGACGTAATTTGTGCATGACCCCTAATAGTGGTTATCACGCCCAATGGTATGGGTGCCCTAGTGTAGATGTATAGTTGTGAACCTTAGAGGAAAACAATATGCACTCAGTCTCGAAAAACACCCAGAAACCGGGTGTAAATTTTTCAAATTTAGTAATATTTCCATATGCATTTTGATGAGTCTGGAAAGCGTGTGCAAGTTTCTTTGAGGAAAACAAAAACAAACTGTGTATGACGAACGTATGCTAGGCTACGTGTGTTCAAATGTCACTAAGCTCTCATAGAGTTAGAGATCTCCTGTCTAAATCCCCCAAATTCGGAACAACTGACCACGATATGGGTTCATTCAAATATTACGTAACGCAAAATTTGTCAATTTCATACCCCCTCCCTCCCCCACGTAACAGCTTTTGTATGGGAAATTTTAAATTTTTGTATGGACCATAACACCATGCAAGACCCCCTCCCTCCCCCTGTCGCGTTACGTAATATTTGAACAATCCCTAGGCGGCACTCTTTGCTTCCTCACTTGAGTCAAAGCAATGTGATGGATTTTACTAAGGTGGCGCAGATCATTGATGCGTGCCACTAGTTCTCTCTTTCATTCTCCCGCTGTTCTTATGCAGCGCAAATAGTGACGTCACTATTTGCGCTGCATAAGAACAGCGGGAGAATGAAAGAGAGAACTAGTGACACGCTTCAATGATCTGCGCCACCTTAGTAAAATCCATCACATTGGAGTCAAAGAGCCTGGGCTACACTGTACCACGAAAGTACCATTTAAAGGGTAAAAAAGCACCCACTTTGAAAGAAACTAGTTTAACTCATAAAATGAGTAAAGGGCCTGTACTCGTTAAAGCGTAAACGGCTTGTACGTCAGTTTAAGGAGTAAATTTTACCCATTATTCGAATTTGATTTAACTAGGATAATGGGTAAAATTTACCCCTTTTAATATTGATTAAATCTTCCAATGCGAGATATTAGTTAATTGAGAAGGAAGGATGCTGAGAAATGTAAAAGAACTTTAATAACACCAGTTAACTATATTTATTATATAAAAAAACATCGAGTACAAATTGATGCGCTTTTAATCAGCACATGCATAGCTTTGGAACCAAAATAATTTGTATTCCCGGACCATGATTCTTATGTGGCGCCGGAACGTCTCGAAGTCAACATGCCTATGCTTCTCAAGCTGGTGATGTTTGGTATTCCAAATCCTGATATATCTTCCGGTGTATTTCCTGCGTTCAAACCAAAAAATATTATTTTATGAACCCATCCAAAAAATAAAATATATTTCGCTTAATTTACCTGCATTTCTTTGAACTTTTCAGCCAATTGGTCCTACATTCCTCACATACAAACTTAAACAAATGAAACTTTTAATCCTAATGTTGAGAAACATTTGCTCTTCACGAGCTGAAGACAATTTTCACCCATTAAAGAGTATATCTTTGGAACAAGAAAATGGGCTAAAAATACTCTTTATGTGAAGTTAAAAAGTACCCGTTATTCTGACAGCTCCATACATCAGAAAAAAGTGGGCATTTTTTATACATTAATGGGTACTGCCGAGTTAACAGTGTAGAGTTTGGATTTGGTGTTCGGAAAATTTGTCTAAAGCATCGAGCTGATTGCTCATTTCGATACAATAATTCATTTCAGCCTTGGAAGAAAGTTCGCATTCCGGTCCTTCCTTCCATTCTTGCCACGTTTAGTGACAGTTTTAAATCCCACTTTTTTGGAAGGAAGTTGTGACTTCAGAGATTCACCCTTCCTTTTGTTTGTTGTTGATACCATGTTTAGTGAAAAAAAATTAAACGAAAGAAGACATGACCTCTTAAGAGGTTTTTTTTTTCCAAGACGGTGTCCAAGAAGGATTACCACCGCTAGCTTTCGCCAACGGGTCCAACGAAAAATCGAAGGCACGGGTCTAAACAAGGATCGTAAAGGGATCAATAGTAGAAAAAATAGTACTGAAAAGTACTGTTTTAGTAGCACTGGAAAGTACCGTTTTCAAATTTAGCACTGAATAGTACTGTTTTATTGCTTTAGGTAGTTTTTAAGAACACTTCCAAGAGCAGAGAGAATTCGTGTACGCACAGCACGAAGGTACGATGTGCACTGCAGGAGTGAAAAATAACCTAGAAATTATGCTGGAAGTTTCCTCAGCTTTATGAATTTTTCAAGAATGACTTGAGAAATTAAATCGAGATATTTTTCTAGCAATTCTTGCATGCCTACAACGAGGAATTGTAGAATTAATTTTTTGTTTGTATTTTTCAGATTTTCTCTAAGAATTGTCACGAATTTTGTAGTGGAATTCGTTTAAAAGTGCTCACAGAATACCTTCTGTTGATATGAAAGAAATTGTTTCTCTTATTTTATCAGGAATTTAAGTGATATTTGTTATAGAATGACTTTCACGATTTATGAAGGGGTTCATTCAGATTTGCTGCATGTACTTAGGAACTATAAAAAAATAAACCAGGCAGTTGTGGAATATTTTTCTCGAAAGTGTTCATAGTAATCGTTCAGAATTTTTCGCCATACGACTTATACGAGAATACTTAAAAACAAAATTCACAGAAATTCTTCAAAGAGTCATCTAAAGAATTTCCGAATAGTGCCTTTGAAGATTTTCCTGGTCATCTTCCTGAATACTTATCGAGACATTCATCAAGGAGTTTCTCAAACTTTTTGAAAGCAACTCTTCCTAAAAATAGCACGATATTTTTCTGAAAATTCTGCGAGCAATCGTCTTCAACTTTCCTTTGGAATTCCATTCTGAATTATGTTAGAATATGAGAAATTCTTAGAGGTAGAATGAATACAACTTCCCAGCAATTTCTTCAAGACTATTTTTTTCAAATTTTCTAATTTTGAAGGAGATTTTCTAATGAATTTTACCAGATTTTCTCTATCATAGATTTTCCCGAATACTCCTGAATTGTTTTCAAATATTATCCAACATTTTTCCAAGAATTGTTTTAGATAATTCTTCGTTCGTTCCTTACAGTTTTTCAAAGAAAACTTCCATTAATTTATGCTAAAGTTTCTCAAGTACACGATTGTTTATTTTTTTACTCTGCATTGCATGCTTCAAGAATTGTTCCATGAATTCTTTCTAAACATCCTTTTAATACAAAATTATAACAAATCAATTTTAATGAGTCTTCTACTGATTATCCCGTTTTTGCTTTTCAATTTTTTGATTGTTTCACTAAGAATTTCTAGAAATGGATTTATAATATCTCGGAGACACTGTTCGCAGATTCGTTTTCTTTCTTGTGCTTTCAAGCGAGCCCACGACAAGCTGGTGCGTTGTAAAACCGAGTTTAAAAAGCGTAACATTGTGAAATCCTTCAAATTTTTGTATATTTTATTTTTTGAGATACACTTAAATTTTTTAAAAGGTTTTGTTTATAGAACTTCATCAACAGGGTTTTTCGAAGAAACTGCCTTCAGATTCCTCGAGGAATAGGGTGTAGAGCTACTTGGACACTTCCATGATTCACTTTGGCATGGCAGGTTTTTCTCGGCCGAATTGTTTGAAACTTTGCACTAAGAAGCGCTTCCATACGATGCATGTTGTGGCTAAATATGAACTTTGTAGCTTTAAACAAACCCACTGTCGAAGTGAATCAAAAGTACCACGAATAGGATCCGGTTCCCTGCAAACCAAAATCCTTCTGAAGATTCCTTCATAATACTCTCAATCATTTATTATCAGATAAATTTTCTATTCCTCCTTTTCGAAATTATTTTGTTTTACAACAAGATTCCATTAAGAGTTTCCTTATCATATATTCCAGGATACAACGGATGGTTCCTCATATTTCCACAAAATTGAGCCAGGAGAGAATAAACAGTTTTCTTAACAGGTTTTCCTTGAGTTTGTTTTACGCAATTCATCCAGTAAAAATACATTTCATCAAGGATTCTTCCATAATCTCTTCGAGTGGTTCTTCAAGGAATATTATCAGACATTTGTCCATCGAGTATTTTGAGGAGTATTTCAAGGATTCCAGGAATCCAATTTTCCCATCAACTCATTCTTTGATTTCCTCATGAGATTTCTTGAGTCAAATATTTTTCAGCACCTGTCAGAAGAATTTGTAGGAAAATTTGAGAAGAATTTAATTGAAAATGACATGGATTTCTCAAAAAATATCTGGAGAAAATTCAGTTTGAATTTATAGACGATTATCCTTTATGGCTTTATGAGAGAACCTGATAGATTCCTGGTGTAATCCCTAGGTACATTTCTACACGAAGTAAATATCAGAAGGAATTTTGTAAGCACTTTTAAACGAATTCCACTACAAATTTTGTGATGGTTACCATGCACATTTTATTAAAGAAGAGTTGAAAAATTTATAGCAGAATTTTTTGACAAATGGAAGGAATTAATTCCTCGGTGTAGGCATTTTTTTATTTTGGAAAATCTTTGGATGTATCCCTGAATTAATTTCTCAAGTTATTCTTGAATATTTAATAGGGTTGAGGAAACTGCCAGCAAAGTTTGTAGGTTATTTTTGGACGAATCATTTAACAATTTAATTCCAAGCAGAATTTTGAAAAATATTTCTGTAAACATTTCTGTAGAAATTTTCATAGGCATCCTGGAAAAATCTACGAATAAATGTCTTGATGAAACTCTGGCAAAATGAGGTTTTGAGGTTGAAAAATGTTTAAAAAATATTAGCATAAAATCGTCGAGGATTAAACAAAGTTGTATGCTTCAAGCTATTCTACATTCGTTTTTTGACACCAAACTGCTATATCTACACTGAGGAAAAAAAACTTAATAATTTCTTAAGGAATAATTATGATTCTGCGCCACAACGATTATTGTTGAAATTTGTAAGTTTTACTTATGATTTTGGTGAAGAATTTCAGTAATGAATTTCATAAGTCAATCAATGAAATTCGGTAATAAACGCAATGGTATTTACTCAAATCGTTTTATCAATCGACAATGTTGTTCGCCTTTTATTTCAGGCGTGCACAAAAATTGACATGTTTTGACAATTAACTTGTAGCCAACATCTAAAGCAGAATAGTTCTTCTAGCGATTGCTATGATAATTATTTCAAGTAATTGTTGTTAAAGAATTCAAAGCTCTCACTTATGAAACTTATGATCCCATTTTCGAAATGTTTAAGCGTGCAATGAAACCATAATTTGGCTGGTTCATAAGTCTTGATTTTTGGAAAACCTAACTATTTTTGCCTCAGTGTACGCGTTCTCTTGCAATTTTTGTTTTGCACACGCCACTTTGGGTCATATTGCGGCGCTTATATTAAATCCACATCCAGCGGCGGCGGTAACGCGCAGAAGATATGCGCGCAATTCAAACGCAACGTCAAAATTCAAGTAGGCTTGGATATTTTCGTCGTTCAAGGACACAAATGTTTCGAATTTGCTAAATCTAAAACATTTGGTGATTTTCATTAATACTGCGACCGTATATCGACATTTTCTTATAATCGCATTACGTGGATTTATCTTGCAGAGCACAATAAATTTTAGTCCGTAAACGCAACAAGTAACAGTTTATTTCACCGCAGGCCCAGATAGCCGTAGCGGTAAAAGCGCAGCTTTTCAGCATGACCATGCTGAGGGTCGTGGGTTCGAATCCCGCTGGTCGAGGATCTTTTCGTAAAGGAAATTTTCTTAATTCCCAGGGCAGAGTATCTTCGTACCTGCCACACGATATACACATGCAAAAATGGTCAATCGGCAAAGAAAGCTCTCAGTTAATAACTGTGGAAGTGCTCATAAGAACACTAATCTGAGAAGCAGGCTTTGTCTTAGTTGGGACGTAGCGCCAGGAAGATGAAGAAGAAGTACGATTTGACAGATAACTTCGAATTATTCTCACAATGTATGTTGGAAAATTAAAGTTTTTTAATTTTACAATCAAGCCCTCATGCCAAACACTGTCGAATGCTTCTTCTATGTCTAGAAGAGCAAGACTAGTAGAATAGCCTTCAGTTTTGTTGGAATGGATCAAATTTGTTATACGTAAAAGTTGATGAGTGGTCGAACATCCATGGCGGAATCCGAACTGTGCATTGGCAAAAATTGAATTTTCGTTGATGTGGACCATCATTCTGTTCAAAATGACCTTTTAAAAAAGTTTATTGATGGAGGAAAGCAAACTGATTGGACGATAGCTAGAAGCTTTGCAGGATTTTTGTCTGATTTTAAAATTGGTACAACCTTAGCATTTTTCCATTTGTCAGGAAAATATGCTAATTGAAAACATTTGTTGAATATATCAACTAAAAATGATAAGCTACTTTGTGGAAGTTTCTTGATGAGGATGTAGAAAATTCCAACATCGCCAGGAGCTATCATATTTTTGATTTTTTTAATAACACTGTTCGACAAAAAAAAAGTCGATCTGAATGCACAGAGACCGGACACCCCGGGCTTGAAAGTATAAAAATAAACAAAAATAATGGCGTTTTCAGAATGTTCGTGTCTGCCCTAGATCATTTTTAAAATATACTTGAACTTTTTGCATTTTTAATTTAAAAATCTAATCTAATCAATAAACCGACACAGTGTTTTATATTCAGGACAGCGGAATTCATGTGCCATATAATGTTTTCAACTTTAAATACAATATGAAGAGTTGTAATAAGATTTGCAGGGAGTACTCCCCCCTTTTTTGTACCCTCCCCATTTTTAAAGTATCGCAAATGATGGAATATTTGATATACAGGGGGTTGTCAAAATAACTAGGACAGGCAAAAATTGGGCCAACTTTGGAATGCTGTAACTTTGACAAAAATTGACCGATTTCAATTCTTTAAGAAGTAATGGACGGGTCAACTAATCTAGTTTTGAGGTGCATCCATGGATATGAACTATGACCACCGGATACCGGTGATAATCCTGATTTCTGGAAGCATGTCTTATGCAGTAAAATTATGACGTGTTTTTAGCAAAGGTTGTTACCGTTTTGGGTACTTTACCCTAGGACCCAACTCCGAGCAAAGACGAAGGAACAAAATAGTTGTAGAGAGAAAATTTGGGTAATAAAACTGTTCGTTTAGATATAAGATCATCATAGTCACTCATTTCTTGTATGCAACATTGGAAGCGGAGATTAAAATTGAATTCCAATTAGAAAGAAAATTTATGGCTCACTCCCACCGCCAACTGTTGGTTTGAATGGAAAAATAAAAACGATTGTAACGCTCATAACACATGACACACCAGATACACAAAAGGATACTGGAATGGGAGGAGTAAGTGGGCATTATTGGATCGAAGGATGGGAGGAGGGGCAAAGGAGATGGAAAAAGGAGGTGCGAAGGGGGGAAGATAGGGTATGCTAAGGGGTCTGCCTTAAGTTGTAAGACCTTTGGCCAGTCTTTCCCACTTAAGTCTTCAAGCAGTACAGACGTACAAAAATAGATAGTGAAGTGCAGTTAAACCTTAGTTCACTAGTTATTGAGTGATAATATAGACCCTAAAAGGGTTTAAAGAGAAGTGGAAAAGGTGAGACGACGCCAAGTACCACCGAGTCAGGTAACCTAACCTAATAAAGCGGCCTAGCAGAACCCTAAAAGCTCCCTATCCCTACGCCATTCCCATTAGGACCCATTAAAGTTTCGGCTAGGAGTTTCAGTGGTATCCAAACCCACAATCCATTCCGGAGGTCACATTCCGTGGCTATACACTAGCAAGCACGTGGATACGCTAGTAGGACCCGCGTGGCCCGTCGTCCCGTCACCGGCTCGCTAAGCCACGTGGGAACATCCTACCATCAGTGTATCCCACGCCCGGAATCGCATCACCAAAAAAACCAGCGAAGCACCAGCCCAGAAGACCACGAGCAATCCCATCGAAGTTCGCCAGCCAGATCCGCCCCATCGCCTCTCCAGTGCCGGCTGCCCCTATACACACACACCCACACCAGACACACCGTAAGTCAATAAAATTATATTAGAAGAAAAGTGCTAGTTGTTGAATTTTTGATCAGTGCTAAGAGCCGACCCTGAAACAAGAGTTTGGGAACCCCTGGTGGCTAGACCTGCAAGGTCTCGTCCCCAGCGAGCGTCTCGGGTTTAACCTAGTAAAAATATAACAAGGTCTCGGCTAAAAAATCAAAATTTTACTACACATGAAGATAGAAAGGGAAGAAAAATTCTGAAGCGATTGGTGCGCCAAGTATTAAGATCGGTCCAGAAACAACCAAGATATGGCCATTTACCCGGAATCGGTGCCGGTAGTGGATCCGAATTGGGATCAAACAATTTATTCACTCAAAATATGTCGCGCAATATTGTTTCTCCCTAGCTTATCATAAAATACCCTATTATAAATTGAAAATGAGTCTTGTACAGATTTGGCCACTCATGGCGCTATCAAGTGCCCCAGGGGAACCTTGCATAGGGAACATTTCGATTTTGACACCAAAGCATATCATGCGACGGCTTATTCTTCATATCTTGTCGTAAATAGGGCAACTGTAGACTCAAAATGGATAGTTGAATACAGTGACTACTTCCGGGACCACCGGATGTCTCCGAGGGAACCTGTGATTAGGGACAATTGAAATTGATCTCCAATACATATCGTGCGACGGTTCATTTTTCATGTCTCGTGCTAAATAGGGCTAATGTAGACCTAAAATGGATAATTGACTACAGTGGCCACTTTTGGGACCACCGGAATTTCCCGGAGGAACTTGTCATTGGGGACATTTCTGTTTTTACACCAAAACATATCATGCGACGGCTCTTTCTTCATGCCTTGTCGTAAATAAAGTAACTGTCGACTCAAAATGGGAATTCAATTGAATTGGCCACTTTTGGGACCACCGGTTGTCCCCTAGGGAACCTATGATTGGGGACAATTGGAATTGAGCTCCAATACTCATTGTGCAACGGCTCATTCTTCATGTCTAGTCATGAATAGGTCAACTTTAGACCGAAAATGGATATTTAACTAGAATGGCTACTTTGGGGATCTCTTATAGTTCCCTAAGGAACCTATCATTGGGGACATTTCGATTTTTACACCAAAACATATCATGCGATGGCTTATTCTTCATGTCTTGTCGTAAATAGGGCAACTGTTGACTCAATGTGTATATTTAAATATTGTGGCCACATTAGAGACCACCGGATGTTCCAGAGGGAACCTGTAATTAGGGATAATTGGAATTGAACTCCAATACACATCGTGCGACGGTTCATTTTTCATGTCTCGTGCTAAATAGGGCTATTGTAGACCTTAAGTGGATAATAGACAGTTTCACAAAAATCAAAATGTCTGGGATTTAACCAGTCACCCCCAAGTCCTAGTTGCAATACTAAAACAAAACAAAACCTTTAGTACTTTTTCTCTGCTGCATTAATAAACATTGGTTACACTCGAACAAAAAATCATAATTGAACTCCGATCCTCAAGATCGGTAGTCGAGAAGCTTGACCTCGGGACTATAACACATTTGTAATTGCTTGGCATCAAATGCAAATGTTGTTTGAAACACGACTGCGTTGACGACATTTGATAGCTGTTTTCTTCAATCATCATCCATCATTGAAAAAGCAAAGCTACTATGTTCAGTTTTGTAACATGTCAGCAATTGCGCCATTTGGCAGCAGCTCTAAATGCAGGGGAATGAGGAATGTCGTATTTCCGATGATTTTTTACAATTTATCTGTAATTCGGATACAAAAATGATGTACTACAATAATGTTCAGAAATGACAAAGGAATAATACTACGATTGAACTTTTATGATTAGGCATGAGGTTAAGAATCTCGTAGAATAAAAACTGTAGAGAAATGTATGTTTTACAGGTACTTTAATGGACAGAAATCAATTTTATGAAGTCAAAACCATCTCTAATCGACATACAGTGTTCTCAAAAGTTGTAAAGTACTAATAATACGTTCAACTAGTGGTATTTATTTTGGTTTTCGTTTTTCCAAATTCTCGTTAGAATTTTTTGAATGTAAAATATAGCCAAAAAACACAAATTCGACTTGAGGCACCTTCTAATCTTCTCCAAATTGGATGAAAATTTGTCTGGTAGTTTGTTTTAGTATTGCAACTAGGACTTGGGGGTGACTGGTTAAATCCCAGACATTTTGATTTTTGTGAAACTGTCTAGTGGATATTTGACTACAGTGGCCACTTTTGGGACCACCGGAATGTCCGGGAGGAAGCTGTCATTGGGGACATCGCAGCCTCCCTCAGGGATATCCGGTGGTCTCAAAAGTGGACACTGTAGTCAAATATGGCGCACCAATCGCTTCAGAATTTGATCTTCTATCTTCATGTGTAGTAAAATTTTGATTTTTTAGCCGAGACCTTTGCTAAAAACACGTCATAATTTTACTTTATAAGACGTGCTTTTGGAAATCCGGATTATTACCGGTATCCGGTGGTCATAGTTCATATCCATGGATGCACCTCAAAACTAGATTAGTTGACCCGTCCATTACTTCTTAAAGAATTGAAATCGGTCAATTTTTGTCGAAGTTACAGCATTCAAAATGTGGCCCAATTTTTGCCTGTCCCAGTTATTTTGACAACCCCCTGGATATCAAATATTCCATCATTTGCGATACTTTAAAAATGGGGAGGGTACAAAAAAGGGGGAGGGATCCCTGCAAATTTTATTACAACTTTTCATATTGTATTAAAAGTTAAAAACATTATATGACACATTTTTTTTTAATTTTTATCTTTATTAACGAGATTTTTAACCCTGGACTAGTTCATCTCGGGACCAACGGCTTTACTTCCCTTCCGAAGGAAGTCGTCACTGAAATATTTAGTGACTATCTCGGGGATGGGATTCGATCCCCGGTCCTCGGCGTGAGAGGTGTGTGTTCTAACCACTACACCAGGTCCGTCCCCCCGTATATGACACATGAATTACGCTGTCCTGAATATAAAACTCTGTGTCGGTTTATTGATTAGATTAGATTTTTAAATAAAAAATGCAAAAAGTTCAAGTATATTTTAAAAATGACCTGGGGCAAACACGAACATTCTGAAAACGCCTGAGAATATTTTCAAAGTCCTGAGTAACTTGATTGTCAATTGGCCTAGTAAGTCCTAAATAAAAATTGTGCGCGCTTTCAAACTGCATAGCAATTTTTTGAGCTTTTTCGCAATTAGTTAGTAATAATTTGCTTGCCTCTTTCAATGCCGGTATTGGTTTCTGAGGTTTTTTTTTTCAAAATATTAGATAATTTCCAAAAGGCCTTAGAGCAGGGTCCAACTGAGAAATTTTTTTTTTCAAATTTGTTGTTTCTTAATTGTGAAAAACGTTTCTTGATTTCTTTCTGCAAATCCTGCCATATAATTTTAATAGCAGGATCGCGTGTGCGTTAAAATTGCCTTCTCACGTTTTTAAGACGGATTAAAAGTTTAAGATCATCGTCTACAATCACGGATTAAAATTTTTGGAATTGCAATGCTCCTGGCTTTAACAATGGAATTTATTGTCAATATCAAGTTTTGTTTGTAAAGAAATGTTAACATCAATATACGTTTCATATATATTCCAGTCGGCTCGTAAATAATTGAAAGTGGAGCTGATAGGATTGAGAATCGCTTCGTGGGATATTTAAAATGTAACAAGGACGTGATCAGAATCAAAATCAGCATGAGTAACTATTTGGCTACAAAGATGAGGTTAAGACCAAATCAATCGTGGATGAATTTCTAGAAGAGGAAAAACACGTAGGGCTATCAGGGAATTGAATTGAGAAATATCCTGAAGAGCACTCATCAAATAAAATTCTGCCGTTGGAATTACTTTGAGAATTATTTCATGAACGATGTTTGGCATTAAAGTCACCAATGACAAACAATTTTGACTTATTGCGAGTCAATTTTCGCAAGTCGGTTTGGATCAAATTAACTTGCTACCCAGAGCATTAAAAAGGCAAATAGGCAGCTATGAAATTATATTTACCAAGCTGTGTTTCAACAGAAACACCTATAGTTTCAATAACTTTAGTTTCAAATGACGAAAACAGTTGATGTTTTATACTCCTATGAATTATGATTGCAACTCCCCCACATGAGCTTGAGCTTGAGCTTGAGCTTGATTGACCGCCCGTGGTTGCTACTCCAGTATCGCCAGATCAGCTGCACTTACACAAGGAACCAACCAGATGACTGCTTGGGATTAACAGGCACCTTCAGTGTATAAGTGCTGATGATCTTCTATTGTTAGGCAACAATGGTGCCTGCCACGTCAGAATGCTGACCAATGAGGGGAAGGAATTGACGATGCATTCAACTGGCTCCCACGGTTGACCGTATATACCACTGCGTCAACGCCAATACATGCGGAAAGGGTGAAAGGGTGGGGTAATTTTTATGGCAGAGAGGCTTGCTGGTTTGGTTAGCAGACTGCCTATGTATCAGGCGTAAAGGAAGGCATGCTATAATGATGAACGAATGGAAGCGTAGGGAAACGGTTTATTTCTGCCCGTCTCAGGTTCTAGCAAATGCCATGAGCTGTAATAGATACATTGACTGTGAGAGTGGTAGATAGAAGCAAGTAAAAGATACAACTACAAAGTACGAGGAAAGGGAAGGGCCTGGGATTCTGCTTATGAAGCAGAAGCGGTAGCCATTAGACCACAAACCCCGTCTAAAAATTGAGCTTGAGCTTGATTGGCCGCCCGTGGTTGCTACTCCAGTATCGCCAGATCAGCTGGACCTACACAAGGAACCAACCGAATGACTGCTTGGGACTAACAGGCATCCTCAGTGTATAAGTGCTGGTGATCTTCTATTTTTAGGCGACAATGGTGCCTGCCACGTCAGAATGCAGACCAATGTCGGGAAAAGGGGGGGAATTGATGATGCATTGAACTGGCTCCCATGTAGACCATATATGCCACGCCAGTTCATGCGGGAGTGTATGGATTGGGGGAAAGGCATGGCAGAAAGGTTTGCTTTTGTGGTTAGCAGACTGCCTATGAATCAGCCGTAAGGAAAGGCATGCGCGTGGAAGAATGAAAGCGTTAGGGAAACGGTTTCTTTTCTGTCTCTGGTTCTAGCGTTTGCTATGAACGAATAGTTTGAGTGTGATAGATTTAGAATGGAAGAGAGAAGCAAGTGAGAGATGTACAACTACAAAGTACGAGGAAAGGGACGGGCTTGGGATTGAACTCATGACTTTCTGCTTATGAAGCAGAAGCGGTAGCCATCAGACCACCAACCCCGTCTTAATGATTGCAACTCCCCCACATGCTCCATTAAGTCGATCATTACGATAAACAAAAAAGTTTGGATCTTTTTTTGGTTTAGATCCAGGTTTCAAATATGTTTCAGTAATAACTGCTATATGCACGTTATTAGCTGTAAGGAAATTAAACAGCTCGCCCTCTTTACCATTCAGAGAATGAGCATTCCAATTTAAAATATATAAATTATTATTTATTATAACCATTAGAAAAACGTACCGTAAAATCGGGTCTAATTGATCAGAAGGGTGAAATTGATCATTGTATCACACGATTTTATATATGCGTAATGGAGCACAAATATCAATGTAAGCTACAGTAAATGAACGTTGTTTGTCGTAACTATTGTCTAATTGTGTGTTGTGAAGTTTTTTTTGCGTTGAAGAATGTTTATTACTATGAAAATAATGTTAAATTTAAAAATCATGCACGGTACGGTATTGACAAACACATATAAACTTCAATTTCTAAGCAAGGATTTGAACATAGTATAAACCTGAAAGTTTGTGAGGATGCTTGAGATATATCCGCAAACAAGATTTCATTACCAACACTCGTACCAATTAGCTCAAATGGTAGAAATAATTGAAAATCTGTTAGATATCATCGATTTCCTTAGGAAATTGCATACATTTAGGCGTTTTCCGCGTAATTCTTGAAATTTAACTATTCGTTATTTATATAAATATTGCATTGTTAAGATTTTGACAAGCATATTCGGATTCAGAGAGCTTAAATTTAGCATGTAGAGTTGTTTTGAAAACTAACAATAATGGCATTGACAAGTGATCAATTTCACCCCGAAATGAGATCCCCTGATTTTTTATTTTAGAGATATTTGTTAACACTTAAATGACATTTGTTAGAAAATTTCTGTACATGAGTCGATGAGGCTCACCTTCGTACTTGTTTTCCTGCATTTAGTTGTTTGGTATTGTTAACTTTATAGAAAACAGACTAGAAAAATCGTGAAAAATGATCAATTTCACCCGAAATTACGGTAATCCAATAACAATTTGATTAGTAAATTTTACACCTACTTGGACTGCTTCAGTCATAGTGGTGGCTTTGAACATTGCATCAAACATTAGATTCAATTGTTCAGTTAGAAAATTAAAACCAGAGGCAGACATATCACTTGAAGTGGGTACATTTTCTAATGATTTCCGATTAGAATTTCCGGTAGACGAAGAAGCGGAGTAGGAGTTACCTGTGGCGGTAGGGTTTTTTCCATTTGATTTGAAACAAGTAGAATGGGTACTCATAGTACGAATAGGGGAGGAGTTCAAATTACCTGCTACGATATCGTCAAAGGATTTTCCGTGGGTAGATACATTCGAAATTAAAAGATTAGAACGGCTACCCGTCGGATTGAAATTTTTTTGTGAATGAGCATGATTATGAGCTTCCTGATGGGTATGATTCCTAATCAAGCGATCGTTAACTGAAAAATGAGTATTGTTCGATACTCTAACAGGCAAATTCCGGCAACGACCGTTATTGTAACGGATATTATCTTTCATCTGCCTGGCACGAGCCTCAACGACTCTCCTTCGCGAAAGGCAATCCCAAAAATTGGACTTATGATTGCCCTTGCAATTGGCACATATGAACTTATCGGTATCTTCCTTTACTGGACAAACGTCCTTGGCGTGAGAAGAACCTCCGCAAATCATGCATTTAGCATCCATGCGAAAAAATTTTGTACCATGACCCCACTTTTGGCACCGACGGCACTGAGTGGGGTTCTGGTAATTTCCTCCAAGTTTCTTGAAATATTCCCATGTCACACGGACATCGAACATAAGTTTTGCCTTTTCTAAAGCTTTAATATTATTTAGTTCTTTTTTGTTAAAGTGAACTAAATAATATTTTAAAGATGGTTATAAAACGAAGCCACACTTAGAATTCTCATGAGAACAAGTCTTGAGAACCAAGCAGCGCTCCTCGTTGAAAATTTATTCGCTTTATCACTACCAGCAAGCAAGCAATTTGATCGATTTTCAACGCGAACGGATGTCAGATTCGCCAGACTTGTGCACTTGAAAATTCAAAGTTTGGCCTTGTTCTATAATCACCTTATGAAAGCCCTTTCCGAACAATGCCAGATTGGGTTTTCTTTTTATAATGATTACTTGGACTGGGGAAAATCCAAGTAAATCATTTATACCATTTTTAATCTCTTTAGGTGACTTATAGTCACTTGAGAGACCTTTCAAGACGACTTTGAACAAACGTTCAGTTTTGTCGTCATAAGTTAAATATTTGTGCTTCTTCTCTTCAAGATGTTTGAGAAGAAGTTCGCGATCTTTAAGAGTTTCCGGCAAAGCGCGACAGTCTTCTTTCCTTGCGATTTGAAAGGAAACCTTGATTTCCCTAATGCAATTCAAGATCTCCTGCCTAAATCCCCCAAATTCGGAACAACTGACCACGATAGGCGGCACTCTTTGCTTCCTCACTTGAATCAAAGAGCCTGGGCTAGAGGCTGCTTCGATTTGGTGTTCGGAAAATTTGTCTAGAGCATCGAACTGATAGCTCATTTCGATACAATTATCAACATTATTCATTTCACCCTTGGAAGAATGTTTGCATTCCATGGATACGTCCTTTCTTCCATTCTTGCCACGTTTAGGGACAGTTTTAAATCCTACATTTTTGGAAGGAAGTTGTGACTTCAGAGATTCACCCTTCCTTTTGTTTGTAGTTGCAACCATGTTTAGTGAGTAAACGAAAGAAGACGTGATCTCCTAAGAGGTTTTTTTTTCCTAAGACGGTGTCCAAGAAGGATTACCACCGCTAGCTTTCGCCAACGGGTCCAACGAAAAATCGAAGGCACGGGTCCAAACAAGGATCGTAAAGGGATCAATAGTAGAAAAAATAGTACTGAAAAGCACTGTTTTTGTAGCTCTGAAAAGTACTGTTTTATTGCTTTAGGTAGTTTTTAAGAAAACTTCCAAGAGCAGAGATAATTCGTGTACGCACAGCACGAAGGTACGATGCGCAATGAGAAATCGTTCCTTTTATTATTATCTGCTACACATCGTAACAAAAATGACGTTTTTGCGTGTCTCTAGGATCAAACTATGTGATTGAATCAACATACATGCAGTTTCTACACAAAATTCTTTATTTCTTTTATATGGCAAAATACAATACTTTTCTAAACCAGCACAAAATGACTTTTGAGCATAGAAAGTATAATGAACTTTGTTGATATGAATTGTTATACAATTGTTGATTATGAATTGAAAAAACAAGAACACATTTTCTACACTGAAAAAAAAAATATTCAAAACTTTAAAGTCGATTTAAAAAACGCCCATATCAGATTTTGATCATCCTTAAGCAAAAAGTTTCGTAATTAAATTTACTAAAAGTCGTCCGTACATTGAAAATTGGGCATATTTTAAGGAAAAAAGTTTTTCTAACATCGAATTTTTTAAGTCTCAAAGTTTTTCTTTTTACTTTATTTTATAAACCCGTATAACTCGAAAACGGTAAGACCTACAAAAAAGTGTTGTATGGGGGACTATCGTGAAATTTGCTGACGTTTTAGAGAAAAATATTGAAAAAATAAAAACACATTTTCTACACTGAAAAAAAAACAAATCTTTAAAGTCGATTTTAAAAAAACGGCCATTTCAGATTTTGATCATCCTTAAGCAAAAAGTTTCGTAATTAAATTTACTAAAAGTCGTCCGTACATTGCAAATTGGGCATATTTTAGGGAAAAAAGTTTTTCTAACATCGAATTTTTTAAGTCTCAAAGTTTTTTTTTATAAACCCGTATAACTAAAACACGGTAAGACCTACAAAAAAGTGTTGTATGGGGGACTGTCGTGAAATTTGTTGAATTTTTAGAAAAAAATATTGAAAATACAAAAAAAATATTCAAAACTTTAAAGTCGATTTAAAAAAATAAGCGGCCATTTCAAATTTTTTAAGTCTTAAACTGAAATTTATTTTTTCAAAGTTTTTGTTTCAAACCGTCAAATATGATTGTGTTTTCAAGTGATAAATGAGTTGAATCAGAAAATAGATTGTATTTTTTATTGAGAATAGTTAAAAACGGAATTATACAGTGATTACATTTGTTTAAATGCAGACAATCAATGGACTACGCCTCTGAGAAAATCAACTCCGTCTAACAATCCGACGAATTTTTATGGTTTGAAAGGTATCACAACAGTATTGCAAACTTTGAAAAGTAACAACCTTATCCATACCCCATTAAATTCTTTTCTAGAAAAAGTTTTGTGAAAAAAAAACTTACTAAACGTACCTGCGTTAAACGCCAGATGAATAAGAAATAATGAATATGTTTGTATTGTAATCTACCTAAAAACAGTTGATAAGCTCATAACTCATGATTTTATTTGCAAATAACAGTCTGCTTTTCTACGAAACAAAACAAACCTTAAAACAAGGTTAAATTCTGGTAATTAGCGACTTTTCTGAAAATTATAACGCTGCTCAAGGATATCTCTGGAATAATTCCCAAGCAACGATACACCAATTCTAGATTTACCATAAAAAAGATAATAAATTGGAAAATTTTAGTTTTATTATAATATCAGACCCATGACACAGTAGCAGTTCAGCTATTTATTTCAAAATTGATAAATTTTGTTAAACAAATCAAAAGATATATTTAGTCAGATGGAGCTGCAGCTCATTATAAAAATAAAAAAAAATGGCAGCTTATGTAATTTCAAGAAAATACATGGATTGGAAGCAGAGTGGCACTTTTTTGCCACATCCCACGCTATTGGTGGCACTCTCACACAATCGCAACTCCGCGAGAACTATTCGACAGGGCAGTGAAACAAACTGATACATGTATCACCAAATTAAATTTATGTTATATATCTAATGAACAATATATTAAAATGTCGGAGGAATTGGTGGAATTTTTTGATAAGGTTAAAACTGTCCCTGGTACACAAAATATCATTGTTTCATGCCTATTAGTGATACACAAATTGCAGCCAAACGGTATAACAATTCAGAGGATGAACCAAAAATATTCAATTTATTCAGTAAAGCCCAGAAATAATGTAAATATTCATGTGCAGATACTACGTTTTAGGATATATAGCAATAATAAAAATAAAAACAAACCACGTCTTTTTTCATAAGCATAATATTGACCCTTTCCAGACACCTGTTAAGATTGGATTTGACCAAATAAGAAATTAAATATTATTGTGATATCTTTCCAACCATACAAAACCCATCGGATTGTTAGACAGAGTTGATTTTCTCATAAGCGGTTTGGTGCGAGATCAATTGAATTTAATTAAAAAAAAAAACTCTGTATAATTCCGTTTTATTTCTTTTGACTACTCCCAATAAAACAAATATGATCTATTTTGTGATTAAAACTCATTTATCACTTGAAAATATGACCATACTAGACTATTTAAAGCGAATAAAAAATGCATTTTGGACTTAAAAAAATCTATGTTAGAAAAACTTTTTTCTCTAAAATATGCCCAATTTGCAATGTATGGACGACTTTCAGTAAATTTAATTACGAAACTTTTTGCTTAAGGATGATCAAAATCTGAAGTGGTCGTTTTTTTTTTTAAATTTACTTTTAAGTTTTGAATCATTTTTTTCTCAGTGTAGAAAATGTTTTTTATTTTTTCAATATTTTTCTAAAACGTCAGGAAATTTCACGACAGTCCCCCATTCAACACTTTTTTGTAGGTCTTACCGTTTTTGAGTTATACGGGTTTATAAAAAAGTAAAAAAAAAACTTCGACCCTTTCCAAATGTTAGTCTAGATCGATTTTGAAAAAAAAAAAACAAAATATGCAAAGTATTATAGTTTCACATACATTTGACATCCAGAAAGTTTCATTGAATTCTGAAGATGTGCTGCCAATCGCGTGTCGAGTTGGCGTGAAATCCGTCTATTATTTATCTTTATTTGAGTGGCTTTTCGCCCTTGGCGAGTTCGGCCACTTAATACGAGAATATGAATTTGGTCCCAAGTGTAGTGTACCTACACCAAGATTTTCATAACACAGATTCTGTACACTTACTACACTGCCCATAAAAGCATAACTGTCCCATATGGATTTTTGAACCAACACCTTTTTTCGTCGCAAAACTTATGTTTTAATATATTTTACTGTGCATATAAAAATTACACATTTTGTTTGAAAATGTTGTCGAAAAACATGAAGTTGATGCAGTCCCATATTGAAAAATAAAGGCATAACAGTCTCTATATGAACTTTCAACCCGAATAACTACTGCAAAATGTGAATTGTGTTCATGTTTATATTTTTTGCTGATCAATAGAAACAAAATGAGTTATCTGTGCGGTAATGCTAAGAGAATGTAGCATGCAGAAATGTACTAGAAAATTATAAACAATTGTATGACAAGACAAACTTGAAACTTTGAGTGCTATTTTCTCAATACCTACTAATTCCATATCGGACAGTTATGCTTATATGGGCAGTACACCAAGTTCCAAAAATTGATCTGGCTGAACTTATATTCATACATGTTAAAACATTGAGTATATTCTAATATGCGAGGTTGCCTGAAAAAGATTTCGAATGTGGGTTGTAAATATTGGATTTCATTTGATTTGTCTCAATTTTCATTCGCTTTCAACTGAAAACCAATCATGATTTCAATTTGATGTCGACGTTTTGAATTTGATTAAATTTGCATCAATTTTAAGGATAGGCTTTACCTCGGGTTAACTGTGGCAATAAAGTTTATCTCTTAATATTTCAGCATCTGTTACTCTACGCAGCAATCGCCAAAGTTGTCACCATTAAGGTGACACATCTCGGAATCCAAACATGGCAGGCACAACGGCCGGCTTGTGCCCCTACTCACGATTTCAGAGGCACAAAACTGGAGAAATAGTTAGCAAACGTTTCTGATCTTCTTATTTTAAGCTTTCTGCTAGTGCACAAAGCCAAAATAAAAAGTTCATTGTTGTTGGATGCTTTCTTCGCGAGATTTGTGCCTTTGAAGTTTCAGTATAATCTTAGAAATTGATTCCAAACTGTTTCACCTTAAAATGAGTTGAATTTCATCTTCCTGGAAAATGGATCAGCAATCATCATCGAAACAGTATCGCTTGAAAAGTTTTCGAATGGAGGGATTTATTAACAATCCTGCGGAAAGGCTTACGAGAACACATAAATATTCGGCATTCAGTCTTCTACCGTTTCTGGTGAATTGAATTATTCCCTTTGTGCTACGTGCCGAAAGTTAGATGAGGAGCGAGAACTTTCAAGTAATCCCACGAGCAAGAAGCATTTCTTAATACACATCTGTGAAGAGAGATGTTAAGAGTAGTGAAAAGCAGCAGTGGATCACCAACCGACCGACCGACTGGGATGAAAACCACTTAGAAGCGTTATGGTTGGAAAAGTTAAATTGAATTTCGATGCGATAATATCGTGATAAGTTTGGCGAAGCCACCCAGCAAAAGCATAACTTGCAGAAGGTATTACTTCCGTATTGGCGCTAAGGGATGGCCCAAGGTGATTTTTGTCAGTCGCTCCAGTGCACTTGATATGGCGAATTTTGTTATATTTTCGGGTCATGTAACGTTGGTGTACTTATAATTCAACTTAGGTGGACTTTGATATAAGATATAATACTTATAGTTTTTTGTGTGGATCATGTGAGTCTATTTTAGCTCAACTCAATGTCAGAAATAATGCAATAAAGAGAACAAAAGAATTGTGTTGAAAAAGTCTCACATATTCAACATGTTATAGGGAAATTAGGTGTAAAATGCGCCGTCGGTGTATAACCACCGAAATGTCTCCAAGATATAAAGTATTTTAGTCAAATTCAAAATTCAAATTGGGTAAGGAAAATGCTCTCTGAAAATTTTCAACTCATTTGGTTGCTCCCCCAGCTGGCGCATTCAATTCGATGTTTTTATGGAATACACGTTTCAATTATATTGAAAATTGACCCCATGTTACTTACTGTTTCGCTCCGTATACTAGTTGTTCGCGTTCAATTGAGCCCAGAATGACAAATTCACTAGTTGAAACCCTAATGAACATAGTTGCAGAAGGTTGTATCTGGATTTAAGCACATTTTCATTAACCTTTCAGTTGTTGAAAGTGGGGCTAAGATCAGCATTCCCGTACAATCACTTATATGCATGCACCTTGTACCGCAGCTCGCCCAACGTCATAGGTGGCTATGATTCACTTAGTGGCTACCACCCAGCAATGTTGCAGAAATATGTAAGCAGTATTGCAAATCTACTTCAGTTAGCTAAAACACCAACTTTCTCAATTCTAATCATCATACAACCTTCTACAATATTGTTCACTATGATATCAAGTAGTGTTTTTGACATTCTGAGTTCAATTGAACGCGATCAACAATTTTCCTGACCCGAACAGGAGATGATGTTCTATTTCCCATATGTTTGAGCTCAAATTCCCATATTAACTTCAATTCAATTGCGCCAGCTCATGGAACGACCAAATGAGCTGAAATTTTCAGGTCTTCCGAGGCCCTAATATCGATTCGGATCATTATCTCGTTGTAGCTAAAATTCGGGCGCGGCTGTCCAGCGAGACGAGTTTCAGAACAAACAGAACGCTGCGCTTCAATATACAACGCTTGTCGACTGATGGGGTTGACCGCAGTACCGTAGATGAGCAGTTGGGAAGAATCAACGTTGCTGGAGATGTCGGCAGCCTGTGGGACCCTATCGACGAAGATGTGACAACAACGGCGCGGGAAGTGATTGGCACTGGTCAACGACGAAGACGAAACGACTGGTTCGATGAAGAGTGCCAGAGAGTGACAGACAAGAAGAATGTCGCCAACAGCCGTATGCTTGTGGCCGGTACCCGACAGAACAGAGAGCGGTACAGGGCAGCGAGAGCCGAAGAAAAGCGAATCCATCGCAGAAAAAAAGGCAGCAAAAGAAAGTGTGGTAGCTGAAGCTTAAGAAAGCATGAACCGGAATGATATGCGCAGCCCTGTCGATCTGCTTGGTCGCGCTTAGTCGACGACTAAGAAGCTTTTCTCAGATTTTTTTTTTTAGAAATTTTCACCTGAAGTCATGAAAAATGTAGGTTATGTGATAGAACTTTGCAAGATTAACAACAATCTAACGCCCCATAAGACATCAATCGAAATTTCCAACCTGTACTAACGCTCTATTGTAATTTTACCTTATATCATATAGAACCGCCCTGTATAAAATCAATCGAAAATAAACGAGTTGTATCTACGCCCCGGAGTAATTTGACCTCATATCATTTAGATCAGGTGTATCTTGACGTCCTGTAAAACATCAATTGAAAATTGCAGGTTTTATCAACTCCCTGGAGTAATTTGACCTCACCTTATGTAGACCAAGTGCGACATCAATTGAATATTTCAAGCTTAATCAACGCCATGGAGTGATTTGACCTAAAACTTACCGCCCTGTGGGACATCAGAAGAAATTGGCAAGATGTATAAACGCCCTAGACTAATTTGACCTTGTCTTAGGTAGATTAGGCGCACCTTAATGCCCTGAATCGACTGAAAATTCCGAGTTGTATCTACGCCCTTGAATAATTTTAACTTGTCTCATATAGTTCAGCTGCATCGTAACACCCTGTAGGACATCATTTAACAATTTCAAGCTACACAAATGCCCTGGATTAACTTAACCTCATCCTATGCGAATAACGTGCATTTTATCGCCCTTTTTGGCACCAATAGAAACTGTAAGCTCTATCAATGCCCTGGAGTTATTTGATCTAATTATATGTCAATCAGGTGCATGATAACGCCCTGTAGGATAACAATTGACAGTTTCAAGCTGTATCAACGCCCTGGAGTAATTTCACGTTTTCCTATGTACATATATTCGTTGCATCTTAACGCCCCGTAGGACATCAATTGAAAATTCAAGCTTGTTAACGTCCTGGAGTAATTTGACCTCATTCTATGTAGATTAGGTATATTTCAACGCCCTGTAGGACATAAATTTAGATTTTCAAGCTTTAGCAACGCTCTGGAGTAATTTGGCCTTACGTGAAGTTCAGAGATATCTTACCGATTTGTATGACATTTATCGATCAAACTTTATCAACTTCCTGGAGTAATTCCCACATTGATCTTCACGAGATCCGGAGCATACTTACGCCCTGTTGAGAATTAATCGAAAATAGCTGTATCAAATAGCTGTATCCTGCAGTAATTTGACTTTATCCTATGGTAATCAGGTTATCTTAACGTCCTGCATGACACCAATAGCAATTATCACGATGTATCAATATCCTGGAGTAATTTGACATCGTCTCACGTAGATCAGCTACATCTTAACGTCCTGTTTGATATCAATGGAATATTCCCCGATGCATCTGCGTCCAGGTGTAATTTGACCCTGTCTCTACGTAGGCTGTGCTCTATGAAGGGTATCAATTAGTAATTTGAAGCTTTAACGACGCCTTGGATAAATTTGACCTTATCCTATGTCGATTAGATGCAACTCAACGCCCTGTAAGGTATGAATTGAAAATTTCAAGCTGTATCAATGGAGTGATTTGACGTCATTCTACATTGATCAGGTGCACCTTAACGACATGACATCAATCATAAATGTCAAGCTGTATTACCGCCCTGAAGTAATTGATCTTGTCTCATGTTGATCATCTTAACGCCTCGTAGAACATCAATTGCACATTCTGAGTAATATCAACTGAGTAATAAATTCCTTATAGAACATAACGGAAAAATATCATAACCTAGAATATTTATAGTAAAATTTATATCATTTTCGACCATTTTTCTAGTTTCTCCTGGATCGGCACTTTTCGGCAGCCATACTTATGTCGAATTCGTTTTTGAACCTAGGTTGGAACTGGCGCAACCCGTTCTGAATCACAGTTTCAACCCCAACCCGATTCAGGTTCGACCGAACTACAATTTACTTGACATTGGTTTGTTTATGTGTTGATCACCGACCCAGTTCCTAAAAACGAAAACGACATTAGTATACTTTGTTTTTTTTTTCAACGACGTCGACACATTAATGCTTCCAGTTGACGATTTGTCCTTTGAAAGAAGCACCACACTAGACAACGGACAAGCGTGCAACGCCCAGTGACACAGTCGAAACACATTCCTAACAGAAAATTTTCCGGACTAAAGTGGGAATCGAACCCACACTTCTTGACTCGATGCGGCTAAATGCTTGGTAATACTAAACGTAGCCCATTGCTTTATTATATCAGCTAAAGTTTCATTGCAATATAATAATCGGGACATACAGGTAACTTGGGATATTCTAAAATATTCCATATTGCATCGATAAACCTAGTGTTTTTTGACGTTGGATAACGTCTTACGGCAACATACTGGGGTACAATTTCGAAAAACGAAAAATCGCTCGCGTCACGAAAAGTGGTTAAATTTTTACAGTTAATAACTTACTAACGCCAGGATAGATTTTCAAGATTCTTGCACCAATCGATTGGAAATCTTTCTACGAATCTACTCCAACAATGAAAACTATTGATTCTCATGACTAAACTATTGAAAAATTGGGAAATATCGAAGCATGTCTTATTTTTCATAGATACGCACATTTTTCTTGTGTATTCCTGACACAGACATCATTGCGCGATATCTTAGCCACTTTAGTCATTCAAAGGGAAACGCCCCTTTCGGTCTTCTTCTTACTTCTCTTTATTATCTCGTGTTCAGTCGAAGCCAACCAAACTCGACTTCACGCGCGCATCAGTCAATTGTTGACCAGCAATCGAAGAAGGACTCATATCGGAATAAATTTTACACGTTCGTCACTGCTGCTGCTTAGGACGACAATTTCATTTTAAAAGAGTTGTGAGAATTTTCCACCGTGAAGAGCGAACTTACTGATGATTGGATGTGATTGATTCAGATTTTGGTTAGTCATTTGCACGCAACCATAAATGGGAAATAAATTTTCCATTGTGCGCGCGCGGGGCAATCGTCGACAGTGTGTGCATGAGTCGGATAAATTGCGAACGGCACTTGAATGAAGAATCCCTCCCAATTTGTTTCGCATTTAGAGATAATCGCATAATGCCGTTGTTGTCGTCGCTACCTACATGATACTAGAGCGATCAGTATCAACTCGTCGAACATAGAGCTAAAACTAATCAGCAACAGCTTTGTTGACCTTTCGATTTGGTAAGACATTGTCGATCGGATGGAAATACGCACACAGAAAAGACTGCGAAAATGCTACCGCCGCCCGACCCGAACGACGGGAACCTATGTTAAACTTTGTTTGCCATTTATCTCCGTTGAAAACTAATCATCCGAAACTATAATTGATAACTAAATAAATTATTTAATCCATTGTGGCCCTGAAAAAAGCAGTTGTTTGAAATTGTGCTTCAATGCAATTTAAGCGCGTTCGCCACGGATACGACGATTATCGAAAGGCTTCGGAACCCGCTTAAGCAATCAATCTTAGTGGATCATGCGTGGACCTTCAAGCGAAATATTTGTTTGTTGAGCAAAAGTTACCGCTCATGCTTTTTCTTCCATCGACCGGTTGAAGTGTTATTCGAACCAACCAAATAATAACATAAAATGTTCATAATAGGTCAGAATTGACATGCAACAAATAGTGTGAAAATTGATTAGATGAGCACTTATTTTCGACCTACAAGAATTCTGTGCCAATGGATTTTCATACAAAGTGGGCCAAAACCGTATCGAAAATCGGTCGAAAATTAGTGTTGGGTCGAAAATTGGTGCTGCTCTCTTAGAAATCTTTCATTAGTTCGTGACGGTCTCAAGCCAGGAAATAGAAGAAGCTAAAGTTATCCAACGTCACTTTGGCGGTCGTATCTCGGAAACAACCTCTTACACGGTGTCTTTTTTCATGTACCGTAAAACGGGGTAACTTGGTTGGTTGGTTTGACTTTATTAACGAGATTTTTAGCCCTGGGCTAGTTCATCTCGGGACCAACGGCTTTACTTCCCTTCCGAAGGAAGTCGTCACTATAACTTTTTACGTCATAAGTGACTATGTCGGGGATGGGATTCGATCCCAGGTCCTCGGCGTGAGAGGCGAGTGTTCTAACCACTACACCAGGTCCGTCCCCAACGGGGTAACTTTGATAATGCGGGTAACTTTGATAGTGCGAGACCCCCAACATACTATACGAAATATCGAAGTTTCTGTCAATTAGTTAAGAAAAACGAATGCAAAAGTGAAGAGTATTAATATGACACTTCATGTCAAAGCTATTTTCGTTGGAATCAAGTGCATTTGAGGATTTTTATGCAAATATTAAAAATTTACAAGATTTTAGCATTTTTGCAACGCTTACAAACAATCTGTTCTACGACCACTATTTGATAAAGTCATAATGAGTTCGTCACTTACCCATGATAGCCTAGTTATAGTAGAACATGAATTCGGTCTCAAATCTCTTAGTGAAAACTATTTTTAGAAACTGGGACTATTTTTTGTAATCTAAGTCAGAAATTTCCATACAGCGTTAAACGCCTAGAGGTATGCAACGTCCTATAAATGTTCAGAAATTCATTCAATCTTGTTCGATTTATACTCCATTATCAAAGTTACCCCAAAACAGAAAACCGACTTTCGATTATATGAAAAATTATATATCCATTCAGAATATTTTTTTGGCAATCTATCGAGTGCAATCGATAGCTAGGATGTCAGTACTTGTTTTAAAAATATAAATTGTAATTCTTTGAAACAGCATGCATAAATATTGAAGTTTTCTTCGAAAAAACTATCAAAGTTACCCCGTTTTACGGTAACTTCAAAACAAAAAATCGGCATGTCTCAAATTTGGACCAATGAAAGACAAGACCTTCCTCTTTCATTTGCTGCTAAAATGAAAATAATCCATCGGGGGGTCTAGTGCAATTTTTTTTTTGATATTTTGTTGTTTGTAATATCATTTTAAATGTACCTTAAATTAATAAACTTTTGTGAGGTGAACTGTTCAAACGGACTTAGATAAAAATGTTGCAAAAATCTACTGTCAATATGATGTAGATTATATTCTAGACAGCCTAAAAATTAACAGGCCGAGGCTGCTTTTAAAACTAAGTATGCCAAACAACCTCTTTTCAATTTTTGTTTGTAACTCAAAAGCAATATTCATCTTTCTGACTTGGTTTAGGAACAAGCGATCGAAACACAAAAGGTCGAAAGGACATTAAGTCGAAAGACAAAAGAAAGACAAGACAAATGGTCGAAAATGCAAAAGGTCAAAAGGACCAAAGGATTTGCATTATGGAAAAAAAAAATCATTTTTGAAAGAAGATTTTTGATCTTTTATCCCCTCTTTATTCCTCTTCGATCTTTTGCCTTTTCGACCTTATGTCATAGATTCTAGAAAATTGACAAGTTCACATTTGTGCCAATGACAGACGTAATATAACATTTCATAAATCCAATAAGCCATTTTACGAGACGTTTCGGAACAGCTGATTGCCGAAACGGCGTCAATTGACAGGAGACCTGGGATTAAATCCAGCGTGATTTTTAACAACGCCTCATCTTACCAAATGGGGGACATGGAGAAAATGACAAAAAAGAGATCCAAAAATGTTCGTTACTGCAACATTACACCTAGTCATTTGACCAGCTTCGTAAAATGGCTCATATTCCAACCCCATTGCAAAAGCAATGCAATGAGCCATTTTACGAAGCTGGTCAAATGACAGGAGACCTGGGAGAATTCAATCATCGTCGTCAGTTTTCGCGACGATGATGGTTGATGACTCTGCGCATTTCTAGTGTAGCTTTTCATATAGGCGAAAACTTAAATGGAGAAAAATTATTAAAATATTTCTAATCACAAAAGTGCCTTTTTATGTGCAATTTGGGTAACAAAGAGGTAGCTGATACAACAACTAGGTGTAATGTTGCAGTAACGAACATTTTTGGATCTCTTTTTTGTCATTTTCTCCATGTCCCCCATTTGGTAAGATGAGGCGTTGTTAAAATTACGCTGGATTTAAACCCAGGTCTCCTGTCAATTGACGCCGTTTCGGCGATCAGCTGTTCCGAAACGTCTCGTAAAATGGCTTATATTGACACTATTGTCTATGTGTTTGTTGTGAGAATTGACAGAAAATTGCTTTTGTTTGCGATGGTAAAACAAACAGAATTGCTGACAAATATTCTCAGATTAGCAGCCAGTCTAGGGCTGAAAATCTCGTAATTAAAGATAAGAATATTAACAATAATGCTGACGAATATACACTTCTTTTTTAAATTGATAGTAGAAAAAGTGCAAATGAATTCATACAAACATCGAATGGTTTCATTCATAACAAATCTACCTGTGAAAAATTTATCGTGTGATCGTAACATGTTACTCAGAGATCATAAGTGCTGTAATGTTCAGTTTTAGCATAGTTTTATTAGAGTTGTACGGAATTCTATACTAATTCATAAAACAAATACATTCAATCAGCTTGAAAATGTTACTCAGTAACTTCACGATTTCACGAAATCATACGAAGCTTTAACAAAAATATCAGGTGAATCATAAAAGTCTCCGATTATTTTGTTTTCTATAGCTTTGTTGATGTTAATCTTCCATCAAAAGACGTTTGAGTTGGCACTACAATTGAATTAGAAGAGTCAAAATCATGAAGTTTGAGCCGTAGCATGCCTAGTTTTGGTGCTGAAACTTAGTGGTCCCATATTACAGGTTTTCCGGTGGTCATTTCGGTGCTCCAAAAGGACCAGAATCACCATCAATTCATTCTTTTGGCAAAATACATTCGAACATAATAAATCGTTATGAGTTGGACACAATTCATTTTGTTTTATGGTATCAATTTTCATTGAATTGTCAAGATTGGCTACCTTCCGGGTCTCCAGGAACCGGTTCCGCATGGACCATACTGGACCGAGTTTTTCAAGGGATGTGCACCGGTAATTGTTTTTTTTTATTACTGAGAAATGTTATGACAAAATATCCATCAACCTAATAGTACCGATGTGAATAACATACACAAAATTGTAATGGAAACTTACTTTTCGGATGTTCCGGGTTTCCGGAACCGGGTATGAATTACTAAATGATTTGAGAATCTCTATTTACAGCCCACGTAAATACCTATTCAACAATATGAGGACGCTTCAGACTAGTTGTTTAGTTACGAAACTACAGGTCGTCAAAGTAAGGGTCTCTAAAGGGACTTTTTTAAATTCGGTCAACACACTGATATTTTCGAGCTGTTTGAATTTTCGGGTCGAAAACGACCCTAAGTCACAATTTGTAACTTTTATTTAATGGAAGCTTCCTAGGGGGCCATTCAAAACTTTTGTTTCCGCAAAAATAAATGTTCCCACACAAAAATACCTAATTGTCAGTAAACCTCAAATTGTTAGGTTATTTTAATCAAAAGTTACAATGATTTGATTTTTGAAAAAGATCGAAAATGACCCAAGGTCCTTACTTAGGTTAATTTATTTCTCAAACTCGGTAAAAAAAATTGAAAAAAAATATTGTTCTAGACCGATCATTTTCGTTTTGGTTGCAAATGAAAGGGGAGAATCATGGCTTTCTTGTGTCAAAATTTCAGACATGCCGAAGTTTTTGTTTTGAAATTGCTCTACGAAACACACCGTGCTTACTTTTTATAAAAAAAACCACTTATGAAAATTTACTAGGTAGGTTTCTCATGTATAAGCAATCGGACATAAGTTCACTTTAGAAAACTCAACCGCTTAATGCTTGAAACATGAATTGTGTTTAACAAGCATAATATATTTTTCTCTCTATTATTATTAGCTTTTTATCCTAAAATACATATTATGACTTGTTCTTAATTCTTTCACAAATTATGACTTGTTTTTAATTATTTTTTAGCGGTTCATTAAATTTACGTGAACATGCATTCAGGTAGATAACATGGAATCGCTAAAACGTCAACGAGAAATTTGGTCCATTATGACCGAAGACAAACTATCCTCGGCTACTACGATTTGATGCAAGTATTTAGTATTTTCAGTGTAACAATTGATTTTGATGTCCAGTAATATTAAAAAACAATGCCGAACATGAGATAAATTTTGTAATTTGAGAAATTTAAGTGGATTATGACTACGCGTCAATCAAAGGAATTTTAAAATATCTCCGGAACAAGAAGATCAATGTTTAAAATTGACACATATTCCAAAAATAGAAGAATTTTTTGAGAACTTTTATAAAATGGTACATGGTATGGGCTTCGTGGCCGAGCGGTTAGTGTCATCAGGCAATGAGCGCATCGTGTCATGGGGTGTGGGTTCGATTCCCGCTTCAGCCTTTGAAACTTTTCGTCAGGAATGTTTCTCTCTCGGCTGTACCATTGGAGCATGCTTGTCCGTTGTCTAGTGTTACGTAACAGTCTGTGCAGCTAAATGGCTGAAGACGTTGTCCGTGTCTTTTTTTTTTTTAATATCGAATAACAAACATGTTATCACAATTTAAACAATTTTTTGTGGTGGGAAAGTATGCTGCAGGTAGAGGATTTATTTTTAATTAGTTTAAATCCAAGATCAAGGATGGAAATCTAGTGATCATGATAAAACAAATGATGCATCGTGGTTGTTCTTTGTCATGCGATCATAGCAACAACGATAAACCCTTAGTCGTCAAGCCATCACAACAAACTTCGCTCCGGGAAAAATGAATCGCTTGGCATGTGTGCTAACGATCAATTATTCGCAAACCGAATTCATAAATTTTGGAAGATTTTCACGCTTTTACTCTGCGATATGACTTCTAGCATATCATTTTTGATCCTAAAGTCAATCGTGCATGGAATGTGAGAAAGTTTATCCGTGAATTTTAAATTGATTCGCATTAATCGCAACTTGTTACAATATCCGACAAACCTTTTGTCCTACGACAAACAGTTTATCGGATGCTCGATATATCTATGATTAGCGCGCGTGGTGAGGTGTTGAAATCATGTTGCTGCAAGAGCGATGGCCCTCTTGGACCGTTCAAATACCGTGTTGTTTGTCGTTAGAGCTGATTTTTTTCCATCCTTGTCCAAGATAAATCTATGAACAAACCCCGTTAAGAAAGAATTCCAGTCACTCATCATATTTGTATTACTTATGCTTGTAAATGTTGAAGTCATGAAAACATAAATGGCAAGATATAGGGTAACGGTCGTTTTTTGGACCCTCTAAGGAAGTGATTTTAGTTGTTTGCCCCAATCAATTAATTGCACAGCGTAGCCAAGTCAAAGAACATGCCAAAATGTAGAGAAAAACTTCATCCACGAGATAAAAATGCCCATACGGTCATGTAGGATCCAAAAAACGTCGAAAATAATTAAATTGTGAAGCATTGTTTTTCATAATTTTGGACACCCTAATACATTTTGGACCCTCAAAGTATATATTTTGGACCCTCGGCATTTTTTATCGTTTGGCGACAAAGTCCACGACACTGGTTGTATAATATGCTTTCCCATAGTCTAATCATTCGATTGACAATGGAAACCCGAAGAAATTCTACGCTTTTTGTTCAGAAAATTGAAAAAAAATTTTGTTTACATTTGAAAAATTTCTGACGACTTCAATTTCTGTGTGTAACGTGTTGTAACGGTTGCATGAATGCACCAATTAAATTAAATTAATTTCAGATAAAATAAACACATTTCCTATGTACAAACGGTTGATGCAAGTGCGGAATAGTCCTATCTTTCCAAATGGCATGCAAATCGAGTTGGTCTCTCGATTTAAACTGGGAAATTTGCAGAAAAATGGCCCAGGGGGTCCAAAATATATAGAGGTCCAAAATATATTGGTTACCCTAGTAATGATATTTGAATAAAACAATGTTTAGAAATGTGAATTAACGCACTGTTTTGAGTGCCATAATTTTGTTTATCATTTAGTGAAACGTGTGTGAACGTGTTGGGAGATTTTTGCATACAAATCGATTCCCGAGTTTAAGAAAAAGTCTACAAGTACAGAATGATGTTATTATCAGTTCAAGTTATGTTTAACAAAGTAAAGCAGCAAAAGTGACATCAGTTATCACCAGTCACGCAGCAGTTGTTTTTAAGTTTTAAAGTTTAAAGCCATTGATTCGATTGCATTTGTAGTTCAACAAATAGCGTTCCACCATTTTTCTTTTGACATTAAAAGATAAAAATTTGGCTCTGTCCTTGTCATTGTATAAAAGTTATGCCACAAGAAAGAAGATCGTGCAGGCTTTTTTTTATTTTGTTTGTGGGTTGAATCTTAACAATTTCGAATAAAGTAAATCTAAATAAATCTTACAGTTGACAGTGAACTCCCGACACGGTGCTTGTACTACCCTTAGTTCAGTTCACAAAGCTTTGCAGTTCCATGTTATTTATTGATCCCCTCACCTGGGGATTAATTTGATAATTTATATTAAACTAGTGGTCCCGGCAAACTTCATCAAGTAGGCTGCTGGAAAACGTCAAGGAATCCCCCATACAATTTACACCTTAGTCTTCTCCCGTTTTCCCGATAAATCCGGCGACTTTCCTGATTTTTTTCTTCGCACGAACACGTCGCATCCCTTGAGGAGTGCAACAGTGAAAATCTTGCGGCAATCCGTTGGACCGTTCTCAAGCCATTTCGTGACATACAAACACCACTCCATTTTTATTTATATAGATTAAATTGATTTATATACTGAAACACTTTTTTCTGAATTTCAGTATTTTGACACATTCAACGAAGTCGTACAAGTTATAGTAAATTTGCTGATCAAATTCATGTTGGTTTTCGATTGTTTGTAATATACTTTAAAGTATTTGTGATATTTGTGATTTTTTTTTCATTGAAATATATTTGATATTTCTTATAAGACGACATCATTAACGCCTGTGAGTAGAAGCGCTCTCTGGGTAATTGCAACGCCCTCCCCTCAAGAAGAGACGACTAAGAAGCTCAAATTCTATAGCGACAGGGCTGGATATGCAAAGATTCTATGCAACGGTCAATGGTGCGCGGCACAATACCGTACCAGTGCCCGCCATGTGCAATGATCGAGAAAGGAATTTGCTGACCGATAAAACGGCGCTGGCTGCCAGGTGGAAGGAGCACTTTCAGCAATTGTTGAACGAGGAGTACTTTCAGCAATTGTTGAACAGTAAAAATGGAAATGTAGCAAGGACCAGGATGAATATTGATGATGACGAGCAATTTGTGGACCCACCGGCCATAGGAGTGTTTAAAAAAGCTATCACAGTGCGCATCGTACCTTCGTGCTGTGCGTACACGAATTCTCTCTGCTCTTGGAAGTTTTCTTAAAAACTACCTAAAGCAATAAAACAGTACTTTTCAGTGCTACATAAACAGTACTTTTCAGTGCTAAAATTAAAAACGGTACTTTTCAGTGCTACTAAAACAGTACTTTTCAGTACTATTTTTTCTACTATTGATCCCTTTACGATCCTTGTTTGGACCCGTGCCTACGATTTTTCGTTGGACCCGTTGGCGAAAGCTAGCGGTGGTAATCCTTCTTGGACACCGTCTTGGGAAAAAACCTCTCGAAGGTCACGTCTTCTTTCGTTTATTAATTAAACATGGTATCAACAACAAACAAAAGGAAGGGTGAATCTCTGAATTCACTACTTCCTTCCAAAAAAGTGGGTTTTAAAACTGTCACTACACGTGGCAAGAATGGAAGAAAGAACGCTTCCCCGGAATGCGAACTTTCTTCCAAGGGTGAAATGAATAATTGTATCGAAATGAGCAATCAGTTCGATGCTCTAGACAAATTTTCCGAACACCAAATCGAAGCAGCCTCTAGCCCAGGCTCTTTGATTCAAGTGAGGAAGCAAAGAGTGCCGCCTATCGTGGTCAGTTGTTCCGAATTTGGGGGATTTAGGCAGGAGATCTTGAACTCCATTAGGGGAATCAAGGTTTCCTTCCAAATCGCAAAGGAAGGAGACTGTCGCGTTTTGCCGGAAACTCTTAAAGATCGTGAGCTTCTTCTCAAACATCTTGAAGAGAAGAAGCACAAATTTTTTACTTATGACGACAAAACTGAACGTTTGTTCAAAGTTGTCTTGAAAGGTCTCTCAAGTGACTATAAATCACCTGAAGAGATCAAAAATGGAATAGCATAGCATAGCATAGCATAGACTGACTGTACATGTCAATGGTTGCTACTCCGTGATTGATCGGAACTGGTAAGAATTGCACTACGATCCATATGAATAAGGGATGGGAGTTTCCGCTTACTCTCGAAGTGCAATTTTAGCAGATCTAATATTATTGATCAATAACGGCGCCGGCCAAGTCCTTACAGTCAGTTGGGATGGGGAAGGAATGTTAGGGTGTAATGATTGTTGCTTCTAGAGACCGAGAATACCTCTGCATCTCCACAATCATCACGGGAAGGGTATTTATTAGTGAGGGAGGAAAAGATCTGGGAGTCACCTCTGGTCGGTGATGCGATCCATGGACAAGGGGGAAATATACGACTTATATTTAAAGCTAGTTTTGTATTTTTGTCTCGAGTAGTTTTTGGTTTTTGGAAACTTTAAAAAATACGTCAACATCTATAATGTCGAACAATTCAAAAGACGTTTTTATTAATGACGAAAACTGAAAATTACATGAATATTTTTTAAATTATATGAAACAGGAATAATGCCGACACTTGTAGTGACGAACCATACATAGTTTGTTTGAAAATGACATATGAGTATTACTGTGCATACTGTCTCGATATGGTAGAAGTTTTAAAAAATACGTCAACATTCACAATGTCGAACAATTCAAAAGATAATTTTCAATAATGTCAAAAAGAGAAAAATATATGTATATTGAAATTGTATAAGAAAATAGCATAATGCCGACACTTATAGTGACGAACCATACAAAGTTTGTTTTATATTACATAAAAGTTACGCTTTCAAGAAAAAATGTGTTATCATAAGCATGAAACGAACTCACCAGTTGGTAATCCATTCTCGACTGAACACAAAACTGACACTGTCAGCAAAACTTCTTGGCGTTCCAAAAAAAAAAACGTCTTGCTTGGGCCTTCCCAAATACCTACCCAGCAAGACGCTAAAAAACAGACAGGAAAAAAAAAATTCTCCGGCGACGAAAACACGCGCGGGAGCGTGAGCAAAATCTATCGGACGACGCAAAACCGAACTGTCCTGCTTGGGCCTCACGAAACACTACCCAGCAAGACGCTCCAACCAGGGAAAAAAAATGAAAATCTCCGGCGACGAAAACGCGCGAAATCGTGAGCAAAATAATCGGACGCCGCAAAACCGAACTGTCCTGCTTGGGCCTCACGAAACACTACCCAGCAAGACGCTTCAACCAGGGAAAAAAAAAAATTAAAATCTCCGGCGACGAAAACGCGCGAAATCGTGAGCAAAATATATCGGACGACGCAAAACCGAACTGTCCCGCTTGGGCCTCACGAAGCACTACCCAGCAAGACGCTCCAACCAGGGAAAAAAAAAAAAAAAAATCTCCGGCGACGAAAACGCGCGAAATCGTGAGCAAAACATATCGGACGACGTAAAACCGAACTGTCCTGCTTGGGCCTCACGAAGCACTACCCAGCAAGACGCTCCAACCAGGGAAAAAAAAAAAATGAAGAGAATCAAAAATGAAAAAAAAAATGAAGAGATCAAAAATGGAATAAATGATTTACTTGGATTTTCCCCAGCCCAAGTAATCATTATGAAAAAGAGAACCCAATCTGGCATTGTTCGGAAAGGGCTTTCTCAAGAATTTTATTTAGTTCACTTTAACAAAAAAGAACTAAATAATATTAAAGCTTTAGAAAAAGCAAAACTTTTGTTTGATGTCCGTGTGACATGGGAACATTTCCAGAAACCTGGAGGAAATTACCAGAACCCCACTCAGTGCCGTCGGTGCCAAAAGTGGGGTCATGGTACAAAAAATTGTCGCATGGATGCTAAATGCATGATTTGCGGAGGTTCTTCTCACGCCAAAGACGTCTGTCCAGTGAAGGAAGATACCACCAAATTCATATGTTGTAATTGCGGGGCTAACCATAAGTCCAATTTTTGGAATTGTCCTTCACGCAAAAAGGTCATTGAGGCTCGTTCCAGGCAGATGAAAGATAATATCCGTTACGATAACGGTCGTTTCCGGAATTTGCCTGGTAGAGTATCGAACAATGCTCATTTTTCAGTTAACGATCGCTTGATCATGAATCATACCCATCAGGAAGATCATAATCATGCTCAATCACAAACTAATTTTAATCCGTCGGGTAGCCGTTCGAATCTTTCTATTTCGAATGTATCTACCCACGGTAAATCCTTTGCCGATATCGTAGCAGGAAATTCGAACTCCTCCCCTGTTCGATCCATGGGTACCCATTCTACTTGTTTCAAATCAAATGGAAAAAACCCTACCGCCACAGGTAACTCCGCTTCTTCGTCTACCGGAAATTCCAATGGGAAATCACATGACATGTCTGCCTCTGATTTTAATTTTCTAACTGAACAATTGAATCTAATGATTGATGCAATGTTCAAAGCCACCACTATGACTGAAGCAGTCCAAGTAGGTGTAAAATTTTCAGTTGACATTTTGCTTTCGTACCGTACGGACGTGTTTGAGACAATCGCTTGGTGAAAACATATCAGTTTATCGTGCCTCAGGGCAAAGTGTAAAAGGCGCTACGCCGAAAAGTGCGGTCCAATCGGAATCCGGTCATTCCATCGCTAAAATGGATGACTACCGTAAAGATTCCGTATATCTAGACTTTAGCGGCATGCCAGCCCGCCCTAAACTAGACAAAGTTCATGAGGTAATCAGCAAGAAGATCCAGCTAGACATGATCAAAGTCAACTGTATCCAGCCCAGCATGACTAAAGCACGAGTCATTATCGAGCTTAAATCTCAAGCATATGTGGAGGAGTTGGTAGCAGACCACAGCTTGAAGCATACTGTCGAACTAAACAACAAGGAATATGCTATTCCAATCGTCCCATACGACAATGCAATTGAGGTTAGAGTAGCTGACCTACCGTCCTATTTCTCGACTGAAACTATTGCTAAACACCTAGCTCCGTATGGCGAAGTTCTTTCCACGCAAGAGGAGGTGTGGAAAAATTTCTGGCCCGGTTTACGCACGGGAGTAAGATTGGCAAGAATGAGGATAAGGAAGCCGATCCCATCTTATGTTCCGATGACGACACACACCGCTTTCATTTCTTACCGGAACCAAATTCGCACCTGCCGTTACTGCGTAAGACCACTCCATATTGGCCGTACCTGTAACGAGGCACGTAAAGAACTAGGTCACGACATCAACAGCCGCCTTACTGCGGCTCAAGTAGTGCAAGGCATCATCCCACCATCGCCGGCAATCAATGCTACGCCACCACCGCCCAGCTCACCAGATCCAGAAAAAGAAATGCAAACATCCGATGGAGAGACAAACAGCACAGAAACAACAATTGGCACGGCAGCAACAATAACCAATCGATTAACGGCAACAACCTCGAAGCACTCCAGTAGGCCTTCTTCGCTTTCCCGCCACCCACTGGAGCAAAACACTCAAGCGGCTGGATCAAGCAGAAGCAGTTCAACCCTCAGTCACAAAGGAATCGGTGAAAAATCCATCAACACTTCAGAGTTCAGCATTTCCGACGACGGCAAAGAAACGATCAATGCTCCTAAAAGACACCGTTCTCAACAATCTTCTGTTATCCCTGAAGCCCCGTTCCAGGAGGGGAAACGTAAGAGCAGGAGCAGAACCAACAACACTTCCCGATAATATGCGCAATGGCTTCACGAATAGAAATACTTCCAAAATACATCAACCAACAGCATCAGACTGAAAACTCATTCACAACGGACATTACGACCAACGAGGGCTCTGTTTTCTGTCAGGTAAGCCCTAGTATATGTCCTGCCGAAGTTCACATTGATACTGCCGTCATTCTCAAGACAATCCCAATTGCATTTCTCCCATCATCACTTGAACGCGGAAACTCTACGGAACTCACCATGAAATCACTGTAATCAGCGCACCGACACTTCCCAATGAGCCAAATCTTCAACCAACACTCAATGAGAAAACCCATTCATCACTATCGCGATCCTGCACTCTTTCGGTACCGACAACGACTACCACGACACGGTCAGCGAGGGCTTTCTCTCTGTGAGGTAAGCCCAAGTATATGTCCTACCGAAGCTTGTTTTGATACTGCCGCACTAGAAAATAACGCACTTCTTGTAGAATCTAAAACGCCGCTGCACACTGAAACACAACCGAAGGTTCACCCGGAGAAATCACTCTTTAATGGATGTGCGACTACGAATGAAACAACAACACATTCAAAAACCGCACTAATATTCACCAAACACCAAACTCCGCGCCATTCATGCGATTCAGGTGAGCGTAAACTACTGCGATCAAAACAAAACATCAACGATGACGACACCGAATATGTCCTACTTGACATCTTAGTTTGGTTTGACGTCTGCACTCACAGCATTGTCAGTATAAGTGCCAGAGACAGGGAACGCTTTCAAGTGCGCTGTACGTTTAGACTGCTTTTAATATTAGGGTGATGCCAATGTTTAGCTATAAAATTGCAACGATCAACATTTGCAATATTTCAAACCACACAAAAATCGATGCATTGACATCTTTCGTTCGTGTATCAGAGCTAGACGTAATATTTTTACAAGAAGTGCAAAACGATCGTTTGCATTTGCCTGGATATATGCTGTTTTTCAATGTCGATGCTGATCAACGAGGTACAGCCATAGCAGTCAGGGATCAGTACAATGTTCATAACGTTGAGAAAAGCTTAGATAATCGTATTATTTCATTGAGGATTGGAACAATAACGTTTATTAACATTTATGCGCCCTCTGGTGCTCTTCAAAGAACAGCTAGAGAAGATTTTTTCAACTCTGCCGTTGCACACTATCTCCATCATTCCACGGAGCATGTGGTGCTGGGCGGTGATTTCAACGCAGTAGTTAATCCTAAAGATGCAACAGGTAGTAGCAGTGTAAGTCCTATGTGCAAACGGCTTATGAACGCAGCCAAACTGATTGACACGTGGGAAGCGTTAAATGGGAACACAGTGGAGTTTTCGTATATCAGATCCAACACAGCGTCGCGGATCGACCGAATACTAATCACTAGTAAAATGAAAGTCCAACTGCGTACGGCGCATTTTGCAGTAACTGCATTCTCCGATCACAAAGCATACGTTGTGCGGATTGTTTTACCACATCTAGGAACTCCCTGTGGACGTGGGGTATGGCGTCTCCAACCACATGTCCTGAATGACACGGAAGTCATCAACGAGCTATCAAGAAAGTGGATATATTGGGTGCGAGCGAGACGAAATTACCTTTCGTGGATAGAATGGTGGGTCCAGTTTGCGAAACCCAAGGTTATCTCCTTTTTAAAGTGGAAAACTTCGATTGTCTATCGAGATTTTAAAGATGCAATTGAGCTTTATCGATCTTTGTTAAAAGAAGCATACGATAACTATCACGGCCATCCAGAACAACTTGTAACGATCAATCGTATCAAGGCACAAATGTTGCGACTACAGAGAAATTTTTCTTCAAACTTTCGGGCCAATAACGAAACCTACATTTCTGGAGAGTCGACTACTTTATTCCACGTTGCACAAATTCATGGGAAAAGGTCCAAAACTGCCATCTCAAGTTTGCAGACAGAAAATGGCACCGAAACCTGCGATCATTCCCAAATCAAGGAGACAATCAGGTCCTATTTTGAGAACCTGTACTCTTCAGAAGAAGCCGTACCTTCGATGGATTTCATGCCAATCAGGACGATCCCTGAAAATAATCAAGCAAACGAAAACCTGATGCAAATAATAACACAAGATGATGTTTTAACTGCAATCAAGGGAAGTAGCTCTCGTAAATCTCCTGGCTCCGATGGGCTACCCAAGGAATTTTTTCTGAAAACATGGCAGATTATTGGCTTTGAATTCACAAATGTCATTAATGATGCACTTCAAGGTAAGGCAACGAGGCAGTTCTATGACGGAATCCTTGTTCTTGTGAAGAAGAAAGGAAGCGATAAAAGCGTTAAAGGATATCGACCAATATCACTTTTGAATTATGACTACAAAGTTTTAGCAAGAATTTTGAAGCAAAGAATACATTGTCTCCTACCGTTAGTTCTGTCAAACAACCAAAAATGCTCAAATGGAAAAAGAACGATTTTTGAAGCAACGAACCGCATCTACGACAAAATTTGTCAACTAAAACATCTTCGACAAAATGCATTGCTGGTGTCTTTTGATCTGGATCATGCGTTTGATCGAGTAAGCCATCAATTTCTACAGCAAACCATGATTAGGATGAATTTCAACGCCAATTTCGTCGAGTTGCTTGCCACGATATGGAACCAATCGTACTCCAAGATTCTGATCAACGGCCACTTGACTCCGGAGCTCAAAATCAACCGATCCGTCCGACAAGGTGACCCACTGTCAATGTATCTGTTTGTGCTGTATCTACAGCCTTTGTTAGACGCCATTTCAAGAAGTTTCCCTAATGCTGTAATGAACGCCTATGCAGACGACATTTCCATGTTCCTAGAAAACGAACGTTCTCTGATGAAAGTGGTCGCTCTCTTCAATGATTTTGGACTAACCTCGGGTGCAGTTTTGAATAAACGGAAAACTCTAGCAGTAATGATTGGCAACGTTGATCTTACGGCTGATTCAGAATGGCTTCACATCGAAAACTACGTTAACATTTTAGGAGTCAAATACGGAGATAACATCAAGCAAGCACAGAAGCTGAACTGGCAGTCCGTTTTGAACGGATTGCGAACCCAGCTTTGGCTGCATCATCCCAGGAAATTAAATCTGTGTCAGAAAATCATTCTGATCAATACGTACATCACCTCAAAACTTTGGTATATGGCCTCTAATATACCTCTCACGAAAGGATTTGCAACAAAAATTCGGGCAGAGCTTGGGAAATTCATTTGGCACGGCCAACCATTGCAAAGAATAGCTTTTGCTAATCTAACGTTACCTAAAACAAGAGGTGGTCTAAATCTACAATGTCCTGAAACAAAGTCGAAAGCTCTGCTTTTGAATCGATTGATGAATCCAGCTGATGAACTTCCGTTCCTGAACAGTCTTCTACAAAATTCTAGCAGTTCCATTCCAGCGTTGTTCAATCATGCATCCTTACTACAAGCAGAATTAGCGCTCCTACCGGAACGTTTAATCAACACACCTTCATCCAGAGAAATTTATCATCACTATCTAGAATTGAAACCTGACCCGGGATTTGTGTCAGCTGATCAACGAAACTGGAAAATGATCTTCAAGAATCTTCACAATAAACATTTATCATCTGCGCAACGCTCAAACTGGTTCGTGGTAATGCACAGAAAAATAAGACATCGAGAGCTACTGTATCAACGGGGTGTAGTGGAGGATCCTTACTGCGAAACATGTCCAGGAGAACTAGAGACCACTATACATAAGCTGTTTCGTTGTCAACGTGTCAGGAATATCTGGAGATATCAACGAAGACAGATAACTAATCACGTACCTGAACTAGGTAGACTAGAACCCGAAGATTTCGTTTATCCAAGCCTTAGAAATATGAATCAAACTACTAAGAATTATATTATAAAAATATTAGGGCTTTACTTCAGTTATTTAGTTGAATCTCCTGAGAACTCAATAGATTTAGATGATTTTGTATTTTATTTAAACATTAACAACTAAGCTGCAAATATAAGGTTTTTTTAAAAAAAAAGTAGGTGTAAAATTTACAAATCAAATTGTTATTGGATTACGTTTTTCTAATGGATCCAAATAATAATTTAAATATTTTAAATTGGAATGCTCGTTCTCTGAATGGTAAAGAGGACGAGCTGTTTAATTTTCTTACGGGTAATAACGTGCATATAGCAGTTATTACCGAAACGTATTTAAAACCTGGATCTAAACTCAAAAGAGATCCTAACTTTTTTGTTTATCGTAATGATCGACTTGATGGGGCATGTGGGGGAGTTGCAATCATCATTCATAGGCGTATAAAACATCAACTGTTTTCATCATTTGAAACTAAAGTTTTTGAAACTTTAGGTGTTTCTGTTGAAACACAGTTTGGTAAATATACTTTCATAGCTGCCTATTTGCCTTTTCAATGCTCTGGGCAGCAAGTTAATTTGCTCCAAACTGACTTGCGTAAATTGACTCGCAATAAGTCAAAATTTTTTGTCATTGGTGACTTTAATGCCAAACATCGGTCATGGAATAATTCTCAAAGTAATTCCAACGGCAGAATTTTATTTGATGAGTGCTCTTCAGGATATTTCTCAATTCAATACCCTGATAGCCCCACATGTTTTTCCTCTTCTAGAAATCCATCTACGATTGATTTGGTCTTAACCGACTCTAGTCATCTTTGTAGCCAACTGATTACTCATGCTGATTTTGATTCTGATCATGTCCCTGTTACATTTCAAATATCCCAAGAAGCGATTCTCAATCCTATCAGCTCCACTTTCAATTATTTACGAGCCGACTGGAATATATATAAAACGTATGTTGACTCCAATCTTGATGTTAACATTTCTTTAGAAACTAAACTTGATATTGACAATGCTCTTGAAACTTTAACAAATTCCATTGTTGAAGCCCGGAGCATTGCAATTCCAAAATGTGAAGTAAAATTTGAATCCGTGATTATAGACGATGATCTTAAACTCTTGATCCGTCTTAAAAACGTGAGGAGAAGGCAATTTCAACGCACTCGCGATCCTGCTATGAAAATTATATGGCAGGATTTGCAGAAAGAAATCAAGAAACGTTTTGCTCAATTAAGAAACAAAAATTTTGAAAATAAAATTTCTCAATTGGACCCTGGCTCTAAGCCCTTTTGGAAATTATCGAAAATCTTGAAAAAACCTCAGAAGCCAATACCGGCATTGAAAGAGGAAAACAAATTATTACTAACTAATTGCGAAAAAGCTCAAAAACTTGCTATGCAGTTTGAAAGTGCGCACAATTTTAATTTAGGACTTACTAGTCCAATTGAAAATGAAGTTACTCAGGAGTTCGAAAAAATTCTCAATCAAGAGAACGTTTTCGAAAATGCCTGGGAGACTGATTTGGAAGAAGTGAGAACTATTATTAAAAAATTCAAAAACATGAAAGCTCCTGGCGATGATGGAATTTTCTACATCCTCATCAAGAAACTTCCAGAAAGTAGCTTATCATTTTTAGTTGATATATTTAACAAATGTTTTCAATTAGCATATTTTCCTGACAAATGGAAAAATGCTAAGGTTGTTCCAATTTTAAAACCAGACAAAAATCCTGCAGAAGCTTCTAGCTATCGTCCAATCAGTTTGCTTTCCTCCATCAGTAAACTTTTTGAAAAGGTTATTTTGAACAGAATGATGGCCCACATCAACGAAAACTCAATTTTTGCCAATGAACAGTTCGGATTCCGCCATGCACATTCGACCACTCATCAACTTTTACGTGTAACAAATTTGATCCGTTCCAACAAATCTGAAGGCTATTCTACTGGTCTTGCTCTTCTAGACATAGAAAAAGCATTCGACAGTGTTTGGCATGAAGGTTTGATTGTAAAATTAAAAAACTTTAATTTTCCAACATACATTGTTAGAATAATTCAAAGTTATCTGTCAAATCGTACACTTCAGGTTAATTATCAGAACTCCAGATCTGAAAGACTTCCTGTAAGAGCTGGTGTTCCTCAAGGCAGCATTTTGGGACCAATATTATACAATATTTTCACATCTGACTTACTTGAGCTACCTCAGGGATGTCAAAAATCTTTGTTTGCGGATGACACAGGCCTCTCCGCCAAAGGACGAAGCCTGCGTGTCATCTGTAGTCGATTGCAAAAAAGTTTGGATATTTTTTCTTCATACTTGCAAAAATGGAAGATTTCTCCTAATGCTTCCAAAACTCAACTAATAATATTCCCACATAAACCAAAAGCTCTTTATTTGAAACCTTCAAGTAGACATGTTGTCACGATGAGAGGGGTTCCAATAAATTGGTCAGATGAAGTTAAGTATCTAGGGCTCATGCTAGGTAAGAATTTAACTTTCAAAAATCACATTGAGGGCATTCAAGCCAAATGTAATAAATATGTAAAATGTCTCTATCCCCTTATTAATAGAAAATCAAAACTTTGTCTTAAGAACAAGCTGTTGATATTCAAACAAATTTTCAGGCCAGCCATGTTGTATGCTGTACCAATATGGACTAGCTGTTGTAATACCAGGAAGAAAGCTCTGCAGAGAATTCAAAATAAAATTTTGAAAATGATTCTGAGGCTTCCTCCCTGGTATAGTACCAATGAGTTACATAGAATATCCAATGTTGAAACATTGGAACAAATGTCAAATACAATCATTAATAATTTCAGGGAAAAATCGTTACAATCTTCTATTGCCACGATTAATGCGTTATATGTTTAGGTTAAGTTAGGTTAAGTATATTAAAAACATTTTTTTTTCTCTTATAAGCAGGTGACATCAACTCACCTGTAAAAAAGAAAACTGAACTGCTACGGCAAATGAAATGTAATATGTTGTTAACAAAATGTTAATTAAATCTTAAATTTGTTTTACCAAATTAGGATGATAGTGTTGTCAAATAACACAGAACACCTAGATATAAGAAATGAATGTAATGTTTGGAATGATACTAATAAAGAAATTAAAAAAAAAAAAAAAAAAAAAAAAAAAAAAAAAAAAAAAAAAAAAAAAAAAAAAAAAAAAAAAAAGCTATCAGCGAGCTGAAGAACTGTAAGGCTGCTGGGAAGGACGAGATCTCGGTCGAGCTTCCAAGCACGGAAGTGAGCAGCTGTATCAGTCGATCCACCGAGTACTTTTGAAGGTAAGGAAGACGAATCCCACCGACTGGTTGGATGGCCTCATACGCCCAATCTACATGAAAATGCACAGACTGGAGTGTGCCAATTACAGAGGAATTATCATGCTGCATTCAGCGTACAAAATTTTGTCGCGCATCCTGTTTAACAGACTGAGACCGCTCGAGGAGTCTTTCGTCGGCGAATACCGAGCTGATTTTCGTGAGGGCCGTTCGTGAGGGCACTCGAGGGTGCTATTAAAAGATATGGAGTGCAGATAAATGCCACTTTTATCACTAGGTCGCACATGCTCCTTGGCTTTGCGGACGATATAGACCTAATTGGAATCGATCGCAGGTCAGTGGAAGAAGCCTTCGTGCCTCTGAAGAGGGAGACAAAATAAATATTGATTCTTCCGGCGGCTCTCTACGGGCACGAAGCATGGACGTTGAAAGAGTCAGACCGGAAAGCTCTCGGTGTTCTCGAGCGTAAAATTCTACGGACAATACTCGGTGGGAAACTCGAAAATGGTGTGTGGCGCATGATTCACGAGTTGTATCAAGTGTACAAAGATGCGAATATTATCAAGCGTGTAAAATACGCCAGACTTCAGTGGGCTGGTCACTTAGTGCGAATATCGGAAGAAAGAATTGCGAGAATAATATTCAGCAGGGAACCAGGTAGAAGTCGGCGGCTTCGGGGAAGACCACGAATACGCTGGCTGTACGCAGTGGAAGAGGACCTGGTGACGCTAAACATTCGGGGCAACTGGAGAAGTTTCGCCCAAGACCGACGAAGATGGAACTCTACAATACGCCCGGCAATGGCAAATATTTTTTTTCTACAACTATGTATTGAAAATTTGCTGTTGTAACATCTCATCTCTACATTTATTCTGTATGAAAACTGTGAACGATTTTGCGCTTCCTGCCTTGGACATGTTTGTTGCAGTTCTTTCCATGCACTCAATATAGTCTACACGAGCAGCAGCTTGGCTCGTTATGATCTCTTGAAGAAATAAAATTTATTTCTTGAAAAGTTAAATGTTATTAGCAAAGTTTCCACTTGGGCGAAAACTGGTCCCGTTCTGCTCGCATGTGGTTTTCGGGTTTGGGGAGTTGACCAATCAGTCTAACCGTCCGTCTAACCGAAATGCCAACATTGCCACACGATGTGGAAAGGTCGAGATAGATATTTATGGCATCTTTCGAAAAAAAAACCTTCTGAAGTGAGGTCATGCGTGGCAAAAAGGACTATCTGAAGAAAAGGATTGCAGTTTTTCCTTTGTGGTGGAAAACCTGCTCTGTATGCCACCTGGTTGGGATTCATGTCGGTAAAATTCACTAACGTGTGCGTGTGGAAACTATTGTTATCTTTTTGCAGAAGAAGAAAGCCATTTTTACATCCAAATGAGTTGGGCAGTGATTATGTGTTACGAGGAAATAGAAAGAGTTTAATGAGTCAACGAATCTACACTACCGTGCAAAAGTTTGGGTTCACCCACTCAAAAACACACAAAAGTGTTCTGTCCATATATCTGTGATTACACATTCGATTGAAATTCTTTAAGCAGCATTCGAAAGGCAAAGAGTTTTTCTTACTTCGTATGTATGTTTTTACTCAAAGTTGTTACATTTTTCAAAAAACACACTGAATAATCATACTTAATTTCCTCAGGATTGGGTCGACCAAAATTTTAAATCAAAGTGTCATTAGAATCGTAATCTTATATTCTTTGGAGAGAACCCACGAAAGCGGAAAATCTGGAAAGTATTCAAAATCAATGAAACAGTCAGTCAAGCCATCGTGCAAAAGTTTGGGTTGGGGACGGACCTGGTGTAGTGGTTAGAACACACGCCTCTCACGCCGAGGACCTAGGATCGAATCCCATCCCCGAGATGGTCACTAAAAATTTCAGTGACGACTTCCTTCGGAAGGGAAGTAAAACCGTTGGTCCCGAGATGAACTAGCCCAGGGCTAAAAATCTCGTTAAAAAGATAAAAAAAAAAAGTTTGGGTTCACCCCTCAGTATGATGCAAATCGTGCAAAAGTTTGGGTTCAGACTTCTATCTCTTCGTAATGTTAATAAAAACTGAACATATAATTTGCAGTATTTTGCGCATTTTAAATCCCAGTGTTCGAGGCGATGATCTCTGTGGACTGTATTTCGGTGATTTGCCCAAGTTTCTGTAGGGGAAGTGGTGGTAAAATGAACAGGGGTGGTAAAATGAACACCGTACCTTTTACTGAGAAAAAACAAATTTCGATGAATTTTTATCACGCACGGACGATTAAGAGCATAAATCTGAGAGTTCGGGTTGATACGGAGGTCAATTGAAGTAAAAATATCAACGAAAACTAAGATTTTAGAAAACCACGTTTGAAAATTAGAACTGACGTAACTTTTAGCTCGGAAGACTTGAGGTTTTTCAGTGAGGTGAATATTGTTATGATATGATGTCAAATCTGATACCTTTAGAAATATTTTTGAATGGGTTACAATCATAAATGGATGTATTTTCGGTGGGGCAATGAAAATTTTCAGAAATATTTGTTTTGCTCACGTTTTTTGCATGGTGTTCATTTTACCACCAACCGCTGTTCATAGTGCAGGTAAAATGAACATTTGCATCGCTTTTTGATAGCGACGAAACTATGTGAAAATTTCGCTATTTTAATCTGAATCTATGTCGCTGCTATAGATTACATCCCTATTTTTGATGTTGTGCGATAGAACTATACAAATTGCTCGTTTTTCTATCAGAAAAAAGATGATATCCTTAATGTGTTCATTTTACCACCCCTTCCCCTATCTGGCGGTGGACTCAGCGTGAGGAGAATCCTTGGAGGGTCGGTTAAATGAATTGGCTAAGCCAAGAAAAACACTGCTCACTTTCTGAATACTGTATTGAACTAGCTTAACTTTTATCTTACCATCAATTCACTTCTATCTTCTCTTGGTGTTAGTCGTTCTAATGGCTGGAAAATACTGAAGCGGCTGCTCCTTTGCTTGTCCTTTTTGTTACGTGCTGGAGCCTGTTTCGCAAGTCGAGTCTCCACGCATCGCCACTAGATTTCTTTACGTTGTTTTGGGGAAATTTCCATCCTGCTTTCTGCTCCGTTTTGCGCACAGAATGATGTGTGGAGAGGCGACGTTGCCAGATTTGCGTAGCTTACGTTGGCTTTGCACAGTGGTCTTGCGTACGCAACACCCAGCATTCATGTAAAACCTGTTTAAGCTTACGTCTTAGCAATCTAAGGTATCGCTGTAGAGCAGGCCTGCCCAACCTTTGTGAACCGCGGGCCACATTTCAGCAATAGTATTACGCGGCGGGCCAAACCATTTCCATTTTTTTATCAGAATTGTTTTGGAAAAATAAACTTAACAATCGTTTTTGAGCACCACACTTGAATTCCACATAGTATTCAATAATGATCTTGCGAAGGAGTTGTGTTCAAAATTAAGTCAGTATTTAGTTCAGGAACCGCTGAAAATCCTGAATTTAATTTTATATTATTGTTATAATCATGTTAAATATGTTTTAAGAATTCTACTCAGAATGTTGTCACCATTCGCCCATCAAAATCATGCCTAGGGTTGGAAGGAATTCAACGTGACATTTGGCAAAAATTCAACACAGCATATACCCTCAAAATCTCCATTCTAATATCATCATGAATATCATATGTTATGGAATCTGCGAGATATTTTACAGGACTGTACATGAATCATGTTGAGAATTAGATCAGAAATCCGCACAGGATTATGCGGAAACACTTCCCAGTATTTTGGTTCAGAAGATTCTGAAAAATTCTGTTTGTTTTGATGAGAATTTCGCCAATTTATTTAATTTATTGTACAGGATTTTGAAGAAATCAAGCCTTCGCGGTGATATTATTATGATTGAAGTTTAGCCTCTCCTATCAAATATAGAAGAAAATCATGGCATAGTGTTGTTAGAATTTGATTAAAATATTGTAATTATTAAAACGTTTGATTTATCATTATGAATCTTAAAATGATTCTCACAAGCTAGATTTATGCGTAGAATAATTTCAACGCTTATTAACTTCAAAGAAGAGTGATACCAAGTTTCCAAGTATTACAAATAACAAACTAATCACGAGATAAAAAAACTGCAACAATATTGCCCCTTGAGATTGCATCCCCATCGTCAAATTCGAGACGAACGATTGTGAGAGCACTGAGTTTATTGCTTGTTTTGCGTTTGTTTCGATGACAATTTGTATACTGAGTATAAGCAATTAAAATTGCATCATTTGTTTCGTTAATGATATTAAGTAAATTTAGAAGATTTAAACAAATATTGAATTATCATATTAGCTGAAATATTAGCGAAAATTTCAATCGAAACTTTCAATAATGATCCTTGTTATATTCTAACTTCAAATAAGTAGTCTGCGGGCCAGATATGAGAAGAGTCTTCAAACGCTTCGCGGGCCGCAGAAAATCACGTCGTTGGGCAGCCCTGCTATAGAGTAAGGTGGAACAAAAGTTCGACTAATCAATATTTCTAGAAAAAATATAACAGTTGAAGAGAAATAAATACCATACAATGAACATTCAATATATTGGCGACAGTTTTGCTTAGCATACTGTCAAAAGATTTGCCCATTTTTAGTTAAAACAGTTTTATAATTGAAAGTCTTAAATGAACTATTGCCATACCGGTGGGGCAAAAGTTTGTTGACTGAAACACAAAACATCGATACTTTTATGACAGTAATATCTTCTACGAAGTATGTATTTTTCTGGAAACATCAGCGTATCACTGGTAGAAGAAGCTGATGTTTGCAGAAAAATTGACACTTTTTTATCAGGGTTTATTGTAATGTACCCAAAAATAGAAGTTTATCGCAAAACTAAGGTAAACCATAAATTGTCACGACCTTGAGTTTGAAATCTTAGGTGAGTTAGAAATCTTTAAAGAAACTTCTGCCTCACTCGAACTTTTGCCCCAGTTTACTCCAAATGTAAAATTCTTTCACAACTTTTTAATTACCGTCTGTTGCGTACACCTACGTATTCTTAACGTGTAAAACTCAGCTACGAAGGAGTGATGTGCATTCGCTGAAGAAGCCACATTAAAAGAGCGTTGCTCACATGTAGTTCTTTCTGTAAAATGTGCGATGCAGACTATGCTACAACCTATCTTCTATCTTCGTTCCGAGCAGAAAAACATGGCAAATTAATACAAAATATCGATATTCCGATATATTGAAAGTATCGGAACGTCTCTACTCTCCACGTCTGGATGTTCTACATCTCGATATTGTCGGCACAGTAAAAAGTTAGAAATGTTCCTCGCCGGTTGGATTTTTCTCAGAACCTATAGGAGGTACCTAACTTCGGAAGTAGTGCATTCGATTCGCATCTGAATGCGCTCGAATGCGCCCTACTTCCGAAGTATGATATCTTGCATAGATTCCAAAAAAAATCCAACTTCTGCGAAATCCATTTTCTAATGATTGACCGAACTTACAATATCTCTCCCTACGTCGATGATTTCTTCAGTCGCCTACATTCTGCATACAATTTTCCTCTCCATATATCGATATCCTCCTTAACTCGATATCCCCGTTTCTCGATGTGTATCTGTTAAATTTTTGTTCCCTACTTTCTCTCCGTATGTCGATATGATCAATATCGAATGTTACTAGACCAAATTTTTGTAATTCAGAACAAATTGTGAACGCAAAATGATGTGTGCTTGTTTATTATTCTCCCTGTATTCCTGACAACGGAGTTGTTTTCAATCTAATATTCATTAAACATATGTTCTTTGTCTCGATATCTCCCTATCTCCATGGTCCCTTTGATATTGACATGTGGAGAGTGGACTGTAAAAAAAATTGTTTTTTGTAAACAAGACTCCATCACTTATTTCCAATTCAATGTGCAATATTGTTTAAAAAAGATATTTTTCAAAAAAATTATCCACTCTTTTGCCATAATCCATGCAATTAACAACACAACGTATAATCCTTGTCTACTAGGAAGGGTTATTTGAATGATAGATAAACGGTTTATCGATAATCGCATTTAGCAGAAGGATTGGAGGTAATTACGAGTAAATATGATTACTTTTTATTTAACCAACCGTTCACATAATATCCGATTGAAGTTATCCCACTTTGAAAAAAGATGGTGTGATTCATAAAGGTTGAAAAGAATTAGTGCGCTTCAAATTCCATTTCATTCGACGCATACAAGGTGTATACAAAACGTTTAACTTTCAGTAACATTTAATGGGTATAATTAGATAATAATGTTTTTCCAGTGCTTTCCTTTCTCTCCTGCAATTTGAGTAGTATCGTGATCATCAAAAAAGCGTATAAACATAAATTATAAGGGTTTCACTTTTTTCAAATTTTATGAGCTTGTAATCTGAGCGAGGAACATTTGTATTTAATAAATTTAAAGTAAAAATTCCTAACAAATAGCTTTTTTTTAACTGGGAATCCAACCAACCGAACGTATTCAACAGGTTTTTAATATTCCATTAGTTTTTTGGTTTAATTTTAATATGCTATATAATCCATCTACTTAGTAAATCTACCTTCGTTAAAATGAAATCACTCTCACGTTCGCATTTTATTCAATAATATCACCCAACTATATTAAAACGTGAGCACGAGTTGTTTTGAGCACGGGTAGTTTCTATCCGGCGCTTATCGAATAAACTTTTTAAATGAAACGATTCAATCGATTGCTTGCTACACTATGATTTGCGTTTAAAATGATAGCGATCAAGTATGATATTATGTTTCACCTTTTGAAATCAGATAATCATTTATGAGAGTGGAAACACCAGAGGGTGTCATTTCAACCAGAACCAAATCAATACCGTCTGCATCGGTTAAATACTATGGATACAACCTATTGCCAGCACCCAGTAATCACACATCGTTTTAGTTCAGCCAAAAATGTTCAGTCAATCCCCAGATGGCATAACATCAAGTGCCGCTCTTGTTTTGCTGAAAACGGATTTAAAAACCAATTATCATTCCCCTACCGCCGTGCTTAATTATGATTCAGTTCATTTAATCGGCACTGGATTTAATGGTTCAGTGGAATTCGCTGGACGAGTTAACTTGAATGAGGTTTGTAATAAACAAGTTATCAATCAAAACTCTCGTTTATTTTTTTATCGGAAGGTGTGTGGAAAGGATCAAATGTCACCGGAAAAATAATTTCGTAAACGTGTACCAGTAAGCACTGGAAAGTAATTTAATTGATCGATAGATATTTAAATTTTCAAATCCACATTGATTCCAAATTGGAACACATTTTTAAGGCCTCCTTAGGCCTTGTTGTAACGTTCGCGGCGCTATAATGGAGAGCCATGCGGAAAGTGGCTGGTTTTAATTCTTAGACGGTTAAGGATCGTTTGGAAGTTTGAGTTCTTTGAATATATAGTTCCTTGTACTTGTCACTCGATATGCTTAATGGCAAACATAAATAATAGCTATGGAAGTGCTCATAGAGAATAAAGCTGACAAGCACGACTTTATGCCAAGAATAAAAGAGTAGGAGAGGAAGAAATATGGAAAAAAGAGAAAAAACGAAAAAGAATGAGAATGTAAAGAATTAAAAGTTATTGTTTACTTGTGAATATCGTACACAAATTGATTAGCTTAATGGTTATTTATTTCTCAAAGAAAATCTTGTTTTACCTTCGGCATTTTCACGCTTTGCATTTGCGAAGATTTTTTTTTATAAACCATCAAAGGAAATTTAAAAAAAATTTTAACGAAAGAAATATTAAATTAAAAAATATTGGCTTATGAAACAATCGATAAGAAAGGCAGAGTGACTATTGGTTGAATTAATGTTTATTTTTATTCGCAGTCTGTTTGATTATATCATAGATTATGAATTAGGATGAACCTGTTCGCTACAATTTGACCCCTGTAATAATCGTCTTCACCGTTAAATATTTCCACCTGGGTTGGTATCTAGTAAACAACTTATCAAAGCCGTTACAACCAGGTCTCACTTTACACCCACCGTAACTTCTCAGCTGTCGTTTATACGATTCAGGTGAAATTCAGTAGATATTATGTCTCAGTTACAAACGAAAAATAAGTTTCATACCTTAATAACTGCTGACAAATTGCGGTGCAGGTAAGTGTAACGTGTCATTCGATAGCTTAAGTATGTTCGCAGCCTTCAATAAATTGATATCAACCGACGAAATTCATTGGTTTGTATCAGAAAAACTGACGTCAATGAATTTGATTACCTCAATTTTATGATAATTCAACAAAATACTGCTTAAAACGTACTTGATCGACGAAAATGCCAAGAAACTCATTTCTAGTAGCACTCAAAACTTGTACAGTGATGTCCCGATTTTGTCAGCCCCATGCTGCATTTAGGGTTGACAAAATCGGGAAAGAGCTTAAATCGCGATAAAAGTTTTCGACTGGTTTCAAGTTTCATTTTAACTTAAGGACTTAGTTTAATGATTTTAATAATATAAACATTATTGTTTTACTTCAATTTTCTTTGTACCGTAATCCAAGGTAAGATTGATAAGTTTCTTGGATAATTATTAAGAATTTCAAATTTCAAAAATTCGATCTTCAGGCCACGTCTACCAAGGTCATAATTGACTTTATGCACCCAATATGCTAAAATCAGGGGTAGACAAAATCGGGCCAAAAAGGGTGCTAAAATCGGGGGTAGATAAAATCGGAGGTAGACAAAATCGGGTCATTTTTGTAGTAAAAAAAAACTGTCATACCTCGGTGTAGTGTGTGGTATTTTGATTCCGTTGCATGCTCCTGTAGGATGAGTGACTAAATCAAGATAAATTGTTTTCGGTGCGCATTGTGCGAAACGATATTTGTGTTCAGCCGAGGATGGTTTGCCAAATGGTGAGCTCGTTTCGTGCTCATTATAACACATTTTTATCGTGGCAACGCTTAGTTCCATTCCAAACATTACACTCATTTATTGTATCTAGGTGTTCTGTGTTAGACCACACTGTCGTCCTAATTTGAGCATTTATTAACATTTTGTTAACAACATATTCAATTTCATTTGTTGATTTCACCTGCTTATAAGAGAGAAAAAAAAACGCTTTCAATTTTCTTAACCTAACTTATATTTAGAACGCATTAATTGTGGCAATAGAAGATTCAACGATTTTTGTCTACAATTAATAATTATTTTATTTGACAGTTGCTCAATTGTTTCAACATTGAATAGTCTGTGCAGCTCATTAGTACTATAGCAGGGAGGAAGCTTCAGAACCATTTCAAAAATTCAAACACTTTTTCCAAATCAGTCTCCCAGGAATTTCCGAAGAAGTTCTCTTGAATGAGAATGTTTTCGAAGTCCTGAGTAACTTGATTTTCAATTGGACTAGTAAGTCCTAAATTAAAATTGTGCACACTTTCAAACTGCATAGCAAGTTTTTTAGATTTTTCGCAATCAGTTAGTAATAATTTGTTTTCCTCTTTCAATGCCGGTATTGGCTTCTGGGATTTTTTTTTTTTCAAAATTTTAGATAATTTCCAAAAGGGCTTAAAGCCAGAGTCCAATTGAAAAATAAATCAAAATTTTTGTTTCTGAGTTGTGAAAATCGTTTATTAATTCCGTTCCGCAGATCCTGCCATATAATTTTCGTAGCAGGATCACGAGTGCGATTTTTTTAATTTCTTTAATAGTATCATTTCAAACTTAAATTTATTTCTTATATCTAGGTGTTCTGTGTTATGAGACAACACTATCATCTTAATTTGGTAAAACAAATTTAAGATTTTATTAACGTTTTGTTAACAATATACAGGGGATTGTCAAAATAACCGGGACAGGCAAAAATTGGGCCAACTTTGGAATGTTGTAACTTTGACAAAAATTGACCGATTTCAATTCTTTAAGAAGTAATGGACGGATCAACTAATCTAGTTTTGAGGTGCATCCATGGAGATGAACTATGACCACCGGATACCGGTGATAATCTGGATTTCCGGAAGCATGTCTTATGCAGTAAAATTATGACGAGTTTTAGCAAAGGTAAAAATCAAAATTTTATTACACATGAAGATAGAAGATCAAATTCTGAAGCGATTGGTGAGCCAAGTATTAAGATCGGTTCAGAAACAACCAAAATATGGCCATTTACCCGGAATCAGTGCCGGTAGTGGATCCGAATTGGGATCAAACAATTTATTCACTCAAAATATGTCGCGCAATATTGTTTTCTCCCTAGCTTATCATAAAAATACCCTATTATAAATTGAAAATGAGTCTTGAACAGATTTGGCCACTCATGGCGCCACCAATTCCCCCGGGGGGAACTTTGCATATGGGACATTTCGATTTTGACACCAAAGCATATCATGCGACGGCTCATTCTTCATATCTTGTCGTAAATAGGGAAACTGTAGACTCAAAATGGAAAGTTGAATACAGTGACTACTTCCGGGACCACCGGATGTCCCCGAGGGAACCTGTCATTAGAGACAATTGAAATTAAACTTTAATACATTTCGTGTGACGGTTCATTTTTCATGTCTCGTGCTAAATAGGGCTATTGTAGACCTTAAGTGGATATTTGACTACAGTGGCCACTTTTGGGACCACCGGAATTTCCCGGAGGAACTTGTCATTGGGGACATTTCTCTTTTTACACCAAAACATATCATGCGACGGCTCTTTCTTCATGCCTTGTCGTAAATGAAGTAACTGTAGACTCAGAATGGAAATTTAATTAATTTGGCCACTTTTGGGACCACCGGGTGTCCCCTAGGGAACCTATGATGCAAATGACGTAGCAGTTCAGATTTTTTACAGGTGAGTTGATTTCACCTGCTTATAAGAGAAAAAAAAAACAATTTTAATTCACTTAACCCAACTTAACCTAAATATATAACGCATTAATCGTGGCAATAAAGGATTGTAACGATTTTTGCCTGAAATTATTAATTATTTTATTTGACATTTGTTCCAATATTTCCACATTGGATATTCTACGTAACTCTTTGTTACTATACCAGGGAGGAAGCTTCAGAATAATTTTCAAAATTTTATTTTGAATTCTCTGCAGAGCTTTCTTCCTGGTATTACAACACCTATTCCATATTGCTACAGCACACAACATGGCTGGCCTGAAAATTTGTTTGAATGTCAAAAGCTTGTTCTTAAGACAAAGTTTTGATTTTCTTTTAATGAGGGATAGAGACATTTTACATATTTGTTACATTTGGCACACAAGTCGAGTCATCGGGGTATTGAATTGAGAAATATTTCGAAAAGTACCCATCAAATAAAATTCTGCCGTTGAAATTACTTTGCATTAAAGTCACCAATGACAATTTTTTTGACTTATTGCGAGTCAATTTTCACAAATCAGTTTGGAACAAATTAACTTGCTGTTCAGAGCATTGAAAAGGCAAATAGGCAAATATCTTATTCTTGCTGGCGTTACGTCCCCTCTGGGACAGAGCCTGCTTCTCAGCTTAGTGTTCTTATGAGCACTTCCACAGTTAGTAACTGAGAGCTTACTATGCCAATAAATAGCTGCGCGTTTACCGCTACGGCTATCTGGACCCCGATAAAAATAGGCAAACATATGAAAGTATATTTACCAAGCTGTGTTTCAACAGAAACACCTAAAGTTTCAAAAACTTTAGTTTCAAATGAAGAAAAAAGATGATTATACGCTTTTGAATGACACATACCCCATCAATTTGATCATTACGATAAACAAAATAGTTTGGATTTCTTTTTAATTTGGATCCAGGTTTCAAATAGGTTTCAGTCATTACTGCTATATGTGCGTTATTAGCTGTAAGAAAATTAAACAGCTCGTCCTCTTTACCATTCAAAGAACGAGCATTCCAATTTAAAATATTTAAATTACACAGTGTAACAAAAATGACATGTTTGCGTGTCTCAAGAATCAAATTAGGTGTTTCTAGTAGATTTTGGGTTGCTGAATCTGATGCCATTCTCAGAAATGGTCCAGCATGTCACAATTATTTGTTACAGGTAGCCACAGTTGCATAAAACACTGGTTTTATTGATGTTTACATAAAATTTAGGGTATTATTTATCAAACTTTTTTGTGATCTAATCCACCAAACATGCATAATATGACTTAAACTTTCATTTTAGATGTGATTCGGTTGAAATTGCCCGATTAAATTTTGATTAAACTGATTTTTACAACATGCTTGCTGTCTCCATACAAAATACTTCGTTTCTCTTATATGGGAAAATACAATACTCTTTTAAACCACCTAAAAATAACTTTTCCGCATCGAAAGTATTGTAAAATTTGTTGATAAGTATTGTTATACACATAAAGTTTGAATTCTGTGACAAATTAAGCAAATAGATTGCCTCACAAGCTGGCAAACTTGCATGCAAGTTGGCTAAAATAGTCATTTTTTGCATTTTCAACAGCTAATATCTCAAAAACTAGACGTGCTATGATGTTTTTGAAAACGGCAATGGATTCAGCAACCCTGAAAGCAACCCATTAGAAAAACGCAATCCAATTAGTAAATTTTACACCAACTTGGACTGCTTCAGTCATAGTGGTGGCTTTGAACATTGCATCAATCATTAGATTCAATTGTTCAGTTAGAAAATTAAAATCAGAGGCAGACATATCACTCGAAGTGGGTACATTATCTGATGATTTCCCATTGGAATTTTCGGTAGACGAAGAGGCGGAGTACGAGTTACCTGTGGCGGTAGGGTTTTTTATCCGTTTGGTTTGAAACAATTAGAACGGTTAGGGTGTTTTATGTATTTTGGACAGAGCGTTACGCGTATATAATTTGGCCACCTCCATTTGATTTTGCCGTAAATGGCCAAATTATATACACGTAACGGTCTGTCCAAATTACTTTGATCACCCTACTCATAATATGAAATTGGGAAGAGTTCAAATTACGTGCTATGATATCGGCATAGGATTTTTCTTGGGTAGATCCATTTGAAATTAAAAGATTTTTCTTATGCTGTTTATTTCTGTTATACCGTGACACAGTTTCATAGTACAAGTAGAATTAGCGTTGGCTGGATAAATGATACATTGCATTTGAAAATTATAACATACACTTTCCCATTATCCAGTCTACGATTAGGTTTCCAATTTCATAACACGTCCGAACAGAAGCGCACCAGTTGTATCGTGCTGCATGTGCAATTTCTGATGTATGCATGCACTATTTGTCGACGAGATGTTCAACACCGTGCGCAGGATCTGCATTCTTGTTTATTCAAATTCTATCGAATACACTAGTCTCCCCGAGGACCATTCTCAGCTACCTACTGGTTTCTTCGGTTGAAGCAAGCTTACAAGCAAAGTGCTAATTTGCCATAATACGTTCGCGTTCTCTTCGTTCCACAGGAGTTCCTAATGTACTTTCTGTTTGCCATTGTTTAGTTGTTTTTTTTATAACCTAAGATTTATCAAATGGGCTTTTCCGCAAACTGTTTAACTAGCTGGCGTACGAGGGATCCACCAATTTGAGAAAACCAAAAAGACCACCCTATCGTTTTAGTATATATTAGCGATATGTAGATTAAGGAAATTGTAAGCGTTTTTTTTCTCTTGTAAGTAGGTGAAATCAACTCACCTGTAAAAATTCTGAACTGCTACGGTAAATGAAATGTAATATGTTGTAAAAAATGTTGATAAAAACTCAATATAGTTTACCAAATTAGGATGATAGTCTTTTTTAACACAGAACAACGAGATATAAGATTTAATGTGATGTTTGGAATAAAACTAATAAAAATAAAAAATATATATACATAATAAAACTTAATATCTATCCACTTGAGCTAGTAATTTAGGGGAAAAAAATATAAATCTATATAAATAAAAATGGAATGGTGTTTGTATGTCACGAAATGGCTCACGAACGGGGCAACGGATTTCGATGATTCTTTCTCCATTTTATTCATCAAGGGTTCCGACGTGTTTGTGTGTGTAAAAGTTCCAGGATGCTTACCGGGAAAGCCGGAGAAACCCGAATGAACGGAACTGTCATTTTGTATGGGACGATTCATATTTTCAACAGCCTACTTGATGGCAAGACGAAGTTTGCCGGGACCACTAGTAATATATAAATATATAAATAATAAAAAAATAAACTCAATATCTATACCCTTGGGCTACTAATTCAGTGATCAGGGAAACATAATTGCACATGAATTCTGTGGATTTGGGTCAAAATTATGATAAGTTCTAAGCTTTTAGTTAAAGTTGCATAATTTAAACAAATTCTGTGGATTTGTAACAAAGTTATAGTAAATTCAAAGGTCCTTAATTGCAATTTATGCTCAAAACCATGAAAATATCAAAGCCAAATTCTGAAAATTTGGCATAAATGCAAAAGAGTACAGTAGCATATGGAAATATCGAATTTCCGGTACAATTTCAGATGTAGATTAGAATAGTAGTAACAGTATTCTGATTGTAAAATCACAATATGTATAAACTAATGAGTATCTTCGTCTTTTCAATATCATTCCAGGACATAGAGCAATGTGATTTTGTCCATATTTTTTTCCAGAATGCTGCGACAGTTTGCTGTGTCAAAATTATCCCGAGAAGAGTTTTAAAGTTTTTTTTCAATACACAGTCAGCTCTCCTTTATTCGATATGTTTAACTCGATATCAAGTTAGACAACCATAGTAAAAGTTGATTTTCCTGTCTACCTTGATGATTCCTTTGATCGCATTTGCACTGGTTTTGTGTTCAATATTGAGTTGTGGAGAGTTGACTGTAATCTTGATTGTTTTCATTAGCGAATTAAAGGATTTTTTACTTAAAAATTCAAATAAAAATCGAATCGATTTTACATCTAATTATAAATAACATAAACTTATGTCATAAAATCTCTGTTAGAAATCATATCGGATTCATATCTTAAATTTAAATCATTCATGAAATTGTGTTTTACTTTTTTCACCTTTCGGGGGATCTCCTTGATTGGGAGGCTCGGGGCCTTTGCCCCCTTGGCACTCCTTCCAATTCCGGGCTTGACTGGAAGCCGATTGTTTAGTAGGGTAGGTGTACCGGAATTCGCAACCCTATGGAATATTTTTTTTATTTAAAATGAATTGATAGTGTTTGCAAATACGCTCAATATGCTAAACAACAGCTGTCAATACATGTTTGGAAAAAAAGTTATAAATTAGCTTAGTGTTTTAAAGTGATTTAATGAACACTAAGCTATTTATGACAATTTGAATCGTAAAAATTTGGGGTGGCAAAATCCGGTACATCTACCATAGTTCAAAATTGATCGTTTGCTAAGCAAAATAATTTGTTGTTTTCTCCAACTAAATGGTGCCACAGAAAAAAATGGTATTTCATCCCAGTCTATCGCATCTTTTGTAATATACACCTGAAACGAGCGTCTGATCGTCGTTTCATCTTCTTCTTTCTGGCGTTACGTCCACATTGGGACAGAGCCTGCTTCTCAGCTTAGTGTTCTTATGAGCACTTCCACAGTTATTAACTGAGAGCTTACTATGCCAATGACCATTTTTGCACACGATATACTGTGGCAGGTACGAAGATACTCTTATGCCCTGGGAATCGAGAAAATTTCCAATCCGAAAAGATCCTCGACCGGTGGGATTCGAACCCACGACCCTCAGCTTGGTCTTGCTGAATAGCTGCGCGTTTACCGCTACGGCTATCTGGGCCCGATCGATCGATCGTCGTTTCATAGACATCCCTAAATTGCAAATAATTTCGCGCCTATTAGGTAGGCAACCAAGTGTACTTGCTCGAATCAGGGTCTCGTGAAAATGTTTCATAGCCGAAATTTTTCAGCCGATCAATAGGAAGAAAATTTGAAATAAAAACAATGCTTTCAATAAAGTTTTGGACTGGAATTAAAAAGAAATTTCAGAAAATCAGAGGTCTGAAGGTCTGGACAAGATCTTTACCAGCTTTTCCAGTTCAGACCGCCGAAGAATAAAGTTATAAAGTGAATTTATTTCAAGTGATTAAAACCTATTTTAAGTGAATGCTACTATTTACAAAAATAAGTTGAGGGTTAAAACCAGTTCATCTAAAATCGTGAGTGAAGTTGTTCGGAAAAAAATTTGATTGAAAAGTACGTGAATGTGAACCCAAAAACTATTAAATAAAACTAGCCGTTGCCGGCCACTAGACCGTCTGCTAGCCATTAGACCAGGTAACTAACCGAGACAAGACCCTTTCGACCAAATTTATTGAGCATGAGCACCCTTAGGGGTGGTCCATTAATTACGTAAGGGTTTATGGGGGGAGGGGGGGTTGACGATTTCTTACGCGCCATACAAATTATTTTTGGTTTTCATACAAAAAATCTTACCAAGGGGGGAGGGGGGTTGAAAAACCGCTAAAGTTGTCTTACGTAATTAATGGACAGCCCCTTACACCAATCTCTGAAGAAATGATCTCGGTTTGTATTAGTAGGAAATAAGCTAATGAGAAGAAACTCACGTTCTCAAGATTTTATTACAACTCAAAAGAGTGACGTCACGACTCAGATTAGATAGATTTAAATTATCACCACAAACGGATCCGTTCACAGATAGCGTTAGGCAAAATTTGATTTACTCCATGAAATCCTCGGCTTATAAATGAAAATAGTTTTTAAATTATTTCTCTGTTTTTAAAGGAATAGCCAACAAAGCAATAAAAATTACTTTAAGTTGATATTCAACAAACGCGCATAAAATGTTAAATAAAACTTTTGGAAATACTAAGGAATAAGTAGATTTGAATTACTGAAATTTTGGAAGATATTTCACCTGCTTGGGAACGGAGTTTTCTGGAAGGTTGTTGGGAATTATATTAAGGCGGATTCATAGGAAGCGTTGGGGAAAATTTGGCTAGCAGGGCAAAACAGATCTTGCGTTCTAGCAGATGAATAATATCATCTGGCGCTTAAGCTAGATCTTAGATGCCCTTCTAGGATCCCCCTTACCCACCAACTTATGTCATCAAATGCTTGAAAGCTTCAAATACTTGTGAATGTTTTATGAAAGATTCGCATATTGTGTTTCAATATTCATTCTAACTACGAAATATACGAACTAATTACCAAATGCTTGCACTGAGGGAAATTCACTTCAAGTAATGAATTTCAACATAAATGTGCCTTATGAAACCAAAATCTGAATTCAATAAAAATTTCGCGGCAACCTGAAATTGAACCAAGAACCTTGGGATTGATAGGACCGTGCGTATACCTCTCGTTTATCGACGCGTGGATGAGATATGATGCTGAAACGATACATAAAGTATTCGTACTGCAATAATCGTTCCATCATTAATAAGGCAAAATGTATAATGGTCCAGTTCGCAGCGGGTGGTGCAATATAACAATTGTTTTTTTTAAGGTTCTACATATTGAGAATTAGTAGTTTTTCAAAATTGAAAAAAGCAATTTTCTTCTTAACGGACCAAATATGTAAAAAAATAATAACGTTCGTTTAATTATTTAGTCAATTATGAAAAAGGAAGATCTTGCATTTTTTATATTGTCGCTTGATCGGAAGAAAAGTGCTTTTTCAGTTTTAGAAAATGATCATTTTTAAACAGAACCTTAACTTGAAGATTGATTTTTATTCGAAGTTGGTTACATGCTAAAGCATTGTTCCATTGTAGAACACAAGAATGCTTTCGTAGTCTAAAAGAACGATGTCATCATATGAAACAAAACGTATTTTCAGTGTAAAAACGACAAGCCAATCGGAACCTCTGTCATCATAGAAGATGGTGTCTGCATCCATGTCAATAGCTTGCTTTAAACCCGAACCTTATATGAAATTAATAATTCAATTATTGTACAATGTTACATGTTTTCCACTAGTGAGCTGTTTGGCTATGAATCGTCGCAAAATATTTTTTGTCATGAAGGTCAAATGCTCACATGATTTTGATTTTGTTCAAAAATATTTTAGTTTAGCCGAAGCGGTAAACGTGCAGCTTTTCAGCAAGACCAAGATGAGGGTCGTGGGTTTGAAGCCCACCGGTCGAGAATCTTTTCGTAGTGGAAATTTCCTCAACTTACCAGGGCATAGAGTATGTTTGTACCTGCCACACAATTTACAAACGGAAAATAGATCAATTGGCAAAGAAAGCTCTAAGTTAAAAATTGTGGAAGTGCTCCTAAGAAAAGAACACTAAGCTGAGAAGCAGGCTTTGTCCCAATAGACATGTTAAGCCAGAAAGAAGAGGAAGAAAAAAATTTAACCTCCTCTAGTAGACGTTTTGTTTCTATTGTATTGTAGATGTATTGTACGTTTTTCTTTCTGGCGTTACGTCCTAACTGGGACAGAGCCTGCTTTTCAGCTTAGTGTTCTTATGAGCACTTCCACAGTTATTAACTGAGAGCTTACTATGCCAATTGACCATTTTTGCATGTGTATATCGTGTGGCAGGTACGAAGATACTCTATGCCCAGGGAAGTCGAGAAAATTTCCAACCCAAAAAGATCCTCGACTGGTGGGATTCGAACCCACGACCCTCAGCTAGGTCTTACTGAATAGCTGTGCGTTTACCGCTACGGCTATCCCCCACGTACCTATAGGGGCTCATTAATTTATTTCATAAAACTGGAAATGACCATTTATGACACCCACTTACCCTTTCGTAACGCTTTTTGTATGAATATTCTACAAATTTTGTATGAGTAGTAACATTGTGAGGACACCCACTTACTTCCTTCAGCGTTATGAAATTTGTACATAAGCCCTAGTTGCATTACTAACTGTCATTATTATTGAATAAAGTAAAGAAAAAATAAAGTATTTTTACGTCAATTGAAACCTTTTGTTTCATTTTCATATATTTCATTGTCCTATGTGAGAAATATAGTCGCAGCGCTAGTAAAAAATAAAGGCGCTGTTCTGTCTAGTACCAGACCCACCATATAATCAGCTAGAATTACCTTGTCATTATGATGTTCCGTTACTGTACATGACAAATCTTAGAAAAAAAACTACATTATTTTAATTTGTATTTTTTATTTTTATTTTTCAACATTGAGACCAAAAAGTACTTCAAAAATACTCTATAAAAAAAAAAAATACAGCGTGGACTACAGTTGTTGGTTTGGAGCCGATATTGCAACACCGTCGCTCAATATTGCCAAGTAGAAATAGCCCGCTCCATCAGCAACAAACGATAGGTACCGTAATCTAGAGTGAAATTGAACACTAGGGCAAATGTGACCAATTCAGTACAAAATATAATTTCCTGCTAAGAATGCTGAATGATTTCTTGGCATTATAGAAATTCCATGTTTACTAGTTCATAGTTATTTATTGATGATTTTTAAATGCTTCTTTTTTTAATTAAGTTAGTTTTGCATAGAAGTAAAATACGCGAAACATTACTAAAGGACCTATGTACAAATGAGAGATTCTTTCCTCTCTCGCGCTCTTTCGATTATAACAGTGGAATACTAAAACTTTTGGGAAGTGTTTCACTACAGATCGAAATGCATTTTCCTTGACTTGCGTTTCCTTCAAAAAACGCAACAGAAGAGGTTAAAGTGACTCAGTTATAGATCAAAGAGAAAGTAAACAAAGAGAGCCTCTCATTTGTACATAGAGCCTTTAGTAATATTTCGCGAGTATTCATTGTTGTGAAGGTGTGAGCAATATTGTAGGAGAAATCAGTACAAAAACAAGTTTACATGCAAACTTTGATAGTTTAATATGTTATGTAAGCTTAGATGTGGGACCTTCCTTAGCCGAGTGGTTAGAGTCCGCGGCTACAAAGCAAAGCCATGCTGAAGGTGTCTGGGTTCGATTTCCGGTCGGTCCAGGATTTTTTCGTTATGGAAATTTCCTTGACTTCCCTAGGCATAGAGTATCATCGTACCTGCCACACGATATACGAATGCGAAAATGGCAACTTTGGCAAAGAAAGCTCTCAGTGAATAACTGTGGAAGTGCTAATTAAACACTAAGCTGAGAAGCAGGCTTTGTCCCAGTGAGGACGTAATGCCAAGAAGAAGAAGAAGAAGCCTAGGTGTGAACTACTGAATCCATTTTTGAGATGATACAGCCAAGTATGTTTTTATTCAAGCATAAAAACGTTTATTCCTGAAAAACGTGACAAATTGCCTACATTTAGGTTTGAACGCTATTTTCAAAACATGTGCAATGAAATGGCCAAATACGCGAGATGTAAGAATTTCGACATCATTTTCAGAATCTGGGGACCTAAAATTAGAAGAATAGTATTTTTATTTAATTTACAATTTTGTTATTTAGTAATCTATTCCGCCACAAAGTGTCATTTTCCATTTTTTAGTGAAAGCTATGAAATGTTGAATGTTATTGCATAAAAATCAATGACGTTAGTTGATACAGAGCAACAAAGTACTGATTATGTTGAAATTGTTTTAAAAGTATATGAATTTTTAAGGATATTAGAACAAATAGTTGTACCTAATATAGTGATAAATTTCCCTCTGCTTTACGGTACTTATTCACTACTAATGGTCGCATCGGGTTGAAATCTTCTCCGACTAGTCCGCCAGAAGCCGAACCACCACCATTGCTAATGCTAATTGTGCCAGCGTTGTAAACATGCGAAAAGACTAATAGGGCACGGCACCATCCCACGCTGCAACAATTACCGATAATTATGCTAAAATTGTGCAACATGCATACGCTCGAATTAACCCCGTTTGATGATGATAGTGTGAACGTTAAGTTCAAGTGGGGTTGCTTGAGTATGAGCAATTGCCAATCCACGTGTTCGATGCACTTTTCCCTAGCTCCCTAGAACTTTGATGGGTTCGCTGATTTTCTGATCAAAGCGATTGTGTGTTTGCATTTTCTGACGGGATTCCACGCATTGCTTACCAAAATATGGGTAATGTTTCACGCGTAGGTAGATGCCAGCCATCCATAAATGGCGTTGGAGAAGTTTCGATTTTGATTTTTAGTCCAACTTGTTTTAGATTTGGAAAAACAAGTAGCGAAGAGGGAGAGGAATCGCAAAATTGTTGCAAAATCTTCGTCATTGATGAACGATTCCATTTTGGTCTATGTCACTTGAATATCTTCATAAATTGAGTGAGCGTTGAGTTATATATAGCTGTATTTCGTATAGGGGTAAATAGGGGGATAAGGGATTCTTGATTGGTGATTTCAGGCTGTAACTTGTATTGAACTTATATCCCTAGAACTATTTGAAAAGAATATCTGCTGAATTTGTTTGATGAAGTAAGCCACACTATACTTATAAAAATTATTCAGTTTGCGTCAAATATATTTAAATGAATATATTGTCTGCCGCAAGATAAATCCAATTACGACGGTTATTCGTCCATGTCTCGAAATATAAGCGCAGCAGTCACTGCAACTAACAGAATTTTCAACTTCGAAACACACACGCTAACATGAAAGTATCCATTGAATGAGTTTCTTGTACCCATTTTTACGGCCAGTATGGAATTGTCAGAAAAAGGGTACATTCCAGTGACATAAAAAGGTTATTTAAATCTCATTATGAAGTACCCTTACTGGTACTATTAATGGGTATGAGTGAACATGTTAGTTTGCAACCAAAAACGCCATTTTTCAGGTTTGATTTTTGTTGTTCGATGAATGAAAAATTAATATTGATTGTTCGAGAATTATGGACAAGAAGAAGTATTTTTCGACACGTAAGTGAAAATTGTCCGCTTTAATTTCCAGTAAGTTGATACAAGAATAATCGGTTTTCTCGTTCTAGATTGTTTAAATGACTCCAAGGTAACTAACTGAGTTCATTGCCGGCTGCAGCGATTCCCGTAGTGCTTTTGTGTTGTGTGCTCGATGGTTTCCTACATGCTTAAACCTAATTTTTTGTTAGATGTTTCATGAGCTATGAGAAATAAGTGTAATTCGTTGAATTAATTGTATAATTTTTGATTATTTTTAAATCCAAAACTCTTGCCATAACCTCAATATGCAACATTACTCATAAGATAATGAGGTTTTATTACTAATGTTCATACGAGAGGCTAAAAGTCTAAAATACCCATTATTCGAAGTTCGAAAGGAATACTCTTCAATGGGTAAATGGACTTTACTATTTAAATGAGTTAATCTACTTTCCTTGAAAATGGGTACCATTTTACCCATTAATGGATACTTTCATGTTAGCGTGTTGGGACTGCTTAGTAACCAAACTGGACCGCATACTGGGCTTCAATGCAGTAACATTTATTTTCATACCGAAATGCCAATCAAACGGTAGCTGCACGCAAAACAATTTGCCAGCGAGTGGTTCCATTGTCAATACCTTCAACTCATGTAAGGCAATCAACGAACTAAATTCACACATCGGAACAGAGAATCGAGCATCAGCGCAATGTACTCTCACCGCAACTCGCCGAGTCGTATAGCAGCAGTTAGGCTTTTAATGCTGGTAAGTATGACCATTTCGGTCGCAAGTGACTTATCATATGAGAGCCCAGATCGAGTTGGTGCAGGTTGTTGTAGTGAAAGTAGGTGTAAAATGCGCCGTAGGGATAAACCGTGCCATCGAGATATTTCCATGATAACAGGTATTTTAGTCAAATTATATTATTTCATACTTCTCACGGAAAATCATTTTTTAATTAACAATTAATTTAACAATTGAAAAAATCAAAAGAATTTTGGCAACCTTAGGAGTAAATGACGTGAGGCAAATTGCACCGTGCATATGGTGAAGATAAATCGAAGCCAAAGTTCAAATTTTCAAGAGCCCGGATCTGGAGAACCAAACACCCGTTTGAGCTGAAAACCTAATCGATTGGTCACCACCAGCTAGTGACCAATCGATTAAGTTTTCAGCTTAAACGGAAATTTGGTTCTCCAGATCCGTTCTCTTGAAAATTCGAGGTTTGGCTTCGATTCATCTTCACCTTAACGGTGGCTCAGAAACCATCGGTGAAGTTTAAATTATGTCGCAAAACCCCAAAACTTAAACGAAACAAAGAACTGCTTAATATTTGTTACATACATCAGAATTTGAAAAAAAAACAGGTTTTGCCACAAAAAATCTGATTGGAACGAAAAATCATTGTCTATGGTTTCATCTGTTTTAAATTTAATTTCTTGTATATGATTGCCTCAACCAAATGACTGTATTTAGTAATTATGAACTTGTTCGATTCCCAGTCGGTCCAGGATCTTTTCGTAATGGGAATTTCCTTGATTACCCTGGGCATAGAGTATCATTCTACATGCAGGATGCAGTACGATATACCTATGCGAAAATGGCAACTTTGGCAAAGAAAGTTCTCAGTTAATAACTTCAAAGTGCTCATTGAACACTAAGCTGAGGAGCAGGCTCTGTCCCATTGTGGACGTCATGCAGATACGAATAAGCAGAACTTGTTTATACAACCTTCCGATAAACCTAAAGATTAGAATAACACGATTGTCAAAATTCACAGTTAAAAATATTTTTTTCTTTAATGGGCGCATATTACCCGGTCTTCCCTAGCTACGTGAACTGGCCAGCACAAGGTGTGCACGGTGGTTTTCACGAGTTCGGTCCATTCATTCATGTTTCAGCAATCGCCGAAACTAAGCTCTGCTCGAGGTTTAGCACGGCTGGGACTGCCAACCAGAACAGAGTTGAGTTGATTGGAGTTGTGTGTGTGGCTTGGCTACAGTTTCGCTTGCAGTTAGTCTGTGCATAACCTTTCACAGCGATTTTATGCTTTTGGTTTTTCCTTACTTTTGACATACGTTGGTTGATTCATATGCACGGATGTAAGAACCATACGGATGTGATTTTTTATAAATGGAAATTGGAATGTGCATGTGAAACACGACTCAAACTTAATGCAAAAACTCATGTGAGTAAGATTTTGTGACATGTTGAATCATGCATATTTTAACGATATGCCTTTAAATTCAGCAAGACTCTGTAAGATTACATTACATATAATACAAATTAACATAACAATGTTCATGATACATGAAAAAAGGTGTACATTGTGTATACTTTGAACCTTTTTTTTTACAGATAATTTTTTTTTTAATTTCCAGTTCAAAGACATGCCTTCGGATCTACAAGGGTAATCAGTTATTTCTGTAATGTTCATGAATAAGAGTTTTATTTAAGCAGACTTGAACAAAATTAAAGTTATTATTATTATTATCTTTATTAACGAGATTTGCAGCCCGAGGCTGGCTCATCTCGGTGAAAAAAAAATAAAGAAAAGAAAAAAAAGAAAAAATGAGTGTACCCGAGGGGTATCTCTCACCAATGTTGCTGTACAATTTTAAACGTAATCCAAATCTCAGTCCGTTTTTTGTTCCATCGTAGGTCTTCATCGTAAATCATTCGTTTCCTGTTTTTGTGTTACCGTTTCAGTGCCATTTTCGTGTCCGTGTCCGTTGTCCAGTGGGGTGTTTGACTGTATTCTTCGAACTCGTCAAAGTTCGTCAAAGCTCGTTGAAGATACCTGCTTCCTTGAGGAAGTTAAGTAGGATTCTCTCGCAGGCGGGGTCATTTTGAAGCGCTCGGCTGGTGGATGTTATGTCGTACTGCCTTCTGGGGTATTCGTAGATAGGGCAGTTGCTGATGATGTGCTCGACGCTGTTCCTGGTGTTACAAGTCTCGCAAAACTTCCGGAAATTCCTGCCGTCCCCCATGTTGTGGGTTGCTCGAGTGTGGCCTGTTCTCAGGCGCGTTAGGACCCTTTGCTCTCTCCAGTCACGCACGTCCGTCCACGGTAAGACGTCCGGCTTGATTTGTCGAAGGAAGGAGGATCTGTCACGCGTCCACTCAGTCGCCCATGCATTCCATATAGTGGTTTTTACCCAGACCTTGATGTCTTCACCCGGGACTTCATTTGTTCGAAAACGGCTTTGCCGACCGAGGCTAGCCAGTGCGTCGGCTCGCTCGTTGCCGATTATGTCGCAGTGACCGGGTACCCACATGAACGTTATTGGTCCGCTTGTGTTGTCCAGTTTAGTCTGCGTGGCCTGAATGTAGGGGTGCCTGTTGGTACATGATCCAATTGCTGACAGGGCGCTAGCAGAGTCACTCACAATAAGGACCGGAGCCTGGTTATCCTTAGTGACCGCAAGGAAGATTGCTGCTGCTTCGGCGGAAAACACAGAACACTGTTCTGGCAGACGGTATGCTAGATCTAAGCTAGTGCCGTGGATACCAATGCCCACTCGGCCCGCTAGCTTGGAACCATCCGTGTAGCGTACTTCGGTGTCACTGTATCGTTCCTCCAATATTTGCCGGAAGCATGTTTTAACCGCTGCAGGGGTTGCGCCTCTTCTGAATTGGGACTTGATCGTGGAGTCGAAGGTGATCTCTCTGGCCTTCCAGCTTCTCGGTCCTACACGGTGGAGCCCGGCCACCGGGGGAAGCGTGGAACCGGCCACAGCTCTCAGGGCATAGTTGGCCTGCTCTTCGAGAAAGCAAACCTGCCCGTCGCCCTCCGTGCGCTCCAGATAGCTGACTGCACGTTTGCAAATTGTCATCGCTGCCTTGTAGCGGAAAGGAAGTATACCGGCTTCTGCGCAAGCGGCGGCGGCCGGAGTTGAAGGAAGTAGGCCCGATAGTGTTCTCACAGTACTGTTATATGTCGGAGACAGGCAGGACACCATTGTGTCAAATGTTCGGCAGGTTAGCTCAATTCCGTAAAGGAGTCGACTGTTGATTATGGCGATCAGTCTCACCCGGTTTTTGCAGGCCTCTTTGACACGGTCGAAGTGAGTGCGGAATGTCAAGTACCGATCGATGTTCACACCGAGGACTTTGACGGTTTTTCTTGTTGGCATTGGTCTGCCATTGACCGTGATTGGTTTTTGTGGTGGCTTGTGTCTAGGCTTACCAGATGGAAATTTAAGAAAGGAGGACATTTAGTGTGATTGGCTTTGAAAAAGGAGGACATTGATTTTTTTTACAAAATTGAGAAATGCTCTGGCTACGTCCTTGCAACAACGTTTTTTTCTGTAAAATATGGTCATTGGATTGAAATCATGGCCTTCTGTTTAGTAAGCTGACGCAGATGCCATTGATTCTTCTGCAATATCCCAAATCCTAGCAACCCGTATAAAATCAGATATTATCGCACCCAACTGATTTCAGAATTGACTTTAACCCCAAATAATTCACTAGCCATATATTTTTACAGAAATTCAGGATAAGAGTACTCTCGGGGTTTTAACATTCTGGATAACGATACAGTAAGGGTAACTGTATTAGGTGTGCTTGAGTTCGAAGTTATAAAGTATAAGCATATCAACAATACTCCGAAAACAATTCAAAAGTAGTGTAATCTCACAAAAATAAAAACAAAATAAAAAAATCTGAAAACATCTCGCTTTTTAATAAGAACAACAGCATCTTCAACAAAGTTTATTCAAGACAGAAATATTAAAAAAAAAAATTAACAAATACAGAAGGAAAAGATGTGAATGGCTATCAAATATTATATTTGCTCACTTTGAAAAAGGAGGACATTTTCAGTCTAAGGGAGGACGGGAGGACACATGATCAAAAAGGAGGACATGTCCTCCCAAGGGATACCATCTGGTAAGCCTACTTGTGTCTGGTTTGGCACACGTGCAGCCTTGCACACTTTTCCGCGGCGATGTCGAAACCGGCGTCCTGTGCCCACTTGGTCACAGCCGATACCGCAGCCTGCAGCTTGCGTCGGATGCTCTTGGGGTGTTTCCCTGTAACGATTAATAGTATGTCGTCGGCATATAGTAAGATGAAGATCCCCTTTGGGAGCGCCAAGAATACGCCGCTCATTGCCACTAGGAACAGGGTAACCGCTAGCACTGATCCCTGTGGTACGCCAGTTTCTTCTCTCACTACCTTGGATTTGTGGTTTCCCACAACAACTTGGAATGATCGCCCGTCAAGGAAGTTCTTGACAAACAAAAGCATGTTACCTGTTATTCCCCAGCGGGCTAGTTTGTCAAGCACTCCGGGTGTCCACGCTCGGTTATAGGCCTTGGCCAGATCAAGTGCTGCCATTTCCGCGTGCTCGCCATTCTTCTGAGCATCGTCTAAGATTTGGCCGAGAGAGGCCAGATAAGTGCCAGTGCCGTACCCTGGTCGGAAGGCATGCTGCCGATGGTCCAGCTTTTTCTTCTCCACGAGGTGCTCTATCAGTCTACGGTTTGCCATCCTTTCCATGAGTTTGGCCACGCAGCTCGTCAGAGCGATTGAAAATTAAAGTCTTGAGATCAACTGCTGTTATCTCTTAGCTATGAGAAATAAGGTTTTCTCTCAAACAAGCTCATACAATTCTGTTCCAGTTGTTCTGGCTTCGACTAGGCTTCAAAATTGTCTTTAGATCTACAGGTGTGTGGCTGTTCTTAAACCACAAACCCCTTCGTGGTTTTCTCCGAGCATTTTGAAAATACAATTTTTAATTCAGCCAAATTTGAATAGGCCTAAAAAATTTCACTTATACACGCAAAATATAATGTTTAATAAAAAATATGCAAAGCCCCACCATCTCTGCATAAGAACTGTACAAGAATTATTGAATGATTCAGACTAAGACCCTTTGCTTCCCGGAACCTTCGAAAATTACCCCGGAATTACTTTGAGGAGGGCCCAGTTGTTGACGTCTTCGACTAAGTTGTTCGCTAATTCAAGAGCTGACAAACGATAATCCTCTTGACACGGAATTGTGTCACCAGTGGTGAGCATGTAAGATTTGATGTTCAAATATCTCATTATCCTGACTACTTAGCAGGATGGCATCTCCTATAAAGTTGTTCAGTAGATCATGGCCAATCAATCATAAAGAAGTATAAAAAAGTGTAAAATTTCTAGTACAGGGTGTCCGCAAATTATCCGTACAAACTTTAAAGACATGGCTCTTACAATCAAGCCTAATAAATTCAATATTCTTGCATGGTTTTACACATTGGCTTATTATATTCTTAAGAAGAAAGTTTGACACATTTTCGATTTCAAATAATTGCAAAATCAACCCAAAGGTATTGAGGTGTCTTAAAGGGTGCTGTTTTCCGAGCTTTATGACGGTAGAGAAATGTCCATAGTACTCACTGGATTTGAACCGTACAATTTTTTATTTCCAGTCTAACTTGAAGCCACTAACCTGTAGATTATTTTAAATAATAATAGGACGTTTGGATTCATCTCTTTTAGGTTTATAAGATATCACCAGTATGACTAGCGGTCCTCAGGAAAAACGGCTCCGAAAAATTTAAATGTGACTATCTCAGTAACAAGCAATCATTTCGAAATTTTTTAAAGTTGTATTGTAACATATAGATGTATTATAAAAGGTACATGGACATTGATTTTTTATTGTTTTCAATGCGAGATCATCTTTCCAATATTTTGCTGTTCGGATAATTTGCGGACACCCTGTAGGTGGCGCTTATGAGCATGCAAATTTAGTTTCTCATTATCCTGATTACTTAAATAGATGGTGTCTAAGATAAGTTGTTCAGCAGAGCTTCCAATAAGTTCATAAGCAAGCATGTTTTAAATCGTAGGTTTCTCATAACTGATCCCGAAAGACCGAAAACAACAAATGCAGAATGACTAGAAAGCAGAATGTCAGAATTTCATGAGACTGAGAGGAAGAAGAATTTGGGGCAAGTAGATGACCTTTGGCGATTTGTTCTCTAACTTCGTCCAAAACAGATCAAACACACCAATTTAGCCTCATGATGTTAGTTTCTCATCATCTCATGAGCACTGTGCCATGTAAAGAGAAAATAACTTAAAAAAGTAATAGTTTTTGAGCTTCTTAAATATCATCCATAATAGGATATTGTTCTGCACTATGCGGCAAGTGTGCCTCCCATATAGGACAAAACGGCCACCAAATAAACTTCGCATGAAGTTAAACGTGTAATGAAAATGTCGTTAGTTACTAACTATTTATATTACTTGCAAAGCAGATGCGAATTGGCAATTTAGAACATCTTATTGAGTTTATCGTGATAAAAAGATGAAATGCTTTAATAGGTTTATCACATGCGGAACTCTCTACTAGTCAATTCGAATAACTGGATTTGTTATTTATGCCTTCATTTCATACGAAATGTGTATTATCAGTGATTGAGGTGGATTTGTTGAATATTACATTTGATATGCACTAAATAACGGTCAAATCTAGATGTAGATTGCCGAAAAACATGTTATTATTGAGTATTTGGAGAAAAAAAAACACTTTGGAAGCATAAATGTCAGCTATTTCTCTTCTACACTTCAGAGACCACAAGTGGTGCTATATTTTCAACACATCTCTATGCATATTTTAACAAATCGTCTCAATTTTTCATAATTGAAAGATTTCAATAAATTAAATCGCACACGAAACTTAAAATTCATATGTAAAACCATTTTTTTTGTTCAAATGTCGCAATAACTGACACATTTGAACAGCTCAACGGTATACTTTCTTCTTCTTCTCTCTGGCGTTACGTCCCCACTGAGACAGAGCCTGCTTCTCAGCTTAGTGTTCTTATGAGCACTTCCACAGTTATTACCTGAGAGCTTACTATGCCAATGACCATTTTTGCATGCGTATATCGTGTGGCTGGTACTCTATGCCCTGGGAAGTCGAGAAAATTCCCAACCCAAAAAGATCCTCGACCGGTAGGATTCGAACCCACGACCCTCAGCTTGGTCTTGCTGAATAGCTGCGCGTTTACCGCTACGGCTATCTGGGCCCCTACCAATATACCGTTCATCAGAAAAAAAGTTTATTATTTTCCATTTTCCATGCTTTTTAAAACAACGAAATCTTATAAAAATATACTGAAATTTGATTGTTTATACAAAAGCCGATTAAAATGCGTGGAAAATATAAATTCCCTGAAGGGCGGAAAACACCAGAATCAAGTTGCAAGGGTGTTCTGTGTTTTTTGTCATAACGTTCATTTGGCACAATGGCCGTTTGGCATAATGAGCTTGAAACCAAGGATTTCTAAAAGGTGTCATTCCTTTTTACGTTTCTTTTGAATCCCACTGACGACATCAGGATTATTTTGGAATTATTTGTTACAAAACAAAATGTTGCTTAATGCATCAATCCCATGCTTTTGAATAAACTCATTGATTACCGACAGTGGAGAAAATATTGCAAATAGTATATTATTATTTACTCAGAGATCGCCTTTCTTCCAAGTATAAATTATTCTTTTGCGTTGCGCTATTGAAATAAATTTTGATATATTTATCACAAATTTAACCTTCTTTCTTTCAGCCTGGTTGTCCTCTTGAAATATTATCTAACAATAATTATAGCTTTTTTTCCTTATCTGTGAAGCCTTTTAACCACTGCTTTCATTATTTAGGAATATTGTGGTATGAACCATATTTTATTTGGTGCTCATCAAATATCCTTTCACAATTGAGATGTGATAGACATTGGTTGATGTGTCACACTGTCCCAACTGGGCACAACTCGTTTTATAAAGTCTATTACCCTATTAGGACTACCTTGCCAAATTTCCAAGGGCTCTAATATCCCTTTTCCAAATGTTAGCATTCTTTGATTAAGCAATGCTCCGCAGTTGCAGAGTAAATGCTCAGCAGTTTCATTTTCAGCTTGACAAAAACGACATTCAGAATTACAACTGTTAATATAAATTTAAAAAATGGTTTTGAAGCTGATATAGAACTTCCTACTAAAATAAGGATGACAAACGAATACGTTCATCTGCCCAATTTATCAGCAATAATATAAATAAATGAAGATATATCGATATATTTTCTCTGATGATACTACAGTAAACTGTCCATAACTCGATTTTTCCATCAGGGTTCAATCTTTTATTGTTTTATTCATAAATTCTGCTTCCATATGAAGGCTACTTTTGAATAATGCTGCAATAATGTTTCTTTGGATCTAAGCTTTCAATATTTTGCATATAAATTTTCTCTTTTTTCAATGTTTTTCTTCATCAAGTGTTATGTTCTTTTGTCAAGTTATGCTTTTTAATATCACGGAAAACCAGTTCGTGAATATTTGAGTCATACATAAACCTGTTTCCAATCAAACTGTTTTTCGTGACAATGTGATGTTCTAACAATTTTTGACAACCAGTGTTGAAAATTTTATTAAAACTTCTACTCAAGGTTTCGTTTTTTTTATTTTATTTTTTTAAATTGGCTGTTTTTAACACTTCTTATTATTGGTCAGGTAGAAGCATTACGATGCAAACATAACCTAAATTATGTTGGTATTTGTTGTCGATGCCTTGTGCTCTAGTCTGTTGAGAACTAGTCAGAAATTCTTGATAGGTGATGCCAATCTCGGGTAAAAGCATCGAAAAATGGCGACATTCAAGGAGAAAAAATCAGGATGTCAATTTTCAAGAGTGCAGAATAAATCACTTTTTATATATGATATCTTCTTCTTCTTCTTGGCATTAACGTCCCCACTGGGACAGAGCCGGCTACTCAGCGTAGTGTTCTAAGAGAACTACCACAGTTGTATACTGAGAGCTTTCTTTGCCAAAATTGCCATTTTCGCATTCGTATATCGTGTGGCAGGTACGATGATACTTTATGCCCAGGGAAGTCAAGGAAATTTTCATTTCGAAAAAATCCTGGACCGACTGACCAGACACCTTCAGAATGGTTTTGCTTTGTAGCCGCGGACTCTAACCACTCGGCTAAGGAAGGCCCCTGTTTATTAAGATTATAAGTTTCTATTTACAGTACAATACACTTTGCAAAATTATTCATATAAACCTTCAACGTTTTTGAGTCACTTTCTCACCACCGAAAATGCTTAAAATTTTTGGATTTTCAAAAGTTTGTTTTTGTTATTTGAACAGCCCTACCACAAGGACCCTTCTATAATCAGCAGAGACTGTTGCTTCCCCAAACCATGCATCATAATGTCAAGATGTTCTCCAATCTGTTTATCTTAAACAGCTTATATGACGCGAACCAGAATAAGAGTCCTGTTCTTCTACAAGTGCTCATTTAGATTTTCAACTAGCCAAACAACTCAACTACCTACTTGGTCATCCCCAGCCACTAGAAACCATTTAGTCGTATCATTTCCAGTGGTTGTGGCGTTTCGAAACCGCAATTCGTCGAGAATTGGCTTAAGTTGCTTGGTCAGTAGTGTTGTGCTCGCCGATGTAGGGGAGACTGGGTAGACTTCATCCCCGGTGTGACTTGATCCCACCCTATTTTTACGTAATCTGAAACATTTTTTTCTTTAAGTAATGTAATGCAATACTTTGTTAATACGAAAGACAATGTTTGAGCTGGAAATCTATCATATGGTATAATAAATAATGTTTAAGTAGCAGTTTGTTTTATTTTACTCAAAAAAAAAATAAATCATCAGAGATCTATTGAACGGTTTCGAAAAAACTTAATATCTCTGCGCATTTTTTTAACAAATCGCCTCAAATTTTTAGAATGCATAGATTTGAATAAGTAAAATCAAACACAAACTTAAAACTTCCTTATTTTAGAAGAGTGTATGTTCATTATGATTTGATTTGAAAGAAAGAGGCAGAGAACACTAAATTCCTTAACAAACATT